>NC_140072.1:98013416-99213416 GCF_964194135.1 Talpa europaea
TGATTTATATATATGTTACCAAACTATCACTAAATAGTCTAACATCCACCATCACACCTACTTACAATTTATTTTCTTGTAATGAAAACCTTCAAGATGTACTCTTAGCAACTTTCAAATATATAGTACAGCATTATAAACTATTGTCACTGTGTTGTTCAATTACTTTCAATAACTCAATTTAAAAGTGTGCTTTGGAAGAATTTGCTTGGTTTGGTAAGTCATAAAAGAACATTGAATGGAAAAAAGGACAAGAGAAAAATGGAAAAAAATTTTAATGACATTAAAATAAAAAAAACAAAAGGAAATTTGAAAGCCATTTTGTGACTTTGTAACTATAACTGTGTGTTACCATTGTCCTAATGAGTATGAGTAACTAATAATGAGAGACAAAAAAAAAAAATGTGATATAAAGGAGGCTGATACTAGGGAAAGTGATATGCTCATTCACAAACTAGCCCTGCAAATTAACCATGAAGAAACACACACTTGTCTTAATACGAAATAACTTTTCCTTAATAAATTGTTGAGTAAATGCTTTGAAATCAACATTTTTGAATGGATAATGATGTTGGAGGAGTGAGGGTTCTTGGATCCCTTAGCGAATGAATCCAACAAAGTCATCTTAAGAGGCTGAATTTGAGTATGTTAAGAAAAAAGAGGACCCTGAGGGCAGAGAGCTGCATTTTTAAAAGTTCAGGGGTAGCCTTTGATATTGTTCTTAGGTAGAATTCCTCACTTTGTTCTTGGTGGAATTTCTCACGTTGGAGAAATTTCTCATGTTGGCTTGCTTTGCTATAAAGATTGTTAACTATTTCTACCCCTACCTCTGGTTCCTGGTCTTGTGATGTTTTCATAGTTGTTTTAGTGAATCCTCCCTATCATCCCTATCACTGCCTCTGGCTCCTCCAGGAGACAGGCAGCTTGGGTGACAGGAGTCAAGGTGTTTGGCTTTGCCAGCAGGTGTTCTCTTCAGCACTCAGCAACAGGGCCAGAGAATTTTGTTAGTGATGGAACAGTCTTTTAAGTTTCCATGAATGCAGTTGGAGCCAGTTAGTGGCTGGTTAATCATGAAGAATGTGTATAGTGTATAGGGTGAGCACTTCAATGAGTTAACAGTTATTCCTAAAGAGGGAATACACCTCAGTGATCAGAGTTAAATGTTACTTATTCCTAAAATTTTAAGCAAGACTAGGGGAGTTTTTTGTTCAAAATGGAGGGACTCGTACTACAGGTACCAACCTGTAGCTTTCTGGGGTACCTACATAATTCACTCTTAGTGTGTGTGTGTGTGTGTGTGTGTGAGAGAGAGAGAGAGAGAGAGAGAGAGAGGAGAGAGGAGAGAGGAGAGAGGGAGAGATTGTGTGTGTGTGTGTGTGTGAGAGAGAGACAGAGAGACAGAGAGGAATGAGAAGGTACAAGTGTTGTCTTTTTAGAGTCTGTGGGTTTGGAGTCTTGGGTTCACTCTGGGGACGGTTTCACCAGAGCTCCCTTTTTAGCAATACACAGGGAGTTTCCAGGAGAGTTTCTCCATGAGACAGAGATGTTAGTTATATTTTAAAGAACAGGTTTATTGGGGAAAGGGACAAAAGACACAAGTGGGCAGGAAGAGCTGCCCCAGAAGGGACAGGTTTGCTGAGAGAGGCCTGCATGGTCGCAGGCGGGCGGCCTTGAGGAGAGCTGCCTCAGCTGAGGGAGGTCAGTGAGGAGAAATCCTTGCAGGTGCAGGTCATGGGCAGGCAAGAAGGCTGCTGCCCTGCAGAGGACAGAGTTGGTTAAAAGAAGCACCCGCATGGTCACAGGTGGGTAGATGGAGCAGTGCTCTGAGCCAGTGCAGACACTGCTCTGATACAGTCTGCTTCTGTTTGGGAGGGGTCACTCCTTGTGAGCCTTTGGGTTAGTTGCTGATTTTGGATCACTATGTAGAATCTGAAAGGGACCTGGAGATACTAAAACGGGCCCAATCTCCATATCTTTACCTTTGGGTGCCTGCTCTGGCACTCTTATACCTGCTTGGATGTTTGCTTTGTAATCTAGGGTGGGTGCAGAAGGATCTTGGTTTCCATAGCTGTGTGAATGGCTATGCCAATCTCTCCTACCCCACCTCCTTGTGTGAGCCAGGTTTCTGGTCTTATGGCACACCTCCTTTTCAGTTTTTTTTTTTTTCCCTTTTCTTGTCCTCCAACACAAGCATACACACTTGAACATACATTTTTGGAGATGTTGGGTTTGGAGACCAGGGACCTTGGGTTCACGCTAGGAAATGTTTTACCAGAGCTCCCGTTTCAGGGGCACTGGTGAATTTTCCTGTGAGATAGAGATGTTAGTTAAAATGGGTAGTTTATTATGAAAAAGGAGAGAAGCATAAAGGACACTTGTATAGACACAAGTGGGCAGAAAGAGCTGCCCCTAAAGGGACAGGTTTGCTAAGAGAGAGGCCTGCATGGCCGCAAGTGGGCAGCCCAGGAGGAGAGCTGCCTCTGATGAGGGATGTCAGTGAAGAGAAGACCTGGCATGGTCATAGGTCACAGCAGGCAGGAAGGCTGCTGCCGCATGCCAGTGCAGAGATTGCACTGATATAGTCTTCCCTTTGGGAGTGGTTTGTTTGCTGTTGATTTTGGGTAAGTATGTAGAATTTGAAAGGGACTGGAGATTCTGAAGTGGCCCTCAATCTCCATATCTTTACCTCAGGTCTGTGCCCAATGACACTAAAAGCGGTCTCATAGGTTTCTTGGGTCTGTGCCTTGGCACTTAAGGATGTTTAGTTCCTATAGCTGTTTTAATGACTATGTGAATCACTTCTGTCCCCACCTCCAGCTCCTGGCATTGTGCAGCCACGTTTCTGGTCTTGTGCAACCTTTCCAACTTTTCTTATCCTCCATCACACAGTACAAGAAAAATACTCACATGCATTAGATTAGATAGTCCATGTTTGGAAAAGCTATAATCCATTTCACACAGTTATAACATAAATGCCAGGAGCACTTTGACTTTTTGGTATTACATTGGAGAAATATTTGAACTACATCTTGGTGGCCAGGGCAGATGGCTGGTATCATGTGCTAAGAATGGGTGCTTTGCAGTTCTCAGACTTGAAACTCTGCCAGGTACATTTGAAATGGATCAAGGGAAACACTAGGATATTTTCATATTCTTATGAGAGGTGCAACATTTCAAAACTGGGAATACCGGGGCTGTGATATATCTGGCTCTTGTCTGGATGAACAGGGAAGATGGAAGAAATTCTTCATAAATGAAGTCCCTGAGAGTGTGGTGGATTAATGTTTCTCTTACATTTGTAATGGCCATTTTTTAATATTTGTGTTGCTACCCCTTACATTATCTTATGCCATAATAATGTAATTGTTATCACTTTTCAGTGCAATTATAATATGTGTGCTGGCTTTAATGAGAGCCTTCAAGGAGATTGAAATGAATGAATTCCACCACCTGGCTTATGTTGCAAATAAGAAAAGGACATTATTGTTCAACTGCAGGTTTAAAGTTCTGTGGAGAGAAATAATAGCTACAACACATGCCCTACATGCCAACCACTCTGCTCTTTAGACATGAACGCTGGGCTTTCATTTATGGGTCTGTCAGCAGATGGGGAGAAGCAGCATCATGATGATGGTGATGCTCTCCTAGAAAACTCGAATTACACATCTATACCTCAGATCCAGAATTATTCATTATAGCCAGAGCACATATCTATTTTATTAAATTAGAAACACTGGGTGAAAAAATGAGAAAATACTAAGGAAATACATTATTTTTTTTTCTCACATCTCTGGAGTCCCCATAGTTCTCTCGCCCCCATATCACCCATGAACCATCTCCATATTCCCTTGTTTCGACCTCCCCTGGTTTGATCCCCTGCCCTTGTCCATCCTTTGCTGTATGCCTCAGTTCTATAGTCAGCTTGCTAGTTTTGAGTTTTGACCTTTTGTTTGGTTTCTTTATATTCCACATATAAGTGAGACCATCCGGTATTTTTCTTTTTCATTCTGACTAATTTTGGCTAGCATAATGAAATAATAAGGAACATTTAAGCTGTCAAGCTATACCATTACAAATGAGTTATTACAGGCATGATAAGTGTCTTATGAGAGATGAAAGAAAAAAAGATTTTATTTATATATACTCACAGATAAAAAGTGATGGGTTGTCATTTGTTGGTTTGCTGACCTCAAAGAGCAGAATATCTGTATAAGCTGATTGTGTGAAAGACTCAGAGACTGGGGAAGATCAGCTCAAAGTTTGGATTGGGAAGACCTGTGAAAGAATTTGTGCCCTTTATGGCATTTTATGCACATTGTAATTTGAGAGGAACAAAGAGAGTGGTGAATACTGAGTAATTGGCAGCATTCAAGGGAGGTGTAGGTAGCTGACAGTGGCTTCACAAAAGAGGCCCAGCAATTAGAAGTAACAGCTCAGCCAGCATTGGAGGCTGTCAGGATGCTCAGCTGAAGTCTTGAGCTGCTACCTATGGTGACTACAGGCAGCTCCAGGCTTATTCAAAGCACACTTGTCATACAGCAGGTCTTTAGTTCATATATGAAATGGAAGGAATGTGAAAAGAACAGAAAGCAAACTGACATCATTCCTCTTCAGCTATGTATATTACCACCACCTCCCCCACTTCAGATAATAACCAAATAAGCCACCACCACTACCCATGATCCTGAGGTCACTTAGATTCTGTTCTTGCTTCTGCTCCTCACAAACTGTTGATTTTCTTTGGGTGAGAACTGTAGTCTTCCCCCATGGTAAGCTTCAGGAAGGTAGGACAATGAGGTAATGCTTTTTAGCATTATATTTCTGGCACTTAGCACACAGTAGGCACTCAGGAGGTAGTTATTGAGTCAAAATGGTTGTACCTTTCCCCTCAGTTTACTTTCCATTATTGTGAGACCTAAAGAATGAGTCTCGCTTTACAGGTGGTTTGAAGAAAAAGTGAAAAATGATGTATACAAAGCACATTCATTGTACATTTCATATGCAAAAACATTAATACATGGAAACTATAAAAATCATCATCCACATTCCATGTTATTCATAACATTGATAAAATACTGAACATCCAAATGGGAGACGTCTTCATAAGAAAAATAATGGTGGCTAATTTTCGCTATTTTAATTAAGACCTTTTCACTAAAAGCCCTGACTTGACTAACTCGGAAATAGAGGGCTTCCTTGTCTAACAGCCATAAAATCCAAGATGCCTTGATTGCATTGCTGCAATTGTCTTATCTATAGCATTAAGGTAGGAGAGAAGCAAGAAAAACATTCCCTAGGATCTTATGTTTTACTTGTGGATATTATTTACTATGATGATTGTTGTTTTAAAGTGGTACTTAATCTGGGCTTTTGGAATAAAAACAAAAGGGCCATGATGGTGTTAAAAGTAGATGAGCAGAGACCAGACTGTTTGAGAGACAGTACTCTTCAGTCGTCATGGTAGCCAAAAGCTCCCAAATAGATCCTTTCCTCCCTACCCAGATGCTTAATGTCTATATTAACATGCCCTAAATGGTGATGGAGCCAGATGTAAATGTATAATGTCGTTAATTTTTTTTTTTTTTTGGTCCTTAACAGTTTAGAAAATCTTTTTAAAGCGCCGAGATTGAATTTAGCTGGGAATAAGCAAGTGAGAATTTGGTAGAACATCTGTGTTTCTGAAATTTGTATTTTTAAGCTGTATATGAATACTCAGTTGCCTTTCCAGATGAATATATTAATTCCACGCATTTTGAAGAGGAATTCGTAGAACCAATTTATAAGAGCAATCTGGCAACTGAGACTACAGAATTTAAACTGTGAATATTAATCTTTTATTTTCTTGCATTGTGGCCTACGTACCAATTCAGGCTAATGATGGTAAAGAATAGAACAGACACTGATTTGCAAGTAGTTCCTAATGTTGATTGTTTTAAGAAAGGACCTTTGACTTGACTCCTCAGTAAGTGAAATTAGATATGCATGTTTTATTTCTATTTGATTTTTAGAAGCGTTTAATTTTCTTTTTTTAATGAAAGCTGATATTAGCCAATATTTTCCTGTGAAAATACCTCTGATGAAGGTAAAAAAAATATAACCTGACTTTTACCACTGACTCTTTGGCCCCATGAAAGAATGCTAACTTAGGGCCACAATGCATATTAAAAAGAATAGTTGGCCCTTCTAGAGAAAGGAAAACTGTAATGTTCAGTTAATCTGTGTGAAGAACAATGACATAGAACTCTAAATATATAAATGGGATAGAATATTTATTGCAGCTATATATATATATATATATATTTCTGATGACTAGAGGGTGAGAGAAAGGGAAAATGAGGTCTGTTTGTTTTTTTTAAATCAGAACATTAAAATTCTATAATCAAAAGAAGAGAAGAGAAATCCAAGGAGAAGAAAATACAAATAACTCCTTCTACTTACCTTTACTCTATAAAACTTGATTCTTCCCAGACCTTTACCTCAGTTGGGTCCTAGTTTCCCTTCTCACTCAATAAGCACATAAAATCCTGTCTTCTCAGCCCCATTCTGACCTAGATATGCCTCCCTCCCCTTTCTCAGCCACTCCCCCCCCTCCCCCTGCCCTGCCTCCCAGAGAGGCCTGGCATCTGTGAGTCATCTGGCCTCCAGGCCAGCCACCTACCTGTCTCCCCCAACTCTCTGGTAAACCACCTGAGTCCTTTACCTCCAGCAACTTTCCTAGTGTCTGCAGAGCCTTCTGAAACTGTTATAGGGCAGCCCGGATATTGAACGGGTTCCTGGCTGTGGGTCCTCACCCGCGCGCGCTTAAAAAGGGACTTACTAATACTCCACTACAGGCACACACAAAAGGTTAATAAAAGGTTTATTTACAAGGGAAAAGGAAATAAGGAAAATGTACAACTCAGGGAAAAAATAGGGAAATAAAGTCTTTAATGCGTCCTACCCAATCCGACGACCTGGAAACCCAAAAAACACTCTCAGAGCTGGCCGGACGCTGCGAGCTGGCGGAGAGCCAAAATGGGGGACCCCTCCAAAGCCCACGTGTCTGGCTTTATACCAACCTGGCTGCTTAAACACACCCTCAGGTCCCAGCCACCTTCCCTTTGGTGGTGATGAGATTTAAAGTTCCCAGGCTTTGGCCTGGGGTGGGGGTGGAGTCCACAAAGCCTGTATGGAATTAGCTTTAAAACATCCTTTTCCCCCTAACAAAACTTGTCTTAAAGAGTAGCACCTCTAAGGTCATTCTTTTTTTTTAACCTCCCTTTTGGATCTGTGCAGAGTTCAGCCTAATGACCTGCAAAGCAAAAGTCCTTTTTAAAAAATCATTTTTTTTTAATTGAGGTAATATTGTTTTAAAATTATGTGATTTGTGAAAGATTACACCCTTCAGGGGTACGTTACCTCACCCAACTTTTAGGGCAATGTAGTCTAATAGCACTTTCTGCAATGATAGAAATATTCTGTCTGTGCTGTCCAGTATGGTAGCCACTTGGGACTACTTAGATTTAAGCTAATTAAAATGAAATAAAATTAAGCATTCTATTCCTTAATGATGGGAGCCATGTTTCAGATGCTCAGCAGCCACATGTGGGCAGTGGATACCGAATTGGACAGCACAGCTCCAGAGCAATCCCCAGGTCTGGTGGGAATCGGCCAATTCTGGTTCCCCACTGTGCTCAGACATGGGCTGAGAGCAGCCCCACAGAGTCGTGTCTGGGAGGAAAGCCATGGTGGATACAAAGGCAGAGCAGCTGCTCATCAGCTGTGTTCCCTGCGGCAGGTTCTCTTCAAGGGAGATGCACTCCCGCATGGCCTCCTCACGACCATCTCCCAATTAGGCCTAGGTTTGAATCTTGGCTCCACTAATAGTTAACTGTGGAACTATGGGCAGTTTTATAAATTCGCTCAACCTTTGTTTCTTAATTTGGTAGATGGAGGTAATGATACCTGCTTCCCGGGGTTATTGTGAAAATTCAGTGAAAAAATAAGTGGAAGGCAGCACGGTACCTGGCACATCCTAACCACCTACTCTAAGCTGAAGATTAGACACCATGAGATCTGCTTCAGCCCCAGCCCCCTCTTCCTACAACTTAAACAAAATACTAATTAGCCTTTTAAACTGAAGTACTAAATAAACAAAAGGATAGTTCAGGAATTGTTGCTACATTGCCTATAATTTTCAAACACACTGTTTTATACAAATAGACCTCTCCTTATCGGAAGATGCTATTTCAAGAGATAATGTGTGTGTGCACGTGCACACATGTGTGTATGTGTAAACAGACTAATTTTTATTCACACTCTTACACCAGAAGGGCACAGTCTAGCTAACAGTGCTTGTGAAAGATGTACTTGACCTCTTTTGTAGACCCGAGTCAGTTGCTCTTTTCATCATTGCCATCCACACTTGCTGACAATCAAAATCCTCTACGCAACGAATTATAGCACATTCTCAGATACTGAATTCCAGGTTACAAAGGGAGAAGGGAAATCTGAGAAGCAGATTTATCTCTGCATCTTGGGAGACTTTCCTCTGTCCTCTTGTCTTGCAATTCCACACACTTTCACCCACCCAAGCACAAATGGGGCTCGGTGTTGCTCGGGCTTGGTAAGAGCAAATCATTCGTGTGTGGCACATCTACTGACAGAGCCCAGAGGACAGGAGGACTGACTGGTCAACTGGCTGAAATTCCAGTTTCAGAAGGAGGAGAGTTTAGAAAACTAACATTAGCAGAGCTTCCTCACTCTGGGCACCCCGTCCCTAGCACCCACCGCCAGCTCCTTGGGAGCGAACAGAGCCCTGAGCCACAACCTGGGAAGGTCTAGCAGTTCACTGCACGCCCCCAGCTATACCAGGACGGGCATCCCACTCAGCCTGCCAGTACCACACAGAGGATCAGGTCACACATGGAGCCTTGTGGTGCAGTGCCCAGCACGTGGGACCCTCGGCTACCCCCAGGAATCTTTGGCAACCCCTTGTCCTCTTGGCCACCAGAGGAAGACCCTGAGTCACTGTTCCTGGGAGAGCTGAGGTCTCAACAACTCAGCCTCTGGACTCAGCTCCCCTTCCTTCCCAGCCACCAGAACAAGGGCTGGGAGAGCATTGTGGGAGGCTGTAGCACCACCTCAGATCCTACAAGACCCCAGCAGTTGTACCCAACAGTAAGTAAACACCCAGAAAAGAGGGAAGGGTTAGGGGGAGAGGACTCACATAGCAAAAACACCAACTACTGCAGAACAAACCAAAAGCAAACAATGGGAAAAAGGAAAAAGATTTGAAGTGAGTTTTAAATCCCCCAGGACTTTCCCCTGGGGAATGGCTGATGAAGTGTGGGGCTGGGGAAGGCAAGGTAGGCAATAGAATAACAATCCAAATTGGTCCTTAAAGGTGAGTTTGCCCCCACCCCCTCTAATTCCTGCTAAACAGGCAGCACACTTCAGTGCCTTCTTAATTCTGTCACCTCCCAGGTGAAGAACTTTGAAGGACTTTTTTTGTTTTGTTTTATTGTAAGAGCTTCATTAAAGGGAGGGAAGGTATCCAAGAGAACAAAGTTAAGGAATTTGCAGCTGCCCTGGAGAACTAGGGGCATCCTCAGACAGAGGCCTCTCAGACTCAAACTCTCTCCACTCACCCCAGCCCCAAACAGTTTCATATCTAATTCCAGCAATAGACAAAGCTGTAGAATCAATTCTTCATTTTGGTCCTTGTCCCTAAAATTATGTAAACCTGAGGGTGCAGATTGGGCAAAACAGTAGAATCCCTTTGTTGCCAGCAAAATAGCCCACAAAACCTATAGGAAAGCAAATAGATGAGGTTGGAATTCAGGGAACAGTTGTGTCAGACCCTGAGCAGCTACTAGCAACATTTGAAATCCAGATATGCTAGTAAATTCTCAGGATTGATTGCCATGTATTCTGTTAATACATGAAATATTAGCCAAATGTTGTTACAGAGTAACTTGTGTGACAGTTGTTACTATATTTTAGTTTTAATATAACTTTGATTTCTGAACTGGCTTTTTTGTGGTGCCTTACAAAGGGTTAATTATTATCACCAACTTGTACTTGAGATTGATTTCCAGAGCATTTAAGGATTGTTGACTTTATCAGATCCAAATTTGATTTTAGGAGAGTTTGTGAAAAACCTTAGTATTTCTGCAGGGAAGAAGAACAAATTGGCAAATATCGAAGCACATAAAGTGACCTAGTTGAATCATGCAAGCTGTCTTTAGCAAAAGTCTTAATTCCTTCTTTCTTTTTTCCCTCTCTTCCCTCTATATTTCTTCTTTTCCCTTTCTCCCTGTAGGGTAAGGTAAAAGTATTAGGCTTTTCTGCCCTCCCGCCATTAGGATAGATGACGGAACCCTGCGGTCCCGAATGCATGCCTGTGGCGGGCACCTGGAGTAGGGTGTGGGCCTATGTAGATGGGATTCACCTGGGCTTAGACTGTGCTTTTAAGGGCAGCGTCACGGGGACCCCAGCAGAAGGAGAGAAGCAGAAGCTCAAGGGAGCAGAGCAGCAGAGAACACCAGAGAACCCCGGAGAGCCCAGATAGAGTGAAGACTTTCTGGGGGCTGGGAGCCTGGCAGGCCTTCCGACCTTCCAGCCCCCCAGCACCCCTACCTGCCATGTACCTGGTAAATCCCAATAAAAGCTTGTAACAGCCACCAAGGGCTCCAGGACTCTCTCCTCCTTCACCTGTCTGCTTGGGTCATAAAGATCCTGCTGTGTCCTTTCTGCCCCCTACACTCTCAGTAAGGTTGCATTTTCAACATAGAAAAATCTATACTGATAAATTTTACAGACTGATGTCAAAGCATTGAAAATCCCACCAAATTAATTTTTAGGAATTTAACTTAAATCACATTCTAATGGCTATTGGTGATTAATTATTTATAAGAGTAAATCATATATCTTTGACCTGGTAAGTTTTTCCTTTAGGATTTTGTTTTCCTTTCTATGTGTGTTTTTTATCTTAAACAACAAAATGGTGGGGGGTGTCAACCAGAGACAGCGAGGAACAGAACAGGCTGACTGACTGAAATACACTGCTGAGAGGAGTAGCAGGCGAGAAAGGAGGGGTCTTCTGCACCATGTGGGTAGCTCCCTGGCAGGCTGGGGATCAAACTTGTGCTGCAGAGGCTGCAGCTAGCTTCACAGTGTTATGCTAACCCCTTGCACCACCAGGCCCAATGGTGGGATTTTAAATTATGAATAAAACCACATGAATGTTCCTATAAGCAACAAGTTTTTACCCATCCTAGAATGCCTAGATTTTAAAGTACTGTATACTAATAAGTTATTTGTAGGACTGACTCAGGACACATTGATCAACTGACACTCAGTAACGAATTTCTTAAATCCAGAAGACACATTTAAGATATAACCTAATCTCCAGAAGTTGTACTGGTACACTTCTTGGATTCCCTTCACCTTTCGTATCTAGTTGAAAAGATGTTCAAATGACCTGTTTTTCCACTAAGATGAATGATTTAAAACTTGCCCACCAAACACCTAGGTAAGTGATAATTAGCAGTAATTAACTGTCTAGAAGAGGCTCTTTGAAGTGGTCTGCAGGCTGCTCCTCTGTCACCTCCATTGTGGCTCTGCTCCCCTCCCCTGGGAGCAGGTGACTGACACCTGGCAGATAGAGGGGTTATGGGCAGGCTTCAAAGACAAAGCTGGTCTTTTGACTACAGAGGCTTCCTGGGAAGAGTTACTTCAAACTTTTATTAGCCAAAGTCATGATTATCACATAATCCTTTGGCAGGATATATGGGTGGGAACTGTAAGATGCATCTTTAAGACCTAGGAAAGATACAGGTGGGATGCAGCCAAAGACATACCTGGCCCAGTCCCCAGTTTTGCCTAAGATTTGCTGCTCACTTCCTTCCCCATGTTTCTTTTTTGAATTTTAATAGCTTAATGAAATATTTTTAGACATAAAGAAAGTATATAACATGTATTTACATTACAAGATATAGTGAGAAGCATCTGCGTGTGCCACTCAACTTAAGAAAGAATAGAAACAATAAACCAGATGCTTCTTATGTCTTCTACCCCAGTTTGCTCCATTTTCCCACCAAGCCACTTTTCTGTGATTGTGATGTTCTGTCTTGAGCTTTTACTATACATGTGTTATCTATAGACAATATATTATTTTATATATTTTTTAAGTTTGTATATATGAAGTCGTACTCTGCTTTTCATGTTGACATTTGGAAGCTATAGGTTTTCTTGTTTGCCTCTTTTTTTTTTTTTTTTTTTGCCTCTTTTTAATTAGTTGATTGTGTAGCTTCCATTTTACCTGGTCAATTGAGAATGTGAAATGAACTAATTTAACTTAATAGAAACATAGTTAATCTGGATTTGTTATAGGACAGGGAGAGGGGCAGCCCAAACCCCGCAAACCTGCCTATTCTAAATGGGTTCTGCCATCCGCCGCATCAACACAAAACATATGAGACTTTAATGGGAAGGAACTTTAATAAAACTAGGAAACAATACAGGTAAGGCCAAGAGTCTAGTTTCTAAATGAAGCACCCAAAGTTACCCGTCCCCTCGTGGGTAAAAGTCCATCCATATGGGATTGGCCCAGAGCAAGGCCCCAAGGCCTGCCACAAGTCTAAAGCATCTTCCAGTGGGGACCCACAGAAAAGGATCACAAACAACCAAACAAGCCCAGAAGGAAAAGAGCAAAATCAACATCAAGATAAAAGCTGCCATGGTCACCTCTCCACGGGTCTCATCCACATCTGTGTCACCCAGTCCACGACCAAAAGACAAGCGCAGTTTCTTCACGTGTCTCTAGGCTCCATGCGCCTCCTCCAGGTCTCCTGGCTCCATCCTGCTTCCTTCCTCAGTCTCTTCTTCAGCTTCTCCTCTTCCTGCTCAGCTCCACCCTCCCTTGGGTGGGGCAGGGAACCTCCCCCTTTCCTGGGGACCACCCTGTTACAGATTGAGATTTTTTTTTCCAGAAGCTTATTAAAGATGAAGTTTGGGTTATCTTATCCCATTTCATCTCAGAAGCATAATTTGGGCTTTCATTTCCCCTGCTTTATCAGAAAAGCAGATTAACTTAAAATGCATTCTCTGTTCTCAGCTATGCCTTTCTCATTGTAGATTTAAAAATAAAATTCACAGAGGTTAATGGAATCAGAGGATAACCCCTGAAACTATTTCTAACATCATTAGTCTAAATAATTCATGACGATAATGACCTCTAAAATGAAGGATTACCTCTTAGCTAAATAATTAGTACATATCTTCTTATTTTGATTTAAATTGTTGCCCACATAAATGTATGACATATGTTAAAAAAAGAAGAAAACCATTAAAGAACTCTCTGAGGTTCTGTTTTACCTAATGGTTCCAGTTATAGAGTGGAACATCAAGTCAAGCTGAGCTACTGTCAGCAGATCTGACAGTTTGTTGCAGAAATGTGAGCTATTTATTCTAGAGAAAAAATAATACTGATAGATTATTGCGGCCATTTTTAAAGGAAGAAATTGAGTTGTAAGTATTCTGCAGTTAAAAGGCCATTCTCACCCTGTCATTCAGGGATATGAGTCAGCAATATAGGACTTGATCTGAGCTTGCACTAACCAGAATGTGACACACAGAAATAATGAAATAATGCTCTCGCTGTGTTCAACATTGATAAAGGCCACTTTAGAGTCTAATTTTCATCTCCATGTTTTAAACTTGATATTAGAACATTGGAGATGGGCCAGAGGAAGGGAAGGAAAATGAAAATGTGAAGACTTATCTGTACCTAAAACTGAAAATGGAATTCATTAAAATCAAGGAGAAGCAATGGGTAGCATCAAAGTGCTTTTGAGTACGTCTCCGTCTAGAGTAAAGTTAGGACTGACAGATGCTTCTGTTGCCAGGGCTGGTTGAACGTACCACTTCTTAGCTCTAGCACCTATTTATTGAAAATACAGGAGTATGAGGGCGTGTCTGACTCAGTTAATTCTCAAAATAACTCTCCAAACAAATATGAGCCCCGACTAAGTATAGCACAGGCTTATTCTACGCATGAAAAGGGGAGGCTTCCCTCTCCTTTTGTTCACACTAAGGGTGGGGATAGACTGCTGTGGGGAAAGAGGTGAAGAGAGTTCACAGCCTTTAAGGAGCTCACTGTTGAGAGATTGTCTACACTGTTATTCAATATTGAAAGATATAATAGGAGTCTGTTGTGGATTTTGGAGTCTGCAGGTTTGGAGTGCGGGGTCCTTGGGTTCACTCTGGGGAAGATTTCACCAGAGCTCCCGTTTCAGCGACACGCAGCGAGTTTCCCAGGCCAGTTTTCCAGGAGACAGAGACTTTAGTTATATTTAAAGAATGGGTTTATTGGGGAAAGGGACAAAAGAATAAAAGACATTGGCATAGACATAAGCGGGCAGGAAGAGCTGCCCCAGAAGGGACAGGTTTGCTGAGACAGGCCTGCATGGGTGCAGGCAGGCAGCCTTGAGGAGCGCGGCCTCTGCTGAGGGAGGTCAGTGAGGAGAAGTCCCGGCATGGTTGCAGGTTACGGGCAGGCAGGCAGGAAGGCAGGAAGCTGCTGCCCTGCAGAGGGAGAGAGTTGGTGAAAAGAGGGACCTGCATAGTCAGTCACAGGTGGGCAGATGGACTGCCGTCCTGAGCCTGTGCAGACACTGAACTGATATAGTCTTCTTCTGTTTGGGAGGGGCTCACTCCTTATGAGCTTTCAGTTGGTTGCTAATTTTGGATAACTATGTAGAATTTGAAAGGGACCTGGAGATTCTACAATGGGCTCAATCTCCATATCTTCACATTTGGATGAGCCCTCTGATACCTGCTTGAATGTTAGGTGTCTGGTGCCTAAGGATACTAGTTTCCACAACTGTGTCATCTGCACCTAGGGATCTTAGTTTCCATAAAGCTGTGTCAATGGCTATGCTAATCTCTTCTACCCCCACCTCCTTGTGTGAGCCAGGTTTCTGGTCTTGTGGTGCACCTTCTTTTTCAGTTTTTTTCTATTCATGTCCTCCATCAGAGTCTATCAGTTAAAAATAAGGAGCAAGAGGACATCAGAAAGATTATTATTGAGATAATGTTCTCAATATGAATGGAATGCTGTG
This sequence comes from Talpa europaea, assembly GCF_964194135.1. Lineage (NCBI taxonomy): Eukaryota > Metazoa > Chordata > Mammalia > Eulipotyphla > Talpidae > Talpa > Talpa europaea. Next base: position 98,028,521 of record NC_140072.1, read on the forward strand.
TAGAGCACCAAGTTTGGACAGTGGACAAAGATTAAAATTGGATACTTAGGTAGGTGAGAAAATATAAATTTCTTTTATCCAGTAAAGGAACTTATTTGTCATTCTTTTTTCAATAATGAGCAATTTGGAATGAAACTATCAAATTTGTGTCTTATGGAGAAAGTTTGAAGACCGACCTTGCCAGATTACTATTAGGGGAGGGAGAGGCTTGAATAGATACAGGGAGAGTAGTAAAAAATTACTGAATAGACAACTGTTTTAGGGAGTATCCTTGGAAATAAAAGCAGATAGGTGGAAAAGTATGCAAAGAATTTAAGAGGCAGAATCTATAGGTCTTGGTGAGTCATTTGGGGAGGGTATAGTAATACAGAGTGATCTATGAGTCTCGGGATACTTCAAGGTGGTATTATAGACTGAGAAGAGAATTGGTGGGATTAGTATTCTCTATGGTTATAACAAATTACCTTGATTCTGGTGGTACAAAGCGATACAAATTTTTTTTTTTTTTTTTTTTTTTTTTTTTTTTTTTTTTGTGGGTCCCTCGCTGCCTGCCGGGGAACGAACCGGCGCTGCCGAGGCTATGGGCAGCCTTGCAGCGCAACGCTCAACCTCTGCACCACCAGTGGAGGCTCAATTGTTACCTTTTTTTAAAGTTTTATCTGTTTATGTAAGAACTGGGGTACAGGCCAGAGGTGCTGGAGAGTGAAAGAATTCACCAGAGACAGAGTGGGGAGCAGAACAGGTAGACAGACCAACTGCTGATGGGAGCAGTGGGCGAGGCAGGAGAGGCCTGCCAGGCCCTGTGGGTATCTCCCTGGCTGGCCGGGAATCAAACCCATGCTGTGGAGGCTGTGGGCACCTTCACAGTGCGGCGCTCAACCTGCTGCTCCACCGGGGAGGCCCACAAAATTGTTATCTGACAATTGTTGAATTCAAGCCTGAAAATGGGTTTCTTTGGGCTGACATTGAGGTGACAATATGGCTGTGCCCCCTCTAAAAAATCCAGGGGAGAATTCTTTCTTGCCTTGTCCAGCTCCTTGAGACTATCCCTCCTTGAATTCATGATCCCTTTTCCTATTCAAAACCGGCAGTAACCACTCAAGTCTCTCCGACATGGAATCATTCTAACACTGACTCTTCTTCCTCCTACTTATAAGTACCTTTGTGACTGCATTGACCTCATCCAGATAATCACAAGTTCCATTACATCTGTAGAACCCATTTTCCCATATAAAGTAAAATAATCAACAATTATGGGGTTTTGGATGTTGACATCTTTGGAGGACCATCATTTAGTCCTTCTCATTTGGAATTGAGAAGGTGAGAAATTGATACATATAAAGTTGGTAACAACCCGAGAATGGTTGAGTATATGCTCTTTAGCTGAAGATTTTTATCTATAGAGAACTTTGTGACACAGGACAGTTTAGTGTTGAAGCTATACACACTTGTGAGCTCTGAAATGACAAAATATGTTGCATGAGACAGCATGACAGCTGACTGTGGAGGTATGGGGGGGACCACTGAAATATAAGGGAATGCAGAAAGAGAAGTCTGCAAGATGAAGGATCACTAGAGAAATGGGAGAAAAACAGTGGATATCTCAGATATCTAAGGATACTTTCAAAAGCAGGGATGATTCAACATGAGTAGCAGGGGGAAAAAAGTAACTACTGGGCAGAGAATGTACACTCAAGAGCAGACTGCCCTGCCAGAGACTTTGGGGAAAGTGAAAGAGGAAACAGTGTAGACTTATACACACTTGATCTAGGCCACCCCCATATGGAGGAGATGGGGTGCACCACACAGACTGTAACATTCATTATAAGTACAACAATGGGGCCCCCCTGGTGGTGCAGGGGGTTGAGCACAGTGCTGTGAAGCTGTCCGCATCCTCTGCAGCGCGGGTTTGATCCCTGCTGGCCACGGAGAAACCCACATATTTCAGTAGACCTCTGCTGCCTCGTCTGCTGCTCCCCTCAGCAGTGTATTTCAGTCAGTCTGCCTGTTCTGTTACTCGCTCTGTCTCTGGTAAAACCTCTCACCATCCTGCACTTCTGGCCTGTACCCCAGTTCTTGTCTACTTAAATAAATAAATCTTAAAAAAAAAAAGAACAATGAAGATACTCTCTGTTCTCCACTTTTAGAGACTAGTACTAACCAAGTGAAGTGTACTGACAACAGACTGCTAAGTCTCAGATCTTGGACACCAGAGGAAAATATAGCAGTGATGCCACAGCTCATTTATGAATGACAGTGGAGATGAACTTTCAGCGACGCAAGAACAGTCTCTTAAATGTTGGGAAAATAGGACAACCACATACAAAATAATTTAACTAGACCACTATTAACATCATCCACAAAAATTAATTCAAAATGGATTAAAATCTTGGATGTGAGACCTGAAGCAATAAAAGGCATAGAAGAAAGTACAGGCAATATGCTCCTTGACATCAGCATTAGAGATGTGTTTGGGGCACATGTGAACTCCAAGCACAAGGGAAAACAAAAGTAAGCAAATGGGACTATGACAAAATCAAAAGCTTCTGTGCGTGCACACACAGACACACAAATACCTAGAGGGTATTATGCTTAGTGAAATAAGTAGACAAAGATAGACATACACCATATAATTTCACTCACATGTTGTACATACAGAGAGTAAACAGACTAAGTAAAACAAAAATAAACTTAGTCTGTAAACCCAGTTTTTGTTTACAAGAGAGGCATGAGGGAGAGAGTTTGGGTAAAGCAGGACAAAGGGAACAGTGATGTGGGCAAGGAAAGCAGCAGTGAGTCTAATGTAGTATATACACTCAGTGATTTTCAGTAATGCACAGCAGAAACATAATTCTATGTTACTTCACTTTTTTTATAGAAGTGGGGTACAGGCCAAAGTCACAGGGGGTGAGAAGAGTCACCAGAGAGATAGAACAGAACATGCAGACTGACCAAAATACACTGCTGAGGAGAGCAGCAGACAAGTCAAGAGAGGTCTGCCACGTCATGTGGGTATCTCCCCAGCCAGCTGGGGATCAAACTTGGGCCGCAGAGGCCACCGACAGCTTCACAGTGCTGCACCCAGCCCTCTGCATCACCAGGGAGGACCTGTTACTTCACTTGTTTTTAAAAAAGAAACTAAAATATATCCCTATTAAGAAAGTACTAGGTATGTCAACTTCTTTGTTTTACATGTTCCTAAAATCCGTAACTCTTGTATTTAGAATGAACCAGAAATTTGTCACTTCATTCTTTTTGAAATTGTACCCAGATTTTAAAAGGTTTATGTTTGAAGTTCACTTTTCAATGAGTGTGTCAATAATGGTTGGAATATGACCTTTTTGTGCCTTCGAACCTAGTGTCATTTTCTCTTGTTAAACTCCATAGTCTGTTCTACTTAATATCCCCTTCTTAACAAACCTTGACACAATTGTAATATAACTATTCATGCTGCTGCACATAACAAATTACAGGTACATTTGTTTTTTAAAGGTTTATTTATTTATGCATATAAGAGCTGGGCTGTAGGCCAGAGGTGCGGGGGCGGGGGGGGGGGAGGTGAGAGGATTCACCAGAGACAGAGTGGGGAACAGAACAGGCAGATTGACTGAACTACACTGCTGAGGGGAGCATTGGGAGAGACAGGAGAGGTCTGCTGGGCCATATGTGGATTAGTTCCCTGGCCAGGTTTCAAACTCATGCTACAGTGGCTGCAGAGGGCATCATAGTACTGAGACTTAACCCCTTGTGCCACCAGGGAGGCCCTACAGGTACATTTTAACCCAACATTATGACTGGTCTTGCATGCTTAGACATTTTCAGTGAAATTTTAGAAGAAGGTTGTAATTTGGACTTTATGAAAATGAAAATATGAAGAGGATGAGTATGTATAGTGTGTGTGTTTGTATATGTGTGTTTGTATGTGAAGTACTTGCTTCCTAACCAACTATCTATGAAGCCAGTGATTCCATTCTAACTTCTGTACTCATTCCCACACAATTGCCCTGAATTAATGGATCTAGCTGCTTTTGGCTTCTGCAGTGGAGGTTGCTGTCAGCTTATGAGCTGGCTGAAAGTAATCAGAGATTCGCAGTCGGGAGCTTGAGTGCATTTCATGCTGCCATGATTTGAGTTACAGGACGATGGTGGGGCAGGCGTGGCTACTGCCCTGCTGATTTTCTGGTTTTAACTTTTCATTCTATGCACACACAGTAATGTTTTAAGCAAAACCACCATTCACAAGTCTTCAGCTTGCTTTTGCTTTTTTATTCTGGAGATTTGTATGTTTGGACACCCAAATAGTCAAGTGTATAAGGATTTATGCTTGGGGTGAGTGACACTCACTTTGTGGCATAACATTAGACATGGGTGGTTGTTTTACCCTCAAAAAGCTTTCCAGTCTAACTAGAAAAGCTAGTGCCTTTGTGCAAAACCTGTAATACAGCGTTGAATATGATGAGTGCTATGAAAGAGACAGAGAACATTTTAATAGTTCAGAAGGAGAGTTTTCTGATTATGGGCAGAATCAAGGAAACTTTTCTTACGAGTTTATAGTTTAGTTTTGATGGCTGGATAGAATATTTAGAATAGGGAAGAAGTTTGGACAGATGCCTTTCCAAATACAGACACAAAACTCACAGTGATAGGAAATAGTATAATTACGTGAAAGACTGAGTAACTGCACTCTGTCATTGGTGTGTTGGGATTTGTGCAGAAAGGAAAACTACCATACTCTAAAAGGATTAAAATGTCATGGTGAGGAATGTGGCTCTGATAGATTTCTCCGAAGTTTTTCATTGTTTTTTTTTTTTAATTCCATCTGGTCATGCATATTATTATTTTAACTGCTCCTGGGTTCTGTTTGTCAGTATTTAGTTGAGGATTTTGCATAGCTAATATTCCTAAGTGTATTTGCTGTGCAATTTCCTTTTGGTGTAGTCTGTCAGCTTTTGGTGTCGGTGTTACTATTGCTTTGTAAAATAGACTTGGAAAATGTCCTTGTCTGTTTCCTTATGCTGTGGAAGATTTTAAATAGTAATGGAATTATCTGTTATTTTTAAAAAGGCTTAAAGATTTGGCAAGTTGTGCTATAAAGCCAACTAGGTCTTAGTATATGTGTGTTTATGTGTATAGTGTGTGTGTATATGTGTTGTGTGTGTGTGTCCAATTTGGGAGGAGGTAACTATTTAACAGTTCCCATTATTTGTGTGGTCATTGGTTAGATTAGATCTTTTCTCTCATGTCTAGATGGCTTGTCATATACTATAAAAGTATCTCCTTTCATCCAGGTTTCGAAATTTGCACAGAGTTGAGCAAAGGAATCTGCTGGAATTTTGTTTCAGAATGTCTTCTGTGTTGGTGTTATTTGCTTCTTATTGTTTCTTATTTTGTGTAATTGCATGAACACCTCCTCATCCCCTTTGGTATACTTACCTGATTAAGTACTAGATTTTTGGTCTCTTCATTTTCTCTACTCTTCTTTCTTCTAATTAATTTATACTTGTATATTATAGTTTTCCCTCTTTTCTTTAATTTTTGTTTTCTTTAACTTCCTTACTTGGATGCTTAACTTTATTATGATTTTTTTATTGATTGATAAACTGTTATAGTTTATGCATTTTTCTTTCAGTGTGGTTATCTGTCCTATGGATTTTTTTCATATAGTTATTTTTCTTCTCCTCATATTATGAGATATTTCAAATTTTCAGGAGACAGGGCTTATTTTATTATAGTCTTGTTAGTAATTGATAGTTTTATACCACTGTGGTATGGGAATGTTTCTTTACTTTCTTACCTTGGGAAATTTATTGATGTTTTATTTGTGGCAAAATATATTGTCAAATTTTGTACCTGCTTGACAGATACTGGAAAAGAAGATATATATACTAACTAGATCGACCATTTAAATTATGGTATTCAGATATAAGTATCATTACATATTTTTTGTATACTTGATTCACCATGAATGGAAAGGAATAACTATTTTTTTTCCTCATCTGTTTATATTTTCCTCATTTGTCCTCTATTGACATTTGAAGTTGCACAAATCATCAATGTAAATGACTGCCCTGTGCATTGTCAACTCTTTGGCATCCTTGGTTTTATATAGTAAAGGCTAAAAGCGTCCTCCAATTTATTTTGATATCCAAAATTGCCCAGTAGGCTACTGGAGATGATATAACTTTTAATTTAGAGCCCATTATGATTAGAAAATATTTGTTTAAAACTCTTTTCTCTCATTTATATGATAGTTTTATATGTCTTGTGAGAAAATTTACAATTAAAAAATTATTTTTAATTGAGTATGGAAAGAAATTGTTTTTTTCCCTCTTGGGTTCAATCAACCCAATGAAATAGTGATACCAGAAGGAGCCATTAGAAATCAGAGATTACTAAAATGGCTTGAGTCTGATCCCTTCCCCTGCCAGTATTTTGCTCGATGGTTGGGTACAAGAGACTTCAAGGTCTACCAAATAAACTAACTCTTGCAGTAGTATTAAATAAATCCATGTATCATATTTCAACACAGAGTCCTAACTTTTATTGCCAACTGCTGCAATTAATCTCCCAAAGGGCAAGCTATATTAAATTTACAAGTTCTTGAATATAAATGTGGAATACTAAATGACATATATATGTGAAATTTAAAACTTCTCAAGATTCTAAAATAAATACCTATATACTCAAGCAAATTTCTGTACTTACAGCACATAAAACATCAGAATTCCATTGAGAGAGCCTAGAACTTTACTTACAAAAATAAATTCTGAAGTCCTTTGAACTCAGGGTGAGCTTACTAAAATTTGTGTGCAAACAGTGAAGAAGTATAACAATTTCAAAGCAACTTTTGGCTAGCTCATCAGAATTTGAAAAAATCTCCCAAAATGTGTATACAGGATTTGAAACAGCTTAGCTGAGGCTAACACACATTGACATCAAAGTCTTTTGTAGGGTGGTTGAAAATGACTTTCACTGCTATAGAAAGGAGAATAAGTGTGTATTTTTAGTTATTCACCTGAGCATAGAGGAACTGTTCTTAGTGCAGCTATTCTGTTCTGCACTTGGATATACCTCACAAACAATCTGCTCCAAATCTACAGCTTCTAATGTTGTTTGTCAGTGCTAAGAGCATCCATTATTGTTTACAAAATCAAAACCAAATAAAGAGCTGACTTAGCACACATATTGCCAATTTTTAGAGAACTAGAATATGACAAAAATCCACTTACAAAGATTAGTACAGAATGCCATTTATTGGCTTTTATTTTTCTGTTCTAGTAGGTAATTTAAGATTTTGTGTATCACAAGAACAGGAGTATCCATGTCCTGATACCACAGATTTAGAAGAAGCCCACCAATTTGTTCTTTTTCCCCCTTAACTAATTTTCAAAATGCTTTTTATCAATATATCACACATACAGTATTGTATAGTTTCAGGTGTGCACCATTACTATTTCTCTGAACCTGGATTTAGGTTTTTCAGGTCTCCTTTTTACAAAGTCTCAATATCCAGTTGTTTGCATCGAGGTCATCCCCTCTTCCCAGCCCTCACCACCCAACCCAACTCTCTTGTGTTAGTTGTTTTGCTGAACATCTCAAAGAACCCCTTGATGCTATTTCCCAATTTCTTGACCTCTTTGAAAAAAGCCAGTTTGTTCCCAGTTTCAGATTCCTCTATCTATCTGCAATAAGAAAATTTGGATACACTTAAAAATTCTTCCCTTTGATCTCTCATTCATTCACTCTTGGTGGCTATGTAAATGGGTGCAGCCCTTATGGGAAATGGTAAAGAAATTTCTCAAAAATCTAGAAATGGAAATATCCTTATGACCCAGCAAACCTCCCACGTGTGTTTATCCTAAGAATCTGAAAATACTAATTCTAAATGATTTATGCATCTCCCATGTTCATAGCAGTGGCAGTCACAATAATTATGTCATGGAAACAACCTAAATACCCATTGATGGAGGCCTGGATAAAGCAGTCATGATATATATACTCATATAGATACATATATACATGAGTATATATATACATATGTACATGAACAGTGGAATACTGTTCAACTATTAAAAAAGATAAGAAGTTACCTTTTGCAGCATGTGCGAAACTTGAGGTACTTATGCTCAGTGAAGTAAGTCAGAAAGTGAAAGACTACTATTGGATGATTTCTTATGTGTAGAGTATAAATAACCAAAACAAATGAACTACCAAATCACAACCAAACCATTTCTTACACTCTTTGAAACACGCAGCCATTGCCAGATTTGGGAGGGGAAAAGGTGGGAAGGAAAGGGAGAGTGTGTCAATTTGATAGTAGGAAGGGCACTAGAACTTTGGTGGTAGATGAGGTTAAGCTTACACACATACAGAAGTGAACCTGTACCCCTAAAATTTACATAGTTTCATAAACCAATGAATGAATCAATCCACCAACTTTTCTTTTCCCAGTGAGAACTCTAGTGTTTGGGCTGTTTATTTTTTGGTTTGACTCACTTGCAGATGTCAGGGTCTTTGTAATTTCTCCTCTTTAGTCTTACTCTTAGTTTCCTTTTTTAATTTTTTTTAAAATAATATTTTATTTTATATAATTCTTACATTATTTTTCATTTTTGCACAGGGTATGCATTATCCTTTTGGTTATATTCCCCATAAAATTGCACCCCCCCTTATTTTGACCCTAGTCCTTCCTCTCCCCTTCCCTCCCCACCCCCGAGTGTGTCTCTGGTTTATAGTTGCTTGTTGATTTTGATTTTTACTTTGTATTAATTAATCTTTTTCCTGGTCCCTTATTTAGGTTTTCTAGATTCCTGCTATGAGTGAGACCATCTGGTATTTTTCTTTTTCTTTCTGACTTATTTCACTGAGCATGATCCCTTTTAGCTCCATCCATGTTGCTGCAAACTGCATGTGTTTATATTTTTTTTATTGCTGAGTAATATTCCATTGTGTATATGTATCACATCTTCTAGATCCAGTCATCTATTTTTGGGCATTTGGGTTGCTTCCATAGCTTAGCTATTATAAACAGTGCTGCTATAAACGTAGGGATGCAGGTGCCCTTTGGAATTGATGTTTCTGTGTCATTTGGGTAAATACGTAGAAGTGAAATTGCTGGAACATATGGAAGCTTTATGTTTAGTAAGTCAAGAAATCTCCACACAGCTCTTCATAGTGGTTTGGGCCAGTTTGCACACCCACCAGCAGTGCAAGAGAGTTCCCTTTTCCCCACTCTTAGTTTTCTTTATCATGTATCTGCTAAAAAGTCCAACTCTTTGTGTCTCCAGGAACACCTGTGTTCTAGTTCCGCATTCATCCAACCCTCATCCCTTGGAGTCGCAACAGAGATTAGGGACACAAACACCAGTTGTCAGAGATAAGCCACATAAAGGACATCATCTTTCTTGTTAAAACAGCATGAGTGCATCTGTTGGAGGCTGGAGACTAAAATACTTTTCATTTTTGCATTTGGGATTGGGCTTTATACCTTTTAACTTCAGTTTTCAGTGTTATCCCTAAACATACCATCTAAGGGTTGAAAGAATAGAAAGGGAAGTGTTTAAAGTTCTCTAAAAATGAATGGCTTTCTTGATACACAAGTTCTCTCAGTATCTTTATTTTTATTTTTTCAAAAGATTTATTTATTTATTTATACAAGCACTGGGTATAGTCAGAAGCGCGGGAGGGTGAGAGAATTCACCAGAGCCAGAGCGGGGAGCAGAACAGGCAGAATGATGAAGTACACTGCTGAGGGGAGCAGCGGGTGGCAGGAGAGGTCTGCGTGCCATGTGGGGCCCTCGCCTGTGGCCGGGGATCGAACCGGTGCTGCGGAGCCTGCAGGCAGCTTCGCAACCCAGCGCTCAACCACTGCGCCATCAGGGAGGCTCTCTCTCAGTATCTTTATCAAGTGGATAATTAAGTATGTTTGATCAACACTGGGTGGCGATAACTCACTCCTGCAATCACTGAAGGATAGAAAAGTCTGCATTTTGTCAAACCACCATTCTTTTCTCTGTGACTTCAACCCATAATGCAGTTTGTATTTAATAAGTGCTTAGTAGGTGCCAGATACTTTTCTGTGCACTTTTAGTCTTCATTGATGATATTAATAACTTGATTTTACTGATGAGGAAAGCAAGTCATAGAAAGTTTAAGTAGCGTAACAATGACTACACAACTAGAAGGAAAAAAAAAAAAAAAACCAAGAAACTTGAATTCCCATCTAGGCCATTGGCTTTCTGGTTTCATTCTTTTCATTAACCCTATAATACTCAATATATCTAGACTTCTAGAATAGATACAAAAATTAATGAATCTTATACTAAAAAAGATTAATAACTCATGGGAATGGGGAAATGGGATGTGGAATTAACTCAGGTAATAGTATTTGATTTTCTTCATTCATTCATTCATTCATTCATTCATTCAACAAAGGTTCCTACTAAGGTTTGGCCCTCTTATAAATTCTGCCAGTAAAGCAGTGAACAAGGTATACCAGCTGTGCTCTACAGAGTTTACATTCTAGAGAGGAGGAAGATGTAAACAGATAGTGACAAGAAAGTATCACATAATGACCAGAGGAAATAAAGCAAGGTGATTTGATTTTAACTGTTGAGTGATTCTACTTCTGTTAGGAAGACTTTTCTGAGGAGGTAACATTTGAACTGAAGGCAAATCTTATTAAGAATTAGAAATAAAATTTTTCATATGTATCAAAATTTTGGAACAAAATAAAATTATCCTCGAGCATGAGTATAATGCATTGTCCCCAATTTACCTCTTTTTCTTTATCCAGAATCCAGTTAAGTTGGGCCATCTGTTAGTCGAGCTAACTTTTATTGATATTCCCAGGCTGTATTTCAATCTTTTCCAGCCAAAAGAGATGCTAAATGGTCTGTCTCATCTACCTGGATGTCTGTCCTGTGATTTTGATAACCTCCTGATATTCTTTCCAAATTGTATTTAAGTCTGTACTTGCTCATGTCAGAGACAGATGGCTTCAAATGGCTGTCCAGTGTTGTCAGATAAACTGCACGTAAAACTAGTTTTTATTTGTTTCTTCTTTCTTATCTTAAATTATGTATTATATGCACATTTTATTGGATTGCTTATAAAATCAATCAAGCTTATTATGGTTTCCATTTCCCTTTCTCTGCAGTTTCCCTTTTTAAAGAGTTCTGTGCTCCAAGTAACCTGTGTTTGTGGGTAGAGTAGCTGTGACTTTAAGGATGAAGGCTTATTCTATAAGGACTATCAATGAGGATAGAGACACGGGAGCAGAAAGTTGTCAAGTGGTAAAGCATGCCACTTGTAGGGAGGCTATAAAGGTTTGAAAAGTCTTGTAGGGAAGCTATAAATGTTTGTTTTCTGTCTGAAATACACCATTAAAAGTTAAAAAAATCCTGCTCATCTTTGAAGATTTAGTCAGAACAGTGTCATTTCATCTTTTTAAACTTTATCTGACACTCATTTTTTTAACTACACATCCTCCACCTCACAGCTGGCCTCTCTCCTAAGCATCTATGATCTGGACATGGCTATCTGGCCTAAGGCCTTCAGTGTTTTAAGGCATGTACATATCTGCAGACATACAACTTGGGGTTATACTGAGCTCTTTGTGGTCAGGATCAGGGACCGCACCATCTTTTTGTTTACTATTATTATTTTAGATATTTATTTTTATTTATGCATATAAGGGGTGTAGTCCAGAGGTGCAGGGGGCAGGGAAGAAAGCGTTGACAGAGAGACAGAGTAGGGAGCAGAGACAGAGTAGGGAGCAGAACAGGCAGATGTACTGAAATACACTGCTGAGGGGAGCACAGCAGGCCAAACAGGAGTTTGGCTGCACCATGTGGGTTAGCTCCCTGACTGGGGATCAAACTCATGCCACAGTGGCTGGCAATAGCTTGGTAGCACTGAGTCTTTAACCCCTGCACCACCAGGGCGGCCCTGTTTATTATTTTTAATTGGGGTTAAATTCACTTGACAAAAATTTAATCATTTTAAAGTAAACAATTCAGTAGCACTTACAGTAAGTGCTAATCAAAATAAGGAATGGATTACAAAGTTTTGAAAGGAGAAGTACTGTATTTATTCAAATTGCTTCATTAATTCGCACAATTTTGGACTGACTGGCATGAGCCAGGCAATGTGCTGGCGACTTGACATGGAGAAGTGAACAACATAGACATCCCTGCCCTTGTGGATTTAATAACTGACCCCAGTGGAAATATTGGGGTATTGCCAACACTGGAAATATTATGGAATCCATCTATGTAAACGTCCTAGTTGTCACATGTATTTTTTACTTCTATTATTTTTCAATTATCACCATCTTAGTGGTGTAAAATAGCCTGAATTAATTCTCTCATTGTATTGAAGGTCAAAAAACAAACTTCATTCTCCCAGGGCTAAAAGCAGGGTGTCAGCAGGAACTGTGCTCCTCCTGGAGGTATCCATATTAAGTCTTCCAAATCTGATGTGTGTTTTATGGGAAAGCACATCTCAATTTGAATTTGCCATATTTTAATTGTCCAGTAGCCACCTGTGGCTAGTGTCTACCATATTGGGCAGCACAGAGTGGGGCAGGGAATGGGAAAGAGAGACACTGGAAAATAATTGCAAGTGTGAAATGCATCAGAAAAATTACAGGGTTCTGCAAGTTTCCTGTAGGGAACCTAACTTCACGAGAAGGTATGGGAATGTTTCCTGGAGAAAGCAGAAACCCTGGTGACTAGTGGATTGGGCCTAACAAGGAGAAGAAGTTCTATGTTCCCCTTCTCTCCCAGTTTACCCCCCTTTAATAGCTTCTAGGTCTTATCACAAAAGTTCATATTCTCACAAAAGGACCAATCTAAGGACTGAAGTGGGGTGATGGCATTACATCTACAGCACTTAGACAATTATTCTGTCTACTTTTAAGATAGCAATTTTCATTCTTAACATGTCTCTCCAGGTTGTCTTTTTAATTGAAGAAAATATTTTTTTCCATTATCTTCTCTCACGAGTTTCCCATTAGACTATATGTCAATTCATTTCAATTAAATACAAATTTTTCATCTTTTTAGGAGCATGCATATTACGATATATTCCTAGGGTGCACTTCCTTAAATTCTCCCCTACCCAGACAGTGACCCCTTGGTACAATGAAAGTATAGGTTCTCATCCCTTGTAATCGTAAGGCATGCCTCCTCTGTTGGTTTTTATAAAAGAGGAACTGGCATCACATTCTGAATGGCTAAGCAGGGATTTTACTGGACTAAGAGAAGCACAGTTGGCATTTTGCTAGATTGCTGCAGAGCACATGTCTTTTTCTTCTAGTGAGATCCTAGGTCTGCTATTTGGAGCTGCTGGGATGATTGAAACTTAGTATCCATGGTCCCAAAGCTTCCTGTAACATGAGTCTCTTAAGAAGAGTGACTGATTTTAGATGGTTGGAAGATAGGAACTAAATGCCACCTACTAAAATTTTTGGTCATTTCTCTTTGTCCAGGGAGCAGCTGATTCATTTTCTGTTTGTCAGGGGCAGGGCATGGAGGGTAAAATAGTGTAATTTCTTTTTTTTTTTTTAAGATTTATTTATTTATTAATACAAGAGCTGGGGTACAGGCCAGAGATGTGGGGGGTGAGAGGATTCACCAGAGACAGAGTGGGAAACAGAACAGGCAGAATGACTGAAATACATTGCTGAGGGGAGCAGTGGTTGAGACAGGAGAGGTCTGCTGTGCCATGTGGGTTGCTCCCTGGCCGGCTGGGGATTGAACTTGTGCTGCAGAAGCTGCAAATTGCTTCATAGTGCAGTGCTTAACCCTTTGCACCACCAGGGAGGCCCCCAAAAAGTGTAATTTCTTGAGATCTGCCTGGCTTGTTTTATGAAAACAGTCTAAGTTTGGCACCCATTCTTCTCAACTGTCACCTGATAAACAGGTAGTGCTTGCATCTTTTTCCAAGGAGAGCTTAGAGATTTCAGGCATCAGATGGAGTTCTAGTAGTTACCGTTACACCATCACTTGAGAAAAACATATGCAGGCCTCTCTGTCTCCATCATGGAGATCTTTATGGTGATTTGTTTTCAGTAAGTAAAATATCAAAGGTTCCAGTGGTTCCCTTCATACTTGACACTTGTACCTTTTCTTTCAAAATCTGAAGTGTTCTTTAATTACAGTTGCTTAAAAGAAAATTTTGACTCCATTTCAGATGTACTATAGTCCAAAGCTTTTAAAGCATTAAGTTCCTAAGGTACATTTGAGACTCTTTCTCCAGGAGCCCTCTCTCCAGGAATGCTGTGTTTCCTTTCACTGCTGCCCTCATCCCCTCTGCCTGCCTCGGAACTGGTTAAAAGAGGCTTCCCTTGAGTCTTCTTGATCTTATTTATCATTTATATCCGCTGACCCTGCTTTTCTCCTTATTCTTGTCTCTGTTTTTAGACCACAGTTCACCAAAACTTCAGGGAGGGACAGAAAAATAACTAGTCTATTTGAACTAGTCTATTTCCCTTGATACCACATTTCAATCTGCTGCTTAGTTTCCAGAGCATCGACTAAGTACAGACATAGTGTAACTTGGTGTGTAAACGTGAATGCCTCTCACCGTGAGGCAATCGCAAATAACCTGCCTTTCCCACACGTGCTGTCTCTACTGGGAGTCTGTGCAAATATCCATGCAGAGATGCTTGAGGGAGCAAGTCCCCTACTATGGTGAAGTATGTTTGTAGGAAACCAGTGAGAATTCAGAGAAGAGGTATTTAAATAGCACAGATGCCCTGACTGGGATTAAAATTAAAAATGAAAGTGTAAGTTTTAGTCAGCAGTGGGAATTTTAGAATTCAGGGGCTCTGCCTCTTATGATTTCAGTTTTTTAATGAATACAGAGATGAAAAATTTTAGAAACACTTTGCTGATGCACACATGACATCATTTCCATGACTATCTTCTAAGCACTGGTTTTAACCCAAAACATGAGTTTTAGTGGACATTGATGTGTGAGGGTTGTTTCCTCTGCAGGACACAGTGACAACACTATACTCTCGTTAATTGGGTGGGAAAAGCTGTTTTGTGGTTTGCTCCTGATTGGCATCTTTATAGCCTTTTAAGACCCCTACCTATGTGCCAAGTTCTGAACATAGGCTTTTGTTTTTTTTCCTATCAGATTGACACATACAATATTAAATTTTAAATAGCACTTAGTCTGTCATATGCAGCATTAGCCTTGAAGATTTGCGGTCCATGTTGTAATTTTGAGGGGGGAAATTGGTTAAGTGACAGGAGAAATATGGCAGTTCACGAACAAAATTCTTTCTAAGTTTCCTTTTCTGTTCTAGTCATCCATATCCCTGTCACTAACCTCATTAGGTCAAGGGCTTAGAGGCATTTTGCACAGAATCGGCATATGTTTTGATGACAGTGGTACACAGTTTAGCATCTGAATAGTGACTTTCTTTCCTGATTTGGGGGAACAATAGTTTTCAGACACCACTAATTTTCAACTGGAAAAATTAAACTTGCACAATGCATTTGGCTGGAGGAAAGCCTAAAAAGCAAGATACTGAAGTTTGTCTCACGTTTCCCAAAAGTCAGGGACCTCCTCCAACTCTAGCCAACAGCTGGAAAGACAAAGCAATTGAATTGACTCACAGGGCAAGACTGATTTTGGGGGACGATAGGTGTTCTTTCTTTATCCTCAAGTTATCATGTATCCAAAGCAAAAAATATACTATGGGTTTGAATTTTTAAGGAATGTTTCCTTGTTGAAATAATACTGCAAAAACTCAGGTTCCATTGAAGGTGGATCCTGGAATGAAACATCTGTAGCCCTCGTGTCTCAGCAGTGCTCTCAGCACTGGGATGTCTGGGATGTGCTCGCAGTGCCATGTCGCCAGCCTGCATTCAGAGGAGGTCCTCAGCGCCTCGCAGATGCTGGTGTGAAATAGGTCATCATAGCCGCAGAGCCTGAGAACACACGAATTTCCTGATTCATACAGTGACAGCCATTGCATTTTATTCATGCTAATTGTGAGAATGTAATGCCCTGTCTGAAATGTGCATACATGTTTGATAGCAAGACATGGAAGCATCTAGAGGCAAAAATCAAACTTGCTCCAGAGGATCATACAACGCTATTTCCACAGTACAGACAAATAACTGTGTCAATATTAAGCAGAGGAGTTCGGAGTTTGGGGGAAGGGGAAGGCATGAAAGGACATAAGGTTCACATAGGGAGGTGTTTTGAGGGCCTTTTTAGTTGCAGACATGCAGCAGGATGCTAATTCATGGGGTATGTCAGTCTTGTGATAGGGGATGGCACTGGCATAGGAAAATGAGCAGCATGAGGACATGAGCCAGTGACATTCAATGAGTCCTTGTCACAGCAGTCCATTAGCATGCAAGCCTGCTATTAGTTTCCCATGCTTTATGAAATTTCCTTGACCAAGCAGAGAATCTTTGGAGCACAAGTGGCAGTTAATACCACACCAGTTATTGTTTCTTTCTGGAATGCCTTATATTTTCCCGTGCCAATGAGATCCTTCTCCGTTCCCATGTGCCTCTAAAATGTTAAATAGAATGAAAGAATGCATAATTTATATCTGTCCCAGAGTTAATGGAGTGACTCAATGATATCTATGAAGGGATGATTTTAAATTTCATGTCTTATGCGAGGGGTGATTTTTATGTGAAAACTGTAAGAAGCAGCCTCAGGGATAACCAGATAATTATCCCTCCAACAGCAGGGATAGATTCCAGAGGGGATTATAACTGAAAGCTGTGGTGAATCAGCTTTGCCCTTGTGAATCGTGGTTGCCACAATGGGACACATAGCAACTGATTTCACTGTACAGATCACATCTTACTTCTGTCTCTGGAGAGTGCCAGCTGGAGACCTGTGTGTCTCCCAAGGAAGGTGAGCGGAGATTTCCTGTGCAAGAATTCAGGACAAGGCTGAGTAACATTTCTGTTTACAGAGGCAGCAAAAATTTGCTTTTTCCACTCTGTTCCCGGATGTGCTCACTGATGAATAAGAGGAAATCCATTCGTTCTTAAGTCACGAGTGTGATGACCCCCTGGATTGCCATCATGTTCATTGAGCTCGTAGCCTGCAAACCCTCCTCACCTAAGCCTGCAGTATAAGGAATGTTGAAATGGAAAGGTCTCAAAGCTACCAAAGGATAAGAGAGCAAAATAATACTTGTTGTCTTCATCTTGGTCTGAGGTCTCTGTTTTGTTCTTTGGACCAAACAATTTCTTGTGTTTGCTTGTAAGAATTGTGTGGCTCGAGTTTATTCTCTGATATAATTTAGGTGCAAAGCCTTGTAATCTAATGGGGAAGAGGCTTATCTAAGCATGGAAAGACTTGTAGACTTGGCCTATGTACATTTTTGTTTATAGCAATCCTCAGACTGTCGATCACTTCCTCTTCCAGAGAATGCACTTGATAAAGTGCCTTATGGTCCCTTAATTTGTCTTTGTCCTTTCTGCTGTATATTTCACTGTTGACCGCAGCTTTTGCTTGCAATCTTCACTTCCTTTTGCTTCTGACATGCCTTTGACTCCTCGTTCCTCCTACTTGTCATATATGCACACATACAATAACAAGTGCTTAGAAAATGAAGAAGGGGCCTCCCTGGTGGCACAGCGGGTTAAGTCTTAGCACTATGAAGCTATCAGCAGCCACTGCAGCATGAGTTTAATCCCCAGCCAGGGAGGTGACCCACATGGCACAGCAGACCTCTCCTGTCCTATCCCCTGCTCCCTTCAGCAGTGTTTTTTAGTAGATCTGCCTGCTCTGCTCCCCACTCTGTCTCTGGTGAATCCTCTTACCCCTCACATCTCTGGCCTGCACTCCAGCTATTGTATGCATAAATAAATCTTTAAAAAGAAAATGAAGAAAGGGATTTTATAGAGTATCCATTTTTACCACTTTAAATCTCAAATGAGGAGTTAGAGATTTATATTTCTGTATCTCTTCTTTGGCAATCTTCTTGAAAGGTAGTTTTAAGGCAGTAATAATTAAGCATTGATTGTCCCCTCAGGTTCAGATCTAGTTGAGGAGCAAGTACCCGAGTCAGATGGATGAACACATACCATAAGCTTTATCATCACTGTGATTAGATGGGAGAATACGGCTTACATCTTGTGACCACATGGGCTTCTTAAATGCAGCCCCTTTGATATGAACTGACCCCTCAAGTTTCAGCAGAGTTAGACAGCACCAAGATCCTGAGCTGTGACAGGTGTTTTAAAGGATAACAGAATAGGAGGTACTATGCCTCCTATTAGTTTAAAGGAGGAAGATGATGAACAGGGCAAGCTTAATTTCTTTTTTTCCAAATTTAGAAATCAGATAAATCACTCTTTCTCAAGGAGAAGTAAATGGGTGGCTGAAACTGTATCTTCTTGTGAAGTTGATATTCCTTTCCCTGTATGGAAATGTGAAAATGGGCATAAGTATTCATCACCAAAAGGAATAGAAATTCTGGAACCACTTTTCTAAAAATATCTTGACTAAAATATGTCAAGTGGTGCAGTGGGCAGAGTAGAATTCTTCTTGCTTTGCTCATTTGCTAATTCTTTCTCATCAAGCCTCTCTTTCCACCTAGGCAACCACTGAAGGCTTCCTGTTCAAGTCATTTTTCATCCACATTCATGGTCTCTGTAATTAATCTGGATGAAAGACACCCATTCGCTGTAACCAACTGCAGCCTTTTCTTCCTTGTCCTTTCTTTCACTGAAATTGCTCTCAGTGATGTCTCACTTTTCCCTGCACTTCATCCCCCACTTTCTGTAAAAATCCTTTGTCACACTTTAGTTTTCATCCCACTTACCACTGTGATACATTAACGTGATTGGTTTTTCCTTCTTATTTAATATTTGTGATGTCTTTGGTCTCTGAAGTCTTCTTGTTTCTCTCATATTTTCTCTTCCCCAGTGAGTGCCTTTCCTTGCTCTACATGCTCACTTGGCATGTCTTCACTTGGGCCATCTGCAGGCTTCATTTCTTGCCTCTTTTTCTTGACTTTCCTTAGGTCCTTTTTATCTGTTTGTGGCTCCCACTGCTACCTACACACTGAGGATGCCAGTGTCCGTCTCCAGCTCCAACCCCTTTCTCCAGCTCTAGCCAAAATTTCCCAGGGCTCTGGTTTCTTCTGTGGCGTATTTTACTGGGATATTGAAATTTGAACATCTCCAAATAAACAAATGCCATCTCACAAAACAATCTGCTCCTATTTTTCATCTCCTCTCTTGGTTAATATCATCACTATTTCTTTTGACTTCTAAACTGAAAACCTCAAAGGTAAACTCAGTTATATTCAATGTGTTCTAAATTATGTTGGTTGCTAAGAAAACAGAGAACACTGTAAGACAAAGTTCAAACTGTCAGCCACTTCATGGCTATTAATTTAATTAACAAGTGCCATGACTGTGCAAGTCGAGAAATATTTGTGGAAGAGGTATGGAGCTGACCCAGAGAAGGGACTGATTATCTTTTTCCAGGGTGTGGTGTGGGTGATTTATGAACTGGATTTCCAAAACCAAGTTGTAGTTTGTCAAGCAGTAAAGAAAGCAGAAAGGTCATGTTAAAGACATGAATTTTGAAACATCATGATGTGGTCAGGGAGCTACAAGAGGCTTACTCTCGGAGAATAAGCATTGGTGGTTGGTGAAGCTGAGTGAGAACACTAGGGGTCGGATGGAGAAAGTCAGTTTCTGTACTGCCAAGGGGCTACTCTATAGACTCAATGATTTCAATAAAGGGAAAGACATTGTGCCATTCTGCCCCTCCGGGCAGAAACACTACAGGACGACTCCTCTGGTAATGTCTCACTGGGAGGGTCTTCTACCCAAATTTATGGGTTACAATACAAACCTTTTAAAATCACAAGCAAGTTTTGTGAACCAAAGCAAAAAGGATTTAGGGGAACAGAAAACAGAATAACTGGTAAATTGATTAACAATAGAGTCTTGGGTGAATATCGGGAATCTACCTATCTGTCTATCTGTCTGCCTGTCTATACATCTAATCTATGCATTGCAACCTTCCTTCCTTCCTTTGATCCCTCCAATCTACTTATCTGTCTGCCATGGCTGATTTTTATATGCTTGTATGGCATGCTTTATAAGAGAGCACAGTGAAAATAAAGAACCAGGGAAGAGGAGGACAATTATGACCCCATAGAATTATGGGAAGATCAGGACCTCCCTGGTGGCGCAAGGGGTTAAGACACAACCTATGAAGCTGTCCACAGCCACTGCAGCACAAGTTTGATCCTTGGCCAGGGAGCAACCCACATGGCACAGCAGACCTCTCCTGTCTCGCCTGCTGCTCCCCTCAGTGTACTTCAGTCAATCTGCCTGTTCTGCTCCCCATTCTGTCTCTGGTGAATCCTCTCTCTTCCCACGCCTCTGGCCTGTACCCCAGCTCTTGTATGCATAAATAAATAAATCTTTAAAAAAAAAAGAATTATGAGAAGGTCACATTGATAACAATGTGACTGAGAAAAGGGTGGGAATCTAGGTAGGAAGACCCCTTGAGGAGCTACTGAGGAATTCCAGATGAAGTATTATGAGTAGATGAGTAAACGAAGGAATGTATTTATATTTAAGGCCATGCAGCTATTTACTATCTATTACCTATTATTTAAAATTTCCATTACAAAGAGGCCTTAGCCATAGTACATAAAATCATTGTTTAAAAAAATATTTTATTACATGTACTGCAAGCCCTGGGATTTGACCAACCTGCACCCATAGTAGACATCAGGACATCACAAGGTCACACTTTCCCAACATGCCCAGCCTAGCCTTCCCTCTTCGGACTTCTGGACAGCCACTGCTAATGGATCAAAATTGCCTTTTGAAATCAAGTCTGTTTGCCTTTTTCTCTGTCTAGTCTCACCAATAGAATGAGTTTTAACAGCTTATGATTGAGGTAATGAAAATAATAATTATACCAGTGAACGCAAATCAACAAATTAATGTAAGGTCCTAGAGTTTGGCAGAACCAGACTTTAGAACCTGCTGTAGGTGAGAGAGTGGGTGAGGCCAGAGTTCGTGAATGGTGAGGAAGCTTTGAGGAGCTTGGCTCTTTGCTCTTTGTAATGCTATCCCATCTCCACTTGTGATCTGACCTGCCCTGACCATCAGAACTTCAGGTGGAGGAGGCAGAGCGCACAAAATGTTTCTGGGAGGAGGTTATTATGTTGACATGGGTTTGGTTAAAGTATGATTTTTCTCTTAGAGACAAAAATGGCAGAGGAAACTCTAACTTTCATCCAAAGGCATGTTTGCCAAGGACAACTCCTCATTTTCAAAAGCTGAAATTCTAAGTCATGTACTAGGAGAGCTTAATTTGTGTCATTCTCCATGGACAGAGTGTTACCTGCCTTCTCTGCTGGACAGTTTCATGAGTGTCGGAGAAAGGGGGAAATGGTTTCTGGATAAGCCTTTTGAGGCAAAGCATTTATCTGACACTTTTGATTAAAATATTGTGGCTGTAACTATATGCTATCCGATTTAACTCAAGTTTATAAATAATAGTGCCAATCATCAAAGATGTTAAAAAAGAGTGTTATTCTGTCACAACGAAAGATCTATCACCTAGGGATTTTTCATATTGTGTTTTGAAAATGCAATAGATCAGCATTTTTTAGAGGAGGGGAGTATGTTCTGTGCTTTTTAAGAACCTAAAGTAAACATTTTTTAAATGTCAAAAAGCTTTAAAACCCAAACAGTCTCCGGTTTCATTTAGAGAGTAGTCTGGCTAGGAGTCACAAATTGAAGTATCCTGTCATAAAATTTGTTGTAAACAAGAAACCAGCAAAAGGCATGTATGCAGTTCAATAAATATCTGCTTCTGCTTTTCTAGCTTGTTAAATTTAGAGATGTTTTAAGTTACATGTTTGTACCCTGACTCATGTTATCATGATTAACAAATTTACTTTACAAATTCTGTTTTCCTTCCCTGCAACTCTGCCCGTGGGAAGGGGGCAGAGTAGACCTGGCCAATGAGTGCTGACCCTTCCTCTACAAAAAACTCACCTCTCACCGCCTCATTCTCTCCTCTACATTAGGGTATTTTGATTTTCATCCCCCCACTTTTCATAAATATGTGAATATTGATTAATTCACTGTCGGGCCACATATAGACAGGGGTGGAATTAACTTTGGGAGTTATGTTTATCATTTCAGGCAATTTTAAAATTTTTAATTAAAAAAATTAAATTGAATTTGAAAAGTGCCTCTTGGCAAGCCATGTGTTTACTGGATATAATTTTGTCCATTTTTAAGCATATTAACTGTTTTAGGTGATTAATTAGAGAAAGGTTAGGTAAAAGTGATAGAATATATTGGACTGACAATCATCTGATTTTTAATTTTTAAAGATTTATTTATTTATACAAGCACTGGGTACAGTCAGAAGCGAGGGAGGGTGAGAGAATTCACCAGAGCCAGAGGGCAGAGCAGAGCAGGCAGACTGATGAAGTACACTGCTGAGGGGGGCAGTGGGCAGCAGGAGAGGTCTGCGCACCATGTGGGACCCTCGCCCGGTGGCCGGGGATCGAACTGGCGTGCAGAGGCTGCGGGCAGCTTTGCAACCCAGTACACAACTGCTGCGCCACCAGGGGAGGCCCACAAGCATCTGATTTTATAAGTAATGATAGAGGCAAGAAGATTGAAAATGTGTGCTGATGTTTAGAAAAAATACTTGATGCTGACGTGGTATTAAAATGTGTCACTCTGGGCCTCCCTGGTGGCACAAGGGGTTAAACACAGCAATGGGAAATGATCTATAGCCTCTGTAGCATGAGTTCAATCCTTGGCCATCCAGGGAGCTGGCCGAAATGGCACAGCAGACTACTTTTCCAGTCTCGCCCGCTGCTCCCCTCAGCAGTGTATTTCAGTCAATCTGCCTGTTCTGCTCCCCACTCTGTCTCTGGTGAATCCTCTTACTCCTGTACCTCTGTACCCCAGTTCTTGTATGCATAAATAAATAAATCTTAAAAAAAAAAATCAAATGTGTCACTATAATCCCCCTTCAGAGTTAAGTGTAGGGGCTATGCCCTGACAATAACCTTCAGGTTAAGGATTTGGTTGTTAAATGCTTTTTACTCCAAGCTTCAAGACCACTAATTACACTATCAGATTTTAGTTGTATTTTCCCTCCATGTGTTCTGATGTATTTAAAAAAAGGTCTTGGAGAGACCAATCAGGAATTGACATGGAAGTACTTTGTTCATATTATGAATAAACAAATTGATTTCTTGGATGAGATAACATTTTCCGTTGGCTGTCTCTACTTCCTGGAGGGCAGACTGTTCTACTCATTCTTATTGTAGATGGGATAGTTTGGGCTTGGTCACTGAAATAAATAATAATAACAGAAAAGGCTTTAGTCATAATTGGCATAATGAAATGATTCCAATAATAATCATGCATACCCTTATATTCTACTGTAGTTTGTAATTTACAAAACATTTTCACACACATGAGCATTTAAAGTCATTTTACTTCGAGTATGAGTATATTTTGGTAAGTTTTTAAACTTTTCAATGCTCTATACCTTCTCTTCTGAGAATGGAAAAAAAGCCTTACAATCATTCTCCACTAAAATGATACCAACAGAGATAATGAATTCTTAGTCAAGTTTCTAGACTTAGTTCTTTGTCTTTTACAGATGATACTTTATTTCCCAAATAACTAGTGTTCCTTCTGTATTGCTATGCAGAAAAGTTTTAGATGAAAAACAAACAAAAAAAAACCAAAAACATTCTAGTAAGACAGATCTGCTATCACCCTTGAGAATAACAATTTGTGTATTCCAAATCTAGAGATAAAATACATAGATTCATTCTGGATGCCCATGGTCCCTATAAGAGTTCTAGAATAGAAGCAAAAAATTATTTGACCTATCTATGCATTAATGATTTACTCTAAAATGATGTCTTTTTAAGATTTTTATTTATTTGTTTATACAAGAACCGGGGTACAGGCCAGATTCGTGGGAGGGTGAGAGGATTCACCAGAGACAGAGTTGGGAACAGAACAGGCAGACTGACAGGATCAAACCAGCGCTGTAGAGGTTGAGGATAGCTTCACAGCACTACACTCAACCGCCTGCGCCACCAGGGGAGGCTCTCTAAAATGATTTTACCTGAAATGTTTAAAATACCTAGAATTTGTAACTCTGTTCATTGGGTTTTATATCTTATGACTGTGGAATAATCATCCTTTTCAAAAAAGTAGAATAACCTATAGAGTAATTTCGTAATATTCTTTTTAATATAAGGAAATCTAGTGTAAAATGTAAGCTGGCTTATTAACTCATGTTAATAAAATAGAAATGAGAAAATGTAAACATTGACATCTCCAGAGCAACTTAACAACATTTGTGTAAGGAAACCTACCTAATTTTAAGAGCAAAACATTTGGTTTATATTTGGCTTGGAGGGAACTCCCTGGTGGCACAAGGGGTTAAGCACCGCACTATGAAGCAATCCGCAGCCTCTGCAGCACAAGTTTGATCCCCGGCTGGCCAGGGAGCAACCCACATGGTGCGGCAGACCTCTCCTGGCTCGCCCTCTGCTCCTCTCAGCAGTGTATGTCAGTCAGTCTGCCTGTTCTGATCTCCACTCTGTCTCTGGTGAATCCTCTCACCCCCTGCATCTCTGGCCTGTACTCCAGCTCTTGTATGCATAAATAAATAAATCTTTAAAAAAAAATTGGCTTGGAAAAACAGACATTTCCTAAATTTTTTATTCTTAGGGATTATCAGCTACAGATAGTGGTAGATGCATGGTGATTATACAGATCAAACATTCAAAAAACAAGGTCAACAAATGAAAGAAAAATCTCTTTAAAAATCGTCATAATCAGTGAGATTCTTTTTCTTCCATCATTGGTTTTGTTTTGCATTTCAGAGTGATCCTAAGGGACATTTGTTGGGATGGTGAAATTTTGTTTGTGTTTTGTGTCTGAAAAGTTTACTGATGCACCAACCACTGTCTTAGCTCTCCTCATCTTCATTTGCATATAATTCACCTTCGGAATTTGTTTATCCCACTTAATTTTGTCCAAAGTGCTAACTTAAAAACTCACATACAGAGTAAGGAAACAAAAGGTAGAAAACCTTTCCGTAACTAAACACTTAATACTAAAATTCTGCTGGGGATGGATTGAAAGCCCTCGCCTTCATTTCCCAGAGGATACTTTTGTGGTACTGGAGCTGTGACCCCCAAGTTAACTTTCAGCATTCCTCCCATCACCTCCTAGGATCCCAAAACTCCATTCTGGATCCCTGAGCCAGAGTCCTAGGCCTGGGGAGCCTTTGAGGTCCCCAACCTCATGCACTTGTGTCCACAGTTGAGAAGTTACAAGTGGCTGTCAGGTGCTGTCAACAAAACTGTAGGGGCTGAAGGAAGCGGGGAGGTGTATGTCTGATGTTCAAAGCTGCAATTCACATTTATTTTTTTTATTTAGGAAACATTGTCCCTGGATCTTCCCCCACCTTGCTCTGCTCCAGACTTCTTGGCCTTTATGTTCTGTGAACAAACCAAATATTTTCCAGCCTCAGAATCTTTACTCTTGCTGTCTTCCCTGCCAGGAACTTCCTGCCACTTTTCTTCTGTGTCACTGTTCTGTCATCCAAATGTTACTTCCTCGGCAGCGTTCCATCCCATGACAGCACTCACTCTTACATCTTTCTTCATAGCACATTTTACTGTCCGAAATTGTCTGTCTGTTTTCTTTTAAGCTCTGTGTCCCTTGCTACTTTCTTTCCCCACAGTGATATATGAGCCTCATGAGAGTAGAGATTTAGTGCACAACCATCATGACCCCTCTCTCAGGAAAGCAATGCACTGCTGAAAGGCCTTCGTCAAATGTTGAATGAATGGGTGGGTGAATGAATGAATGAATGGGTGGATGAATGAATGAATGAATGGGTGGATGAATGAATGAATGAATGGGTGGATGAATGAATGAATGAATGGGTGGATGAATGAATGAATGAATGAATGGGTGGATGAATGAATGAATGAATGAATGAATGGGTGAATGAGTGAACGAGTGAATGAAGAGATGGAGGACAGCATTATAACTGTGCCTTAGCAGCATTTATTGTCAGGGTCTTCAGGGATCAACCTGGAAAGTTCCCATCCTGTACAGCAGGCTTCCTATGGGGCAGGTGTTTCTCTTTCCAAATATTTGTCTTAGAGAGAAACTTCTGGAATACAACCTCCCTTTCTTAAGTTAAGGATTAGCTCTACTTCTGTGATAACAGCTGATTCAGCTTATTAATTGAGAGCAAAGAATAAGTAAACATTTTCTTATTTAAATAAACAGTTGAGATGTTAGAGAAGTTAACTCCTTGGCAAACTACATTTTCAAGTTATTCCTCCTTCTATCCAAATGCAACTTCGTCTTGGCACTCAAGCAAGTTTATTCACTGTCCCTGAATTAACTTAGTGGTTTTTGAAAGACTCTCCCTTCCATTGGAATGTTCACATTTGTCTTTACTTATTCTAGGCGTGGGCTCGAGTCCCACCCATTCCTGCTGCATTTCTCCACTTATCCTTTGGGGCTCCCCTCTCCTGTGGTCACACAGTACTTAAGTAAGGTTTATTGGATTTTATCACTTTTTTTTTTAGTAGACTTTAGTCTTTTTTTCTTTAAAGATTTATTTATTTAGATATATAAGAGCTGGGGGTATAAGCCAGAGGTACAGGGTGGGGGTGGGGAGTGTGAGGGGATTCACCAGAGACAGAGTGGGGAGCAGAACAGGCAGATTTAATGAAATACACTGCTCAGGGGAGCAGCGGGTGAGACAGGAGAGGGAGGTCTGCTGTGCCATATATGGGTTAGCTACCTGGCTGGGGATTGAACTCAGGCTGCAACAGCGATAGCACTGAGATTTAAGCCCTAGGCCCCAGGGCGGTCCCCTAAAATATTTTCATTGTGAGTTTTTTGCATCTGGATTACCATTATTTTAAAGGTATTGTGTCAATGGTAATACAAAATTATATATATATATATATATATATATATCTTATACCAAAAATAATATATATTTCTTATGGAATTCCCCATTATTAACTTCCAACCACTTATGAGCATACCTATCAAAACAGTATCACACCCTAACTTACATTGCTCTCATGGATCACATTTATTTAAAACTTTCCATGTGCGAGGCACTGCTCTATGTAGTAACTCCTTTGACCCTAGGCTGTCCTGTGATGTACTCTGATATACCATAATAGCCGTACCTTACAGATAAAAAATCTGAGCCCTAGGAGGTTCACTGCCTCTGGATAACACAACAATCAAGTTCAGGGGTCAGAATTTGCACCTTGCAGCTGCCTTCCCCACACAGTAGAGGCAAACTCTGTGTTGATGGGGCCCATGCCCTGTCATTCTGTGCATGCCAGTGCCACTCAGTGCCCTCCCACAGTGCCCCCTCCAGTGTGTATGTAGTGACAATGACCAAGAGTAGGATGCAAAAGCCCAGAAAATAAGATCTGGGGTAATCAGTGTGTAGAGGCAAGAGGAATCCTAGGAATTCACTGAATTATTTTGTCAATAAAATAATTTTTTGTATCTTCTTTGGGTTGCACTTTTTCCCCTCTCCCCTACTCCTCCTATAATTTTGGTAGGGAAGGAGGGGGAACGAAGAAAAGAGCAAAGATATTTTGCTTGCCCTTCAAGTGAGTTTATCTAAAGGTAAGGAGCAGGCATTTTTTAGGTGAGAGTGAACACTTTATAGAGGTTCTCTGAGAGTGTGTGGAACTTGATGGAGTTTCCACAATTAGTCATGGTGACCTTGTTACTTAAACCTAACACCTTAACACTGAGGAGAGACCATCACAGTTGACACCCTGCAATCTATGTTTTGCAGTTACTGATGTGTTGTTTAAAATGTCTTCTTTTCTAGAAGATTTCCTCCCACCCCAAAACAAAACCAAAGTCAGCAGGCAAATGAAAAGTTAGAAAAGGCATTTGCAACACAACAGATGATAGGCTAGTTTCCCTACTAAATAAGGGTTCTCATAGATATTTAAAAAAGGAGGAAGAACAACAATCCAGTGGAAAAAAATAATTTAGGAATGTGACTGGTCTGTTCATAGAAAAAATAAAATGAGCAAGAGATGTGGCCTCATTAATGATGAAAAAAACAAATTTAAATAAGACTGGTTTTCAGTTGTCAATTGAAAGCAATTTAAACAGTTAATTCTAGTGATGGTGAGAAATAGTCACACTGTTGGAAGGAATATAGATTCACAAAATATTTTTGGAGGAGTTTTATGTCTATCTGTAGAAGAGACACAATCATAACCACAGGAAAGCATATTGCACCTGCTTTTGTAATGGTTAAAACTTGGAAATAACCTAAAAGCATGCCAATGGGATATAGGAATTATAGAGACCTTTTCAATGGGATACAGTGATCCAGTAAAAAATGGAAGTCAGTTTCTGCCAATGATACCCACCAGTGCTGCAGGAATTTTGTATGTAGTTGAGAACTTTTGAATAAAACAAAATGAAGTGTTTCCATATAACTTATGTTCTGGCAAATATACACATCTGTAAATATACATATATATGCTTTCATATGCGTTCGGCTCCATGTGAAACTTTATGGGTATTGTCTCTCAAAAGTCGAACTATGGTGGCAGGGAACCTGACATTTCTTACTTAGTCTTTTGTACTAATAGAAACTTTTGCTTTAATCATATATTACTTTAAAAAAAGAAAACCTAGAGTATTTAGAGCTCTTTAGCTGAAAGAAAATAGGCTTACATGTTTTAAAAATGTGACTTAAACCAAGATTATTTTTTCTTGTATGTCTGGCATGCTGTAATTTCTGTTAGAAATTAATGTTTTTTTCTCTTTTACAAATTTTAAGCTCCATATATCTTGCTAACCTCCTCCATGAATCTGACTCCCACTACTGTTCTGAGTGGTTCCTTTCCTGCTGTATTACCTTTGGCAATCAACTTGAAGGTGGAAATTCCATGTATTCTCTGCCATTATAATCCTTGTTCTCCTATTCATAGTTTTGGATATTTACAGTTTAGAATAATTTTTATATACTTCAAGAACAGAAAAAGTATGATTAAATAAGTATTCCTTTTTAGAAGTTGTCTGAACTGCCTGAGAGTTCTGAATCTTTAGAATTTGCAGTGGGTTTGAGAGTCCATAGATTGTTTAGATCTCACTGAATCCTACATTCTTCACATTGTGCAGAAAGTCAGCTCGTGCACACAGTGCACACAGAGCCAGACTCTAGTGCGCTTTATAAAGAGCCAAAGGACAAAGCTGGTTGTAATTAAAGAAGAGAATTGAACACTGAAAATGAAGGGGAAAAAAACTATAAAAACTGCAAGTAAGAGAACATGTGTTTGGAAGGGCTATTTTTGTGGCCTGTGACCCTTGTACATTTGAGGAATCAACAAGCCAAAGGGTGTGTCTAACTGGGAACACTAACCCCTGCTTCCCGTGCAAGCACAGCTGCATTCTGCTGGGAGTTGCCAATAGGCCAGATGTGTGTGTTTGCTGGATTCAGCTGAGCGAGTAGTGCAGTGAACTGAGAAAATGTCTAGTAGTGACATATTTTTATCCTTTTTGTGCAGAGGAAGCTGAATGGTTTGCAGAGGCCAGGGGAAGGGAGAGGGATACTGGGAATGGGTGAGGGGGGCATGTTGCTCC
Organism: Talpa europaea; assembly: GCF_964194135.1. Lineage (NCBI taxonomy): Eukaryota > Metazoa > Chordata > Mammalia > Eulipotyphla > Talpidae > Talpa > Talpa europaea. The sequence goes on from NC_140072.1 coordinate 98,058,217, forward strand.
TGTTCTCTTTGAGGGGTAGAAGTGTGGTTAGAGGATAGAACTAGATAATTAGGTGGCAGGAAAGAAATACTCTTTAATCAGAAAGATATCTCAGCCCCAGAGACTGTATTATCGGTCAGCCAGTAAAAGGAAGTCTATTCCTTTGAAAATATTTAAAAACGAAGTCCAATAATTTTCTTATAAATACCGACTTCTCTTTAATCTTTGTATTGTTTGTTGATTTCCCATCTGTCATTCACCATAATGACTCATTTGCCCTTTACCTGGAAAAGTAATGAAAAAAAAAATAAGAATAAGTCATCCAGTTTAGTTAGTGCTGGATGGTGAAAGTATCTCCTGTGACAGAGGCAAAAAATAAATAAAGGGAAGCCTGCCAGAGCAACTGAGGCAAATCAGATGCTAATTCATTGATCAGTAATAAAAATGCTGGACAAATCCAGATCTATCCTGTCAGCATCCTGGCTCGTTCTGTCTTGTGCTGGGATGTTGGTCCAGCCTGACAATCTAGTGAGCCTTCCTGTGCCTCAAGGATGTGAACAACCAGCTAATTGTCTTCAAATTAACTGCTGCTTGAACAAGGACGCCCAGAGGAGCCGTCCGCACCGGAGACTGCAAGTCTTCCAACCAGTCAAGCCCCAGCATCAGCACAACATCAGATGGCCTTTCTGCTGAAGGACTGGCACTAGTCAGAAAGGTTCTTCTGGAAGGCAGAGAGGGCAGCCGCCCAGCAGGTGCCTGGGGTGCAGAAGTCCCCTCTTCTGTTCAGAGGTGTCTAAGTCAGCAGATGCTACCCTCCTGACAGCTTAGCCCCCACGCCCCGCCCAGGTCTCCCAGCTCTTAAAAGTACCCCAGACACAGCTTTCCCAGTGGCTCCGGCTCAATGTGCAGCTCTATGGATCAGGACCAATCCGGCTCTTCTTTTTGTTATAATTCCCACAGTGGATACTGGGACTCAATTTGCTTAAACTTTAAGTGGGAAGCCTGTGTGGCGGTGGGGAAGAAATCAGTTCCAGGAGAGCACAGTAGTAGGGGCCCCATCATTGGTGACCACCTCCTCACCAACAAATCTCTCTATATCTTGTTTCTCATCATTTCTGTTTTTTTTCTGCTTATAATCACAAAATGAATCACATGCTTTTAGCCCAACCCCTTAAGCTGTTGGAACTGGCAGGTGTAACATCCACTAGGTATAAGGTGTCCTAGGATATTATGGCTCCCAGTAACAGGGGAGGCTGGACAAAGGGTGCTCTTTCTGCACGCCACCTGATACTGTTGAGAACTAGATCAGTCACCTTTTCTATGCTTCTCTTCTCTGCCATCTTTGCCCCTCCCAGCCTGGAATCCCTCTCTCATGCACCCTTGTCTGTTCCTATCAGGGAGTGTCTTTTAGCAGAACCAGGGAAACATCCTCTCAAAGCCCCTTCCCTAAAATGGGGATTTTCTCCTATGTCTTCTGAAACCCACTTTCTTTTTATTTTTTAATTTTATTTTTTTAAAGATTTATTTATTTATACAAGCACTGGGTACATTCAGAAGCGCAGGAGGGTGAGAGAATTCACCAGAGTCAGAGCAGAGAGCAGAACAGGCAGACTGATGAAGTACACTGCTGAGGGGAGCAGCGGGCGGCAGGAGAGGTCTGCACGCCATGTTGGACCCTTGCCCTGTGGCCGGGGATTGAACTGGCACTGCAGAGGCTGCAGGCAGCTTCGCAACCCAGCGCTCAACCGCTGTGCCACCAGGGAGGCCCTGAAATCCACTTTCAGTAATAGGCGACATTTTTTTTTTTTAAGATTTATTTATTTATACAAGAACCGGAGTACAGGCCAGATGCACGGGAGGGTGAGAGGATTCACCAGAAACAGAGTGGGGAACAGAACAGGCAGACTGACTGAAATACACTGCTGAGGGGAGCAGCGGGCATGACAGGAGGGGTCTGAATAAGCAGACTTCTTTATGGAGTTCTCAACCCCTACCACCCCCTGGCCATACATGAAATTTACCTGATATAAAGGAAACCCTTCCTTTGCAATTCTACTGCTCAAGTGTTTGTGGACTTGGAGATGTGATGAGCATTCTCCTGACTCTCAATTTCTTCTCCTATTTTAAGGAAGTACTTTTCTACCTTGAGGCTCATGAAAAATGGCCACTATCCTCCCTGGTTGTCGGGATAGGACTTTTTTACCCGTCCCTACCACTCATATGCAATATGAATTGTCACCTGCTTCACTTTGGACTCTGTCCTCTCGCCTCCATGTCCCTACTTTTTCTAATGATTAGAATATTTGTCATTTTCTTTTTCACCTATTCAAATTTCATCTAATTCAGTCTTTTACCCTTTCCTGCATGTCCATCCCTGAATTCTTGTTCCAATAGCGATTTCTTTAATTCTTACTTGTAAAACCCCCCTTTTAGCACACAATTATATATAGTGCTTGTAACAATCAACTTTTATTTTGTATTATATTTTTAATCTTGTAAATGCTATTTAAGTTTCTAAGTGTTGTTTACCTGTAGATACACACTTAGATAAGCTCTTTGAGGATAGAACCTTCTGGGAATTAACCTTAATTATCACCAAGTATACACTTCATACCTACGTATGTGTCTAATGAATGTTTGTTGAATTAAAGAAAGAATTAATCACAAATACATAGTTTAAGATGTTAAGTAGCCCTACCTTCTTTTGTTGTCGATTTTGCAGATATGATTTTTATAAATACATTTCTTGATGTATTTCTTGACCTCTTAGTTCTGAACTTCAGTTTTTACTATGTGGGTTGAGAGAGTTATACTAGTTTGATAGTAGTTAATATTTATATACTTATATAAATATTTATATATTTAATATTTATAGTTAATATCTATTTATCATAGTTAATATTTTTAGTTAAGCATTGTAAGTACAAGGTAAACGTTGTTTTAGGACATAGACAGGGGGTACTGTCTACAGTACCATCTCTATAAGTAAAGAAATGCATTGTCCTTCAGGAATAATCTTATGTCTCTGAATTGATCATTACAAATAATTTCTTTTATCTGGAATGAAAAATAATTAGTCCTAGAGTTGTAACAATTGGACAACTAAGCCTAGTAACATTTTTTAATTGCTTGCTTGTTTTCCTGGAAACATCAAAGAGAAGGGGAGAGGTTAAGAATTAGGAAAAAGTGCTATCATTTATGCCTCATGATACAGTGAGTACTCACCACGGGGCACTACTTGATAAGCTTTGAATGTCCGTTGGCATCAAAGTACTTTTCATTTTAGGAAACCAGCCCCAAAGGAAAGTACTTAAAGTAGGGGGAGATTTGAGAAGATTGAAAATGGTTAAATGTGGGATGAGGTAGGTTATAACTGCTGAACCTTCCTCTACTTTGATTGCTCTGCTCTGTGCTATCTCTATAAAGCAGTATGTCATCTCTAGCTGCAGAGAGCAGATTCATACATATTTACCAGTTGCAAATTATAAATGTGCAGCCCAGAGAGAAGCAGTGTTCTTTGTCTTCCTGCTTTTCTTCCTGCACTAATGATTCAAACACTCTTTAACATATCCAGAATTTGGAGGCTGGTTTTGTAACTTGTCATTTCCTTTGTATGCCCATGAAGTCTTTGTAATTTAAATGGAATCTTATTTTACATTTTGGAGCTTCCATGTTGGTGAACTGAGGTTTCCTCCATCCTGTGTCGGGACTTTGATATAATGATTTATTAAGGCACTAGGAGAAATATTGATCCTGCTAATAGCTTCTGCCTTGCCACATAATGTTTTACATTTTACTCAGCTGAAAGACTATATTCCCTTTCTCGTCATCTGATTGACCATAAATACTTTGGCCTTTTCCTCTGCAATTATCTCACTTACCAAAGCAGTAGGAAAAAGTCAAGTATTTATAGACTAATTAGTGAAGTCAACACATCTAAGTAGAGTACTTTATATAATATTGAAGAAGTATTGTACAGTACTGTGAAATTAGCAGCTAGGTACAAGGCTTTGCCTTTTAAGCAAAGGTTGAGAACACAAATGGTGGAGTACACATATACTACTAATGGCAGCTGGCTTTTGTGTGGCGAGTAGAACACGTTATGATGTTGTAATAATAATACTTCTCCTCTATAACTACTCTACTTGATCCTCACTCTTGTTTCAAAGTTTGGGATATTACTGGTTTCCAAGTTTATTCTAGATTCGTTTTTTAGAGGTTGGTACCTCCAGATCCCTGTGGATGGGACTATATCATTTAACATTTGAATTCTTGGGTAGAAAGACACAGTAATAATTTATGTATGATTTTGTTATCTATAAAGCTGCTTTGGTTATCAAATTTTATGATCCAAGTTATAATTGTCCTAATTTTGAGAATAAGTGTTGCTGGTGTAACAAAGTGTACCTGTTAACCATTTGTATTTCTTCTTTGGAAGAATGTCTATTCAAAATGTCTAGTCTTCTACCAAGTTTTTAATCAAATTGTTTTCTTTGTTGATCCTATTGACTTACATAAGCCCCTTAAATATTATGTCTGGGAGTCAAAAGATCTAGTTTAGTTTCTAGTCACTGTGTACCCAGGTTCTTTGGATACTAATTTCATCATTTTATTGGTCATTTCATTATTGTATTTTATTTATTAGATATAAAAAATTACCAAAAAATATATGATTATTGTCTAATTACTCTGTAAATGGTACAGTGCTCTGGATAACCATGTCTCCCCGCCACACCCCCCAGTTTATTGAGACATTGTTAACATAAACTTTTGTAAGTTTAATGTATAAAGCAAAGCATACAACATGATGTTTTGACACACACATACGCACTCATATATATTGTGAAATGATTATTATGTAAGATCTATTCTTATCAATTTTCAACTATATAATACATCATTGTTAGTCATCAATATGCTCTATATTATATGCCCAGAGCTTATTCATATTATAGATCGAATTTTTTACTTTTTGACCAACATGTCTCCATTTCCCTATATCTCTGCCCTAGCAACCAGGACTGTACTCTCTATTTCTATGAGATCAACTTTTATAGGTTCCTCATGTAAGTGACTACATGCAGTACTTATCTATCTTTGACTTACCTCACTTAGCATGACCTGAAGGTCCATCTGTGTTGTCATAAAAGGCAGAATTTCCTTCTATTTATGACTGAATAATATCTGTTTAATATTAATATTTATTAATATTAAATTTTTTTAATGTTTAATGTTTAAATTTAATAGTAAAATTAAATATATTTTGCAATATAGTTGCCAACACCTTTTCTTTCTTGCCTTTTTGGAATAGCTGTTCTCACAAATGAGAGGTGAAGTCCCATTGTGGTTTTGATTTACATTCCCCTGTTGACCATTTGCATGTCTTTGGGAAAATGTCTGTTCATGTCCTCTGCCCATTTTTTTCATCAGTTTGCTTGGGATTTTATTTATTTATTTTTTTGGCTATTGAGTTATATGAACTTGTTATAAGTTATAGTTTTTAAACCCTTCCATAAACATGGCTTGCAAATATTGTCTCCCATTCTGGAGGTTGCTGTTTAATTTTGCTGGTTGCTCCTTTTACTATGTAAAAATCTTTTAATGTTGATTTTTGCTTTTGTTGCTTGTGCTTTTGGTATCACATCCAAAATCTCATTGCCAAGATAAATGTCAAAGCTCTCTTTTCCCTATGTTTTTAATCTAACTGTTTTACAGTTTCATGTTTTCCACTTAAGTCTTTAATCAATTTTCAATTAATTTTTGTGAGGAAGGGAGTATAGGAGACTAGTTTCATTTAATTATTATTTTTTTTTCCATGTGAGTATTTAGTTTTCCAAGCACCATTTATTGAAGAACTTGTCCTTTCTCCATTGTACAGTCTAGGTACCATTGCTGAAAATCATTTGGCTATATATGCAAGGATTCATTCTTGAACTCTCTATTCTATTCCATTGGGTTATATATCTGCCTTTATGTCAGTACCCTACTACTTTAATTACTGTGATGAGTTTTGAAATCAAAAAGTATGAAACCTCTTTGTTGTTTATCAGGATTGTTTTGACTATTCAGAGTTCCTTTAAAATTTAGGGTTTGGGCCTCCCCAGCGGCGCAGCGGTTGAGCGCTGGGTTGCCAAGCTGCCCTCAGCCTCTGCAGCACCGGTTCGATCCCCGGCTGCTCCCAGGCCACCGGAGGAGGGTCCCACATGGCGCGCAGACCTCTCCTGCCGCCCGCTGCTCCCCTCAGCAGTGTGCTTAGGTCCTTCTGCCTGCTCTGCTCCCTTCTCTGGCTCTGGTGAATTTCCTCACCCTCCTGCGCTTCTGACTGTACCCACTGCTTGTATAAATCAATCAATCAATCAATCAATCAATCTTAAAAAAATAAAATTAAAAAAATAAAATTTAGGGTTGAATTTTCCATTTCTGAAAAAAAAAAAAAAGCCAATGGGATTTTGACAGGGATTGCATTAAATCTGCTTAGTATCATTCTGTATGGTATTGACATTTTTACAATATTAAGTCTTTCATTACAGGGACTTGGGATTTCTTTCCATTTATGTGTGTCATTTCAGTTTCTTTTATCGATATCTTATAATATTCAAAGCATAGCTCTTTCATTTATTTGTTTAAATTTATTCCTATCTATTTCATTATTTTTAAATATTATAAATGGGAGTTTCCTTTATTTTTTGTCAGGTAGTTTGTTGTTATTGTGTAGAAACACAACTGATTTTTATATGTTGATTTATATCCTGTGACTTTACAATGAATTCATTTATTATAACAATTTTTAGCATAACTCTATTTTGTCATTTATAATTATATAAAGGGTAGGTAAGTTTCCTTTTGAGATAAGTATAGATAGAATAGGATTTCAGTCAGATTCTATTAAATTAATAATGTTGTTTTCTGTGTAGACCTGTTTTATTCCTTCAGATTAGATGTTAGCTGGATCATATACACCTGTCTTTTTGCAGCCTATACACATTTTGAAAGGGTTAGGAAATGTCTTTGGAATCGCCAAAGGATATTATGGAATCTCTTTGGAAATAACACTGGGATGCCTTATTATACTGGACCCATCTGTGATTATTTGTATTTTCCCCAAGTGGCATTAGAACACTTGGGCAGACACTTTGTGTATTCATACAATATTCTGAGCTACAGTGGAAACAACGTAAGCCTATAGTTCAATCTATCTGCCTTGAGTACTTTATCTGCCTGATTTATGCCATGCTTTTTGTTTGTTCATTATCCTGCACTTCCTTTAATTTCTCTACTTGTCATTATCTGCAGGAACTTACAATTTGTAAAACCAGAAACCAAGACAAAACTGAATCATACAAATGACCTCAATGGGAAAGGAGGCAGATATGTTTAAGTGAGCCAGCTTGAAGGAGTTGGTGAGTACTTTGACCCTAGTGAAGTGTGTATGAACTTGCCATTTTGGACCTGGTTATCAGAGCAGCCAAGTATCAAGTCCAGTCTGTCTTGTGAGGTAGTATTTTTCCTTGTTTGTTTGTTTTGTTTAGTTTTAGCAAATTGAAATAGTTGGATCATTTTAGTCACTTCCATAAAAGTTAATGTCTTTTGCTTTGACTTCTTCATGTATTATGCAGTGCAAGTTTCTGCATTCAGCATATAGATATTATAAGGACAGCTGTGTAATCCTAAGCAAATTGAACAATATTTATGTTCAATTGTGTTTCCATCTTTCATTTTTTACGTGCGTTTCCCACCTGGTGCCCCTCTCACCTGGCTTGAGTTGTCCACCTGTCTCAGGTTGCCTCTGACTGCCCACAGTTCCAGGTTTGTTTCAGGACTTTCCAACCCCCAACCTCACTTCTTTACCTCTCCCCCACAAAATACACTCTGCTTCAAAACCGCCTTCAACACTGTATTATTCTAAATGCCCATTTTCTCCTCTTCTAATGACAATAAATTGAGGGAAAGTAATATAATTTATCTAATCCACAATAAGGTAGCTATGACCATTGAAGTACTTCCCTTAATTCTACTGGTGGTTGCATTTCCATTGTAAATGAGGATGATATTCTTCACATATGGTATATGCTTGGATAAACAATAATTTATTCATTCATTAGTTCAATAGATAACTGAATGACTAGTCTTACCTTCATGTATAATACAGACAAAGGGTTATGTGGTAAGGAAGATCTTTGGGTGTGGGCTGATTCTGGATCCAAAATTATAACATAGCCTTGTCATACATCAGACTTATTTCTTGATTCTACTTTTTAGAGCCAAACTGGCCATGATTTGACTTATGCAAACTTCCCCCCAACAAGTAGGCATCATGATATTAGGTGCAATTTCTTTATTTATTAAACAATTTAATTCACTGAGGTAACCCTGGTTTACAACACCATATGTTTTAGTAGTGTAAGTTCACAGCTCTCCAAATGTATGTTGCCTCACCACACCCACATCAAAGTACCAGTAACCCTCCACTGCAGTCCACTGGACCCCCGCCACCCTTTGCTCCTACACACCTCCCCCTCTGATAACATTAGTCCTATTGTCAGAATCCAAGGCTTTGTTTTGTTTTGGCCTTTACTGTTCCTTTGCTTTGTTTTTTTACATTCCACATATCAGTGAAATCATCAAGTATTTGTCTTTCTTCTTCTCACTTATTTCACTTAGCAAAATCCCCTCTAGTCCCATGCATGTGTTTGCAAATGGCAAGATTTCCTTTATATATATATATATATATATATATATATATATATATACACACACACACATATATATATGTGTGTGTGTGTATATACACACATTTCCTTTTATACATATATACATATACACATATGTATATATGTACATATATTTATGTAGTATTCCATATATATATATTATGTAGTATTCCATATATATATATATTATGTAGTATATATGTACATATATTTATGTAGTATTCCATATATATATATATATATATATATATCTCACATCTTCCATTCACTCATGTGTCCTAGGCATTTAATTTGTTTCTATAACTTGGCTCTTATAAAGAGTATTGTAATGAACAAGAAAGATATATCTTTTTGTATTAGTGTTTTATATTCATTAAATAAATATCTAGGAGTAGAATTGCTGGGTCATATGGTATATCTTTTTTTAATATTTTTGAGAAACCCCCCTATTGTTTTCCATAGGGGTTGGACCATTTTATATTCCTCACCAGCCCTTGTTGTCACTGGCCTTTTTGGTATGGGCCATTCTCAGAGGGCTGGGCTGGTATCTCATTGTGGTTTTGATTTGCATTTCCCTGATAGTAGGTGATGACAAGTATGCTTACATGTTCCTGTTTTTCATCCCTGTGTCTTCTTTAGAGAAGTCTATTTGGTTCTTCTATTGATTTTTTTTTTGATTGGGTGATTTGTTTCAGTTCCATATATATATATATATATATGTATATGTATGTATATATATTATATATATATATCTTGGATATAAACAAGATGTATGATGTACAAATGTTTTCTCACATTCAGTAGGTATCCTTTTGGTTGAGTGATAGTTTCTTTCACTGCACAGGAGCTCCTTTGTTTATTGCAGTGTTGGGTACAATTTGAACGTATTAAGATACCAAATATTCCTGTGCTTTGCAGCCATCCTGTGATCAAATGCAATCATCACTGTTGCAGGGATTTCAGAGTAAGTGGGAGGAGGAAGAACAGTTACAGAGATGAGATGAAGAAAGCCGGGGCGTGGAGATGCAGCAAGAAAAAGGGAAGAGAAAGTAGAGCCAGAAGAGTTGAATTATTCAGCCTTCAAGTCCTCTTGTGACCCTAGGATTCTGTGTTGCAAATGAGAAAGAAAAAGAGGGGAAATAATAAATGGAATGGATGGGAGAGGGGAAGGCTCTGGGACTACAGTCAAAGGCTGCCAGGTCATTAAATATGTTTTGATGTGCTGTTTACCTCCTGTAGCAGAGGCAATCCTTTTCTATGACTTCTAGGAATTTCAAACATCAGTCAGCATGTGGCCTCCCTTTCACAACATCAGAGAACATCTCCCATGGTGAGACTGAGGCTGTCAATAAATACTTCAGCATTTTCTTTTTAAGCATTTGCTTTCCTAAGCCAAAACCCTCAAAGAGAGTTGGTAAAAGATCAGAAATCTCCTGGGGAGGCAGGGCTAAAAGGTCCCTGCTCCTTCTTGGCAAGGGCTGAAGATAACTCAGGCACCAAGGAATCGGGTGGAGACAGGGCACACCCAGCAGGGTATTGAAATACAGAGAAGCTGAGAACAAAATCCAACTCCATATAAAACAAAGGTTTTATAAACTGAAGAAGCCAGAGGAAGGCAGGTTTTAAGTGTCTGTGAAGAGAATTTAAACATACTAAGCCTGTTTTATACACATCGGCCAAAATAACCTCACCCTAGCAGAGACAGTGCCCACGCATGGTGGGTTGAGCCCCTCCCTTCCTGCCTGGGAGAGGTTGGCTTTTGGATTTTGGGGGAGCTAGACAGAAGCCTGCAGTGGGTTGGAGCAGCCTCCGGGGCAGTGGGCATGATGATGACGATTGCCATCATGATATTAGGTGCAATTTAAATGGTGCTAAGATACTAAATGTTTCTTTGCTTTGCAGCCATCCTGTTATCAGATGCAATCATCAACTGTTGCAGCTTATTAAACCTGTTACTATCAAATTTGACTAAGTTGTAATGGACCTTTTAAGATAAAGAAACATTTTTGGTATATTAAAATGCTTTGTAGTTTTAAAAGGTCAGTTACTTCCCAGAGCAGAAATATACCATGTAATTTTTAGAAAATAAATAATCTCCAAACTTAATTTGATTGCTCCATTTTGATGTCGCCCCATGGACAAATGTCAGCTATGTTGTATGTTAGGTGCGTTATGCCTGGACAAGCATTTAAGAACACCTTTCCGAGGAGATTATATCTGCAATTTTGATCTTACTTGAAAATGCCAAGTGGAAACAAACTTTGGATTGTGTGTCTTTTAAGAGTTATCTGAAATTTCTATTTAAAAAGTTTTTCAAGTTGTTAGGGTATTTGAAGAATGTTGCTGGGATACAACACCATTACACTAAGGATTTACTCTATAAATATGGATGGTGTGTGGTAAACCTTTAAGCAATTAAAAGATGTATTTTGTAATATGACACCTTGCCTTAATAACATGAAATGGTGATTTAAATAATTTGCAATACTTCAAAAGGTTCATGAGACTGAGACCACGAACTCTTTCTGTGTAACAGAGTATGAAGTACAACTCTTGTGCTTGGTTCAACTATCCTGAAGACCAATAGCTTTTAGGGTCTTGGCAAGCAGGAGAAGAATTGTACTTTTTAAAGCTAAACATTATGGTAAGAAAGTTACTTAACCTCTTTGAGGCTCTATTTTCTAATATTTAATGAGATTACTGGTTGTAATTTATTTCTCATAGTTTTGTGGTGGCACTTATAGCAGTGGAGTGGCATCTAATTTCAAGCAGGGATTAGAGATCATTTTATATGCAGCCAGTAAAGGATGAGAGAGCAAAGGGTTGTATTGCCAAAGTTATGCCCTAAATTTCCCATAAAGAACAGCAAACATGGTCCTCTGCCTACTTGTACCATTCCTTGGATGTCCTGGAAAGCCTATTTTCTCACCGGTAGGAAACTTACTGCTGATGATAAGCCCTGGAGGGAGACATCATGTTGTATGTAAAGTCACAAATGGTGGACCCCACTTGTGTGGGATCCCTAGTGGCACACCTCTCATCGTCAGTATTAACTTCCCTCCACACTGCCCCTAGTGTCTTGGTAACAGTTTTCTTGGTCCAATAGAACATGGATGTGAGATTCAGTTGCTTTTTAAGGCCTTAATCACTACTAGAGTTCAACTGACGTGAATGGTACTGAATCCCAAGATGCTAGAAATGGGTTATTGTGAGATTATCTTCATTTTCATTAGATTCTGAGGAGGAGACACATGAGAATTAAGCTCAGAGCTTCTATACATTTGCAAGGTGCAGAGGAACATCCTCTAGAATCCACTGATACACTTAGTATATTTTAGGTAATGGCAGATTTAAGCAGTCTTTAAAAAAGCATCACCTGAAAAGGCGTGCATTGCAGTTGCGTAGGTTATTTTTCCTTGAAATATCTTTGATCATAGTGAAACACAAAACATATGTTTTTATGAAGTCAGAGTATGCACTGAAAATGTAAATGGTGTTAGAGATGAATTAATGTTATTTTTCTCAGCTTTGGGTTGAATAGAGGGACTAGCAATTTTTTTTAAAGAAATGTTTTAAAAAACTTTAGCAGTTAATGTTTTGCTGTTCTTGTCCAAATGTGGGTTTTTAGTGACTAGGCAAAAATGCATGTCTCAACTACTGAATTTTCAAGTTTCCATTTACAAGATAGAGTCATTAAAGATGAAAGCATTACTGGAGACTATTTCATTCTTATTCAGAATAAATTCAGTGTGGCTAGTGTTACAGTGGACCAATCGGTATATGTGAGAAACTCTCTTAGTCAAGATGGTCTCATTCCACAATTTTTGCCGTTTTGTGCCAGGAACTGTAGGGATGGCCAGGATTAATGGTCTTTTGGGAATTTGTTGTATGTAAGATGATCATATAAGTACTTTCAAAATTTGTAGTAAATTCAGTAATAGAGGATAGCATGAGAATCTGTGGGGAGACCAGTAAGGACCCCCCAAAACTGAGCAGTGAGTGTCTGGGAAGAGAATTGTGGGTTTTTTGTTTTTTTTTTTTTCAATTAACCATTTGAAATTAAACATGGAATTTGGGGAGATTTTAGGTGGAAATATCTGATCTCAGTTTTAATAGGCATGTGGTGAAAAAAAAGAGGGGAAGCATGGATTTAATGTAGTAGTAAAAATAATCCATTGGTGAGTCAGGCTACAAGTATTCCTTCCCTGCTAGCAGCTCCCGAGTTTTCCTCTGGCAATCTGGTCTCTTCCTCTGGTAATCTGGTCTCTTCCTTGCCTGTGGAATGTGACTGGAGCCTGTGTCATCCCACAGCTTCAGAGTGGGAGGCTGGGCCCTCAGGGCTGGCCAGCCAGTACCAGTAATACTTAAAGAGAAAGAATCTTTTAACTAAATTTGAGACATAGAAAGTCATTAATTTTGTGTAAAATGTTTGTTTTGTTTGTATATACTCTCCAGCCACCCTCTTGGTGGAAAAGACTTAGGATTCTGGATATGGATGCCTCTGCCAGTGGGTATGTTTAGCCTGAAGATGATTTAGGGTGTTCCTGACAGCACTTAGGGTGTCAGACCTCTTTTTCTTCTGGGATTTGAATCATATCTTAGCCTGGGAGATCCCTACTTTCCAGAATTGCATCTGAGGAAATATGTCTTGCTTAGTTTAAATGTAGTTTTTGTGAGTCACGTGAAGATACGAAGGTATACACAGATTTTTAATATCTGATCATCTATTGTTCACTCACATTAGTCATTTAGATGCTAACATTTCTCGAGTTCTTTGCTCACCATTATTTCAAAATGAAAGCTTCTCCTTTTGACCCACAAACCAAATCAAAGAAAAATGCACCTGCTTGTCTTATCTGGTGATTATTTAGCAAGTGCATGTATACAGATTTTCTCTTTGATGTTTTTATCAGTTACCTTTTTCAATCAAAGAAAACTTTTATCTTCACACATCATTAATGAATATTTTAAAAGCTTGCTTCCCTTATACACGTATCATTTATCTGGAAGTGCAAATTAAGTTAATGTGCTCTTCTATGGGCTCCCTGGCTGTTAGAAACCATTTCATTTCCCCACTTTTGTGTCTGGCTTGTTTTCCTTTAAGGAAACCAAAACAGATATAGGCTTAAGAACATTTACTTGACAAAGTAATTGATTGTATTAGGGAAATCTTTCCTCATGGAGACAAAATTCACACTTTGCTAAAAAACCTTATTCCCCAGTTGGTTTGTGTACCTAGGCTGAGGTTTTTAGATGTGTTAATTGTGATCCATTTCAGAGAAGAGGATGGGCCAGGCCTCCCTCTCCTATGATTCAATGGTTGAATGAATAAACTTAACAAACAATGAATCTGCATGCTTTGTTGAAACATAATCCTCTATTGGTCCGAAGGGAGATGTTGACAACTCATGGGAAGAAAATCAGTTTAGTCCAGCCTGCATTTTCCATGTCTGAGATACTTTGCAGAAGGCACTTCCTGAGAATCCAATCTGAAAACAAAACTTGGCAAATCAGTCCCAGGGATGCTGTGAGAATGGAAACTTTAGAGCAACTTGAACTGTTCTGACTATCTTTTGGTTCCTGTTCTTGCCACTCAAGTCATTGTGAAAAACAAAAATGGTAAGCTGGAGTGTAGCAGTGGGTTTATTTAGATATAAACAATTTGCCATCAAAGATCAGTCTTGACTGAATCACAAATAATTTTCAAAAAAACCAGAAATTGGGGGTTCAGAGTTCATATCTCTGTGCTGTGGAAATCTGCAGAGACCTGGGAGGTATGAGCAGAAGTAATACAGTGAGGAGTCAAAGGTATTTATGTTGATTTAGGTCCCTTCCTGTGGTTTCCCTTGCTCTTAGGATAACATAGCAACTCCTTCCCACATTCTCCAGTCCCTGTAGAATTGGCTCTATTACCCCTGTGATGTTTTCTGGTGCCACTTGCTCGTGGTTTACCAGGCTCTGGGCATACAAGCCTAGTTTATCCTCCACAGCCACGACAGGGCATTTGCACCTACTATCTGGGATACTCTTGACCAAAAAACAGACCTAGGTGTAGCTCCTTTTGATCCTCCACTTTCAACTTGAATGCCAGCTATTCTAAGAGGTCTTTTCTAGTTATGCTGAAAATCACCTTCCCTCCTTCACTTTGTATTCCATCACTATTCCAGTGACTATATCTTACCTTCTTCACTGCACTCATCACTTTGAAATTATCCTTTAACTTGTCTATTTTCAGTCTCATCCTATAAGTACGCAGGTTACATGAGGGTGAGACCTTACTTACCACTGCATTCCCAGCATTTAAATATCATCTGGCATCATACAGAGGCTCAATTAGCAATGAACTAATTTTCTAGATGAGTTTGAAAGCTGGTCTGTTTTATATGTGTATCAAACATAGACCAACAAGTCAATTGTCCTTTGCCACTATGAGGAAAACTTCAACCAATTGAAATAGCACTGCCTCCCCTCTACCCTTACATCTCTCAAAGGGCCCTTTGAGACCCTTGTAGCTCAAACAAGGTAACTGGTTTTATTGGGTAGAAAAGTTTAGAGACAGTGGAAACTAATAATTAGATATGTGTTTTATGCTGGGTGAAGATATCCTTCCCACACAAAACAGCAGTCAGCTTCTCCTCACCTCCACCCCCCAGTCCCAAGAGGATGTGCACATGTTACACAACATGGATGTTAATTTGTGAAAATCAATAAGTCTCTGAAAGATTCTTGCCAACTCTCCTTCTCTGGTCTTTGACTCTGCTTTCTGAAATGTGTAATCCTGCCACCTGGTAGGAAAGCGGGCAGAGAAGCAGTTTTCAGAAGATCTCAGCATCCCCAGTCACAATGACTGGAGCCACAGAGTAGGCCTCTGACAGAGACCATTTACAGACCATTTTGTTTCTCTTCTGATCCCCAAAACCCCATAGTTGTGTCTCTTATTTATGTTTGTAAAAGAGGAGAAAGAACTAAAACATAACAGCACCTTTCCTTAATTCAATTCTGTCAACTTTTATCAAGAAACTACTGTATGTCAGGGCATGTGTTGTACTCAGGGGACACAGAGTGATGAAATATCCTCTACATGAAAGTAGAAGACAGGCTGCCTGCTCATATATGATGAGACTGAGAAACAGTGTGTGCTTGGAATCTCATCTTATTATAATTCAAAATTGTCATTTATTGAATGCCTAACTTTTCTAAGGCATTTTGTATGAATCATTTCCACCTCTTACAACAATCTGTTTAAAGAGAGATTGACTTTAATTTATAGCTGAAGAAATGCTGACTTTGCGAGAATACATAACTCTCTAACTTTATAAAGCAAAGAAGTGATTCTGACTGTGTATCTTTTCTTTCAGTTAGGCAATGATTTAGTTCGGAATGTATTTTCAAATAAAGCCTCCTCCTTAAACACTAGTTTAAGGCCATCTACAGAAGAGATAAACAAGAGAGATTATTTTCATCATCTTTTAAAAGCTTAGTGACCTACTATGGTCAAGGAATTTGAGAACTATTTAAGAGAATCAACACATGGCATAAAATGAGACTAGCAAGTTTTTCCTTCTGTGTTCCGTGACTGAAAATAGGAATAAATCAAAATCTCAGTGCTGGACAACAGGTCCTTAGCATAGCAGAGCCTTTATTGTCAGAAGGACAGGACAGAGGACTTTACGTGTCATGTTTCAGGACTCATCTTTTACTACAAACCACAGAGCCAAGAACATTTTCTATGACAAATCAATTCATACATTTACAGTATCTCCACAACACACACACACATACACATACACACACGCACACCAGTGTTGTCTGATAGTTTCCATCATAGGTAATAAAACACAGTGTGGTCATGGTCCACTCACCAATGGCTCCCCACATGGTTGCAAGCAAGTCTCTAAGCGCTCAGAACTTTTCCATCTTTCCCCCTCAACTTGAGGAGAAATATCTCTGCAATCAACAAATAGAAACACTGAAACCCTTCACCTTGAAGCATCTCTAATATTCAGAAAACCATTCTTTCTTTTGGATGCTTTTTTTTTTTTTTTTTAAATAAATATACATGCTTTAATTTTTTTTTTTTTTTATAGAGGCATGTTTTCTTTCTTTCTTTATTTGTTTGTTTGTTTGTTTTGTTTATACATGCACTGGGTACAGTCAGAAGCGTGGGAGGGTGAGAGAATTCACCAGAGCCAGAGCGGGGAGCAGAGCAGGCAGAAGGACCGAGGTACACTGCTGAGGGGAGCAGCGGGCGGCAGGAGAGGTCTGCGCGCCATGTGGGACCCTCCTCCAGTGGCCGGGAAGCAGCCGGGGATCGAACCGGCGCCGCAGAGGCCGCGGGCAGCTTCGCAACCCAGCGCTCAACCGCTGCGCCACCGGGGAGGCCCTGGATGCTTTTTGATGTAACTTTTACAGCTAGAAAAAAGAAGAAAACCTTTGTTACTTAACAGTTTTGCAATTCCATTAAGAAGTTTATCTTTTTATTTTAGAGAGGTCAAAACTTGAAAACCTAAATGAAATGCGGGCCCAGGAAATGATTTGAGGGGTTATCATTTCAATTATAAACATGATGGTTTTTATAATAGAAATGCTTCTTTTGAAAGTAGTGGTACTGACATTTTATATTAGAATAGAACAAATTTCTTTTGCCAGAATTGTCTATTTCAATATTATTTTCTTGTGAAAAACACAGTAGAACAAAATTTTTGTGTTTTAATTTTTTTTCTTAGAGTCATTGTTAACCTGGTGAGAATCAGTGAGGTTTTCAGATCAAACCTTAATTATGTCTTTTGTGGGAACAATCATATAGTATAGTATGTAGTACTGTTCAGTTTTATTTGATATAATTTTTATTTATTTTTATTTTTTTAAAGATTTAATTATTCATGCATACAAGAACCGGGGTACAGGCTAGATGTGCGGGAGGGTGAGAGGATTCACCAGAGACAGAGTGGGGAACAGAACAGGCAGACTGACGAAATACACTGTTGAGGGGAGCAGAGGGAGAGACAGGAGAGGTCTGCTGTGCCAAGTGGGTATCTCCCTGACCAGCCGGGATTGAACCCGCACTGCAGAGGCTGCAGACAGCTTCACAGTGCTGCGCTCAACTATCTGCACCACAAGGGAGGCCCTGATATAATTTTTAGCACAAAAACTTTGGGGGAAAAATATTGGAGTCTGTGGAAACAAGAGAGGTTTACAGCTTGAAATTAAAGGGAATTATTAATTAATGGAAGTAATATAAAAAGATAATATAAACACGATTATAAGTAGTGGATATGATAAATGACTTATAAATATGAGACTTATTTGTAGAAATAAATTCGCTACAGATGCTTTTGTTTAGCATCTTGCTTGAGCCAGAATCATTGTGTCACCCCTTCTCCCTCACTCCTGACTTGAGCTGTTAGTATGCCTTGTCAGTTCTACCTTCTGGGATACTGCAGATCTACCTGCTTCTGTTTATCAAGTCAAAGGGGCCACCTCTTTTTACGAGGGACATCCTTAGGAGACTGTATTGGCTGCTTTTCATCCACTCTACTTCCATTCTTTTTTTTTTTTTTAATTTTATTTTTCTCTACTTCCATTCTTGCCCCCTCTGATCAGTTTTTATTGGAGGTGCCTGAGTATTAAAAGCATAAATCAGCCATGGCTTTGCTCTCCACACTGGGGAGTATATCTCTAACACAGTCAGTGACCCATAAAGCTACAGGATCGTGCTCACGCCCCTTTTACTACTATCACTACACCAGGCTCCTTTCCACTCCTTGAACTCAACAAACCCCTTTCCTTCTCAGAGCTATCAGTACATACCTTTCTTCGCCACATATCATGGACTTGGTTTTTCTCTAGAATCATCTCAGGAGACTGTGACTATAGTCTTATAATGCTAATGATGCTTGATATATCATTTTTAATTGTTTATTTTGTTTTTTGAGACTTTATTGACTTTGTTTTTTAGAGCAATTTTAGGTTCACAGAAAATAAGGAGAGTTCCTATATACCTCCTTTTCTTCTAACAGTTTGCCCTATTAACACCTTGCATTAGTAGTATACTTTGGTTACAGTTGGTGAGCCAGTAGTGACATGTAAACTCAAGTCCATACTTTATATTGGACTTCCTGCTTTGTGTTTTATAGCTCTGTGTTTTTGCTTTTGTTTTTTTGACAGTTTTCATGCTATATTTCCATTAGAATGATAAGGAACCACCTTCTACATAGAAGCAGTTTACCTCTTTTGGATACTAAGACCTTAAGATGTGGATTTATATAGGCATTCTCACAGAGGGGATTCTATATAATAAAATTAATAACACCTCAATGACATTCTTTTTGTAAATACAACAAAAAGATTGAAAGGGGATGTTTGGTATATTTTTAAAACTTCGTTGAAAATTTTATTTTTATTTATTTATGCATACAAGAACTAGGGCATAGGCCAGAGGTGTGCAGGGTTAGAGGATTCATCAGAGACAGAGTGTGGAGCAGAATAGGTGGATTTACTGAAATACGCTGCTGAGGGGAGCAGCGGGCAAGACAGGAGAGGCCTGCCACACCATGTGGGTTAGCTACCTGGCCAGGTATTGGACTCATGTTGCAGTGGCTGGCAATAGCTTGATAGTGCTGAGACTTTGACCCCTGTGCCACCAGGGAGGCCCCAATATTTTTAAAGCTTCCTGAAACTGCATTTAAAAGGCTGCATCACAGTTTTTTTGTTTTGTTTTGTTTTTTGAGGTGGGGAAACTCTCAGTAGAAAGAATATTTAGTGATACATATTTGTTTCAGGACATTGTAGTTTTCCAAGCATTTGTACAAATCCCTTAATTAAATTTTGTTTAACATTCATAAGACTCATGGATGAAATTGATATTGGTGTTCAAAAAAGCTAAGTAGCTGGCAAGAGAGTGGACTTAAATCTAAATACATTAGCAATTATATAAATTATAAATAGACGACAATGCTCCAATTAAAGGACAAGGGTTGTCTGGTTGGCTAAAGCTGAACTTAATGCGACTTTTGTAAGATATATCTAAACTGTAGGATATTAAAAGGTAAAAGTAAAACAAACACAAAATGAAAATGCTAATACTCCCCCAACAAAAAAGATAATAATAGCTACGCTAATCATAAGAAGATATTAAAGTAAATAACATTATTACATAAAAAGAGGGCATTTTATAATATTAAAAGTTTTAATTCCTTTGAAGTCACAATAAGTCCCAGATTTTGGCCACTTAATAAAATGACCTAATTAAAGAAAAAATTTGACAGAATTCAGAGGAGAAATTGAAAATTCACACATAATAAGAGATTGTGATAGACAACTTTTGGCAGTGAGAAAACAAAAATTAGCAAGCATTTAACAAGTTTAAACAATATAATAAAAAACTTTACTTATGAACACAAATAATATTGAACACACAAGTGCAGTCAGCCATTTTTGTCTAGTGTACATGGATCACAACTAGTGAGTCAAAAATCAAGGGCCATCAAAAGACAAGAGATGACAAGTGTGGGGTGTATTTGGAGAAAAGGAAACCCTCACATACCATTGGCAACAGCATTCTATCTTTTCACGCTATTGAGATTGTAAATTGGTACAGCCACTTTGGAAAACAGTATGGAGGTTACATCAATAATTAAAAATAGAACTACCATATGATCCAGAAATCCCACTCTGGGAGAATATCTGAAGGAACCAGAAATTCTATGAAGAAATATCTGTACTTCGTGTTGATTGCAGCAGTCTTTGTGATAGCCAAGACTTACGAACAACCTAAGTGTCCATTGACAAATGATGGGGGATAAAGATTTTGTGGTATATATTTACAGCTGAATATTATTTTGGCATAAAAAGTGAGTATATCTTGCCATTTGTGGCAATATGGCTGAATATCATGGGCATTATGCTGTATGATCTCACTTAATATGTGATATTTAAAAAAAAACAACCTTATGGTAAAAGAGATAAAACTTTTAGACTTATGATTACTAAATATGGAGGTGGGTGAGAGGGAATTGGCAGAAGGTAATCAAAAGATACAAATTTCCAGTTAAAAGATAAATGCTAGGGATGTAATAATGTGCAACATGATGACTATGATTAATACTGGTGTATGATGACTATGATTAATACTGGTGTATGATGACTATGATTAATACTGGTGTATGATAAATAGGAAAGTTGTTACTATAGTAAATTTTAAGTATTCGCATTACCAAGAGAAAAATACTGTTTTCTTTTTCTTTAGTACCTATATGAGATGATAGATGTTAAATAAACAACTGTTATAAGCATTTCATGATATGTGAAGTCAAATCATGTATGTTTTATATGGTTACTTATGTCAGTTATATTTTTGTAAATCTGAAAAATAAAAATTGCTTCAACATTTGAAAAGTATAACATTTTACAGAGGATTAAAAGTTGATTACTATTAAAAAAATCACAATGGCAATCAAAATATTTTGACCCAGATGATAATGAATTTGTGTAAAATGAACTAAAGTCATTTCTGAGGGACATTTATAGCCTTAAATGCAATTGTTACAGTAAAGACTGAAAATAAGTGAGCTGAACATCCATCTCAAAAATTTAGAAAACGAAAGGAAAAATACACTGAATGGAGGTAGAAGAAAGGAAAGAAATAATGAAAAGAACCAAAAATAATGAAAATCAAGAAATAAAATCCAAATATGTGGCAGAGGAGACCATCACCAAAACCTAAAGTTTGTTCTTTGACAAGTCTATTAAAGTTGGCAAGCTCAAAGAAGAAAAAAGAGACTAACATAGCTGGGCACGAGAAATGAAAAAGGGGACTATCATTACAGTAACTTGCAGACATTGAAAATATAATAAAAGGTCATTATCAACAATTTTAATACATATCAAATTTCTAAAGAAAATGTTAGCAAGCTAGGTCAATTAGCATATAAAAATAATGGATGAGCAAAACTGAATTTGAACCAAGGAAGCAAAATTGGTTTCTTGTAGTTTTCCAACCAGTTTTACAAAGAATAATCATATGGTTGCCTCATAATTTGTTGGAAAATTATTAAAATTCCACATTAGTTCATGATAATTCTTAGTAACCTAGGGAAAAAAATATTTTAATCTGAAATGTGTATCCCTGAAAAATATATGGTATATTTTATATATGTGTACCCCAAATCTACAGTTAAAGCTTATGTCTTGTCAGTCATCATTCTGGCCTCTTTCAGACCTGTGCTGTGCCATCTGATACATAGTGCTCATCTGCTCTATGGTTTTGTAGAACAAGAACAGAAACAGAAACCTGATGAGATAAAGGTGAAATGAAACTAAACAGAATGCCTATACAGATGGGGAAATAAGATTAAATATATTATTTTGATTTTAAGTGAAGCTTTATCTGAGGGAAACCCAATGTCTGCAGGAATGCATAACGGCAGGGAGGGACAGGCCAGGGAGACAGGCCTCCATCAGGCCCAAGGACAAGCTGAAAGAAGGTAACTGTTGCTAACCTTTTAGAGTTGCTGCCCTAGGTCCAGGACCACCATGTCCAGAGTGCAGGAAATGCAAGTTCACTGAGACACGGGGCTTCTGTCTGATGGGAGCACAATGGCCAAGTACCATTGATTTCAGGTATTTGTGAGAACTCTGCCTACTTGGCATGAACTGTGGCCAGATGCACCCTGACTGTGCAACATACTGGGCAGGTGGTAGGGGTGGCCCTTGCTGCCCCCTCATTCCAGGTGAATGAGATAGTACTACTTCTACTTCTCGGTTCCAATCAGGAATAGGCCAGCAAATGGTTTATGTCTGTGGTTTATCTCATGAGAAGAGAGAGGCAATGTTGATTTTCAGCAGTTTCCTCCACCTGGTTCAATACTTTGGGGTATTGTGTCTCACATCACAGGATCTCTTATAATTTAACTTGAAAGCTTATTAATTTCCAGTGAAATATTTTGATATAGTTGTCCTGCTTCATAGAAACAACCCTGAGAACTACACAGAAAATAAAGTAGCTATTATCGCAGCCATCATTATTACTTCTGCACATTTCCTGCATTTCCCAAGCCACTTCATCCTGGGAATAAAAACAAATCACCAGAACAGTTACAAAACAGCCTTTCTTTGGCTCAGGCTCACTCTCACAGATTCCTCCCAAATAGCTCTGGAGTCTGCGGTGAGAGTCTCGTGTGTATTCTTCCAGCCAGTCCTCTTGATTACTGCTAATCACAGCCAGGTTTCTGCATGCATCCTGGGAAGGATTCCTGTCATTGCACTCCACGTGTGATCTCTGTGTCATCAGTAGCTGGGGGTTTTCGTGACTTCCACTCACACCCTCCACGTGTGACAGAGCCTCAAAACCAGGGCATTTAGGTGCACCTGAAGTGAGTTCATCTCCCATAAATTGAGAAGTGCAACTGGACAAATGCCACTAACATCTTGCATTTCTAGTACTCCACTGAGATTTCGGATAAACTCCTCTTACTTTTCAGCACTGCATTTATTATAATTCCTCTGCCTAATACTCCTGTGTGCCTGCTGGAGCTGTCGCTCCACCTTGAAAGAGTAGATAGTTTGTTGATCTCAGCATCACGTTTTGTCCTTGTGTTACTGTCCCTTGTCCTGGGAGAAAATGGTTTCCTTGACACTTCCTTCCATTTCCAACCTGGGAGGTCCCTTGTTTCCTCATGTACATAGGTCCAAAGAGAATCCATTTCTCAGTCCTCCAGAAAGATCAGATCCTTGGAGCTTCCACTCTGGGACACGGAGCTTCCACTGTGGGACACAGATAAGGACACTCCTAGGAGTACCCACAAGACAGGGGACAACTTAGTGCTTTCTGCAGTTAGGTCTTCAAGTTATTCCTTGGGAGATGGTGATTGACCTGAATAAAGGGGCAGATGTTATGGAAGGTGGCAGTTGTATGTTTGAAGGAGAAAGGCCCTCCCACAGATCCCTCTCTACCTCCTGTAACATTCTGTTTTTTTTTTTTTTTTAATTTAAACCCTGTTTTCTAACAGCGCTGCAAGATATCTTATATATTCTTATGGTTTGAAGCCTTTCAGCAAAAAAGGGGATTTTTATCTTATGCAAGTAAATCAGTAATTAATTTCTCCAAAGCAAATACTGTGAGCTTTTCTATGTGAGACAACCAGATTCCTAAAATGCGAGGCTGGTTACCTGCCTCATTAAGAAACATGAGTGCAAACACATTTTATGAAAAAAATTATGGAAAGCAATTGGCTAGAGAGTGATTACAGAGGTTAATCTGTGTACTAATTGGCTTGTTTAGGATGTACCACCAAACCAGATTCACCAATCATTTTTTGTGTAAGTAAATGATACAGCATTATGGCAATTAAAACATGATTCATTTTTCCACCGTGTTTCTACATTAACTTAAAAATAATCATTTGGGCTTAATCCAAATCAACAAAAAAATATACAGCATCTAAATGGAGCTTTTACCTTTCAAGTAATTTTCCCTGCTGCTGACTGTGTAGAATGGCTCAATACAGAACTTCACTTCCGAACTGCAGAGCTTAAAGGGTATTCTCATAAGGTGTGTGCCTTCCTTATACTCCTATTTATTTATGCTACAGGTCATTATTCTAGGGAATGTGACACCACAGTCATTTGTACAGTTGCAAATTATAATATGTACCAGCAAATTATAACTCTTGCACAGAGCAAGGAACAGAGCTGTTATCAGGTGATATAAGAGGGATAAGTAAAAGTCATTTGATACAATAAGGAAAATAAATTATGAGGAATTTTTTAACTGCAGGAATTTCACCCCTTAAAAGATGCTTATTTCTGCTAAATTAAGAGTTTCTTGCTGCCACACCAAAAATTCCATAGGGAGCAGACAGACTGATGGTACATGCTGACCACACGCTCCTCCCCTTGGACCCCTGAATTTTGAAGGTGTGACATTGCCATACTCCCCCTTTCTGACCCCTTGGGAAGTCATTCTGCTGGCATGCTACAATCTATGTTGTGAGAATAACTCTGCTACAAAATGCCCAAGGATCCAAACCAGAGATCTGGGAGAGCTGGAGGGAGAGGTAGCAGGGGAGCAGGGTGTGAGAAGACCCAGTTGACAAATGCAGCCTATTGTGATGCTGGAGGAGAATATAAAGGTGTGTCTTGCTGAGAAGCCAAGGGGTGCATGAGAATGCCTCTGGCTTTGGGAAAATTCTTCAGATTTTCAGAACTTGGGGCTGTCTTCTGATTGCATTTTTGCTTAGCTGGTGTGTCTGTGAGTCTTTGTTCACATTTATTGGCGTATTTTCAGCTCCAGACACAGTACCAGGCACTTAATAGTTAAGTGGTTGTTGCGTCCACTGCTCCTGTGGATGATGATAGTGATAGCAGCAACTCACATTTATTCACTAAGCATTTTATATCAGCAAATATAATCTTCATAACAATTGTGTGGAGGGGTTATATTTTCCACTCATAGATGAGACTAAAGTCCTTGCCCAAAGCCATGCAACTAGTAAGTGTTAGAGCTGGGGATCCAATCTCTCTAATACAAAACAGTACAAAAATGCACATCGATGAGTGAACTACTGAGTAACATAAGTGGTGTTTCCATTATATCTGTGGACCCAGAAGCAGTGTGTGTTGCATTTGAGAGGGACAGGGTTGGGCCAGATAATACCTTGTTATGGGGACCAGCCTGTGCTTGTAGGATGTGTAGCAGCACTCCTAACCGCGTCACCAGACGCCAGTGAAATACCACCCCACTCCTTAGGTTGTGACTACCAAAAATACCTCCAGAGCCAAAATTTTTTCTAGTTGAGAAGCAATGGCCTGAAATGGCCACCAGAGGCATGTACTTCAGAAATGCCAATCCCTGCTATGGTCCTCTGGGAATGGCATGCATAGAGACTAATAGCATCATTTGCAATATCCCCTAGAAGATCTTACTTAGGTACATTTACCTTCTCCTGTGATGGCATTACTGTCTTCTTATCCAGGAGTTAGGCCATGGCGTGGGGTAAGGCATAGATTTTTGTTTGGGGTCTTTTTTCCTGTGATTTTTTAAAATTATTATTATATATATATATATATATTACATCATTTTTCATTTTTGTATGATGTATGCATTTTCATCTTACAGTTATAGTCCCCATGAAATTCCCACTACCCACTCACCCGTGAACCATCACCATGGTCCTTTGTGCTCTTCCCACCCCTGTTTTGATCCTATTCCCTTCTCCCAACCCCTGCAGAATGGCTCTGGTTTATAGTTGTGTTGATTTTGATTTTTACTTTATTATAGTTACTTTTTTTTCCTGATCCCTTATTTGGATCATCTACATTCCTCCTATAAGTGAGAACATCCAATATTTTTCTTTGTCTTTCTGAATTATTTCACTGAGCAGGATCCCCTCCAGTTCCATCCATGTTGCTGCAAATAGCATGAGTTTATCTTTTTGATTGCTGAGTAATATTCCATTGTGTATATATACCACATGTTCTTGATCGATTCATCTATTTTTGGTCATTTGGGTTGTTTCCATAGCTTAGCTATTGTAAATAGTGCTGCTATAAACATAGGGGTGCAGGTGGCCTTTTGAATTAATGTTTCTGTGTCCTTTAGATAGATACCTAGGAGTGGAATTGCTGGATCATATGGAAGCTCCATTTTTAGCAGGTTGAGGAACCTCCACACAGCTTTCCATAGTGGTTGCACCAGTTTGCATTTCCAGCAGCAGTGTAGTAGAGTTCCTTTTTCTCCACATCCTCACCAACATTTTATAGAGGAGAAAGTAAAAACATTATCCTTGGGATATGATGAGAAATTCCAAATCGTCCAAAAAATCACTTTCGTACTATGGAGAGTAAAAGGGCAGACATTTAGAGTAGGGTCATGGCTAGGAGGCTGTTGTAGTGCTGGAACTCGCTCATTCAGTAGCTGCAACAACATTGGGCCTTGTCTGGAGAACACAAGCCTGTGGCCAGATGGAGGCATCCCAGGCCCATAGGAAGCTGGGGAGGACCACGTGGATTATTACCTACTCCATTCTTCTCCTTGTTGAGACTCTGTTTATGGAGGACCAAAGTCTGTGTGTGATCAAATTGTAAAATGGAAAAAATATGTCTGATAAGGCTGACGGGATTTAATTGGGGGGAAAAAAAAGTGTAGCTTTTAGGAGAGGGAATTCAGTTATTGCATTTGAAAATCATGGAAAAAGATTTCCAAACTGATTTTGCACTGAAATACGACATCAACTGCACCAGTGTTCAAAGTTCTATAACCTTGCATGGCTCTACTGTCATTTAGCTCTACTTCTTTCTTCAGCATTCTGACATGGACACCTGTCCACTCAGGTGGGCACTCAAGTGCCTCTGTAACAATGAAGACACTCAAATACTACAGAACACATTACAGGGAGTTTACTGTGGTATGAAGTTATTTACATAACCACCCCCCCACAGACAATTTGAGTTTAAATGAGGCTCACTCTATATATATTTAATTCATTAAAAAGTAATATTAATGCACGAGAGAATGGCATTTTATGGAATTTGTGTGCTCTAGGACCTTGGGTAGACTTTTTCCCCCCAATTCATTAAAAAAATAGTATACATAATTCTATATTTTAGAAAATTTACGTTTACAAAATAGGTAAACAGGTTCATGAGTTCGTAGTACTGTAAATATACTCTTAGTCTTGTTTTTCAAAAAATGCTGATTTAAACAATACTTCTAATTCATAAAGAACATTCAGGGCCCTAGACATTTGACTAAGGGGTATCAGGCAAGAAAGGGGGTAAGTAAAAAAAAAGTTGAGGACAACCAAATAATCAGAAATAAAAATTTATTATAGATATAATATGAGCTCAAGGGAAACACTATTAGAGTTTGTAAAATGATTTGTATTTCAATTTCTTTCAACATAGTCTGTGGAAATCCTAGGAAAAATTAGAAAATCTAAGCAGAAGGAGGGATGCAGTTGTAGATATTGGAGGAAACATGGCCATTGGGCCTTTTCTTCTGTCCACTCTCTTTCTGGGGGACAGAACAGATTGCCCAGAGCTGTAACTCTATCTCCAGAGTTAATTCATTAGTATCTTAGTACAAATATTTTATTGGGATATTTGGTATTTACATAGTAAGCCTTGTTTTCAAGAACTATATATTCTAGTTTTAAATAACTAAGATATGTTCATAAAAAAGACAACTATATTTTTTATATAAGTCCTGATGAAAAACAGCGTTCCCCAAGCTGTTTGCTCTCAAGAGTTGTTTACTTATAAAAACTTCTGAGGACTCCCAAGAGCGCCTGTTTATGTGGTTTGTATCTATCAATATTTACTGCCTTAGAAGTCAAACAGAAAATTTAAATGTTTGTGTACTTACACATTTAAAAACAGCAATAAACACGTTACTTGTTAACATAAATAACATACTTTTTGGAAAATAGGTTTTTCAAAGCAAAAAAATATTAGTGAGAAGGTCATTTTTTAATGTATTTTGCAAATTTCTTTTAACATCGTACTGGACTGACTTAATAGAAAACATCTAGATTCTCTTTCCACCTTCACTGTTCAGTCTGTTATAATGTGTTTCCATTGAAGACTATGAAGAAAATTCAACCACACAAACATATATCTCTGTAAAGAAAGCAGTATATTTAATAGTTTATTTTGGATCACTGTGGATATTGTTCTTTGATACTGCAACAAAACTGAAAAACTGCCTTGAGCTTTTTTTTTTTTTTTTTTTTTTAGAATACAGTAGTTTTACCCACCATTGCTTTTGCTCCATCAGTGGGAATGGCAAATCAGTGAAATGGCAAAAAAATTTTAGTATTATTATGAAATTAGATTTGAACTCCCAGACCAAAAGGAAGGATCTCAGAGATGCCTAGGAGTCTGTGGAGAATGGTTTGACAACTACAACAATAGAAGAACATTTAAAATGTGGGAGAAAGTCCATAGCATATTGCTGTGACAAAGAGATGGAACCATCCTATTTTTCAGATAAAAATACAGTAAAGAAAAACTAGGATGTTTAAGTTAACCTGGTAAACCATGACAATATCTCTGGATAGAGTATTAAATCATTTCATTTTCTTCTTTTTGGTTATTCTATAAAATTTCCTACAGAAAATATTTTGCAGCAGGCCAGTTACCTATTCTGTCTTCAACATGTTAGAAATTAAAAGTTTTGAAATTTTAAGCAAAATTCAAAACATTCTAGAGTCCCAACTCTAAAGATACTGTTTCGCTCCTTAAAAACTCCTTTAAAAAAAAAATATTGTATGGCACACTAGTCATAAGATCGTGCTTAATTTTTTAGGTGTAAAGTACAGTATTGTTAACTCTAAGCGCAAAACTATAACATCTCTAGAACTTACTTATTTTTACTTTTTTTATTTTTCTTTATCTGTATTTTGAATAATGCTTCTCATATAGTAGTAAAAAATTCATTTTTCCTCTTATTAGCACATAGGATAATGAAGTTTCTATCCTAATTATAAATGATACATTACTATATTACTAGTATATATTTTGGCTCATGTGAAAGTGAACTGACTGACCTAAAATGGTACTCAACGATACTAATTAGTGTCATTTTTTCCTAAAATGAAACAAGAGTTATTTTTCATTAACCAAGTTTTAAGAAATGTAATCATTACATTAATACTCTTTAACAATTTTAGACCCTACATTATGCTAATTCGATTTTAATGATTTAGTAAATTCCCGCTTTTTCATAAAGATTTATGAATAGCCAACAGTATTTTAGTCTAGGCATTTTGTTTAATGTTATTGTTGCTATAACTACACTCTTGACTTTTAATCATCCTTAGCCTGGGTAATTCCATATACAACTTAGGACTCCTGTGGAAAGATGACTGTGTTTGAATTCTGATGTTGCACTATGTCTATATAGGAGAAATTTCTGCTTGTTGGCATTGTACCAATTTTTATTTTGGAGTGACAGTTGTATGATCCTCTAGATGAGTACATTTTAACACAGGAAGACTGCAGGCTCACTCCCAAATGGCTTCCTATCAGAAATGATAAGTAAGAAATGGTTGAAGGGCAGCACCTTCCCTTTGTAACAGCTTGGGTGCTTTTGGAGAAATTTACTCTTGTCTGTATATCACAAAGTAAATCCCCCAAACATCTTGTCTCCTCTGATTATATATTTCCATTCTTGACAGTATCTATGTCAAGCTTGTTGCTGCCATTGTATCAGATGATTAATGAAAACTGATAGGTGTTGTTTGAAGTACTATGAACATAGGATGCTTTGTTTAGTTACTTCTTGTCTGCTCCAAGATAGCCTTTGCTTAGATGCCATTTGAAATATTGGGTGAATATTAAAACGTAACAGACACAGGAGAGATATCCCAGCTTTAATAATTGATTCTGACAGATCCTGAGTCACAGCCATTCCTTGCATCTAAACTGACACTACTCCATATAGGACAACTTGCTGGGATGGCTGCGCTAATAGCTTGCTGCTTTAATAGTTGTGCAAACATTTGTTAGAATATTGGATTTTTATTTATTTTTTAAAGATTTATTTATTTATACAAGAACGGGGTACAGGCCAGAGGTGCGGGAGAGTGAGGGGATTCACCAGAGACAGAGCGGGGAACAGAACAGGCAGACTGATGAAATACACTGCTGAGGGGGGCAGCGGGTGCGACAGGAGAGGTCTGCCGCGCCCCGTGGGACCCTCGCCAGGCGGCCGGGATCGAACCCGTGCTGCAGAGGCTGCAGACAGCTTCACAGTGCGGTGCTCAACTGCCTGCGCCACCAGGGGAGGCCCAATATTGGATTTTTAAATTTAATGCCGGTGATACTATACCTGGGACTCAACCCTGTTCTTCCTCTCCTGGTAGTATCGTTTGGGAAAGTTAACCAATTTCTGTTAGTTTCCAAGAGGTTTAAATGAGCTAATACATGTAAAATACTTAAAGCAAGCACAAAATTGTCAATATATATATATATATATATATATATGCTGTTTTCGGTAATACTGTAATTCTTTATTTACAGAAACACACAATAATATTAAGCAATGCTCCCAACTTTTGGCATTAAGCAATCTAGCTTCATATGTTCTGCTAGGGTACATGTAGTTGGGAGTTTTGCATATTCCAGGCTCATTGAAGCCTATTTCAAGTGTAAGAGAACACTATATTGTTTAGATTTAAAAATAAGGAAATGAAAATGTAGATGCAGAAAACAAGAAAAATATATTGATAAACCAGTCATTTCTCAAATTGGAAGAAATCAATGGAGTGACTGAATAGTAAAATGAAAATGCTAAATGCCAAAATGATGATTTGGGAAGTGAAGGGCACATCTCCCAAAATACAAAGCAATGAGACAGAAGAATGAAAACATGAGAGAAAACTGGGGCTTGGAAAATCAATCTAAGAGGGCAAACACTTATTGATTAGGAGTTCTAGAAGGAGCAGAGAAAATAGATAAGAAAATAATCAAAGAAATTATCAGAGAAATAGCAGGAGATAATTTCTCTAAATTAAAAATAGACTGTTTTGAGGTGAACTGGCTTGGACTATTTTGAACAAATAACCTGTACATGGGTGCACCTTAATGAAGCTTCAGAATTCCTAGAATAAAGAAAAAATTTTGTTTCCAAAGATGAAAAAGAGGGCTACTTAAGAAAGAGCATTATGTTACTGGTTAACTTCTTAACCACCCTGGATTCTGCAGTACTCTGAAGCCTAAAACTTCAAATTGTCATAGAAAACTGTCTATTGCAGAAGAACTTAGAGATCTGTCAAAACAAAACAAAAAGCAGATTGAGCAATAGAATAAAGGCCAACAATAAAATACACAAAATCATAAAATTTATAGAATTTTATATTTAAATAACAACGAATAAATGTTTATCCAGTGGATTGATAATATTCAGTGTTGGTGGGTATAGGAAAGAGGTACACTCACATATGAATTTTAGGTGACATCATAATAATTTAGTGCACTCACTTTGGAAGATAGTTTGCAGTGTTATTATTGTCTAACATACACATTCCATTTGATCTAATAATTCTAGGTGTCTATAGTCAGACAGCAGTCCTGTGTACAGAAGGTGTATAATTTTAGGCAAAAACTAAGGCAGTGGATTGGGCAAAACACATCATCTCAGTCCTCTTCTGTACCATTTACATGATCCTTATAATTGTTCTAAGAGCCTATGCATTCAGAAGGAGTGTGGGTCCTGAAGTCTGTCAGAGGCTATATGAACAAAAAGATGAAGCCTGATTTGCTTTGTAGGGAACAAACACATATGATCAACAGAAAAAGGTTAGGTTGGGTCTTCTCCAAATTCAAGTGAATCAAACCATGTAGTTTTGAGCTGAAATCAAGCCTAGAGAGTTTTAACCCCACAGAAAGCCTTTTTTGAAAATTATGAAAAAGTGAAAATTGGATTATAATGGAAGTCTATCTACTCTATAATTTTATGGTTTTCCAAACAGTGTATCATCTCACTTTGCACTACGTTTACTTAATTAGATGTTAGAAATGTGGAAAACAATATTTAGAAGAAAGCAGAAATATAGATTTAATGAGACTCAAGCAGCATAAACAGAAAAGATAAATTCATGTGCCTTTTATATTTTAATCATACAAATAATAATACTGTCATAGAAAAGTTACCTGACTCTTTTATTGCTTTCCATCACTAAGACTCTTTATCACATATGGAACATCAATTTTATTCTTCTTGCAAGATGCATCAGACTAAATTCAGTGACAGAAAATGAAACCAAAATAATATATCTAGATTTAGTCTCAGCTGGGCTGAAATTAGCTATGTAATAAACTCTACTTATATAAAAGGATTTAGAAGTGTGGGCCCCAGAATCAATATAAAAAAAATCAAATAAGTTTTCTTTCCCTTAGGAAACATACAGTAGACTTTTCAGAGGAGAGAAAGTCCATCATGGAGGTTTATGGGGTAAATATAGAATTGAATGTCATCTAGTCTAGAGATCACAAAGTGACAATTGTCACCTCTGGAGTTGTGACATGACTATGAAATGCATATCATGTACCCTGGTATGTGACAGCTGACAAATCCTAGATATTATGGTTTATATTATCATTGTATTTAATATATAATTATTGAGTGTCTGCTATGTGTCAGACACTGTGCTGGACACCCTCATGTGTGGCTCTTTTAGAGGGGAAGGGGTCCCAATTGAGATAGGTTATAACCTCCATGCAATTTGCTAAAGAGTAAATAACTATTACTTCATGTTAAAGAAAAATTAAAGTAAGCTATGCTATAGCTGGATGATTTTCCACTTTAAGACTGTGAACTAGTACCTCTGAACTATGGTATCTCTCAGTTAATGTAAGTAGGGAGGTAGAGAGAAATTATATATGAACACAAGTTTAGTTTAGAAAATAAAAGAACTTTAAATCCAAAGTGTTCTCCTAACCATTGGCTTTTCTTTTCTTTCTCTTGGCCTTAGTTAAAAAAAAAAAAAAAGAAATTCTATTTTTCTTGCAATATTTTAGAAAACTATGCTTTTCTATTTTTACAACATGCTCATTTATATACTTTTGTAACTGTTAAATTTTTTCATCCTGGGTTTTGAATTCAAGAATAAAACATGAAAATAATGAATAGGAAACAAAGGCTTTTGAATGCAAGCTATAAAAGTTTTAATTGAAGGGTGGTAGAAAAGTGACTAGTCCTCCAAATCTTTAATAAGACTAGTTAATGGTCTACTAATGCTGTAGGAATTGTGCTTTAGTGGGCTGGAACATTTTCTTCATAACCAGACAACCTTAATATACTTTTAATTAACAGTTGTACTTTGATTTATAATCTGCTATTGAAAGAAAAGTGATACTAAATAGTGCTGTATACTGTTTCCTAAGTATCCTCAGAGAGCTTAGACATCAAGCTTGCAGAGCTTGGATGTAAGAATTGCTTCAATCAAACCAACAGGAAATGTCTATTTCCTCTTGGAATAGGCCATCCAAAATAAATTAAGGGCAGACTAAGAGGACAAAATCAATTTAAGAAATTAAAAAAAATATGCATTACTTAATGACCCACTAAAGGGGAGAGCATATTTACAAACCATGTATCTGATAACAGATTAATATTTAGAATTTATAAAAACTCACAACTTGAAAAAAAAAAAACCTGATAACAAAGAACATACAAAGGACTTGAATAGACATTTCTCTAAAGGAGACATACAAATGACTGACAAGTACATGAAAAGATGCTCAGTACCAGTCATCCTTAAGGAAGAACAAATTAAAATCACAATGAGTTATCTCCCAGATTTTTTTAGGATGACTACTATCAAAACAAACAAAAAAACATTACATGTTATGGTGAGGAATGGAATATCACATTGCTGGAAGAAATATATAATGATGTAATTTCTATGAAAAACAGTATGGCAGTTCATAAAAAGTAAAATTAGAATTACCATATGATCCATCATCTCTACTTCTCAGTATATACCCCAAAGAATTGAAATCAAGGTCTGAAAGAAATATTTCTACACCCATGTTCATAGCAGCGTTATTCACAAATAGCCAAAAGGTGAAAACAGCCAAGTGTCGTTGCTGAATGAGTAAGTAAACAAATGTGAGGGAACACATGCAAGGTGACATCACTCAGTCTTGAAAAAGAAGGAAGTTCTGACACACGCTGCAATATGCATGAACCTGGGGGACATTATGCTAAGCAAAATAAGCCAGTGGCAGGAAGACAAATACTGTATGATTCTAAAATTAATTTGTGTTAAAATATAATTTATCTTCACCTCCCTCCCCATACTAACTGAAAGATACCATAGTTCAAGGCTACCAGTTCAAAGCTATATATATATTTTACCACAGTTAAAATTGGAAAAAAAAAAAAAAGTATATTGTGTGTGTGGATGACGGAATGAAGACTTTAAGGATAAAGTCAAATTCCTCCCTCCTTCCCTCCCTTGCTCCCTTGCTCCTTCTCTCTCTCTCTCTCTCTCTCTCTCTCTCTCTCTCTCTCTCTCTCTCTCTCTCTCCCCCCCTCCTACCTTCCTAGTATTTTACAAATACCTTCTCAGTGCTCTCTATTGTTTTAAATATTGGGGATACTGGGTGAAAACAAGCATGCTGTTCAGACTACATGTTGCTGAATAACTCATGAGAGCAGGACCAGATGATAAATACACTAGGAAAGGCATATATGACTAAATTTCAGGGAGTAGTGTTATGAAAAAATGAATTAGGAAAAGCTAGAAAAAATAAAGGCATTATTTTAAATAGGCAAGACCTCTCTGAAGAAGTGGCATTTAAACAGAAACTTGAATGAACAGCGAGCTATTATCTGGCAGATCTGGGAGATGAGTCTTCCAGGCCCAGGCACTAGCATGTACAAAGGCCAGAAACCCAAATCTGCCTGATGTGTCTGAGGATAGAAAGAAGACCAGGCAGCCACAGCAGAATGAGCTGAGCAAGGGGGAAGAGTGACAGGAGATGGACACAGAGAAATAGAGGCAGGTGTGAGGGCTGCCTTGGTGGAAAGAGCTGAGGAGAGGCCGTACGTCATGGTTATGACAGGGCTTGGGCTGCATAGGATGTGATGGAATTAATGGTGTCATACAACTCCAGAAATGTGACTTCAGTACCTAGGTGAATGGTAGAATGTGTCATCCACTATGATGGTGGCCCAGGAAGGATGGCATGTCCAGAAGGGAAAGCAAGATGTTTGGTCCTAATAATTCAAAAAAGAGCGCTAGGCAATATGTTTGCCAGCTAAAGGTAGCTGACAAAGGGGGTGAACATGGGAGGTTGGGGGTAATTTGTTCAAAGTGTCTCTGTGCAGACCCTGGGGGGAGAACTTAAACCTAGTCATGTTCGAATTTCAGACTTCATCATCAAAACAGTGAAGTGGAAAGACGACTTGCAGTTAACTAGTGTGGTCTGAAGGCTGGATAATATGAAGAAGGCGTAGGGTAGCTCTGACGTTTAACTGAAACCTTGTCCTGTGGCTGTAGCCAAGGAGGATGGAAAGGAAGAGACAGGTAGTGTGAAGAAGGGAATGGGGCAGAATCCTTGCTTGGAATCTTAGGGTTAAATGAAGAAGAGTAATGGGTTAAGGAGAGGTTAAGGGTGCTATCTTTCACTGATTGTTTTTGCAGCACACCATGCCACTCTGCCTTCATGTGAATCCCTTGTCATAGCCAGTGACTGAGTAGCTAAATTTTCTGTGCTGACTGTGGTCAAACCCATCGCTATGGTTGGTGGTTCGTGGCTGGTGGTTAGACTTACCTCATCTGGAGCCAGAATGATGCCTCAGGGATGAGGTAGTCTGCTGCCTTACCATCAGGGGGACCTCAGAGGCTCCCTGTAGTGTGGAAGTGGGGTGTCATTGAAGGGACAGGCTCTCAGATGGATCTGTCAGCTACTCTGCATGTGTTGAAGTCCATTTTTTTTTTTTGAAAGATTTCTTTCTTTGAAATATTTTACTTGAAAATAGTTTAGCTGTTAAGGAGGTAAAAAAAAAAATCACTGATCTTGTTCACAATTCTCGCTTGGCAGATAAGAAAACAGACTGTGAGAGTAAGTGATTTACCTTCCTCAAATGCCCTCTTATTCCCATCCTTCTTGCTTTTGCCCTCCTTTTCCGTGTTCTCCTCTTTTCTACTATTATAGTTACTGCAGATTAGCAAAAGAATTGTAGCTGCCACCACCAACCCCAGTGATAATTAGAGCCATTATTATAAACCTTCATTTAAGAAATAAGATCCTGGGCCTCCCCAGTAGTGCAGTGGGTTGAGCACAGCATTGTGAAGCTGTCTGCAGCCTCTGCAGCGCCAGTTTGATCCCCGCTGGCCAGGGAGATTCCCATATGGTGTGGCAGATCTCTCCTGTCATGCCCGCTGCTCCCCTCAGCAGTGTATTTTGGTCCTTCTACCTGTTCTGCAACCCGCTCTGTCTCTGGTGAATTCTCTCGCCCTCCCATGGCTCCGATCTGTACCCCAGTGCTTGTATAAATAAATATATCTTTAAAAAAAAAAAAAAGAAAAGATCCCAGGGCTCCTGACTTCCAACTTGCATCTCTTGGATCTAGACCCCATTTCCAAGAACTTCATCCAGTGTGGAGCCAAGGAACTTGTGTTTTTATTATTTTTTTAAAGATTTATTTATTTTATGCATTTAAGAAATGGGGTACAAGCCAGAGGTGCAGAGGGTGAGAGGAGTCACCAGAGACAAAGTGGGGAACAGAACATGCAGACTGACGAAATACACTGCTGGGGGGAGCAGCGGGCAAGTCAGGAGAGGTCTGCTGCACCATGTGGGTAGCTCCTTGACCGGGGATAGAACTCGTGCTGCAGAGGATGCGGACAGCTTCATAGGTTGCATCTTAACCCCTTGTGCCACCAGGGAGGCTCCATGGAACTTGTGTTTTTAATCCATGCTGGAGATGATTCTGATGCAGATAGTCCTGAGGCCACATTTCCAGAATAATCAAATTTTTTTGCAAAAAAACAACCTTTGCAGCATATGGGTCAGGAATCATGATTAAATATTATGTATAAAGACTAGATAGATATCAAAAGGATTCTTCTGAGGATGCTCTGCTGGTGCCATGTGGTTGAAACCCAAATTCTGTGCTTTTTCCATAAAGCCATTGGCTCCCAAATTCAGGTCTAACGATCAGCAACTTTCCAGGTTTTGTTTTGTTTCCCTGCGATCCATATTTAAATGGGAAAAATGTGAGAAATTGTTGTTTTTAATCAGAATCTTTATTATTCTGGGATTCTGTCCTTCCAGGTTTTTTTTTTTCATATTGAAATAGCCCTTATTTTATGATAAGTTGGCAATTGTATATGGTCTTTTTTTTTTTTTTGATAGCACAATATTCAAAAATCTGCATACCTGTGCTTTAAACCCCCTTTGGCTCACCTGAAAAGACAGTTTGAAAAAAATTCTCTACCCTCCAAACATTCCTACTCATCTTTTCCAGGTGCCTGATGCATAGAGAGGAGAGGGGAGTTCTGTAGAGTGTCCGAAAGTCACTGATGTATAGGGAAGTGTAGACAGGTACAGACAAGTTGTGAGACCCGGATGCTAATCTTAGCTCCATCACTCATTAGCTATGTGACTTTGGCATATCACTTCATCCCTCTGGACCTGTATCATCAACTAGGCATCTGTGTGCTTAAGAAGAAATTTCTATATTTCAAAATAAGGAAATTATTAAAATGGATTCAGGGTTATTTTCCTTCATTATGAGTAATTCATCAAGTGTACCATATTTATATGAAACAACTAATACAGTTTTATTTATTAAACCCAGTACACAAAAAGCTCATTAAGTCAATACTGACTTACCCGGAGTGGTATTTAATTCAAAGTAATTGCTATTCCCTAGTAATCTAGATCTCTGTGGTTTTGTAGTGAAAATATTGAATTATCTGAATCTAGTTAAAGCAAGGCTCATTTTTTTTTCAATTTCCTTATTTTCCAATGGAACATCCTCCCAGGATTGGATGTGACTGAGAGGTATAGACGATTAGCATCAGACTTAATACTAAGTCTGACTATCAATAGGCAGACCCACCTCGATAGCCACAATCCTGCTCAAATTCTCTGACTACAAATATGTTGCCAGATGCTTACGCATCAATTCTATTCATGATTCCCTACAAGTCAGTTTCCATGGTGTCTTTTTATTTAAATTGTGTAATTTTTATTAAGGTAACAGTATTGTTTTATAGAATGTGATTCAGAAGTACAGATTCACACTTCTTCAGATGTATGTCACCACCCAGGCACCATAGCCCTCCCCCATGGTCCGCTGGGTGCCCTCTGCACTTTCCAACCACCCCCTTCCCATCTGGTAGTCTCCAAATACTTACATGCCACATTGACTTTAAACTTCAAATTGTCACTTGAGGCAGCTCTTCTGTCTTGCAGCATTCACTGGTTTTCTGTTGGATGAGCACATAGTGTTCTGCACCATCCGTGAACATCGGGCCAGGCTTTGAGGACATAGTCTAGACTCAGAGTGCTCCTAATCCAGCACAGGAGGTGGGATCACAAATAAACCATTTTATTACAGTGCAAAGGTATAGGAACATTTATATTTTCAGGCTTTACATTCAAATGTCAATTCATGTTTTCTGCAAGCAGTGACCTTCTGGGGCAAAGTATCTTTGGTGCACGCAAGAGCATTACATCACAGTGATCATAGAAATACTTAGCCCCCCTCAAGAATCTGTACACACCTTTCTTGTTCTCTGTTGTAGTTCCTCCTGAAAAGTGACTAAAGGGCTTGGCCTGTGTGCAGGGTGTATAAGGTATAGGGAGACCTTCCTCCTGGGGTGAGACTAGTCACTATTCTCATGGGAAGGAGGGCCGGGGCCCAGCCTCTACATTCCCAGCCCTAGACCAGTTGCATCACCATAGGTGTCAGTCACTGGGTAACCCTGACTGCATATCCACAAGCCTACAGTATCCTCCACAGTTGGTTCTAACACTGTGTTCCTGTGGTGGAGAGCTCATTGTTCTAAATCTGAGCACCTCCTTTTGATGTTAAAGAGTTTGATTATTCCGTTTTGGTCATATTAGTGTTTATAGATTTCTGTCTTGCATATAGAATTTAATTGTTCTCATGATACAAAAAAGTCTGTTTCCAGACATAAAAGGTCAGTATACCTTATGCAGAGGCCCTGGACAAAAGTCAAATTTTGGTTCCTTTTTCATATAACTACAAATAAGAGAATGAGGCAGAGCAGGTTCGTCTGGATTTTGTATGGAAAATAGTGGTATGTTCTCAGAATCCCTATGTCAAGGAAAATTGTTTCTGGCCAAATATACATGTATTATGAAATTTCTGCATAAGGGGTTCCTCCCTCTCTCCTGCCTTTCCTTTCTTCCCTCCCAAGAAACTATATTGTTTGCATGTGGAGGCTGACCCTCCATATGGACCCATAAATTGTGACCCTACTCACTTGTTTCTTTCTACTTTTGTCTGAATGGGACATAGCAAGTGAGGGAGATAGGAAGGACCTTGAATCCTGGGCGACTTTGTCCTCCTTTCTCTGGACTCAGGCAGTTATGACTAATTTGTAATTTTCATTTGACTATACATCACAAAGTGTGCTGTCTGTTAGTATGGTGGCTCCCTAAGCACAAGACTCTTCTGTGAGCACATCTCCCACACTAATCAGTGCACTATTGTTGGGCGGGGGGTGGTCAGTGAGGGGAGTGACAGAGTAATTGAGTGGAAGCTTCTGATGCAGTCCCACCTTCTCTCCACATCCGCCAGCCCAGGGTAATTCAGGTAGCCAAATCCTCTAGACACTTAGTTTTACTTCTTTGCAGTGACATACTTGAAGTCAGATTCTATTTTTTTTTTTTTAAACAGCATGTGAGAGGGGTAATCATAGCTGTATGATTAATCACCCTTTTCTGCTTAATTTGGCTCCAAGTGCCTGTGACTCTCCTTCAGGGCCTGTTCAATGGAGCCCATTCAGGTGTTGCTGGTCTTGCCCAGTTGGCACATTTCCATCTCAGGCCCCCAGCTTGGTGGCAGTGCCAAAGGATGTGGCAACCTTTTTACTCACTGTGTCCCTCCTTTGCCTACTGTCCCATGTCATCTACTGGGTGTAGTGAGGTGTTTGATTCTGTTCTTTTGTGAACAAGGACACCCAAGTTTTTGGACCCAAGTCAGTGTCTGAGTCCCAACTCTACCATCTTGGAGCCCTGTGGCCTGGGGCAAATTACTCTTTAGCCCCACTGACTTCATCTGTTGAAATGAAGATTCTCAAATCTGCCTCCATTTAGGTTCTACCTGGGTTGTAGAAATTAAATATGGTAACTACTAGGTGCTGGTTTTTCCTCCCTTCATCTTACCTGGTATGACTACATATTGGGGGAAGGAAGAGACTGTGCCTTCTTCCTGTGGTGACTTGTTGACTCAGTCTTTACACCTCAACTCTCTGAAGTGATATCACAATTTTTTGAAAGTGAAGGTGATCTTCCGTGGAGCTTACAGAGATAATGCTAAAGCCCTTCATAGATAATAAAGATTAAAAAAGGTGTAGATTTCTGCATTGGAAAGCTTGACATTGATTAATTCACTGGTGCTATGTTAATATCTTATAATGTGTCGGTGAAAAAGCTAGTCATGTAGAATTATTGTACAAGATCTTTAATACTAAGTCTCCAAAGAATGGGACAATTGGGTTTTTGCCGCTAACCATGGCTTGATATCAACTTGGCAGCAGTTTGAAGCTCTGCCACCCTACACAGACAGGTGTGCCCTTCCACTTTCCTTCTGTATTGCTCATCCTCTGAGGTGTTGCTGAAGCAGCTAGCCCCTTGGGGTTCATCTCTGGTGATTCTAACAACCCTACTTTTGCCAGGTCACTTTTATTCCCTTCCCTTCTTTTTTTAAATCTAGTATGAAAATGCCATGCTGATGGCGCGCAGACCTCTCCTGCCACCCGCTGCTCCCCTCAGCAGTGTACTTCGTCAATCTGCCTGCTCTGCTCTCCTCTCTGGCGCTGGTGAGTTCTCTCACCCTCCCATGCTTCTGACTATACCCAGTACTTGTATAAACAAATACAAAATAAAAAATAAAAAAAAGCCATGCTAAATAGTTTTCACTGTCTCAGTTTAGTAAATTTTTTAGTTTAGTAATTTTTTTAATGTTGATGTCAAAAGAGATGGAGAGAGTTCACAAAAGGATCTCTTTTCAGTAATGATGGCCAAACAGGTCACTGTTGGTGCTCAGGGTGACCCAGCTGCTGTGATCATGCATTTGTGAAAAAGCTTGCCTCATCCCAGCTTTGGTGTTGAGCCTGATCCTCACCCTTCCCATCCCTGCCAGGGTTGCTACAAAGCATTTTGGGCATGACCTTCCTCAACCCTCTGTGCTTCCATTATGCCTCAAACACCGTCCTGTTTGCCTGCCTGATGGCCACCACTGTGAGCCCCCGGTCCTCTATGTGTGTGTAGCTCACTTGTTGGTGATTTGTTCATGGAAGTGCATCCTGTTGCTCTGTCCAGGTAAAAAGTGCTGTGAAAAGAAAAAATTATGTCTTAGCATTTTTGGACTACACCCTGCTAGCCCAGTTTCTTGCACACAATCAGAGATAAGTCAGCGTTCATTTATAATTATCTTTGTCTGTTTGGCTTTTTGCAACAAAAAATACCATAAGTGGCTGACTTGTAAACAAGAGACATTTCTTTCTAATGGTTCAAGAGCAGGCACTGACAGATTCCATGTCTAATGGGAGCCCATTTCCTGGTGTCTTTTCACTGTAACCTCACATGACAGAAGTGACAATGGAGCTTTCTTGGGTCTCTTTTATAGGGCACCAGCCCCCCTCATTAAGGTCTAGCCTTCATACCATATTTGTGAATTTTGGGAGAACAAACATAACTGTGACATTAGAAAATTTTTAAGAATTTAAATAAGATATAGTTATGAAATTAAAAAAATCTTACCTTTTACTTTAAGGAAATTATTAATTCTAAGATAATTATGGAACCACAATATCAAGGTACAAGGTAAGTATTATACTTAAGGACTTATGAGAACCAACCAGGAACAACAGTGAAGTACGTTCCAGCAAAGGCTGCTGCAGATGGGTCTCTAGGACTTGCTTCTGACCTACAGGGAAGAATTAGGAAGAGAAAGGGCTTCACTGCAGGGTCACTGTAGTGAACTATGTCTCTGAGCCAGTAGAGCAGTTAGTCATCAGGCACTGTCATGTTTCAAAACTAGAGTCCATCTATTTATTCAGTTATTGGATGAATATTTGAAAGGGCATTTGCTATGGAGTAGGTGCTCTCCTGGGTTCTGGGAGCACTGAGATGAATGAGGCCCAGGCTCATCCAGGAAGCTCAGAGCCTGAGTGGGGAGGCAGACACATCAGTAGGCACTGACAGAGGAGATACAATGCATCTTATTGGTGGTCTAGGAGAGTCAATGACCCCACTGGAAGTCTTGATCCATTTCCTTGGTCTAAATCAAGCACATGGAGAACAGGAGGATACAATGGCCTTGTGCATGAGGCTGTGAGGAGGGTGGTTGTGGCACATGTCAGGGAAGAACACAAGCATGATTTCCTTGGACTTCTGTGTTTGGATCTGCCTGCTGTTGGCTAACTTTCTCTCTAAGGCCTGCTCCTGGGGTCTGTGGTGTGGTCCAGTGTCTCTTGGTCTCTGCTTTCCCAGCTCCAGTTTGTCTTGCTGCCAGTCAAGTGCTTAGTGTAGGCTTTGTGCTGGGTGCTATGGGACACTGAGGTGAGCTTATCCCAATCACAGAGCTAGTTAGAAGGGGGTCATGGGGAATAATGGAAAGGCATTTCAGGTATTGGGAACAGCTTAGCTGAACCACAGAGACAGGATAGAAAAAGTGGCCAATGTGGTAGTCAATCAGCCTATAGAGATAGGTTAAAGCTTTCTTCTTAGGCTAAAGATTATGTTCCTTGTTAGTAGAAGGTAGATTTTTCTAAACTGGCATGTAATGAATGCAGTGTTGGGTCAGGTGGTCAAGTGGTACATAGGGTGGATGGTGAGATTGTGGGAAATACCCATATGCTCAGTGAAGTTGTTGAATTAAGTTGAATCTTTTATGCTTGTCTGAGTATGAATCAATATATGTATTTCCGTTGCCCTGACAATACATTTTAGAGAAATTCTACCTCAAGGATTCCTAACTGAAAGGAATCAGATAGTTATTTGCATATCGGGAACCAGCACTCAGGCCCAATATGTGTTCTTCACCCATATTCTCTTTAGGTGACTATAGTTGTTCATTTACTATGGAAACAAAATCAGATTTGGCAGGATCTTGACTTTGGGAAGTGAGGCTTCAGTCATGCACTGCCTATAGGACTCACCTTCCAGAAGGAATCTAATATTGATAAATGATCAGATTTGGTTAGATT
The DNA here is from genome assembly GCF_964194135.1 of Talpa europaea. Classification (NCBI taxonomy): domain Eukaryota; kingdom Metazoa; phylum Chordata; class Mammalia; order Eulipotyphla; family Talpidae; genus Talpa; species Talpa europaea. The sequence continues at coordinate 98,101,829 of NC_140072.1, forward strand.
GGTTCTCACAACACATTTATTGAGAATGAACTTAATGAAAGGGGCTGGGGGACATTTAAGGAGAGAGAATGTTACTGACAGAGTTGATAAGTTCCTCTTGAGGAAGAATCTATTCTATAGATTGGTTTTGTTGGGGGATGCTCTCTCTTTGATCATATATCTCTGCTCCCCAACTTGACCCACAGGATCCATTCTTAAGGGAAATAATGGTGCATTTGTGACCATGGGCAGAGCCCAAATCATGCCTATCAAACCTGAGACCATGGCAGAAAATACTCTTCCTCAGCTGTCAGCCTTTATTTCACAAAATAAGGGTTTCCCAAAACTGTGTGTTTCACATGCAAATTCTAAGAACCTGAAATCTTGAGGGCATTTTCCTTACATCACTGAGCCAAAAGCTTCATAAGCATATTTTCCACCGTAAAGTAGAATTGTGAGGTGCAGTGTCATCTGTTTTCATCAGAAACACATTGTTTATTTGTGTGGTAATCTGAACTCTCCATCACTGAATTAGCATAATAGCTTTAGCCTGTTTTCATCTTTGGGTATTGTTTGGAGGGAAAAATTAATATGGTCTGTTTCTACTAATCACAAATTCCATTTTGTATTGCTTTGATATACTTTCTTTGATGTGAGGGAAAAGTCTAAATCTCTATTAAGTGAAGAAAAACATGAGTGAGTCTGTTTAGCACGTACCCAATCTCAAGAATTTAGTAGTTTAACATGATGGGAAGCTAATATTCTGTTTGGGGTTGTTTTGCTTATTTGAGGAATCTAATTACAACTTGGTGACTTTCTAGGCATATAAGAAATTCTTATTCTAAGACTGTAGAACATTTTGCAACTATCTGATTTACTAAGTTACTGTGACACAAGTTAGATAAAACACCAACTGGATTTTTCTAGAAGCAGGAGCCAAAGACCCAAAGTAGTGCAACTCCCCCAAAACCCCCTCTGTTCTTGTGTGAAAGAATTTTATTTTCCCAGATGTCTTCAGCGGTCATTGCAGAGCAGGGAAACTTGATCCTTCAGTAGCTAAGAGAGCAGAGCTCTCAAATTTTCTTCTTTCTTCTGCCAGCTGGAGGGGAAAGGACTGAATTCACAAGCCAAGCTTCACTTCCCCCATATGCTTATGCATTTATAGCCCTAAAGCCAACATGCTCTAATGTGTATGCTCCCCTCTTTATGCAACAGGAGTTTCCCTAAAAACCTGTGTTTAATTCACATTTTCATAGATCCGTAGAAGATTTCCCACTGACTTAAATGAAAACATCAGAGCTATCTTATCTGAAATTTGGATTGGTCTGCAAATGGCAGCGGCTTCAGCTTTCTGTCCTCAGGCTTTCTGTCCAGAAATGAATAGTATGTAAATGAACACAGGGGGTTAGAAAGCTTTGGTAAATTCAATCATAAAGCAGGTAACCAACCTTTAATTTACTTGCCACCATTTGTTTATGCCACAAGCATTCTTGGAATTCCTGCTCACCACTAGACACCTGGGGCAGGAAATAAATAAGGCTGATGCCTGCCCTTAGGGATTAACATCTCCTGTGGAAGATGGGAATCCCTCCATGGGTATCGCTCCATGTGACTAAAGCCTCCATGTGAGGCCAATGCGCTGAGGCCCTGGGAGCGAAGAGGCAGCACTGCTGCACATCCTGGGCTTCCAGGTTTTCTCAGATGAGGACAGATTAGCTATATGAAAAAAGGGTGGCCTGCAGGGCATATTCAAGGAGGGAAGAGAAAATGCGAAGACTCAGAGGTTTGGACAAGAGGACATCTTGGGGGAGCTCTAAGCAGATTCATAGAGCTGGAGTCATAGGCATCAAAGGTGCCTGTGAGTCATGCCTCTCCACCCCTCTGCCAGTTCTAAGTCCTTGCTCGAAGCCCCAGGCCTGACATTGTGTGTTGGTTGTCACATGGGCTGGAGCCAGCCAAGATCACTGCCTATGTGTGATTTGAGGCAAGTCTCTCCATACACTGGTTTCCTCATCTGTAACGTGGGTGTTAAATGATCGGCCACGCAAGGTGGTGGGGAGAATCGACTCAATTAACAGGGTCTATCTAGCATGTGGTAAATTCTGTATAAATATTTCTAAAATAAAAAAAAAAATGTTAGACCAGGAATGCCAGGACAGTGGTTTCTTCATAAGACATTTAAATGGTGAATTAAAAATCCCAGGAATATTTCTAATGAAAAGCTAACTAAGCCTCTCTCAAGTTCGGAGATAGAAGAAGAGACTAGGAAGGGCAGTTCTCTGCTTCTACTGTGGGTGAGAATTATCCAGGGAGTTTATTAAAATACAGATTCTTAGTCCCACCATCAGGGAATCTTAATTCATTGCTCTTGGCTGGGATCCAGGGATATGCATTTTAAAAATCACCTAGAGTGATTTTCTTGCACAAGGTCCCAGAATCTTTTTGCCATAGAGCCTGTGCCGTTGTTCTTTGGGAGCAAGTGACCTACAGCAACTGAAAGGGCCTGTGCCCTGGTCCCAGCTCTTCCAGTTTTGGTTGTGCGACCTTGGACAAGTGCACTGCTGCTCTGAACACCCATTTGTTTGTCTGGGAGTAATAGCACCACATTCCTGTGAAGATGAACAAGGCAGGTATCTGAAAGGCACCAGTAAACTGATAGTTGTTAAGTGGGCTTGTCATTGGAAATGAGGGCACCTTAGCCTACAGCCTCACTCCTGATGGCAGCATTATTTTAGGACTGGGTAAGAGGGGAGAGTCAGCGCAGGACCTCTGCCCACTTTTCTCCATAGAAACCACCCATCTCTTCTGTAGTATCTTGATTGGTTATCCAACTAATATTCCAGGGCTCAGTAGACATAGGTAAAGAAAGTTATTACGTTGTAAGGCAAACAGACCCATTACTAGATAGCTCTGGTTATAAGAAAGTTTGGGAGATTAACCCGAGATATGCCTGCTGGTAGATTTTGCCTTATTATTTTACTTCCAGCTTTGTGGAATGGTTAATGAGAACAAGCTATTTGGGTTAAGTAGGGTAAGGACTCAGAATTTGGGTGGGGAGGCTACAAGAAAGTTGGTTGACCAAAGGGTCTGGCTAAACACCCTGTGTGGTTCTCTCCAAGCTGTATCAGTTAACTCCCCACCCCCCAACCATACCTCAACTGAGGCTACAGCTGTAAGTTCCTACACCAAAGTGAAGAGTGAATTTAGAAAAAAACATAAAGGATGGAAGAGACATTTTATAATTTATTAAGATAAAAATAGACTTAGTGCTATATGAAAACATTTTCCTGAAATGCATTTGCTGCCGATTTAGGAATTTAGCAGCTGCCCACAGGGACTTACTATGATGAAACAAAATATTTAGGGCTAAAAATGAAAAAAAAACCCTCAATTGGAAATTTAGAATATAAAAAAAAAGGGTTTGAACTGTATTTCATTGCAGTTTAATTTTAATAGAATCTACGAAAAAGAGCTGAAATCCAAAATTGCCTTTTTGTCTCTAGAGGTGAATATGAAGTAGATATTATTGCTCTGCTTGACCCAAAAGGATAAAAGCTAATTATTGTTGCTCCTCTCACTGCCTGTTGAAAGAGAAATAGATACACATACAAATGTGTGTATAAGTGTCTGAATGTAGGCATGTCTGAATGTAAACAAGCATAGTATTAATGAATAGATCTCAAAGATTTTGATTTTTTTAAACATTTAATTGTTTATCTAGTAAATTAATTAAAATTATAGTGTTGAGATCTTTTTTGAAAACTGTCATCTTCAAACAATGATCAATAGCTAAGGGAAGATTTTTATTTACAGGTAAAGGAGTGCTTATGATTTTTCTTCTTTTTTGTTTATTGATTTTAAATGCACTCATTACTTTTGGTAGTTTTTTTTCATTATAATAAGTTTCATAAAGGCAGTGTAAATCACAGATGGCAATGTGATTATAATGCTTGCTCTATCATTTGTAAAGCTCTCCAAAATTTTCTGGTGGAGTAGATGGATAGTTGCTTGGGTTTAGTTATAGATAATTTATTGGGTTGCAAAAGGAGAGGTTTGTGTTGAGAATAATGGGGTGATACTTATCTATTTTGCTATTCAGGGTATATCATTTGAAGGAAACTGTTCAGTACTTACTGAATTGATAATAATCAGAGGAGAGGGATCAAGAACAAAGGATGAATCAGAAAAACAAGAATATCCCCAGCCTGCGCCCATTCTCTGTTGTTATTTCTTGCCATATCTCTCCTTGTTCTCTGCATAACAGCCATTCCTTCTCTCAAGTTTTTTCATTTCTTTTTTTTTCTTTTAATGTTTCATACCCTCCCTTCCCCTAGACATTGTTTGTGCCATTCCCTCTAGCCCCATCTCCCTTCATTTTTTTTCTGACTTGATTCTAATAATTCTTAATACCTCAGGATAAATTCTGTTTCCTTCAGCAATCCTTTATGACCTTTCTACTTACTATCTAGCATGCTGTTCTTTCTTTATCCTAGCAGTTTGCACAAATTCTGTTTATTCCTTTCATTATAAGCCTTCTCAGGTAGGAATTCCTTGATTGTCTGGACTTCATCTTGTTCCTCATTGTATTGCTGATAATCAGCACAATGCTTGACACAGTTTAGGCGCCTGGCTAATACTAGTTGGAAAAATGGGTGGATGGATGGATGGATGGATGGATGGATGGATGGATGGATGTATAAATGGATACATGGATGGATTCATAGATGAATAAAAAGATGGTAGAAGGCATAAAGGAAGGAAAGAAGTAAAGTAAGAAGGGCAGATGCTAGTCTCATGAGGCATGATCCTACTAATAATAATTTGAGCTAGGAAATTTGTACTTCTTATGTTCTTAATAATAAATACAAGTTTACTGACTTTTTTTGACTGTCATATGAAAACACAAGTGACAAGCAACAAGTGAAATAAGATAAGAAAGTTACTATATAACCATTGATAATATCACAGTTATTTCCATGGCCAAAAATGGGGGGAAAACACATTGGTTTTGAAAGCTCTCAAAAAATGTATTTCTAACATTTAACTTTTTTGTAAATGGTTTTCTTTATTATGTAGTTTGTTAGATATCTCTAGACTAGTGCTGGCATATCTTTCAGTGAATGATATGTTCATTGGCAAAGTATCTCAAAATATTTTCATAAACTTTGGAGCTGCGTGCCTTTCGGTAGCTCACGTGACATTTCCAAGTCAGTATGTTGCCTTTATAAGTTGTGTTTTATTCATTCATCACTTGAGTGCTTCTTGCCAGCTTTTGTTCTCAAGATGCAATAGGTTTGGATTTTTCGATGAAACTATGCAGAGTGGTACAAGAGCCTCACATAGTGTTGTGTAACGGGAAGTGTCTAGTATAGTCAGGAGGAAAGCAAACTGAAATCAGCTTTCTGGCTCTGTTATTCTGGGAGGTTTGTGTGTGTGTGTGTATGTGCGTAATTATAATGGTTTTAGTCTGATAATTTTAGAGCTACTAGTAATAGAAAAGGGTAACCTGATCTGATCATATTATAAACAAAGAAACACATGTATGTTATATATATATGTATATACACACACACACATAAACACACATATATACACACACACAAATATAGGCACACACCACACACCTCCAAGAATTTCACTGGGGTCTTCCCATGATCATCTTGGAGAAGCAATTTCTGGTGATTGCCTGTTAGATCTCTTAGAACAAGCCTGCTAGACTATTACAATTTGAAGCAGCAGTTCCCGCTGATAGTATTTCCCCTACAAGGAGGAGAAGTGATGCAGACCAGTGGCCTCACATTCCCCAAAGCACTGTGGAAGAATGACTAGGACTGGTGAGATGGTGCATTGCTTTATGCCTTACTTTGAAAATTTTAGAATTTTTTTTTTTTGGCAAACACCTTCCTCCTTCCTTCCAGGAGAACCCCTTGACCCAATTTATTAAGTTTTATTTGAAGTTCTTGCTCAAAGCACAGAGCATGATTCAGAAGTGGTGTGATGTTTCGTTGTCGCTGTTGTTTTTTCCTTTTAAAGTCTTCGAAGAAATTCAGGTCATCTGATATTTTTATGGGGAAGTAAACTGACATCAGGATTTCAATACTATGGAGCAGAGAGTCAATGTGAATATGACTGCAGCGGCTCTGACATGCGTACAGCAATCACAGGCTGCACTCTTCTAAGAGAAACGACTCTCTGGAAACATTAGCTCACCAACACTAAGACTGTCCCTAAAGCAAGTCTCAATAAGAATTAAAACTTTTACCCTGAAAGAAGCCTGTCATGCCCAAGTCATCTTAAAAGGTTTCATGAAAGAGAAAACACAGTTAGCAATGTGCTTTGAAAATAAGTGAAGTGGATAGAGACCTTGACACTGCCTCTGTGATTAAATGCCTCAGCCAATTACTGTGTAACTTACAGAGGTGCAAGTCCTGTGTTCGTTAAGAAGTTGAATCTGTAGAATAGTACATCCAGTTGAAACTTCAGAGGAATTCAGGAATATCAAATCTACCCTCAAACTTAAATGGCTTTAATAAAAAATGATCACAATATGGACATTACTGAATTTCCTTATTATATTTTTCCTGCATCTCTATTATAATGGGAGAATAAGAGTAGTACTAGGTGCTACTAATATCAGCACCAGATAACAGTACTTAGTCCTTTCTGTTTACCAGATCCTGTTTTCAGTGAGTTACAGATAATAACATTTAATTCTAACAGTTACCCTATAACTTAGACATTAATACCTCCCAATTTATAGATAAGCAAACTAATCAAAAAGAGGTTAAACAGCTTGTTTAAGGCCATCCAGCCAAAAAGTCCATTGCAGAAGCAGACATTTGTACCTAGTCAGTCTGGTTCCAGAGTTTGTACTCTGAATAACTGCATGATTTTGCCTGTCACCTGTAGTTGAGTCTCATTTTATAGCCCAGTATTAGGATTCAAAATGCAGGGAAGAGCTTTGGTAGATCCCTTAGGAGCTGGCCTCACCAAGGGACTGGGTTGTGTGGCATAACAACAACTAACATCTTAGAGTGCTTTAGAATTTACAGGATACTTTAACTCCATATACTTCCTCTTTTGCTTTTTTGCAATAAAATTATAAGATTGTAATTCATTTAAAAAGTCACAGACTACTTCTGATATGTCAGATATTCTAGGTGTTGAAGTACCATAGCATTTGAGACAATCGCCTTGCTCTCATAGAACTGATCTACTTAAAAGTATTACATGGTAATTGTAGTATTTGTAGCAACTATTGCTGTGCATGAATGCATCAGAAACAACAGTGCAGGCTGGAAGAGCAGGAAAATCTTGTCCTTTCCTGATTCTGGAAGACTTGTGAAAGCCCACATGGCGTGATCTAAAGGTATTTACGCTCTCATTTTATTGATAGCATGATGATCTTATAGTATTTATAGATGGCTTTTTTTATGTTATTCTATTTCAAAAACATTTTGGTCACTTTTCTAGTTTTATCTATTTGTATATAGATGAACTCTTTCCATAATGACTTCCAGTGGAGATCTGAAGTCTGTTTCAATTTGCAAGCCTTCATAAGTCCTAATTTTTCCTGAAAAAGAGTATAAAGATAGAGGGCTGGAGACCTTGAGAACATACTTTTGGAAATGTACCAGCAGCTGGAGAATTTTCATTCAGGAAGGGAGAAAAAAGACCATATATTTTTTTTCTTTAGTGAAAGGCCAGAATTCATTTTTAAAGCTCCTACAAGATGGGAAATACTTAAAGTATACTGCTGAATTTCAGATGTTTGCCTATATCAAATGACATTGGGAGAACTCTTCATTTGAAATGTTTCAACATGGAGCAAAGAAGTTTTGAAAATAAAGGAAAATAGCACCCACAGATTCGATGATCTTCCTTATTTTGACATTTGTCTCTTTATAAGATTTTCTACTTCATTTTCACTTTTTTCCAAATGTATATCACAATGTAATTATTATATCCAGGGAATTTTAACTCATGACCTCTCAGATATATTCCAAATTATAAGTGTGATAAATTCTATGGTGTCCTACTATACGCCTAAAGTCGTTTGAGCTATATTATGTTTGATGGTGGAGGTCGCTATATCCTAGAAATGAAAGTTGGGGGTGTGGGTCACAGAGAGGCCCTGATTCTCGTGGGCTCTTTGTCATCTGGCTCATTGGTAGTTGCAGAGGGAATAAATGAGAGGCTCAGGATATTTCAGGATGGCTCCAAAGTCAGCAATCAACCATGGGGTGCCCTCCTCTCTGCTGTGGTAGGGACTGTCATAGAGTAATGAAGGATTCAGCTATCTTATGCATCTTTCCCAAATATTTTAACCACAGGTTTTGTTTGTTTACCTCTTTAATACCTAATACTTCTGAAGTAGTCTGTTTCATGGTATATTCTAAAATGTTTCTGTGATACTGTCTGCGCAGGGTAGAAATTGTAGAAGACATTTCTACTAGAGACTTCAAAATGCAGTATTTTCATATCTGTGCAGACATCCTTAACGTGTTAAGTATTAAAAAATGCCACAAATTCCAAACATTCTGCTGCCATTGCCATCTTTCATGAAGAAGGGCTTTCTGTAGCGAGTATAGTTCTTTTGTTTTCTCATTGTAAGCAAGCAAGATCTTATTTGAGGAGTAATCAGTTTAAAGGTAAAATGATTAGAACATTGGTAGTCCAAAGCAGGAACATGGCTTTCTAATCTACAGGACCTTTTGGCTGAGTGATCCAGAATGAGGAAATTTGAGATTTAAAAAAAATGTTTAATTTCTGAAATGCCAGCAAGACCTTATTTAAATGCTGAAGGCTGCATTTTGAAATATAGCCTAGTTGCATTGTTTCCATATAGAGTTTTCAATGTTAATAAATACGCCAGATTTATTTTTATGAATAAAATACAAACAGTGTTTTATTTATTTATACAAGAACTGGGGTATAGGCCAGATGCATGGGAGGGTGAAAGGATTCACCAGAGACGGAGCAGGAGCAGAACAGGCAGACTGACGAAATATTCTGCTGAGGGGAGCAATGGGCACAACAGGAGAGGTCTGCTGCGTCATATGGGAATCTCCCTGGCTGGCCAGGAATCGAGTCAGTGCTGCAGAGGCTGCGGACAGCTTCACAGTGCTGTGCTCAACTGCCTGTGCCACCAGGCCCCAAAATACAAACAGTGTTTTAAAAATTATAGTAGACTTATAGCCAAAAACTTTGGACTCAACTTATACTCTTTGTTAATACCTTTATAGTTCTAAATATATTTGCTGTATTGGCTGGATTAGGTGTGTGTGTGTGTGTGTGTAATAGTAGTTTTTAGTAGGGTTTCTAATTGTTTCTATTTTTCTTTGCATAATTTACCTTTAAGGCAACCTTAAATACTTTCTGCTCCTCAAAAAATAGAATTTGAAATGTTTGCAATTCCCTCTTTTCCTGGATACCTATCTCTGGAGAAAGCATGTTGAAGCAACTACAGTTTTGACACCTTGTCTAGTACTTATCTTCCCTGGACCCATGTCTTCCTTTCTCTTTCCCACTTGAATCCCATGTGATGCTGAAGCATAGCCTCAGTAATTTCCCTTAAAAGAGCAGGTAGGAGTTAAATTTTCTGAATTTCTGCATGTTTGAAATGCTTAATTAACATTTTGTCTAGTTCAAGAATTACAGTTTTATATTATAAAATATATAATCATTTTAATATCTTATCTAAATAATATTTTCTATAAGTATATGTTCCTACACAGTAATGTATTTACATAAATAGCTAATTATTAAACTATTAATATATTATTTAATTTTATTAGTGACATTAATTTTTATATTTTTAATTTTTAATTCAATATTTGGAGTTACTCTTTTGCTCTTTCATATGTGTACCTGTTCCACTTACCCTCCATGTTGTTATTATTATTAATACTTCCATGCCACTAAGTACTATAAGATGCCTAAACTCTCCACAGTAGATATTTACACTGATGCACAGTGTGGAAAAATCAATTATTTCATAATTTTTGAATTATTTAATGTCAAACAAATATGCCAGATGCTATGGGGGACAGTAAATTTTAAAATACAATTTCTGCCTTCAAGGTTCTTATAATCTATTTTCAGAGATAAACTAATAAAGAATAAAATAATGAAAACTGTAAGGCAATACAAAATTAAAGCAGTAAAGGGCTAGAGAAGCATTCTTTGGGTAGATGCCTAAGAGTAGAATTGCTGGATCATATGCTAGATCTGTATTTAATTTTTGAGATACCTCCATACTGATTTTCATAGAGGCTGGATTATTCCACATTCCCAACAACAGTGTACAAGGGTTCTGTGGAGCATTTTAAATAAAGGTGAGGCCTTTCCCCTAATTATTCTAATTCAAGAGACCTGGGTGATGATGATGTTCTCCTAAGTTGTGACTCACTCTAAGGTGAGTAGACCATGATAAGCACACGACTTATGTTTGACCCAACATTTTATATTAGAAACAGTCTGTTTTAAGGCTAGAGAGGGTGATGGGAAGATATGCAAAATGAGGAACTTAGATCTGATCCTGACCTTATAGATTGTTGAATAGTGAAAATACACAGAGTTGCATTTAAAAGCTATTTCATTCATTCACCACTTCATTTATTTTGTTTTTTATTCTGAGCAAGCACTTGGCACTTTTTCTTTTACCCCCTTTTAACCAATTTTTCCTGTTCCCTTACCCCATCCCTGTCTCTGGCAACCACCAGTCTGTTCTCTGTATCTGTTCATTCACTTTTTATTTAAATATTTATTTATCACCACCATCTATGAATCAGAGAGCATGACAGATCTTTTTGATGGTTTTCAGAATGTGTTTCAAGAAACAAAATCAGATAGACTCTTATGGTAGTACATGAAATGTGATGTAATGACTTGGACAAATGGGGAGAAAAATTGATAGGATTTTACAGATCAGTGGAAGAGATGGAGCAGGAAAAGATGACACCAGTGTTTGCAAGGTCATTTTCTTAAGCAGACCTCCAAGGGCTAGAAGCAGGGAGGGTGTGGGCAAACTCCAGCCACCCTGTCTTCCAGCTCTCCTGCTCAGTACTGTACCAGCCTGGCAAGGACAAACTAGTGTGGCTCAAAAAAGCCCTTGAGAGAGGGTTTTATTCAGAGAATATTTTAAATTCATAAATGATGAGATTCCTGCCAAGCTGCTTCTGAATTAAATGAAATCTAAAATATGAGGAAAACAGGAATGTTCATTAATTCGATAAGACAAGATTTCTATATGAATGAACCAATCAACTTTATTTTCATTGTTTCTAGAAAAATCACAGCCACAATTATTTTGTGGCCCTGTCTTGTAACAATATAGTACATCATCTTATTATACTTTCCATAATAACAGGGTGTATAATCTCTCTGCACAGTGACAGACATGTTTTGTTGAACAATACCCTATAAAGGTCACATTGAAGATTTGAGTCTCCAGCCCTGTGATTTAAATTTGAGGTTAAATTTAAAAATGGTGTGTCTAGAGCTTGCCAGGTTCCTTTAAAAGTCATGGTGTCATTTTGGATTACAGTTAAATGGAACAGAATCCAGGAGGATACTGTATCTTTCTTAATGGCACAACATATCTTTTCTTCCTATGTCTTTCCCTGGCTGTGTTTTATGGTAGATATTCACTTTCATACCAAATCTGGAAAATAATGTCTAATTTCAAGGATTTTTTTCCTAATATGGCTCATTTTCTAGTTTTTTAATTATCATGAGAGGATCTATAATAGCCTAATCATTTCTTTCTGTTTAATTATGGTTGATCTTAAATACTGTCTTCCACACAAGGCTTCTTTTTTCTCTTCATCTCAGACAAAGAGAATCCTCAAACCTTCTAAAGCATCAGAGCACTTTTTGCTTCATGAGGTCATCATCCTCTGAGAGACTACTACTCCTACTTCTTCCTAATATTTGATGAGTTCTTACTCTGTGCCATCCTTTGTGCCAAGCACCTTCTATAGGTTATCTTACTTAATTCTCACAACATCCAGCGGGAAGTATATCACTTCTCTATTTTGCAGATGAAGATGCTGAGTTTGGAGAGTTTAAATACCAAGGTCTTACTCCTTCCCCCAGGCTATGCAGCTAGTGAGGAAGGAGGCATGGACACCCACAGGCAGTCTGGTTCCCTATCCCTTTCTTTCAAACATTTGTTAGTATCACTTTCTTACATATAATTTTTGACATCCTGGTTGTATCCCCCTACAGGACAATGAAATGCTTTAGGGGAAGAATGTCTTGCTTTTTTTCAGTAGTCATCAAAATTTTCTATTATTGATTCACTCTTAAGGCTGTGAGTTTAGGTTTATAAGCTGAAAGTTGACTTGTGAGTGGCCTACAAAAACCAAATGCTAACATAAAATGTTTTAAGAAGAATTTCTGTTTATTTTGTATTTCCATAATTTAGGTTAGAGTCTGTGGTCCAAGGACATTTCTTCCTCCATTCTCTGTGCAGTTCTTCTCCCTTCCTTCATGCAAAGATAAACCAGCTCTGTTTGGCTCTATTCTCTTTCCTCTTTTTTTTTTTTTTTTTCCTCCATGTAATAATCCCAGGCTCCTGTCCTGTAGAACTCTGAAAATGCAATCAGTTTTTCCTTGTTTCTTTATTCATAACTTAAGCTTTTGTTGCCAAAAATAAAATGAAATAAAAATTTCAAAGGTTCCGGGTGACCTTCCTGCTCCATCATTCTCTAGCCTCTCCGAGGAGCACTCCAAACGCCATGTGGATGTGAGGCTCAGGCAGAAGCTGGGGGTACTAAAACCTGCAACCTTGAAGGGGAGAATTTTGAAGTGTTTTCTGGGCTGGCAGTGACTGATAGTGGCTGCTGCAGCTGGTGGAGGGTGGGCTGAGGGATGCTCTGTATTGGCCCAGGAACCACCAGTACCATGTGGAATTTTGAGTGAAATGAGAATAGAAAGCTAGGGGCACCTCTGCTGAGCCTTTGCTCAGTCACACTCAGCTGTTCAAGACAATGAGACAGAGCCGCAGAACACAGTGATGATGTGCTGTCCACAGAAGGCATGCACTCTGTTCCTAACCACATCAGGAAAGTCCTTGGGAAGGTGCTGCTCTCCTTCACCTGGTCAGTGAGTGAACTGTGGGTCATGCAGAGTGGCCAGAGCAGGACAAGACTTTTGAATTGCTCCTTGATGCATCACGACCTAGAAATCTACCCCATAGCACGAGGGGACTGCTGGATCCTGATGCGTTCCCTCAGTTTGCATAGAGAAGCATGGGAGAAAAAACACCACGCTTAAAGCTGGTGTCTGTGGCCTATGAATTAGTAAGATGGCATTTGATAAAAAAAAAAAAAAGGTAAATTTGGAGAGAAGATTTCTTAATTAATTTGGTAATATTTGTATTAATATCATTTATTGTAGAATTTTCAGTTCTCCTATCTACCCTCTTTGTGAAATACTTTTCTAAACCATATGGCCTCCAGGAAAATGAGGGAAACAGCCAGCCCTGAGTCCTTCAATGTTTAAGCCAGAATGCAGGAATCTGCTTTAGTTTTGTCAACTGTAGCGTGGAGCCACTCCTCTCCAGCTTCAGGCCATGGGTTCTGTTGAAGAGCCCATGTATACAAAGTCCCCTGCACTCTGACCTGCAGCTGCTGGGCACTCAGTCACTAGTTGAGCTAGGGCCTCCAACTCACATCCCATTCAGTTTTTCAGTCCCAGCTTGGTTAGGGAAGGGAAAAAGCAGAGTTCACTCATAAAGTACTCCTATCTTGAGAAATTTCTTTTTTTTAAAAAAATTTACTTATCTATTTATACAAGCACTGGGTACAGTCAGAAGCGAAGGAGGGTGAGAGAATTCACCAGAGCCAGAGAAGGGAGCAGAACAGGCAGACTGACGAAGTACACTGCTGAGGGAAGCAGCAGGCGGCAGGAGAGGTCTGCGCGCCATGTGGGACCCTCGCCCGGTGGCCAGGGATGAACCGGCACTGCAGAAGCTGCGGGCAGCTTTGCAACCCAGTGCTCAACCGCTGCGCCACCAGGGGAGGCCCTATCTTGAGAAATTTCTAAACACAATGTTATTTACTACCATTTTGGAGTAAGATTCGGGGTGCAGAATTGATATAAATGAATGCCATTGTGTAACTAACAGCAGTAGGTATCTAATATAGCATTCTGACTCAGTGACAGGGCAGGGTGATGGTGCTGGATATTTTCTAATCATGTGCTCACTTTGGCTTCCAGAAGCATCTGGCATGTCAAAGCCACATTGTCTTCCACGGGGACTTCCTTTGTGAACGGCTCCTATTTAAAAGACTTTTGTGAATACGCTGCTGTTTTAATCAAGTCCTCAAAGAACATATTTGTCTTCTGATCTGCTGGAGGTCTTAAGGTTTGTGTTGATTTTTCCATTTATCTCACTGAATATACTCTAAATTTTGAGGGACATCTTAAAAATAAGTAGTAGTTATATTCTTTTTTAATGCAGTTAAGAACTCTGGAAGTAGGTTATACACAGATTGAAATCCTTTAATTTCATTGGGAGAGGGCTATAAATTAAAATAAATTTGATATGATACTTCTCATACTTTTATTATATCCTCTGTGGGATGTTACAAAGATATTAGAAATAAAATACTCCCACATTGGCTAAAAACAAATTTTATTTCTGCATTCATAAAGTCTCACTGAATAGAGTCAAAAAATTTATATTGAGTGTCTACATATATCATATTTTGTTAAGTACTTTCAATTAATTAAGAGCTTGTGGATACATTATATTTTGAAATATTGAAATTCAAAAATGTGCTTTTCAATATCAACTAGTATCATTGTGATAATAGAGTCTCAATGGCCAGATTATTTTATTTTATTTTACATAGAAGAAATAGGGTGTAGGCCAGAGATGCATGGGAGAGGGGTTCAACAGAGTCAGAGTGGGGAACAGAACAGGCAGATTTGCTGAAATACACTGCTAAGGAGAGCAGCTGGCAAGACAAAAGAGGTCTGCTGTGCCATATGTGATTTAGCTCTGTGGCTGGGGATCGAACTCAGACTGTAGTAGTTGTAGTACTGACATGTAACCCCTAAGTCACCAGGCAGGCCTAGCCAGAGTATTTTGATTTAGTTTCTGCCAAGGAGTACTCACCCTGTGAGTTACAAAGATAGAACAGGATTGTTGTTGTTGTTGTTGTTGTTAATGTGTGTATATTAACAGCTTGAAAAATTACTATCAATATCGAGCTTACTCAAAGAAAAGGTTTACTGGTGAAGGAAGCACTTTAATTTGAAAGTAGATGTTTTGCTGTTGAGATAACACCAAGTGAAGCACTTTTATTTTGAAAGTACTTTCTGACAAAGACCAACCCAAAGGCTAAATTCAATCCATGCATCTTTCATAGATGGAAAAGTGAAGAGGAGAGAGGCTACTGCTTGGTACATTGAGTGGACAAAAACTAAATGAAGAGCAAGGGAGAAGGAATGCAGTACTTTCCCTAGAATGACACGTCTTTTTATTTCATTTGGCTGGACTTCTGTCCACTGTGACAAATGTTTTCTCCCCTAATAGTCCTTTACTGTGGGTGTGGTTTTTTTTTTCCCTTCTTTTATTTCTACTGAGAAATCAAAGTTGATTTTGCTGCAGTGCTAGCCTGGATTCCAGT
The DNA here is from genome assembly GCF_964194135.1 of Talpa europaea. Taxonomy (NCBI): domain Eukaryota; kingdom Metazoa; phylum Chordata; class Mammalia; order Eulipotyphla; family Talpidae; genus Talpa; species Talpa europaea. The sequence goes on from NC_140072.1 coordinate 98,117,452, forward strand.
TTGCCCACTGCACCCTTCATTGTTGGGCCTTATGAATGATTCACTTTGAAGTAGGAAGCACGTGATGTGCATTGGGGAAGACGGTGGATGGAAACTTGTGTCTCCATCCTCGACTCTTCAGGCCATCAATTTGGTAGGATATTGCTGTGTATTGGAACCTAATAAGTGTATCTATGGAAACATGAGTGCTGGAAAGGACCTGAGAAGTTACCTAAATGTCCCTATCTAGTATATGAACAAGATCCCACTGGACTATCTGAAACCAATGAGAATATCTGTGTTCTCAAATGTTCCCACCTAGGTATTCAGTTTCTTTTGGGAACCTAATTAAATATCCTCCTGTCTTAGACCCTGTTGTTAAGAAAACCTACGTAAACCCTGACCTCCTATTATGATGTTGTATCTCTTCCCCCAAGAAGAAAGGATTTATTGGTCAGAGTCCTGTTCTATCATTAAAGACTCAGTTCTCTAGTCTTCCATTTTCTCTTGAGGAGAGATAAGCCTGTTTTAAAAAATCTTTTCCTACAAATTTCATAATCCAAAATTTTACTTATCCTCCTAGTACTTTTCTGAGTTTAAGATTCCAGACTAGGGCCTCCCGGGTGGCACAGTGGTTGGTTGAGCACTGGGTTGCGAAGCTGACCACAGCCTCTGCAGCGCCAGTTCGATCCCCGGCCACAGGCAAGAGTCCCACATGGTGCGCAGACCTCTCCTGCCCCAACCGCTGCTCCCCTCAGCAGTGTACTTCGTCAGTCTGCCTATTCTGCTCACCCCTCTGGCTCTGGTGAATTCTCTCACCCTCCCGCGCTTCTGACTGTACCCAGTGCTTGTATGAATAAATAAATCTTAAAAAAAAAAAATTCCAGACTATTTGAAGAAATGTTAAAAATCACCTATTGAGAAACCTTAAGGGGGACATTATTGGTAATTTGAAGGGGACAGTTTTTTTGATGCAAAGTTATTCTCTTGATTTTGGAAGTTAATAATCCCGGTTCCCAGAAACCAAAGACCTCTAGCACCCCTGATTCTTGGTGGCGGTTGTAGCCAAATTCAACTCTGCCCTCACATTTCCATGCAGAGGACTCCCTCACTACATTCTGCTCACATGAGGCTGAGAATGCTGGAGCTGGCAGAGCTGAGTGAAGGGTGGAGCTGGCCCACACCTCAGCGTTTAACTCTGGGTGCCTTTCTTTTTTGACTCAGTCACGTTTCTATTCTGGGATTACATTTTTTTTTTTCTTTAAGCTGTCTAGAAATACACTAACATGCGTACTTGGATGCTCTCTTGGAGAGCCAGATTTTCTGGTTTGGTGTTTAAGGAAAATCACTGTAATTTTTACAATGATATGCATATGGGAAAGATAGTCCAGAAGTCAGTGCTGGAAAATAGCTAAGAGAGGACAGCCATTAGGGCTGACAGACCAGACAGGGCCTGGACTTCAGGAAGTTGTAGTGCTGATGTCACTAAGAACAGTCACTGAAAGAGGGAGGGGTACAAAATATGACCTAACGGAAGATTGAGAAAAAGGTAAATAACAAAGGAGTTTTTTTCACCACTCACCCTATTTCAACCCTCTATACCATTACACAGACTCAGAAATTTGAAGATCAATTGAAATTCTTTCTCTGGTGCCAATGTCTCGTGACTCACCTACCCTACTATCCTCCTGCAGGATTCTATCTCTTCTCTCATTTACTTGTCAGCAGCCCCCACTTTATTCTTCATGCATCTAGAGAATGGGGAAACCACTCAAAGACTCATTTCTCCAGATTCTTCCAAAGCCTCTAGTGAAAATATAAATTTAAAGGAAAGAATGTGGGAACAACTGCATTTGGAGAAATTTCTCCTACAAATATGTGGCTTGCAGGACATATCTTTAGACATTTACCTTAATATAGGAGCCAGCCTTATCTTGGGAAAACTTTTTTTTTTTTCATTACTGTGTTCTTTCTTTCTTTCTTATTTTCGAGTAGAAGAACTGGAGTATGGGCTCGAGGAGGTGGGATGGGGCAATGAATGAGAGGATTCAGAGACAGAGTGGGGAGCAGAATAGGCAAAATACTAAAATAAACTGCTGAGGGGTGCAGAGGGCCAGATAGGAGAGGTCTGCTGCGCCATATGTGGGTCAACTCCCTGGCAGAATGGAACTCAAGCCACAGAGGTGATAATGTTGAGACTTAACCCCTGCACCACCAGGGAGTCCGCCATTACTGTGTTCCTTAGATGTAACTTCAGAGATTGTTGATTTTGGATGGTACAGAGGTTACTTAATAGAGATGAAGAGGAGTGAGAATTCATGACATGAAGATCCAGTCCTAAGTAAGGGTGTCATGTTACAGTGGACAGCACTTAGTGCAGCCCTAATGCTCACAGAACATACAAGTGCAGTGCAGATTTGAAAACGGGAACTGACAATAGCACTTGGCTTTCTAGTAAAATGAGGCATCCGACATGATAAGATTCATCATCTATAAAAAGACCACATTTATATAGAAAAAATCGTAACATCACAGACTTCCCTTATCTCATGCTATTTAAATTATTGTTTAAATAATATTATTTATTTTATTTTATTTATCTATTTTTTATTATTGTGTTATTTAATTATGTAAAGCTTTATGACTGAGTTCAATTATTGAAACCTGGCGATTTTCCTATCCTGTCTTCTTTTGTTATAACCAACTTATATTTGACTTCTCAGAGTTTCTCATTTCCTGAAAAGCACCACTAGCTCTATAAACATGGAAGAATAAATATTAGCTTTATGAGAACATGTTCTTCCACTGGTTGAAAAATAACATATAATAAAAAGTACAAGAATGTAATATTGAAAATTATAGGTCAGTTTGCCTCTTATTGTGGATATATATCTAATCATCATGCATATAGACTACTTTGCAGAAAAAAAATGTGTGCTGGGTCATATCCCTTGTGACTGTGGTCTATTTCCAGCCTTTATATTAAACAATGTATCCCAAGGGACTCTTGCTTCACTAGTGAAATGTTTTAGGTTAGTTATCACTGATTTGAAAATGCACGTGTACACACACACATACACACACACACACATCCTCTGGCTCCTTGCTATTAATTCTTAATATTGCTTATGATCCAAAGTTAATAAAATGGTTGTGGGACCTCTTCTGCCGAAATCTCCCTAGCACTCAATCAACTCTTTAGAATGACATTAGAAAATGTTGAATGCAATTATGAAAGAAAAGGAAATCTTTGTGAGAATTGTTTTAAAAAGTCAGTTCCAGTCTTGTCTAGCTAATCAGTGCTTAAAATGAGCAAACTGTTATTACAGAATCCAGACTTTATACATTTTTAGCAATAATGAAAATGTGGCATTCATTCCCCCCTAAACCTTAAATTCACGCCCCTTAAGGAAGAAGGAGAGTACCCTCCAGAGACAGTATGTAAGGTGAAATACTCTCTTAAACCCAGAGGATTCAGTATTATCATGCACATCTGAAACCCAGAGGGTTTGGTATTATCATTTACAGTGATTCATTTCCATCCAGAATGACCATCCATTTGCCACAAATGCCACTGACTTAATCATTTATCAAGAACAGCCTTTTCTTCTCTATCAACTCTTCCTTGTTCCTCTTGCTAAAGATGGAAAATAATTATCCATGTGTATTCCTAGCTCAGAAGTAGGAAAATTGGACTTATTGGAACAACATCTTCTAATTGCTGGCTACTTTTAAAAAATTGGCATTTAAAAATACATATTTACTTTATTATGAAGTAGTTTATATACTGAAAAAAATAAAGTGTATGCACCCACCCCCCATATTTTAAAATCTTGGTAGTACCATACTTGCTTTGGTCTCCCTTTTTAAAGTTAAAAGGAATCATCCTTTCTCTCTATCCATAACCCCCCTGCACCCATCTTATCATTCATAATACACTTGGGTTTACTGTGTGGTGCTGCTATATGCTGCCTGCTATAGAATAGGTACTTTGGTAATACTTGTTCTTTAAATTCTATGATTAAAAAAACCTTTTACTATCTTCTTATCAACAGAATTTTATACTTTGTTTTATTGCTGTTGGCCTATAAACCTCTGTTATTTCCTACTGGTTTTTCCTGTGAGCAGTTTTTAAGGTGACTTTACCATTTCAATCTCAATCAAGTATCATTGTAGCTAAACAGTAAGAAAAGACAAAGGAAATAGAGCAAATAATAGAGAAGGAAATAAGGGAGAAGGGACTACTTTTGATTTGTGGCTTCTGAGGTTCACCTGGTATCCAGAAGAGAGATTTCTTATAAAATTTGCACATTCTCCTATATTTTATCATTTCAGAGATCCACTGGTTTTGGAGACCTTTTCTCTTCTATTGGACTAAGTAAAAATTTCCTCTTGTTTCTTGGTTTCATAATAACTTAAAACAAAGTGCACGGTTTTTGGTATAATGTTAAAGATTTCAAAATCTAAAGTTAAATGTTGCTTAGTGCCTAGTATCTTCAAAAACTGGAAACTGGGCCTCCCTGGTGGCGCAGTGGTTGAGCACTGGGCTGCGAAGCTGCCCGCAGCCTCTGCAGCACCGGTTTGATCCACGGCCGCCGGCAAGGATCCCATCTGGCACTGCAGACCTCTCCTGCCGCGCCCGCTGCTCCCCTCAGCAGTGTATTTAGTCAGTCTGCCTGTTCTGTTCTCCACTCTGGTTCTGGTGAATTCTCTCACCCTCCCATGCTTCTGACTGTACCCAGTACTTGTATAAATAAATTAATAAATCTTTTTTAAAAAAATTAAAAACTGGAAGCTACCCAAAATCCCCAAGTGAATATATATTTGTATTTTCAAGAAGAATTTGGGGTTGTTTTGTGAGTGTTTTGACTAGCATGTGATAAATAAATCTTTGTTGATTGGTTAAAGGGATAAACAAAGTAATAAACACTTCTAGAGGTTTCAGTTATAAATATCTGTAGAGGCTGGTTACAGTCATTTGACTTTGAAGCTTATTTGAGTTCCAGTAATCATCTTTCACTTACAAGAACACTTAGCTTCAACATTTTCTATCGCCTGTAACTGAAGGCTGAGCTTGGTCTAAAGACAAATTAATGATCAGAATTAATGGAGAGTATCAGCTCCCAAAAGTTATTAAAATTAAAATTTCTGTGGGGTTCCTAGGATGTTGAGGGCTCTAAAAGAAGTATCTATTCCCTTAAAAATTTAAAAGCTGTATATCTTACAGTTTGGATTATTCCCCAATTCTTTTCTTGTTTTGCTATTTTAAAGATTAGAGCTTTTTTGGTGGTGTATATTTTTGTATACAATTGTGGGCCGAGCCAGTTGACACCATTGGAAAAATGCAACTCAGAAAAATGAAAGAGTAAAAGCAATTATTTCTGAACTGACAGCTTTTCCTGGGTCCAGTTTAATTATTTATTACCTTCAAGATACTGGAAATTAGTAGTCTGTAAATGATCACGCTACTTGCCAAGTGTAATTTTCTATCTAAAGAGATTAATAACTACTGAGAATTTCTTTTGGTTTCCCTTGCAAGAAATGGTCTGGTCTTTCCTGTAATTCAAGTTTGTAGGTTTTTTTCCCCCCTTGATCTTTATTTTTGCTGTCTTTGATGGAGTTCTACTAAGCCAAGATTTGTTCCAAGTTTAGTTTTATCAGATGTTTTGGAACTGAGCATAAGTCCTCAAAAAATAGTGTTTCTGTCAGGGTTTATGTCTGTCCTTGCGCACATGACCTAAAGCTGAGTGCCTGGGCCTCTCCACACCACTTGGATTTCCATAAATGTGTGGAATCTTCAGGGAAATGATTTCACTCTTAGCTCATATTTGTTTTTCAAGTAGAATTTTTTCTGGAATTACTAATCCCTAGTATGAGATTACTGGTACTGTTTTCTGACAATAAATTATGATTTTTATCAGGATCCACCATAATGCTAGATCTGTGGATGGCATTGAGTTTTCATTTGGCATATATGTTGATAAGTGTGGTGGCATTCCAACAAAGTATAGTCTTTTATTTTTTTAAAGATTTATTCACTTATGCATATAAGAACTGGGATACAGGGTAGAGGTATGGGGGTGAGAGGATTCACCAGAGACAGAGTGGGGAACAGAACGCGCAGACTGATTGAAATACACTGCTGAGGGGAGCAGCAGGTAAGCCAGGAGAGGTCTGCTGTGCCATTTGGGCAGCTCCCTGGCTGGGATTGAACTCGTGCTGCAGTGGTGGATAGCCCCATAGGCTGTGTCTCAACCCCTTGCACCACCAGGGAGGCCCCAAAGTATACAGTCTTTATTTCTGGTGGTTTTTATTTCAGAAATAAAATAGCTGCCCCAATCATCCATCTGCCTCCAAGTTGTTACATCAGGACTCACCTCTATTTATCACCAGATCTGCAGATTCTCTGGCAAACCCTTCCCCTCCCTCCAGGCGCATTCTCTCAGGAGCTGGAAGGAGCAGCTGAGTTCTCGCACCAGCCAAGAAACTGCAAAGGAAAATGAGAAAGTGTGTCCAGTAATAGGCTACTGTAATTCTTCTACATTTTGTTTTCCTTTTCTTTTATATCAGGGTTCATAAAATATAGGGTGGGTGGGGGAGAAAACAATTAGGCCATCAATGATTTGGCAGAAAGAATATTGCTCATGATGTTGGCTAACAAATAACTCAACTATAATTTGAGAAATTATCTGTTAACATTTGAAACAGAATGGAGGAAAGTAAATAAGTGTGGCTTTTAATTCAGATTAGAGAATCAGCAAATTTCATTTTGAGAAATTGAAACCTGCTGTTGAATCCTTTAGTGCTAAAAACAGCTATGCAAAATTTAGAGATAAGTAATGCATTATTCCCAAAAGTGTTGGAGACAAAATTAGGTTAACAGGTCTAGGCAGAAAACAAAGCTAATAAGTGTTAGGAACTTAGAAAAATTGCAAGTTTCAAGTGTGCTTTTAATACTTAAGACAGACACATAAATAATTAAGGACAAAGGATCTCAAGGATGCTTGTGAAATAGACAAAATTAGCATAGGGAAACCTCCCTAATTTGGATGAACTAGAGAGAGAGCACACTTGTAGGAATTAGGTATGTTTAATTTCAAGGACAGTTATGTATTCTCAGTAAATACAGTAATATAAGATTGTGGCTAATAAAAAACTCAACAGCAACAAAAATCCTCTGTCCTGCTTCATGAACCCATGATTTCCCCCCCTAATAATTTTACTCTAAGATGATGTACACTGGATGGAATTAGTTAAGTTTTTACTAGTATTAATGTAGGAAAAAATGAATTCACCCAAAAGTCAGTGGTGAACTATTTGAATATAGGTGTCCTAATAGACTTCTTTGACAGGTTCTTTCTATTTAAATTGAAAGGATGTTTGAAGACTACAGGTTCATTGGTGGTGAAACCCAGAAAGATGGTTTCCATGTAACTCAGTATTTTCATTTATATATAACATTTTAGGGCCTCCCCAGTGGCACAGCGGTTGAGCGCTGGGCTGCAAAGCTGCCTGCAGCCTCTGCAGTGCTGGTTCGATCCCCAGCCACTGGGCGAGGGTCCCACATGGCGCACAGACCTCTCCTGCCGCCCACTGCTCCCCTCAGCAGTGTATTTCGTCAGTCTGCCTATTCTGTTCCCTGCTCTGGCTCTGGTGAATTCTCTCACCCTCCCGTGCTTCTGACTGTACCCAGTGCTTGCATAAATAAATAAATAAATTGTTAAAAAAATAATAATATATATATATAACATTTTATTTCCTCTTAAGAGTATGCTTTCACTCAAAGAGAAGAATAATGTGACATTAAAGTGCAGGCCTCCTGACTCACAGCTTCTGTCTCCCCTCAAGGTAGAAGTCCTGGAATATGGACACCCCTGCACCTTTAGCTGGGGAGAGATAAGAGGGAAGAAAAGATAAGGGTAAGGAGAGGTGATTGCTGGCCAGCTTTCTCTTCCCTGTGATCCCAGAATTTGGCATGCAGCCAGTGTTTCTTTAGCTTCTGTTGATAACAAATAGGGTGTGTGTCTGTGTGTGTGTGTGTGTTTTGCAGGTGAGAGATGGAGTTCCTTTTTAAATAGACATAAGAGAAAGACATTTTTGTGAAAAAAGACATTTTTCTAAATTATTTCTTGAAAATATGGACAACATTCAAATAAATAATATAGTCAAAATTTTCCAGATAAAATGTCTAAGACCATTTCCATTCATTTGAAATGTTTCACATACACAAAAGACTGCTATTTACTGAACAATGCCACTGCTGTTAGAAATTCCATCCTAAATTTTAGTAGAAAATATATAATCCCAAAATAAGGATGACTTAAGGGAAAGGAATGTGCTTTTTCTTTAAGATAATTTTTTTGTTGTTTTTCAATCCTGGGTAAAATCTATTAATCACAATTTCTGAGAATTATCACAAGTATATATATATTTGAGAACCCAAAGAACAATAAAATCATAAAAGATGAAATAGTTGTCAACATTCTAGGGCTCAGTTTTGTTTTGTTGTTTTTTCTTTAATTAGAGATATTACCAAATTGAAGATTAAAAAAATCACATTAAGAAATTTCACTTGTATTTAATATATTTGAAACAATAAAATTTGTAAGTACTATGGAAACATAATTTATGAAAGCAAATTTTTATTTATACACTTCTCAGCAAAGTAAGACATAACCCATAAGAAACTCTGCTGCCTTCTTTCCAGTGAGATTTCCTGTCATTTATGAAAAAAAAAATTGCTGTTTACTCTATTGATTGAAAACGCTAAACTTGTATTTTTAAATGAATATTAAAAAGAGAAGGTGGGAGGATATAAATAGTCCTAACCTGTCATTATACTGCTTTTAGAATTTATTTTTACTTAACTTACTTTACCCAGTTTCATGTTTCTCAGGGACTGAAGGACATACATAGAACTTTGCCTGTAGTAGGCTATGATTTAAATGCCTGTTAAGTAAATAAATAAAAAAATTAATTAATGGTTGTCTATGAAGGTGAATTTTCAAAAATCCCATGACCTCAGAGGACTAAATGCCAGATGGGAAGGGTGCTGGAGATGGGACTCTGCATTTTCGAGCTTCACGTCTCTCTCCAAGGCCCTGCTCTATTTATTGCTGTGGCATCTGGCAAGCTTTCCTTTCTAGGCCCAGCGTGTTTCATGCCGTGTGTTAGCATTTTCCAAGAATGAAAGTCAAGGAAATACCATTTCTAAAAATATGCTTTATGGGTTTTAAAAATTACAATATTTCCTTTCTACTAGCTTTTTCACTTAGGGATCCTAATATATGACATTCACACATAGAAAAAAAAATCATAGTGAATCTGATTTTGAAGAAAATTACAATTACTTTATAGCAAAATGTGAAGACATTAATCTCCTTTTGTGTCTAAAACCTTTTCTTTTTGTGGGCCACAGTGGCTAAAACATTTTCTCTGCTGTTTACAACAAAACTGTTCTTCACATTTATTAGCAATAATCCTGTGTGGTAGGTATTATTTATTATTTAAATATTATAATAAGGAAATTTAGACATAAAAAAACTTTGCTAAGTTCACATGACTAGTAATTTATAAAACTGGGATTGTGTTCTCCTTTTTTAACTTTTTAATTTTTCTCATTTGTGAGCGGTTCCATAGTCAGGATTTGTTTCCTTTGCAACACTTTTGTTCTGAAAATGTCTAGCCATTCCGAAAATTTAAAGGAAAATTACAGAAAATTACATTTAGATACCCACCACTATGCATCATTCTATCTGTATGTTCATCCATGAATCTATCTTATTTTGGATACATTTGAATACATCAAAGGAAGTCATAGACATTACTGCAATTCCCCTCTAAATTCTTTGGCATATGTTTCATTCCTAGAATTGAAAGTTTCTGATATTTTATGATTTTTAAGTAAAATCTCTATGTAAAATTTGTATATGCATTTATGTAAAAATACACAGTTCTTAAGTGTTCATTTTCATTAGTTCCAACAAATTATATACTTGTGCCACCCAAATCTGTGTCACCCCAGAAAGTTATCTCAAACTCCTTCCCAGCAAATCCCCAACCATTATCCACTCCACAGTAAATCAATTCTAGTTACATAAATTCATATAAATAGAATTGTATACTGCTTACACGTTTGAGTAATTCTTTCACATTATATGTTTTTGTGATTAATATCTTCTTGAGTGTGTCAGAAGTTATTTTCTATTTCTTGGTGAATGATATTCTACTGTGTGAAATATACCACAGTTTTTGTTTTACCCTTCCTTCTACTGACACTTCCTATTCTAGTGTTCTAGGTTCTGACTATTATGAATGAAGTTATAAACATTCTAGAACAGTCCTTTGTGATGGGAGAAAGTATAGGGTAAGGTCTAGAATCTATAATAGATAAAGAGCTCAATGATAAAAAGAAAAACCCAATTCAAAAATGGAGAAAAGATTTGATTAGACATTTCTCCAAAGGACATATGCAAATAACCAATAATCAAATGAAAAGATGCTCAACATTATTAGTCATTAGGAAAATGCAAATCAAAACCTCAGTGAAATTCCACTTCACACATACTTGAATTACTATCATAAAAGAAAAAGACAGATACTAATAGTGTTGCCAGGGATGTGGCAACGTTGGAACCCCATATATTTTTATAGGAATAGAAAATGTTGCAGCCACTTTGGAAAACAGTTTGGCATTACTTCAAAAAAATTAATCATAGAGTTATCACTTGACTCTACTATTCTACTTCTAGATATAGACCCAAGAGAATTGAAAAATATATGTTCATATGAAAACTTGCATTCAAATGTCCATAGCAATATTATTCCTAATAGCCAACAATATAAACAACCCAAATATCCACCACTGATGAATAAACAAAATATAGTATATACATGTAATGGAATGTTATTCAGCCAAAAAAGGGCATGAAATACTGATACATGCTACAGTTTAGATGAACCTTGAAAACATTATGCCAAAAAAAAGAAGCCATCTATACATCTATATAAGATGTCTGATAGGTGTCTTCATGAGGACAAGGAAAAAATTGGTGGTTCAGGGACTAAGGAGAGAAGGGAGTGACTGCTGAAAGGTACAAGCTTTCTTTTTTGGTGATAAAATTGTTCTGGATAGAAAAGGGTAGTGGTTATACAATCAGTGCATATAACAAAATCTATTGAACTATGCATTTTAAAAGAGTGAAGTGTAAGGAATGTGAACTATATCTTGATAAAATACATGTGATTTTTATAAATTTACTTACTAGTTCTAAACATTGTTTGGTAGATTTACTGATATATCTGTAAATATACATACACACACATAGAGGCAGTTTTTTTTCTTTCTAATTTCTGTGTTTCATTTCTTTTTCTCTATTGTAATGACTCAAAACTCCTATACAATGCTGAACAGAAACAATGAGAATGGGCACCCTTGTCTTTCTCCTAATGTTATGAGAAATCTGTTATCATATAAAAAATTGTGTAAGATTTTAGCTGTGGGATTTTTGGATATTTTTAAATGAGACTGGAAAAGTTGTCTTTCATTCCTAGTTCGTGTTTTACCAGGAAGGGCTTTTTAATGTTTAATTTTTAAAAGAGTTTTTTTTCTTTATTGATCTATCATATAGTTTTTCTTTTTTTACTTCTGGAATCTTCCACTTTACTTTATGTCTGATGTCAATGAAATCGACAATGAATTAGAGGATCCCACAGGACTCCAGCCACATATGGCAAGTGTTACTTCTACTCACATTCCTTTTGCTAGAATTAGTTATGTGCTTATAACTAAATGCAAGCGATAGTAGGAATTATAATCTTTCTGAATGCCCAGAAGCATGAAATTCAGTAAAAAAAATAATAATTACAGTCATGATACTGGATAGAAAATATATTTATATAGCAGTATATACTATCTAATTCAAACCTTTTCACCTTAAAATATTAATGTTGTATAGGCCATTGTCCTTTATAGTCTAGTTGTTATTCTTAACACATTTCTGGCATTTTTGCCCAGTCCCAAGATTTTTAGTCTTCGTGTTTAAGATTAAGACCCTGAAATTCACAGCTGCAGCTTAGACAACTCTCTTGAAATCCAGAACCACATTTCAGGAGGTCTTTGAAGCATGTCCACATGGATATTTCACTTATAATGCCCTCAACTCAATTACATTCTTCCCAAATCCTTTCTTCCCAATATATTTTCTAATACTCAAATAAACACACGTCACCCTTATTCATCCACATTCATCTCCAACTTCTCTCTGCCACTTTCCACATCAATCACTTAAGTTCTGTATTAATCTTCTAAAATATCAACTTGATGTTGATCAAATTGGCTCTTTCTCTATTTCCACAACTGCTGTTTATTTCAGTTCCTGGTCCTCAGTGCCCTCTGTGCAGATCACAGCATCGCCTCTCTCTATTATCTTTTTCTCAGCCCCCTTCAATCCAATTTTTTCTAAAAACATAATCATACTGCTTTTCTATAGTAAGTAATTTAATGACCTTCCTTTGCTATGTGTATTTTCCAGCCTTTTTCAATTATTATAAAATAATAGAAGTCTGCTTTCAAAAAAGAAAGCTCCAGTGCTGGAATTGAGCAAATATGTAAATGAATGTTGAGAATCAGGTTTCTCCCTCAGTGCCTTTGCAGATAAGAGAGGAAGAAAGCTTAAAGGAACTCTTCAGTGTTGCATAGTGTTGGACTTGTCATTACCAACTCATGGTTAGCTTAACTTTTACATAGATGAACAGGTACATGAACATTTGTCGTGGTGTGTACATGTCTGGGCTTGAATATATGTGTAGAATTTGTAGCTCTTTCTGCTGAGACAGTCACAGCTCAGTAGCAGCTAACACACCAGTGCTCAGACGTTGGTTTCTAAATGGCCTCTTCCAATAAAAGGAACTAGGAATCTGCAGAAATAAGTGGATGTAAAGATGGGGCAGAAAAATGCAATATAAGCCTGGAACATCTGCTATGACCTAAAGTAGTAAAATGCTTTAAAAAAAAAAGTAAAAAAGAGAGAAAAGATGGGAACTTTTCAAAGGAATATAAAAGCCAACCTGAGAAAAGCTCCCATTGACCAAAGCTGGAATTATTTGAGCAGCAAAATATATAATGTGGTGTAGGATTATAACCCAAAGTGTAACATAAATATATAAATAAATGGAATAGAATTGCCCTTGCAGAAGAATTTCAAATGATATAAGTAGATACAGTCCCCTCCTAGAAGGGAGGCTTACCCTTACCCTTAAATGTGACCTGGATTCAGTGACTAACTTCTCCATAAGAGAATACATAAGGAGGAAAGATGGGAACTACAGTAAGGGAAACCTGGCAAATGCCACCTTAGCCAAGTAGTCAATTTGGGTATCACAGATAGTAAGACTTACTGATATATAACATGCTCCTGATATAAGATGATGAAAAGTCTACCTCACTTCTGTGGTAATCTGCCTCAAACTCATGACCCCAGTCTAGTTGTGAAGAAAACATCAAACAATCCCAAAATGAGGGACATTGTATAAAATACCTGGCTAGCATTCCTCAAGACTGTCAAGGTCATGAGTAATAAGGAAAAACTGAGAAACTGTCACACATCAAAATAGACCACAGAGACTTGATGATTAAGTGGAATGTGGTGTCTTGGATTAGTTTCTGGAACAGAGAAAGCACATTAGTGGAAAAACTGATGAAATATGTAGGAAGTCTGGACTTTAATAGGGATGCATCAGTGTTGGTTTCTAGGCTGTGACAAATGGCAATATTTGATCTTAGCATTAGGAGAAACTAGGAGGAGGCTTTGTGCGAGCTCTGCATTATTTTTACAACTTTTCCATATATCTAACATCATTTCAAAGTAAAAAGTTATTTAAATATTAAGAATATTAAAAAGAATTATTATAAAACAGACGTTTGCCACACTGTTTGGGTGAAGTCAGGTTGCAGGGCGTCCTGATCATCTGGTTTCTTCCTCATTCCTTTCCTCCCTCAGTTTCTGGACTCAGGGTTATATGGCGTGTATCTTGCAAACTACTGCCTTATAGAGTTAAATCCAGACTCCTTGACATGTCTTCTAGAACCCTTCATATTCTTGCAGTTGCCTTTCTTTTATCTTCATCGTCTGTTGACCTCTTGGCCCCTGTATTTATTTCCTTCATTTATTCTAAAAGCAATTTCTTTTCTTCTGGCAGACCATGACCTTGGTGTTGATTTTGCACAAGCTGTTCTTTCAGCTCAGAAAACTTCTCTCAAGCTTGTTCAGCTTCAAAAACTCTTCATTTTATATCCTCTTTATATTATCCTGGAGTTCAACTCGAGCCATCTCCTCTCTGAAGTTTCTAAGAGGGAGAGAAGTACTCTGAAAATATTTCTACAACTAGTCCCTCCTAATCATCTGTATTTATGCATCTTTCTACCAGTAGTGAACAAGCTCCTTAAAGAGAAGTCATTCATCTCTCCATGCTGAGAATTAAGCATAGTGCTTAACACATGGTAGCTGTTCAGTAAACGTTGAATAAATGGGAGGGATGGATGAATGAAGAGTTGCAAGTTATTTCCTTTTTTTGTGGCATTTATATTTATTTGAATCTAGTTGTTATAAAGTTACAAATTGAACATTTTAATAAGCAAGTGGATTCCATTTTTCCAACTTAGGAGGAAAAGCATTTGGTTTTCAGGAGTAAGTAATAGTCTTAATTCAAACTACATATATCTACAAAATACTGAGGGTGATTGGATTTGAATCCTTTAAATAATATTTCTCCACAGTATGTACTTTACAAAAATTAAATAGGTACTGTAATGTTGTCTTTTCGGTCCGCGGGTGTTTGACAGAGTTGTCAGTAAAGCTAGCTGTGTCCATTTGTCTTCATTAGCTATTCCAAGGTGATGCCTTTTGATGCGGGTGGCCCAGCTATTCTCAGGCACTTTAATTTGCCAATTATTGTACCTACGGCTAAGAACAGATTGTGATTAGTTTCACATTTTACTTGCTGGGCAACCTAATGTTCTTGTCACCTTACATTGAGCTTTAAATGTGCAAAGTACAAAA
This sequence comes from Talpa europaea, assembly GCF_964194135.1. Classification (NCBI taxonomy): domain Eukaryota; kingdom Metazoa; phylum Chordata; class Mammalia; order Eulipotyphla; family Talpidae; genus Talpa; species Talpa europaea. Next base: position 98,132,490 of record NC_140072.1, read on the forward strand.
AAATGTCAAATGTGTACTCTCAGACTTGGGGGCAGAACAACTTGAATTGCCTCTGGATACAGAAATTAAAGGGTGTGGGGCCTCCCCGGTGGCGCAGCGATTGAGCGCTGGGTTGCGAAGCTGCCCGCAGCCTCTGCAGCGCTGGTTCGATCCCCGGCTGCTCCCCGGCCACCAGAGGAGGGTCCCACATGGCGCGCAGACCTCTCCTGCCGCCCACTGCTCCCCACAGCAGTGTACTTCGGTCCTTCTGCCTGCTCTGCTCCCTGCTCTGGCTCTGGTGAATTCTCTCACCCTCCCGCGCTTCTGACTGTGCCCAGTGCTTGTATAAATAAATAAATAAATCTTAAAAAAAAAAAGAAATTAAAGGGTCTGGTTAATAAAAAGAATAAGATAATGTGGTAAAACTGCATCGAGTAAGGTAACATAACATTGTGTTTGAGAGTGTGTGTATGTGTGTGATCTCACCCCCACACACAAACATATATGTCAGCTAACATGTATCTTCTTTATGTTCTTACATAAAAGCAACATTTCATAACTTGTAGAGTGCTACCTATGAGTGCTAGTTTGATGGCTTAGATTACTGCCATTTAAGGAAAGAGGAAATAGTGGGATTTTATTTGCAAAATAGCATTCCACCTTAATAATTTCCTTCTTTGAATATTCACAGTCAGCACAGATAACCCAAAACACAGATTATATGCATCAGTTTTAACATAAAGAATGTTTATTGCCATATATCTTGGATATTTTTGCTCCCTTTCTGACTCACTAATGCCTTCTTTTAAAAATTACCATAGAAAAGTTCCTTTTGGAAAAATCCATAACCACACTGACAGATTTGTCTTTTGCTTAATTGCCTGGGAGTATAGTTGACTCATTTAGGGACACTTAACCTACTGCCATTATTAGCAGAAAAGATTATTTATTATTATAAGGAAACATGGGAAAATGTCAAATACATAGCATCCCAAACATAAACTTTATTTGCTACCCTTTTGAAGAATTTGTTTGCTTATAATGTTGTTCACACCACTGATAACAGAAAATGTATTTAATAACTACTCAGAATTAATATGCTGCAGTATGCATGGCTGCCTAATTTAATTTATCTCTGATTAAGCCTATTATGTTTGAGATCACTTTACAGAAGAGATTTTTTTGCCAGCTGTAAGCTTATTTGAATTGTAATATAAGTTAATAATGTGTGAAATAACCAGTGGTGCCTACTTCTAAATGTTAATTTTGCCAACTGACTTCCTGAGATGATGTATATCCAGATCATTCATTGGCATTTAGTTAATATCTTGCATGAAGACCAGATATTGGAATAAATATGAAGATGAACTATTTTAGGAGGCAAAGACAAATGGAATAGTGATGTTTTAATTCTGAAATCCAGACAAAAGACCATTACATAAGTACAGTTAACACTTGGATTGCTTGGGAATTAGGGGCACTGACCCCCAAACAGTTGGAAAATCCATGCATAACTTTGACTCCCCCAAAACTTTACCACTGAAAGCTGGATTTGAATTGAAATTCCTATCAATAACATAAGTAGTCAGTTAACACATATTTTGTATGTGATATTTATTATTTACTGCAAGAGAGAAGTTCGTTAATAAAATCATAAGAAAGAGAAAATACACTTATAGTTCCTCACTGTACTGATACTATAAGAATGTCATCTGTTTACAGAAAAGTGTGAGCCCAAGCTCTTCAAAATAATGTTGTTCAAAGATCAACCATAATGAAACATCAGTAATTGATAATCACATAACATGACATTTAAGATAAGTTTTGCCTAATTTTTATTCCTTCAACATTAAATAACCATTTCATCAGATAGAGTAGACACCCCCAGATTTTGGCAGGGATATAGGCAGCATTTGCCTTGGTGTCCGGGTGATTAGGTCTGTTCAGTGGGCCCAGCACGAGAGAAAGTAAGGATTTGTGCTATTGCAATTCAGTGGTTTGTTCTCAAATTTTAAACCAAGCTTATCTTTATGATTATACTGAACCACCTGTTTCATCTGCCAGTCCAATTCTTCTTTACAATGTCATGAGTGGTTATCCCCCCAAAAGTGACTGAGCTAATTATGTCCCCTTACTTAGCAAGCAGCCTTTTATAAAGCCGTATACATTTCCCAGACCTGGTTCACATTGCTCAGAATGTGAATTTACTGTTTGTATATATATATTATATTTAATAGTCTTATTGCTTCTTAGCCACCCCCAAACCACTTTTCTCCCTACTTGGAGTGTTTTTTCTAATCCTCTTATTGAAATTCTACCCAGTCCTCAAGACCTTTAAATCCTACCTGCTCTGTTTAGATTTCTTAGCTATCCCAGGCCATAGTCATTTCGTCTTTGTGCTCCCCTTGAGGTCTTTGCCTTGATCACGTAGACATCCGTCATGTATTTCACTATGAGCTCCCTAAAGGCAGAGACGGTAACTTTTAAATCTTTGTGGCCCCACTGTGCCTAATATAGTATATGCAAGAAAGTATGTCGATAGATGGTGGTGATCGATGTTCAAAATAAAAACATGACAAGGGAAAAACTTACATTATGGCCCATAGGTGAATAAATTTAAAGTCAGTCTGAGGGTTTTCTTTTGTTTTCAGTGTGAAGTGAAAACTTGCATGTAACATTTAGAAAGCCAGAGATCAGATATATATTTCTTTGCCTTGAATGGTTCTTGCTAGACCTTTGGTTTGAATTCAGAATGTACGTAGATAAGTTAGTATTTCTCAACCCTGGCTAACATTACACTCAGCTGGGGCATTTCAAACATCTATGGTGATGACTGGGACTTAGCTTCAGAACAATTAAATCAGGGAATAGTATCATTTTTTAAAAGCTAATCAGATGATTCTAGTAAGAAGTCAGAATGACAACCAGTGGTATAAAGGAAATATAAAGGTCATCAAATTCATTGATCTGTCTGGTGTTTGATTGCTTTGTACAGCTGTTTAGCAAGGAAAGCAGTTTCTTCTAATAGGAGGATTAAATTGCAGCTTTCTGATGCAGATTTCCATGGCCACATCCAGTCCTTTTCTCAAGTGACCAACCAAGGTGACCCACTGTCTCTGGCAGGGACAGGCCAGTTTTAGACTAGAAAGTCCGCCATGGTGGTAAACCATCAGTGCTGGACAAACCAGAACAGTTAGCCACAGTGTAACTAACAAACACATTCTGTGGATACTACAGAGTTTTGGGGTTTTATTTTTTCCCTTTTGAGAAGAGGAAAAAGTATTTTGGGGGAGTAAGTACAGTATTTAAGGTAAAGATAGAAATAATCAGAGCACTTCAAAGTCTTGGCAGCTTTCAGGGGAAAGAGACAGAATAAGAACAAAAGAAAATATTGGAATAAGATTTCATAGACTTCCTGAAATTAAGATGAGGGAAAGGACTTTCTTATTTGTAATTAATTAAAAATCATCAAAATATGCATTCAATTTTATCTCTGCTATGTAGATAAATTAAGAACGAATTTTCCGGGAAGAAGGCATCAAGTGAAAAACCCACTTTTAAAATATATAATCAATTAAACCATAAGCTCCTTGAGGACAGTTAATTTTACAAAAGAGAAAACAAAAACTTTTAGAAGTTTAATTGTAAAGTTACTGACAGAGCACCTGGCTCCTAGATTTTTTTTCCGGTAGGTTCTTTGGCTTCTTTCTTACTATATATCCTTTTCATTCCCAGCAACATTTAGCACAATCTCTTCTACACTGGTAGGAAAAGTGAAAGTAATTTACTAATTTAGGAATATTTTTAATAATTTTTAATTGTAGCATTAAGGTTACTCATCATAAATGTCTGAGTTTTATTTTGGTATCATGGTACAGTCCTACAGCCTAAAGATTAATTTCTCCCACAGTAATTTTCCATCCAGGTCACACTGATCACTGAGCAGCCTTTCCAATCACTACATGGTTGATTCATTTCATTCATTGCTGGCCAAAATTGCCAGATGTGCCCCAGTAAACTGCCTATCATCATAACCAAATCAAATCTACTGAATTGGCAGCTATTCAGCCAGTGTGTTGGTGATCAGCTACCCAAGATACTGATAGTACCACATAGATGAGATGTTAAACTATACTTACTTGTCTGCCTTATGAAACCCTGGTAGATTTTTCTCCCATTCTGAAAGTTTTATTCTGCTATGGGACAAAGGATCAACAATTAAAACTTCTAATGTGTTGTGTTTCCCCCCTTTTTTCCTTAACTAAAAGATTTAGCTGAAGTGATAAAACCCAGAGAAACATATTGTGTAATGGGAAGTTGTAGATCAACTAATCCATCCTTCCCACATTCTGTCAACAAGTGGTAGGAGAGAGTGGAAAGGAACTGCAGACAAGTTACTTTGTGATATTCCCAGTAAAACAAAACAAACTGGTGCTTTGAGTGGGGGAGGAAAGGGCAGAAGATGAGGCATGCATCTTCCAAAACTAACCACAGAACTCTTTATCCTGAGCATCTGGAGGGCCTCCACCCTACCTCCTAAATTTATAGTTAAATAAACTGTGCCTCAAAAAGATTAAGAAACTGATCCAGAGTCAAATATGTTCCTTTTTTTTTCAGTACCCCTTCCCACCCCACTTTCATGTTGCTTTTCCTAATTTCCTGTGAGAACTTTTCTAATCACTCTTCAGTGACTGACAAGTTGCTTCTAATTGACCAGCTTGTCACTGACATTATGCCTAAAAACAGAAAAAATTATTCACTTAGAAAAAATGTACTCATAGAGTTTAAGGTTTTCAATTTCTTCTCATATTCTGATTTTAATAGCTTTTATTTATTGGGCACTAGCACTAGTCAGGTTCTTTATATGCATTATATGATTTTATCCTTATAACAACCTGCAAAATAGAGAATATAATGTTTATTTTCCCATTGGAGAGAGTTAGTTCTCATTGATAGGTGAAAGAGTTGGGATATAAAATAAGGTTAATCCAACTAGAAAATCTTCCATCTTATCAAGGTCAGAGCCACAGTAGAAGCATTGTTATTGACAGCACAGTTAATTTTTAAAGTTATTGGCCCATACTTGGGTATAGCATAGTATATATAGAAATACACTCAAGAAAATAAAAATACATGCAAGTAATGTATTAAAAGGAAAACCAACAAGCTGACTTAAATTTGGGAGATGAAATGAAGAATACACATATGCATATATACACACACACAATTAGCAGATGTGTTATATAAATTAGTAAATATCTCTATGCATGAATTCTTAAGTCCAAAATAAATATCTTTTAAATCAGTAAAGAACAAGGACATAATTGGAAGGGAATCGGGGCATGAAATTATGAGACTATTTTATATGGATTTTTTTCTAGATAATGGTGGATTTTTTTGTGAATTTGGGGTTCATGTACATGTTGTTAAATGAATGGCTGAATGGTGTTTTACAGTTGACATGTAGCAATAGGAACTACTCAACTACCTTTCAAATAAGTGATTTTTGCTTCAAGTTTCCTTGAAGTCATATTTTTTATTAATCTTTTTTCTCTTCTTAAAATAATTATTTGGTCAGTCTTAGTATTTAAAACTGTATTTAAAATCCTTTTCTTGATGTCTCTTTCTTTTTATTCTAACCTCCTTCTCTTCCTACCTTCCTTCCTTTATACTGAAAAATTGATGAGGCAGTTGCCTCAAATTGATTACTGGTCCAAATTTCTGGAGTCTAGGTAATAGTCATATGCAGAAAAGATGATTGTGGGAAGGAGTTCAGTACACTTTGCCTGAACTCCCTAGGCAATAACAGAATTAAAGTGAATTGGCAACATCCTCCCTGAAAGTAGTTATTAGGTAGTTAGAGTTGATTTGGGGTAATACCCAATGTTCTCTGGATAAACACACTAGACTAGAATAAATACATCGTAAGTACGTATAACTAAAAAGTGAAATTTATAAGACTGGAAACTTCTAGTTCTAGCACATAGTGCACAAGCATTTGTATTTTCTTATTCTAAACCACCCCCCCTAAAATTGCAACAAGGAATCCAAAAAAATATAAAGAGAGAGAGAGAGGGTATGAAAGCACAGAAGAGGTGCTGCTACTAAAAAAGAGATGCCAGCAATTTTTGGAAGATGGTGCAGAGATAGAGGAGGCCTAGCTGAGGTATACCGGGACAAGCCTACAGTTTCCTTCTAGAGGACATTGGGGAGGCTTAAGTAGGGCTGAGGGTGAGACTTGAAAAGGTGGGTGTTGGTCGAGAGAAGTCAGAGAGCAGTTAGCAGTGGTCGTGGAACACAGCACATGGAGAAGCTAGCCCCTGTTCCTTGTCCTGTCTCCCACTGCCAGCGCCATTCTCCATCCCTGTTGCAGGACTGAGGGGTAGGTGTGGGCTGCAATGAGTCAGAGATGGATGGACTCAGGAAACTGGGCCCAGGGGAGAGAGGCGAGACTCCGCAGAGGAGGGAAACAGGGCCCCCCCCCCCCCATCAGCAGCACAGCTGCCACAGCACCTCCCACCAGGGGCAGGCTCCTTAGGCTGCTGTTTGAAGAATTTTTTTTTTTTTTCAGCATCTTTGCATGTGTTATTTGACCATTTTTACCTCTTACTTTTGGATTTGTCTTATAAGCTTATTTGCCTATTTTAAAACTTGTCTATTTGTCTTTTTATCATTGGCTTGAAAGAGTTCGTTTTAATAGTTTAGCTATATGCCCCTTTTCAGACACTCATTCTATGCCTTTGCCCTTTTACTTTCTTTTTATTTATTTTCACCTTTTAAAATTTTTTAATTAAATGTATTTATTTATTTTCTTATGTCATTGTTAATTTTTGGACAGTATTTTATTTCTCCCCTCAGGTATAGCCCACGTAGTCTCCCACCACCATAGCAGCCACAAGCCATCACCATAGTTCTTTGTGCTCGTCTCTCCTCTGTTTTAACCCTTTTCCTTCCCCCCTCCCCTCTTGTAGCCTCAGATCTATGGTCATCTTGCAAGTTTTGTCTTTTTCCTGACCCTTTGTTCAGTTTCCCTATATTCACCTATAAATGAAACCATCCAATATTTTTCTTTTTCCTTCTAACATATTTCACTGAGCATAATCCCTCCCAGCTCCATTCATGTTGCTTCAAATGACATGAATTTACCTTTTTTGATTGCTGAGTAGTATCCCATTGTGTATATAGACCACGTCTTGACCTAGTCATCTGTCCTGGGGTACTTAGGTTGTTTCCTTAGTTTAGCTATAGTAAAAAGCGCTGTAATAAATATAGGAGTTTGAAGACTTCTTTTTTTTATTTTTTTATTTTTTACATCATCGTTCATCTTTAAACAATATTTGCTTCTCCCCACCCCCTCAGGTGTGGTCCCCATAGAGTTTCCTTCACCAATGCACCCATGCACCATCACCTCAGTCCCCTGTGCTCCTCCCTCCCTCCCTCTGATCCCTCTCCCTCCTCCTCCCCTGCAGGATGTCTCTGGTTTATAATTGTCTGGTTTTTCTTGGTTGCATTTTATATTATTATTGTTTTTTTTACACTGATATCTTATTTGGTCCCCCTATATTCCTGCTATAAGTGAAACCATCTTATCTAAAGGAACAGAACAGCCCAGAGAAATAACCTGACTGGCATTTAGAATCCCCTTGGAAATGACTGGATTTCCTTACAGCTACCTGTCTGCAGGTAATTAGCACAACCTGCCCCCAGTCAGGATCTACAATATGTCTTATAGGGAGGGACTCATTGTCCCTAAATAGAAATTTATATTTTTTCTACATGTACATATATACACATATTTAAGATATTTATATATGTGTATTTATATATAGAGAGAAATATATCTATATATATCCCAAATATAAAATAATATTCAAGCAGTTTACAAGATATTTGAGTGTAGCTCCTCATATAAACTACTGGGGTTAAAACAAATAGAGAAGGGGTTGGGGCAGGAAGTGTGGCTCAGAGGGAAAAAATATAAATAAGAAAGCAAAAGAACAGTTTTTAAAAACCTGTAGTATCGTCAGAAGAATGAGAGACAGTATTATGTCCATGAAATAAAAAGTATATTCTACAAAATAAGAAAAAGATCTTGGAAATTAAACTTATAGGAATATATTATATATATATATTCAGAGATATAGAAGGTAAAGTCACATAAACCTAGAAAGTATAAATTAGCAGGCAAAGATGGACAGCAGCCATGGGAGGACAGAAGGTAAGAACTGTAGCAGTTGGGTGCTCAGGTTTAGCATGTTGCCAGAGAAGCTCCAAAAAGAGAAAACAGAAAATAGTGGTGAGGAGGCAAGTATCAAAGAAGAGCACAAAAAATTTCAAGATACAACAGCAGATTCCCAGATTTTAAGGGAAGAGAAAGTGGACAATGGATAAAAGATCCTCATTAAGGGTCTTTAAGATTTCCGAACACTAGAGGATTATAAAGAAGATTCTACAACCTCCCAATGAAAGAAAACAGGTCACATGTAAAAGACCAGGGATATCAGTGACATCACCTTTCTCAACCACGACATGGAAAGTTAAAAAACTATGTCATCATGTTCAACCCTCAGAGCTATGGGCGATATGACATTTTGCTAGAATTCAATCACAACTTAACAAGAAAGTATGAGAGTGAAATTAAGGCTTTTTTGGACACACAAGGAAGGTCTCAACGAATTTACTTCCCATGTACCTTTTCTCAGGTAGCTACTAGAGAATGTGCTCTACAGAAATGAGGATGTAAACCAAGAAAGAGGAGACCATGGGATCCAGGAAACGGGGGACCCAGCACAGGCGAGAGGCACAGGGATTTCGCAAGATGGTGTTAAAAAGAAGCCCCAGGACAACAGGTGGGCAGCTGACCTGGGAAACTGCTAGGGCAGGCAGAAGGAGCGGCTTCAGAGGTACAAACAGATCTGCCAGATAAACTGATGGGGTGGCTCATGTCAGAAAGGTTTTAATAGGGCTTCTGTGGTTTCTTTGGGTAGTTCAGAAACAGTAATAGACACACACACACACACACACACACACATACATGCAGAAAGACAGCGCCAGGTAAAACAAAATACTGAACAAAATAGGAGGTATGTTTTTACACTATGTAGTAAAACACTATTACTCAGTAGTAACAGTGATATTAGTAGTAGTAATATTATAGTAGTAGTAATAATAGTAGTATTAATAGTAGCAGTAATATTACTCACTATTACTCAGTAGTAAGCACTATTACTTGCTCCTAACAAGGTAAACACAACATACTGCTTTCACCAGAGTTGCTACTTAACCTACTGTAAGGATGGCAGAGGGAAAGCTTGATGGGAGGTGGTGATGGTGATGGTGTTAAGATGGTGTCATTTTGCACACTAAGATATTAGATAATCTCTAAGATGACAAGAAATATCAGTGTGCACACATGACTGAAATCTGTAGACTCAAATGTCAGAATTAAAAGTGGATCCCTCTTTGTGACAGGATTTAACTTCCTTATGGGGAGAGGATAGGTCAAAGCTGCTGGTTAATCTTACTGCACTGGACAAGTCCCTAGACTGTCCAAACTGAGAACAGTCCATTAGGACAGAAGTCTTACCTGTATGGAGGTTCCTTATTCTGGTGCATGAATATCTTCTATTATACCAGCAAATAAACAAACAAAAAAAGCAGTTTCCTCTGAGGAACAGGTGGTGGCAGGGGCGAGGGTGGTAGAGGATGCTGTTTTGGACTGTAAGTGTTATTTGCCAGTTTAAACTACAGGCATAGGGCCTCCCCGGTGGCACAGTGGTTGAGCGCTGGGTTGCGAAGCTGCCCGCAGCTTCTGCAGCGCCAGTTCCATCCCTGGCTGCTCCCCGGCCACCGGAGGAGGGTCCCACATGGCGCGCAGACCTCTCCTGCCGCCCGCTGCTCCCCTCGCAGTGTACTTTGGTCCTTCTGCCTGCTCTGCTCCCTGCTCTGGCTCTGGTGAATTCTCTCACCCTCCCACGCTTCTGACTGTACCCAGTGCTTGTATAAATGAATGAATGAATGAATGAATGAATGAATGAATGAATGAATGAATGAATATTTTAAAATAAACAAATAAACTACAGGCATATATTAACTTTGGTAAGTGCTAAGAAATAAGTAAGCTAATTTAATAAATGACTGGGATTAGAAACTGAGGTTATGAAGGCAAAATGCACAACATTTTCCCTCTTCCCCAGAAAAGGAGCAAAAACAAAAACAGAAGAAGAAGTTGATCGCTTTCTGAGCTCACTTATTATCCTGCCTCTAATCTTGTGTCTACTAACAAAGTAGGGGCCTCTGTATTACCAAATGTGAGCCCACTACCCAGTGGCACAGACGCCAAAAAAACTTGCCACCAGCTTTTGAGAAAAGCACCAGCTAAAGGAAAGGTCACCTGGCTGGAAACTGGAGACAAGGCTCTCAAATCAGTTTCCCCAAGCTTGGAGCTTCAAGCAATATTTTCCGAGGTTGAATAATAAATACAAGAAATACAAGTTAGTAGGGTCTGACTGGTGTTTTCTGCTAAATCATAATGTGAGTCCAGTTTGGGTCCGAAACTGTGGACTGAGCACCGCTTGCCCTGGAATGCTGTCCTTCTAACCGTGTGTCAGGCACCTTGCTTCAGTCCTCCACAGCTGTTTGTGGTGTGGGTGATGAGTGATCACCTTGAGGACAGAGAACATGCTTCTGGTACTGGCTTCTGAAACCCAACTTGTCAAATAATGAAATATCAATTTTTTTTCTCTTTGTTTAAAATGGGTAGGGGTATCCATTTTTGTCCCATTGTTGTGAGCCCACCCTGCTGTTCTTATAAGTTAAGCAGAAATAGGAAATGACCTTCGTGACCACCATGGCTTCATCCTGGCCCTGCTAATGTCATTGCACCCAATATCTTCTGTCATCTACAGTCATTAGGGTCCACTGGGTCACCTCCTGTTCTTTTTACAGGACCTCTATTTCTTCTCCTCTATTCCTTTGCATATAATGCAGTTATTGCCTATCTTCTCTTCACGCATGTTCCCAATATGCAAACAAACATACGTTCCTTCCCCCACCCCCTTGTGTGTCTCTTCGTTCTACCTCCATTTTTCCTATTTCTATCTCAGCTTAGATCCCTCTGAAACATATGAAGGAAATTCAGATGAGAACATTCTTCCCTCTGTTTAGTCCTATTACAGTGTTCTTGGCAGCACTTCCCAGCACTGCCTTGAATCACAAGCATTTTCCCCCATGTCCTGGGTTTGTTAAGAACTTAGAGGGTCACAGGCAGGAACCATAGTGCACTGATAGTTGCTCCTGCTGCAGTCAGTGCCTGGCAGATCACAGGCACAGTGCAGGTACCACCTCCGATAATAATCAAATGAATAAATTAATCTTTCATTAAATGTGAAATCTGTTCAGGCATATGGCCCAGTGCTAAACATCTGCAGCCACATAAATAAATATTACAGGAAAGTAAGGGCTTTTTGTTTGTTTTTATTTTAAGGATACTTAGATGCCTTCTCTTGGGGGAAGGTCATGCTCAGAGCCCAGAAGGCAAACTGCTCCCTAACATTTTCACATACCCTTCCTTTGTGGGGAGGTGGACAGCTTGCCACCTGGAGGGCTGAAGTTGTCAATTGCTTCTGCAGGAGTTACAGGTAGCCTGACGTGGAAAAAATGTTATAAGCAGGATGAGACCTCTGACACCAGATAGAGAAGCTCCTGGATGTCACACTACATCTGGTAGATGACTACACAGCCTAAGATGCAGGAATAGGGAAAAACTCTTATGAGTCTAGAACAATCTTACCAAAAAAGCTTTCTAAAAACATTGATCTAGGTAGAGTGACCTAGGTAGGTTTTCTACCCATTGCTTCTCACACTTAACTTAAATCCCTTTCTAACTAACCAGACTTTATATTTCATTGCCCCTCACTCTCTTTAAAGCCACTCAAATGATCATCTAATAAATCATAACAGGATTAATCTAAAACATTCCATTTATGGAAATAACAAAATGTCTATCAATATAATGATATATGCTAACAGTGGAATATCCTGGAGCCATTAGAAAGAATGAAATAGATATTTAAGTTCTGATATGCAAGGGCATTAACATATGTTGCTAAAGGAAAAAATAAGTATGGAGTAGGATGACCTCCTTCACATGTTTACTTGAGAGCCTTCTTTTTGACAGTACTTTCTTAACCACTGCATTTATACTTGCGAATGCCATCCCCTCCCCCAGCATTTTCTCCATTAACATTTATCCTTTTTGGACATAATATGTATTTTACTTTTTTTTTTTAATCTTATTGTAGTGGAAGGTACATAAGGAATTTAGTCTGTTTCATTTATTCCTTTTTCCCCAGTGCCTTAGCTATATACTTATACCTGATTCCTCAAAGTGGGGTCCAAGCATATTTGGGGAACATTTATTTTTTTAAAGATCTATTTATTTATGCATACAAGAACTGGGGTGCAGGCCAGAGGTGCAGGGTGGGGGTTGGTGAGAGAATTAACCAGAGACTGAGCGGGGAACAGAACAGGCACACTGACTGAAGTACACTGCTGAAGGGAGCAGCGGGCGAGTCAGGAGAGGTCTGCTGCGCCATGTGGGTTGCTCCTTGGCTGGCCGGGGATTGAACTTGTGCTGCAGAGACTGTGGATTGCTTCACAGTGTGGTGCTCAACCCCTTGCACCACCAGGGAGGCCCAGGAACAGCTTTTGATATGCAAATCAGCCATACCTGAATCTCTACCCCCATGCCACCTTCCAGTAGGCTCCTGAGTTCCTGAACACTATCCCTCTTGCTCAGAATCACCCTAACTTTGGAACCACTACTATCCCTCAAAACCCTCTGAAATCATTCAAACTATCCAATCCTAAGTCTTCTTACCCGGTTTGCTTTGGCTTTCTTGAGTAAGCCACAATGGCAAAACTTTTGCCCACATCTTCCCCCTACCCTGGATCCTCCCCATGTGGTTCTGTGTGGCCTGACTTGGCCCCTCCCTCTTGGGCATCCTAAGTAACTGTCTTCAGTGGCAATCACCTCCTCATCTGTTAGCCTCATCACACCCTAATAAAACCAAATTCCCAGGTACATTTCCAAATAGGCTGCCCTTTTCAGCTTTTGTCTTCGTTGACCTTCACCTGCCTCTCTTCCCACTTCACCTTGCCAACTTCACTTTCCTTTGTGTAAGTCTGAGGATACCCAGCAGAACCAGAGGTTTTGGTGGTGCTGACAAACAGGTTGCAACATAGGAGGATGCTAAGCTACCTCATCAACCTAAACTTATATTTAAATAAAGATGATCAAGGATAACCATGAACAAGGTTGTAAATCTGCTTAATGTAGTATGACTATGTTGAATGCCAATAATGTTCCTTAAGCACAAGCTCTGAACACTTCAGAATCTGCAATTACAAATGATTAAGACCTCTAAGATAATGGAACCATTTCAATTGAAACACACAAACTTATTTACAGTATTCTAAGATGTCAAGGAAGCAAATGAAAACCTGCCATCCACATCCATTCATTTTTCCCCGTGGTTTCTTAATATGGTCTATATGTTTCACGTAGAAATAACTCCTGCCAGAGAGCAACTATTATGTTCCCAAGCAGAGTCCCTTCCCACATTTGCATTTGCTTCTTGTCTCTTCTGTTTTGCAAAGAATCTTGATCTATGGAAGTGAGCTAACTGAAGCTGAAGTTAATAAAAGCAAACATTAAAAGAACATAAAAGAGACTTTCCTCTCTGACTCAAAGAAAAAAAATACAATATGGAGTACCTATTTCACAACTATTCCATATTTGATAGATAAATGAAGAGAACAGAAGATAGCAATTTTATAGAAACTTTTCCCTTGTAAAAGTTCTTTTACTATAATTTTAAGAAATTAGAATTTGATTAGCAGATTTTGGTTAGAATGTGGGTCAATTTTCCATTTTTTATGACTATCAGCTTATCACAAAAAATAAGCCCTTCACACCCCTCACAGGAACATATACGCAAAGATAACTGTGAGGTGGTGGATGTGTTGACTAATTTATAAGCATTTAATAATATATATGTACATCAAATCATCACCTCTCATGCATCCTTACATAATTTCATGTGTCAATTATGGCTTAATAAAGCCGGAATAAACAAATAAATACCCATTTTTTTGTGACCAGATAAAGAAACTCTGTAGACATCAGGATTTGGCTTCCCAAAACTGTCTCTGCCATATCAGTGTTACTGCCCAAGCAATGTTTAAAAGTTGACTTGTGACCTGAGTGAATGAAGTGTCCCCTGAAACAACATGCTCATTTCTCAGTAGGTATTTTGCTTCATTGCTCCTTGACCCTTTTCCAAGAAACCTAATTTGCCCAAGGGAGTCTCACACAGGAAAAGTGTTTGCATCTGCTTAGGGAAATGTGCCCCAAATAATGACTTACTTAGAACAGAAAATGGACTGGAATGGAATGGATTGATAAGCCAGTTTGAGCAGGCAGGGAGCAAACTGGGCCTCCTAATTCTTATAAAAGGAGCTCTGCAGCAAAGCAGTTTGCCCCATTTGGATCTGGGGAAACCCACCTCCGTTCAACAAACACTGCCTCTGTAAACTCCATGTGAAATTCTTCCTCTAACAAAATGCCTCATCTGAAGTTCCACTTACACGTCTAAGATGGTGCGGATTTCTCGATTCAGCCCAGCAGACCCCAGTGTAGAAATTACTCGCCAAGGTATGTTACCGGTTTGGAGGGCCATAGAGTGTTGCTGGTGCTGATGCTGCCTGTAAGTTCATGTGCTTTCGTGGTTGCCAGGAGAGTTAGCTGGTGTGCTGCTGTGTGGATTGCCCTAAGAGAGCACTTGGCTCAGCCTCTTCCTTACTTAGTAAACTTAAAATGAACCAGCAGTCAGAAAATAGAAAGCTGGGCCTCCCCGGTGGCGCAACGGTTGAGTATTGGGTTGTGAAGCTGCCCGCAGCCTCTGCAGCACCGGTTGGATCCCCGGCCACCGGGTGAGGGTCCCACATGGCACGCAGACCTCTCCTGCCGCCTGCTGCTCCCCTCAGCAGTGTATTTCGTCAGTCTTCCTGTTCTGCTCTCCGTTCTGTCTCTGGTGAATTCTCTCACCCTCCTGTGCTTCTGACTGTACCCAGTGCTTGTATAAATAAATAAATATATCTTAAAAAAAAGAGAGAGAGAGAGAGAGAGCTGACAACTGATCTAGCAGAATGAAGGATGAGCTGAAGCAAATTTAAAAAAAAAAAATGGAACATGGTCCTTCCTTGACTCTTATTCAGTTCCATTTCCTGCTCTTTTGCCTTGTCTTCTTTCTTCTCTTTTCTGTCAAGAAAATATCCTGATTTGGCTCTAGCCATAGTGGCAAAATTATCAACCCTGAAATGGCAAGGATGTCAACAAAAATGCTGTTCAATTTTTAAAAATTGAAGCTAGACTAATTTATTTCTGTCTTTATCTTTTCTGCTATTTAGTGAAAAACTAAAAAAGTAAAACCATTTACCCTAAGTTAACAAGGTTAAATTTAAATAAAGTCCTATTTAGGCAAAGTGGTAATGAGAATTTACCTTTTCCCCCCTCTATATATTTATATCTATCTTTGTACAATTAGCAAATTATTAAACGACCTTTCCTTCAAAGTGTGCAGGCAATTACTTGTTTCCACTAATAAGAGAACATGTTTTACAAGGTTCGAGTTGATTAATTGACAAATGTGGATAAAATCAAAGCAGAGCTAAAATGCAGTGCACCAGCTCTGGTGTAAATTACTTTTGTTCAATAATGTCTCAAGTCACTATACATTTATGGTTTACCTTTCAATAAATATTATTGTCTTAATTGAAATTTCCATGGTGGAAATTTATCTCTGAAGGTGACTATCAGGAGTCACAACTAGGACTAAACATTTCTATATGCGTATATACTTTTTTGCCCAATCAAAACATTGATTGTTGTGTACACTTAATGAAAGGAGCACTAACATTTTAGTATATGTTGAAAGTTATGAATGCTTGATTGACTTAAATACATTGTTCTCTACATTTCTGATAGTTTCAACTGTTTAAAAAAAAGGAAGGAAAGAACTTAAAAAAAAGGAAGGAGAGGGAGGGAGAAAGGAAGGAAGGAAGGCAGGCTGGCTCAAAACATGAGCATCACCAAGAGCATTACATTCTTGGCCCATTGTCATGCAACTGTCATGGCAGCAGTCGTGGGCTCCATTAGAGAGCCCTTAGCTGGCTGTTATGTACTCATGTGTATTTCAGACATCAGGTATGCTTGGCCAAATCCAGATTCCTGCTTGTGTCTATGAGTGAGTAGCTCTCCAAAAGGATTTCCACACTCTCAGCCAAACCTGAAGGTCCAGAGGATCCCAGCAGTAGGGGAGTGTATGTTGGACCCTAGCCTATCCTGGAGTGCCCTTATGGGTGTCCAAACACAGGGATAGCACCTTAAGGACACCATAGCAGGTAGATTTAGGGGTCCACCAGTCTGATAATTTTGTCTGAGCATCTTCAGAAACCCTGCCTAATCTATACCCCTGGGACATTAGCTAGTCCTCCACAAAATGTCTTTGACATACTTTTCCCAATAAGTACTTATCAACCCTACTATATGACAGGGCCTTGGTAAATATAGATGTACCGTACAGATTCTCTATCCTGAAGGAGCTTATCAGAGTTATATCTCTGAAGATTTCAATTTTCATTTAAAAGATAACTTTTTATAATTTCCCCAGTCTCTCATCATGCATCAGGTGCTATTTCAGATATTTCAAGAACTATTCTGAATGTTTCTTTCTTTAGTATTAATCAGAGACTGCTATGTTCTATTGACCCTAAGGCAAATCTCATTTGCCCTTTTTCTATTGGAGTGATTTAGCTGCTGTTACTTGGTAGTAGTTGTACCTGATTGTCACAGCTGCCAGACCTGGAACTGAGCAGAAACCATCACACTATACTGAGTCAAAGGGTATCTTGCCGTCGGGATGATTACAGAGATCACTGGTGCCAGAATGATAGGTTGGGTGATGAGGGGGGTCAAGACTATTTGGGACACTTAGAACCAAATTGATTTTGGAATGTAGAGTAGAGGCAGATTACACTGGCCAGGCAAAGGTGAGATCTGGGCAGAAGCTGCCTTAGGTTAGTAAATAGTAGACTGTCAAGTATTGACGAGAAGGTAATGGCAGGGGACAGACTCGTGTTGAAGGTCACAGAAAGACAGCCGGTTAGAAGAGATCAGAGCAAGTTAAGAAGCAGATGAGCTGCTGGAGCCATCAGCCATCAGCATTTCAGCATTCTCAAGGACACGGGGCCCGGGATGAGCTCTACCAGCAGCAGGATGGGGTGGAAACGTACACTAAACAGGGAGGGGAATCGCTGCCACTGAGAGCTTAGGTCACAAAAAGTGAAACGTGCTTGTAGGAATCTAGGTCATGAGCCTGTGCTCGGGACAGGCCGCATGATGGAAGATTTTTGAGTTTGGATTCATTATGCTTTCCCAACCCAGACATCATTTAGATGGTGTCTGGCACACAGGAGACTCTCCACAAGTATTCCACCCACTGACCTGCGCTCTGAGGGGGAGGAGGGTTCCAAAAGGAAGCCATTCTAATGTCACAACATAAAAATTAAATTTCCCTCGCACTTAATGGAGAGAAGAAAAAAAAAAAAAAAACCAGGAGAGTCAAACACCTCAGGAGGAGGATCGTTCCTTTAAGTGACAGGAGCATTGCCCCGGGATTAAAGAGACTCTCCCTAGCTTTCTTTCCTTGTGGATGGCATTAAGAGGGACAGGGTGGTAGGGAACCAGAGAACTTCTAAGATTGCCTGGTGTGTGGTTAGCTGTTAGTTAATGTGTCGGAGACATTTTCCTTATGGAAGCATTTGGGAAGAAAGAAATGACAAGGGAAGGGCAAAGAGGTTAAAACCCTGCCAAACTCCTTCGATCTTAACAGTGAAAATCTCAGTGAGGTACCAGAATGGAACTGAATTGCTTGCGGCACACCCAGAATCTCCTCAGATCAGGGGCTGCCCCGTGTCTCCATCAGCCCATCCCTACCCCTCAGGCTCTTTTATGTCTGTGGTGAGAGCTGCCACTCAAAATAACAGGAATGATGATTGCAGCAACCTCTGTGAAAGTCCCCTTGTGCTAATGCTGTACATCACACATAACAGCACATTCCCAAAAATTGTCCTAAGTCACCAAGCTGGGTGGGTAGCCTGTGGCAAACACCACCTGGGCAGTGTTGATGCTGACTGTCCCAGAGCCCTGGAGCCCTGAAAGACCAGAGAACCCTTCCTCCCTGGCACTACGGATCAGTATTCCCTGTTTTGACACTAGATGGGGCATAGTTATTATTACAGTGGCTCTAAATTGTGAATACATAAAACCCAGAGGGTGAAAGTATTTCCTTAGAATACCTCACTGTGCTACCAAATCAGAGGAAACACCCAAACTGTGGCTTTTCATTTTTGTCTGAGAAGACTGTGACAAGGCCACGTTCTTGCAGTAAGTCTGCTCCAGTGCTGAAGACTAGAACCCCAGGGTCCTGGTCCTGAGCCTGAGCCACAGCCAGAAGGGTTCTGGGGACATGTGGATCCAAAGAGCCAAATACTCAGCTCTCAGAAGTGACCTTCCCTTATATGGGGAATTGTAAAAGAGTTCACTCTCCAAGGCAAGTCTTCCTAATGTATTCTTCCTACAACTTAACTCTACATGTAGAAGAGAGGAATAAGCAATGAACACAATCCAGACACATAGTTATCTCCATCTCTATTTATATTTTATACTTCACGCCCACACACACTTACACATGCATGCAGGTAGTACCAATGATTCTTGATATGAATGAGTGAACTTCATTTCATAAAGTGTAAATACACAAAATGTAATCTAGAACATTAAGGGTCTACCTACCTTAAATTTCCTATAGGCTTTTAACTATTTAACTTCTAGACCCTATGGATAAGAAAAGTCTTGTCATCTCCTGTTCTATTTTGCATTTAATAATCATCTTTACTTGGGCTTTAGAATCCTAGATTACCAAAGGAAAAGCAATGTCCTTGTTTTACTCCCTTCTCACTAAGAAGTCTCAGCACAAAGCAAAACTCTTACAATTGCTCTGAAGCTTACAGTACTTTGTAAACATTTTTCATCAAAGATCCCCTTCCTAAAAAGATTAATGTAGCTTGAGTTTTAAGGGGAATGATGATGGCAGTTGTCTTTCAGACAGTAGCACTTCTCACTCATAGAACAACAGTGTTAATTCTGATTTTTATTTGTTTTTGAAGCAGCCTCACTCTCTCTGTTTCCACTGAAGTACTTCAAGCCCTCTCCTTTTTCTTATTACATGTACTTCCTAAACATCCAGGATGCTGGGGAGAAAAGCAGGCTAGTGAGGGAGAAACCACCTAAACTGTGATTTTTAGTTCACTTTAGACATCACCAGAAAATCTTTCTGAAGTAACTTAATTTTCGAAACCTGATGTGTATGGACTGATGGGTTCTTCCTGGCTAGGAATGCTCTCTGGTCCAATCTTATTCATCCTTAAACAGCCAGCTCTCCTTTGTGGATCCTCATCCTCTGCATTCCCATGTCTCTTTCCAGAATCCTCGCTCTTTATTCTCTGCCACCATAGCCCTTTGCTCACACCCTAAAATGTAACCCCAGTACATTATGACTGATTATGGATGTGTCTGCCCTGCCAGGCCTGGCGGGCCCCAGTTCAGGGACCGTGAAGCAGTGCAGTGCACGGGGCCTGACTCCTCTGCACCACCTGCACAGAGCATAATGGATGGTGTGCACTGCAAGCTCTGCACGTACGTTTGAACCAAATTACGTCAGCACAGCTCTTTTAATTTAAGTGTTCTAAGGTTTTGGAAAGTATATTGAGTAAAAGTGTAATTAAAAAACCATAGTCTGCTGAAGAAACTTCCTGAAGGCTTTAGTTTTTTTTATATTCTTATTTGTAAATGGAAAGTGATATAAAACTAGGTCCATGTTACTAGGCATGTGGGTCCACTGGTCATTTATGTGCTCCCCACATCAGAACGGGTCAGAGTTTTTTTTTGGTCACAGACTCACCTTGCTGCACGTTAAAGATGTTGCAAGTGAATCTAACATTTATAAATCAAGTTGCTTGTTAAAAAGCACTAAGGGGGGCCTCCCCTGGTGGTGCAGCGGTTGAGCGCTGGGCTGCGAGGCTGCCCGCAGCCTCTGCAGCGCCGGTTCGTTCCCCGGCCGCCGGCGAGGGTTCCACAAAAAAAGTAAGAAAAAATGCACTAAGGGAACAAGTTAAGAAAATATTTTTCCAATTGAAAATATACATATAAAATATTTTCTGAGCTTATTAGGGAATTTACCTGTTATAAAGAAGTACTTTTCCTTGCATGATGAAGTGTCTCCTGTATTGCTGCCCAAATTCACCTGTTATTAATTTCATGCTATTTTGTAGTTTTTTAAAACACTGGGCCAAGTCCTAAAAAGATGTTTAATTTATACAACAGATATTCTTGGCTTACTACGTGAATGACTCCTCTCCCTGTCATAAAGTTGGGATGTATTGTGTATTATTTCTGGTTCAGCTAATGAAAAATTACTTGTGTGGGCGTTTTAACGATTTTAACACAAATCTTATTGGAAGGAGTCAGTTTATTAAGCTCTTGATTTGCAAGAAGGGAGGGCTGATGTGAATGCTTTTGCAGATCCAGAATATGGAAAACGACACCAGACACAAATCTCAATGAAATACTTATCCTCCAAAGAACCAAGGACGTTGTGCTTGGAACTGAAGTTTTATGAGTTTTCTTTGAATGTTTCCATTTTCCCTTTTTGTAGATTGGCCAAAAGGGAATTGAAGAAAAGAACAGGGTAGTGTGGATTTGGCCTTATTGTCACTAGAAGGTACAATGAAAGGCTGGCTTGTCTGTGTCCCTCTGCAAAGTGCAGGTCACGCTGCCTCCTCTGTCCTCCATCTCCCCTGGTGGGCACAGCAGAGGTCCTTTAATAATTCATTCACCGAGTTGAAAAATAATATCCTTGGCTCTGGAACTATGCATTTAACACATTCTTAGCAAATGCCTTGTGGAAAGCCTAGTGCTTTCAGAGGAGGCTCTGCCCTGCATAAATAAAACACTTCAGTGTTGACCTTTGTCAGTAAACAATACCGGAAATGTTGAGTACCTTTAAAATTCAAACTCAGCTTTTAAAACGCGTTCTCATTTTCATGGACAGCTGAGGCCTGCCTGTACTAATACCCAACTAATCTGAGGTCGGGGAAGAGCTTGGGAATCAGTCAGACTCGGTTTATCTTTGCTTGTTTTAGCGCCACGTGTGGAAGCTCCAGGGTCCCCGCACTGTTCAGTTCTCCCTGCATCCAGGCATTTTAATTTCCCAGGAGGTCATTCTTGTGTCTGAGCATTTGTCTCGTGAGCATTGCATTTGGGCTAACATATATGCCTCCACCTACTTTTAATTAAGTAGTGAAGCTGATCTTTATTTATTAGAATTTTATTTCAAATACAGACACCCGCCCTCCTACCACCACATTAAACGTATTTTTATTTGCTGTGTCTTCTCACTACTAAGAAATATCTAAAGCAAAAACCCTCATCGTGCTGTGAGATCTCATCCAATTTTTATAACTGTTTCTCAGGATCAGAGCTCATGGGGCTAGTGGCTGCTTGCAGATGGCATTTACCCAACGGTGACCATTACTGGCAGACCTGCAGGGCAGCCGGGGGCAGGCAGGTTCTGGGTGGGAGAGCTGCCTTTGACCTATTCCACTGGTTTAAAAATTAAAATCTGTTTCGAAGGAGACTGCTCACTTCTAGCCTGGAGCACCTAGTAGTAATCCCAGGTTAATGAATGTGTTTTAAGGGAGGAGTGTTTCCATCTTCTTGGCTCAATTGCTCCCTCTCTCTTCATTTTACTTCTGTTCTCTGCTTACTTTCCTGTTTGGACAATGGAAGTAACTGCTACAATGCGAATAATCTGAGCTGTTATCCATACTGATTTAGAAAGGCATACAGCCTTCCTAAGAAATGAGGTATTTAAAGTTAGCTCAGTGTAAAATAATTTTCAATCATTTAACTGGAAGTTCTAGTTAATAGAGAATCTTTTTATTATAACTGTTAGAGAAAAATTGAAAGTAATACAAAATCAAGCTTGCATCATAGAATTTACCTAATACACTGGATGCAATGTGAAATGGTTCCAATTTCTTCAGCCTACATTTGTACATCTAGCTATATATTGCCTGCTGATCTTAAGAATGATGATATGAATACATCAGAAATATCAGAAGTGAATAAGATAGTTCTTCAGTCTTTGTCTTTTATCACCATGACTGAAGAGCATTGATTAGTTATTTGTAGGATGTCCTTGATTTGGACTTACTTGTTTTTCTTTCATGATTAAACTAAAGTTAAATGAACCTGCACTTTTAGAAGACTGAGAAGTTTCTTTGGAGTATATAGACTTAAAAAAAAATGATAAATCAACCCCCCAAAAAACGAGGTTATACAGTTTTGGCAAGAATGATTCAGGGTGATATATTCACTTCAGTGAATTATATCAAAAGGCACTGATGTCAATATGTTCAATTACTGTTTTTTTTAATATTATTGTAACCTTAGTTTGCCAAGTGATTGTTAATCAAATCTGATGATTAAGGTTATCTTTAGCATTTTAATTAAATACGCTTTCATTAAGTATACCTTTCTACCTGGAGTCAAATGATACTAAAGTGATTTTTTTGTTTTGCACCTAGTTGTTAGACTTGATCACTAACATGTAAATGATATGAAAGCTTCAGTTTCATCAGACTTTGAGGTTTCTCAATGAGAAACAGGACAGGGTTTAAATTCCATTTCTCAGGTTACACACCTGTGCCTGTATTTCCCTTTTAGACATTAATTCCCTATTTTTATTTTGATTTACTTTGTAAAAGAACTGTGTTCTATAACATTAAAGTTCTTAAATCCACAATGTTTCCTTGAGATTAAAATCTAAAAACTTTCCTTGACTGTAACTGTGTGTTTTGTTCGCTTCTGAAACTGATTTCTGGTGAGTCTATTATAAACCCATGGGCAGATCTGTAGGTGTTTTGAAAGTGGTGCAATGTGCCCTGAACATTTCCAAAAGAAAACTCCGGCTTGTTCCTCATTAATTCAGTGAACCCCCATGTTTTGCTAGCGAGGAGTTGGGTGTACAGTAGTGAGCAAGAGATGCAGAATGCCTGTCCCTATTGAACTTTAGTCCAGCAGTTCCGTGAGCTAGACATGGAGAAAAAAGTAAATGGAAATGTATTTACAGAGATGCAAAATATTGTGAAGTTACAGAACAATTATCTGTAAGATAGATTGGCCATCAGTTATGTAAGAGCTATAGCAAGAGTCAAGTCAAACCAATGATCACTCAGCCAGTGCTTCCTGCAAGAGTTGAAGTGCTCAGAAAGCCATGGCATCACACTCATGAACCCATGTGAAGATCTGAAAGGTATTCTAGCAAACTTCCCCAGGAACACTGCACACACAGCTGTTGTAGAAATAAATTCTAGCCTTTTACCCAGGTAGAAAAAGAACAAGGGGTATATCAGGAATAGTGAGGTCAGGAGAAGCTTTATTACACATGCATGAGATCCCAGACCTGGGGAGCCCTGTAAGGTCTGAGCACCGGTTTAAAGACCAAGGGTTCCTTTCATACACAACTGTCTCCATATCTGTTACATTGATAGCATCATTTTTCAGCAGACACAACCATTTGTGGCAAAGTCCCCAGACAAGGGGGCAAAACAAGGGGGGAAAGATGCAGGCATTCAGGGATGGCCTTGGAGAGATAGACCAGCTGGTTGGCTTCCTGACCTTGTAGACAAGAGTGCTGAGGCCCTGGCCATGAATCTTGAAATGGAAAGAGCTGTAGGTAAGCAAACTTGTTAATCATGCCTGCATTGGAGTGTTCATTGCTCCTGGGCTGGAAGTTCTGCTGCAATCTTTATTATATTCATTTGCTCAATAATATATTTTCTCATCATAGCCATGGAAGGTAAACTACCTGCTTCTTCAAAAGTTTTAGGATGCATTCTCACCTTTTCATCCTTCTTTCAGTGACTTCATCAAGAAGTCATTTAAGATCAAAACAAGGGAGAGAAGAACACAAGGGACTATGGTGAATTAGTGGTGGGAATTTTATGGGGAATACACCTAAAAGGAGAAAGCATACAAGCATACTTCCTACAAAAATGAACAATGATGTATATAATATGTCTATATATAATATATATGTATATATAATATATGTATGTATGTATAATGTATACATATATAATATAATATGTATATATATAAGATAATATGTAAAAGATGATATATGTATATGTATAAATATATGTAACTGTCAAGTTTTGATGCACATTAAAATATCCATTGGAGCTTCTTTCATAAATGTCTGGTACTCACATCAGATGTGAGTCAAAATCTCTAGGAATGGTGAGCAGCATATGTGTGTGTAAAAACCTCTTCAGATGACCCAATGTCCATCAAAGGTTGAGAACCACTACGAGTGCTAGACACATACACTAACTGACTACTGAGAGAAGCAGACACCTGCCTGGGGGACAGACATGCCTTTTCCTGTTATGTAAGTTCAATAACAGAAACATTTTATTTGTCCAGTAGAAAACTCACATCTTCCTTCTGAATTAAATTATACTTTAACTGTTCTTGTGCCTTGCAAACTCCCAATTTTCCTCCACTAATCACTCCTCACCCATCCACCCAAGCCAGAAACCCATGAATACTTTCTGAATATTACCTTCTTAGTCCATCACCTTCACCTTCCAGTTGCTCACTGAGTTCTATCTTTCTAGCTCCACAAATCTCTCTCCAATCTATTCCCTTTCCTCATCTCCCTGCCTCTGTTTCATCTTGCCTGAACTCTGGCAATTTCCTCAGAATAAGTTCCAGCTCTTCTCCCAGAGGAGCCTTCCCTCCACTTTGCTGTAAGTATTATCATTCTAAATTACAAACTTGATCCTGTCACTGCCCAGGTAAAATGCTCAGTTTGTCCCCACTGCCTGTGGAAATCAAACTCCTAAACAGGGCCCTTGCCTATATTTTTGGTATCACCCACCACCATTTCACCATTTGTCCCTTAAACTCCAGCCAGACAGAAATACTCATTGTCTGTATATCAATATCATGCCACTTGCTTTTCACCTAAGTGCCTTTGCTCAAAGTGTTATCAGTGTCTGAAACACTTTTTTTATTCTTTTTTAATACTGTACTCTCCAATGTTTGTTTTAACCCATCTTTCAAGAAAACCTAAAATCACTTCCACTGGCAGAGTTTGAGTTTTCCTCTATGTTCTTTATTTTAGCCTGTGTTTTCATTTACCTACTTATCTACATGCCTACCTATATACTGAGCTATCTGGACCTCCCTTCTTTGGAGTGATTTTTTTGCTTGCCTAAAACTTAAAAGAATGATGTCACACACAGAATGAGAAAATTAATGAAATGAATGGGTAAGAAGAAAGAAAGAACCTAAAACTAGTTCATCTTATCTTCTACCTAGTGGTCCTGATTGCATTCTTTGGTTCACTAACCTTTTCTGTTGCTAATATTTCTTTTCCTTCTAACATGTTCAGATGACGGTCATCCTTTATCTTTTTCCCCCAGTAATAAAGCTGGTGAGTTGTCTTTTCAGAACTGATGCCGAGTCTTTGAAATTCAGTAGTTGTTACATGCAGTTTCCAAAGTTGCAGGACATCCTCAAGGTCAAATGACCTAATTCTTATAAACTTGATACAAACTCAGATTTGCTAGAGAGACAGTAGGTAGCATTTAGCCGAGGAAGATATCATGTTGGGGCTTATGCTTGCTTGTTGTAAGAGGATCTGATGCTAGCTTTTATGCTTTACCTGTCCTCACTTCCACTACCACCTGGTACTGTAATTCCACGCTTGCATTGCCTATTATACCTCTTCCCATTTACGGGTTGTTTTTCTCACAGAGAGAGACATCACAAAATGAGAGCTGAACAATTCTGTTATCTTGGTTGTCTTTTGTTAATGCCCGTACCCAAAATATTTCCATTTTTTCCTTATTCCTTGTCTTCAGAATTTTAAATATATGTTATTTTTTCAAAATATTAAATTCCAGTCATTTGGATTTTTCTCCAGAATTATTCTAAGAATCCTTCCCATATTTTTATAATTGTCTTTCCTTTTGTGCCGTTATTTCTGTTTATTTCTCATCCTCATAGAATCAGAATTCAACAGAGAAGTTTTTCGTAAAAACAGTAATTTCTTTAGTGGCATTCCCTTTTCCTTCACTAGGATTATGATGACATAGTTATATAGCCAAAATTTTATTTTTCAGAATTTCTTTTATGCTAAAGAAAGGAACTCTCATTGTGTTCATGTCATACTTATCTTTTCTCTAAATTTTAAAAATGCTTTTCATAAGTCATGGTGTGGCTCTGATTAGAATTAATCTTCTCTGTCCTCACTATTATGAGCTCCAGGCTGGTATAGTAACTTTTTTCAAAGAGTCCTATCATCTTCATGTCATTATTGATTTTTTTTTGTAGCTGCTCTATAATAAGGTTATAATGCTATTCTGCCCTGTCCTCAAAGATTGTGAACAGACTCCTGCCATTCCTAACATGGTTTAATTAAACCACTATAAATCTTGTTGTCCATGGCTTTATTTAAAACTCTTAAAATGTATGACATTTTGTGTGTTTTTTTGTCTCTTAATGAATTCTCAAATTAGTTTCTATGGTATAAAAGTGTGCTTTATCTTCTTTCTACTAAAATGATCTATTTTATGCTTTGAGCAGTAAAACCCCAGTTTTGGTTATTTCAGGAGTTGGTGAGTAAATGCATATTGCACATACTGTCAAGATTTTGCTAATCTTTTCAGTCTGTCTTTTATAAAGAAGTTCACTTTAGTTCTCTAGTTGATAAATTAGCATCTTTATTGTAAGAAAATATTTTACTTAGGAAGCATGAATTTAAATCCCTTGACATATTCCTCAAGGCAATATTTTAGAGAATAAAACAACCATTGTCAATGTGTAGACACAGAGACCAGTATAATCTGAATAACTTCACTTAATTGTAAAGTGGTGAGGAGAGAGGCAGCTCGGTCCTCTCCACGGCCTCCAGCACTCTTGATTTTGCTATTCCCTCTTGAGCTGCCTGCCTACTTATCCCCTTTCTTCCTACTGAGGTTTTTTTTTTTTTATCCTTTATGATCCAGCCCATATTTTTCTTCTCGGAGGTGTTTCCTGACACCCCAGATGAAAATAATGTCTCACCACACACTTCTACAATAAATTTTTTTCTTTATTATTATTGGTTGCAATATCTAGTGACTGACCTCTAGGATGTTATGGCAATACATCATTCTATGAATGACAATAAAGATTGGTTAGTAGGCAGAAATTTTTTTCTTTACCACTGTATTTTTTAAAACATGCTATAAGAGCTTTCAAAATACCAACTGCATATAAATATATATGTTATATATTTTTTAAAGAAAAATGAAAGGCATAGGTGATGTGAGTGGTGCTAATGTTTTGAAACATGTGATTCATAATTATCCCCTGTTCACTGTGATACCAAATTCTGGTAGAATTATAGCAGACGGGTTACAGCTTGCGTGTCACAGCTGAAGTGTCACAGCTCTCTCGACTTAGCAGCAGCGTTCCAGTTCTTGCTTTACATTGTAGTATTACAGCAGAAGTGTTACAACCTGCATGTTAAGGCAAATGTTTATGGGGGTAGGGGGTGTAGATCCCAGAAGCACTTGAGCTGAATGCCCCAGGCCAGTACCGGAAGTGTGCTTACATCGACAAAAAGGACAGGGCTAGGACTGCATTATGCAAAAGAAGTTTTCAGTCCCGGTAGTTTTGATTGGTGAAAAGTTTTTCATGTGGTTTGGTTGAATTCCAGAGGTTGGCTTGCATGACCCAAGATACTTGGGTGACTGGATGTGCCTGGGACCCAACCCTCAGCTGCCTCCTGGGCTCTGGTTGTTAGCAGATTCAGGAAGACTCCATTTTTGCTTATTTTATTTATCCCCCCAACACATTTTGAAAGACCCAGGCATCATTTTTTTGTAAAAGACAGTATTTTAATTAAATCTGATGCTGGCTGCACTGGTCAGTAGCTTGGCAGAGAGGACAGGTGCCAAGAGGATATCATAGGAGGAACTGGCTTCCCACACATTGTTCTCTCCCACCTGAGTATGGTATTGTCTGCTGGGATTAGGAAGTTAAGGAAACAGAGGAAACAGTGCACATTATGCTGCCAATAGAGTAAGTCCACATGGTCAACCCATGTTCTAGCCAGCAAACCATGCCGCCTATTCCTACCTCTTAGCAGTTCCAACATGCAGTGCTATGAAAGAGTCCTGCATTTAAAATTACTACAGATCTGAGGCTTCCTGGCCAGAACAGTTTCCAGCATTAGAATAACCAAAAAGGAAAATAAATGGTGTTTCCTGCTGCGATATCATCCTTATAAATGATCAGAAAATCCCTATCATGCCTCTGTCTGCTTTGTACAAGATACTGTGCTAAGAGGTTGATTATTCAGCTTTCTCCTTGCCTTTAAATATCTGGGGAACTAGTTAGAGAGGAAACACAAAAGCATAGATACACACTAAAATTAACCACACAAAAAAGTGGGGCATATTAAATGACCCGGGGGGCATACAGAACACTGGCTGTCAAAATGCAGTTGTTCTGCAGCTTGTTGGTAGATACCAGCATTACAGTTTTTTCCATATCTATACTCAGAATGTTTATTTGCTTATTTATTTATACACAACTCAATAAAGTATCTATTTTAGCTTCATCCTAAGGAATAATATACATGAAATTGTACGGTTTTCTTCAAATACATTTTTTCCTGACATATATTAGGTTGAACTATATGAAAATGCCAATATTTGAACATTTTTTAAATCCACAAAAAATATCAATTTCACATGATTCAAAGTAAACATAACTATTAAAAATTAAAATAATGTCTGTGTCTCACATTAAATCCCCTGACGTAGCACCTTCAAGGAGCTCCAGCGTTGGCAGGAGCAAGCAGTCATCAAGAATTGGCTTCTGTTAGGTTTCACAGAGGAGTCAGGTCTTGATGTGAACCTAAAAGGAGAGCTGCCTCGAGGAGCGAAGAAAGAGCAGTGCTGGCAGGGCAGCAGCGGGATGTGGGAGGCCGCGTGCGCTGCCAATAGGGAGGGAAAGCTGACGGGCCAGCCTGTCTTCCCTGACATAAATTCTTCATCTTTACATTTATTTGAAAAGCATATTTTCAAAGCATATGGGTACAGCTGTAAGAACTTTCTGGAATTTTCTGAGTATGTGGCTGCCAGCAGGGTGACATGGTTGGAAAGAGCTTTGTATTTCAAGGAAGGAGACACAGATTTGACTGCATGAAGACAGCTACAGAGAATGGGAGTCCCTGTGGCAATTTCCCCTTTAGAGTCAAGCTCCCCTGCCCATTAATTCCCAGGGAAGTCTCTTCTGCCAAAGATAGCACCTAATGGGGTTGAGGCTCCTTCCAATTTGTTCCAGAAGCTTCCTTTGCCATTCCTGTGAATGCCTTTTTATCTTTCTGGACTTCCCTACTGTAATGAATACTGAGGCTTTCCTCCTTACAAGGTACAAAAACTGGTAACCACCCGGCACATTCCGCTGCACTTACTGTGAGGGTGAATCAAAGGGCAGCTTCCCAGGATCAGTTTCTAGGGCTGCCATCCTATCAGGCCCAAGCTTCCTCCTGCCTGGCTGTATTCCAGCAGAGAACTTCCAGGCATCTGACCAATGGGCCATGGAACAACATAAGCTATATTTGCTTGGAATGAAGAGAGAACAACTGTGTTCTAATGTGTTGGGAAAAAAATGCACCAAATGCTTCGAATCGTGGAAATGTGTCCCTGTTACTCTTAGAGTTCACTATAATTTCATAAATTATTGGTAGAATTTATTGATAGGATTTATTACTTCTATTTATAGAGAATAAAATTGTCTATTTTTTTTAAAGATTTATTTATTTATGCATACAAGAGCTGGGGTATAGACCAGAGGTGTGGGGGGTGAGATGATTCACCAGAACAGAGAGGGGAACAGAACAGGCAGACTGACTGAAATACACTGCTGAGGGGAACAGCGGGTGAGACAGGAAAGGTCTACTGAGCCATGTGGGTTGCTCCCTGGTCGGCTGGGACTCAAACTCAAGCTGCAGAGGCTGCAGACAGCCCCATAGGTTGCATCTTAACCTGTTGTGCCATCAGGGAGGCCCCATAAGCCTGTATATGTTTTATTGACAGTTTATCGGTGTTTGGTTAATACTGCTAATTATTTGTATCTGGCAAAAAGAACAAGGCAGGGCTGCTCCCAGGAGTGAATGGTGCCTAGATCTAAAAAAAACCTTGAGGATCAAATTGTAAGTCAGCAATAATAACCACAAAAACAATCTGCACATTAATTTCAGAGCAAAGATGAGGTATAAATTACATGCAAATCTTCAAAATGTCATCATCATTTTATTTCTCATGAGTCTAGGGAAACCATAACTGGTGGTTATGATTTTGTATCATTATTCTTGAGGATAAAGTAAACTTCATTTTCTTACTTGAGTCATTCAACAAATGTGTAGGTATACATTTTTGAGTATATATTTTATTATTATTCTGGTATGATGAAGTCAGCAGATCAGGAAAAGAATGCCATTGGAAAGCCTGTTACTTTAAGTTCCTGACAGGAGAGAGTATTACAGGGCAGGGAGAGGGGCCCCCCAGAACCCCCAAACCTGCCTGCTCTAAATAGGTACTACCATCTGCCGCATCAAGAGAAAACATACTCTAGCATGTAAGGCCTTCAATGGAAAGAAACTTTAATACAATTAGTGTGCAACAACAAAAAAAGGGGAAAAACAAAGTTTCCAAATCAAGCACCCAAAGTTACCTGTCTCCTCGTAGGTAAATGCCCAGACAAAAAAGCCTGGCTCACAGCAGGGCCATTGAGGCCCGAAAGCCTGCAATAAGTTTAAGGCACCTCCGGTGGGGACCCACAGGAAAAGGGCAAAAGCGGCACAGCACATCTGAGACAGAAGGAACAAAATCAAGATAAAAGCTGACAATGTTAATCTGCCCATGAGTCTCTCACCCACATCTGTGTCACCCAGTCCACGACCAAGAAGCAAGTGCTGTTCTTCACATGTCTCTGCTCCATGTACCTCCTCCAGGTCTCTTTCTGGCTCTCCATCCTGCTTCCTTTATTCTCCAGTCTCCTCTGCAGCTTCTTTCTCCCTGCTCAGCTCCACCCTCCCTTGGGTAGGGCAGGGAACCTGGAACCTCCCCTTTTCCTGGGGACCACCCTGTTACAAGAGCACTTCGGAGGGCCATACAGGGAGGCACCAGGGTCAGTCAGGATGCCGAGGGAGGGAAGGAAAAATGTGGGCAAGGCCTTATTGGGGCTTCCTGGTGTGTGTGGGGTGGGGGGGGGCAGGAGGGAAGGGAGGAACTGGTAAGCAGAGTAGCAGGTTTAGGATTAGCTAGTTTGAATAATCAGCAGGTTCTGATGTCCAAAGACTGTTTCCAGGTGTCTGGTACCCTACTCTGGGGTGATTTGGGCAGGAAGATAGTGGTTTGATGTATAAGCTCAACAAAGGTGATGGTGGAGGATTTGAGTTGGTTGGTTTGCATTTGAAGAGTGTGCTCCTAGATAAATTGTTTGACTATCTTAGGAACTGGCTATTCTGGAAGGGACTATCGCTCCAGTATAACAAAGCCCCAAACATCAAGGCCTCAGATAGAAATAGAAATATAGAAAAATGGAAGGAAAGATTGCTGCAGTGTATACAGTGCACATGTGCATGTATATGTGTATGTATGTACATACTCATAGTCAGTGAATGTACATATGGGAAGAAGGATGCATGTGTATCAGATAACTGGCTGATGGTGACAAAGCAGGAAAAATTCATAAAATTTTTTTCAAGTCAGTCTGTTTTTATGGAAGACCAGCTTATCAAAGAAATAGTTATGTAGTATAACCTCAGATACTGAGAAAATCGTATGGCAAAAAGTGAGGCTGGTAGAAGACACAAGATAACTGAAGTTGCTATTTCAGATTGAGGGCAGAGGAGGTCTCTCTGCAGCGGCGATATTTCAACAAAGAGGGCACTCGGAAAGAGCAGAGTGGTTGCGCAAATGTCTGGAAGAACTGCAAATGCAGTCACTGAAAGTGAACATGCTTCACTTTGTCACTGACAGGACCTCCAGGGGAAGGGAACTGCAGGAAACGAGGGTGCTGAGGTTACCAGATGCAGATTTTCTGAAGGACCTCAGAGGACTGAGGCCATCCATGAGGACCGAGAAGCTGTTTTTCTGTGTTTCTATGATATAGACACCTAAGCTGTATCAAAGCCAGAGCTAAATTTTAGTCTCAAGGGGCCTCCCTGGTGGCGCAAGGGGTTAAGACGCAGCACTATGAGGCTATGGATCCCTGACCAGGGAGGTGACCCACATGGCGCAGCAGGCCTCTCCTGTCTCGCCCGCTGCTCCCCTCAGCAGTGTATTTCAGTAGCTCTGCCTCTTCTGCTCCCCACACAGTCTCTGGTGAATCCTCTCACCCCCCATACCTCTGGCCTGCACCCCAGCCCTTGTATGCACAAAATTAAAAATAAAAACTTTAAAAATGCAAATGAAGTAGCCATGCCCCACTCTGTTTCCTTCTGGGCCATCCAGTTCTCTTCTATTCAATTTTGTTTTGTTTTGTTTTAAAAAAAGATTTATTTATTTATACAAGCACTGGGTACAGTCAGAAGTGATAGAGGGTGAGAGAATTCACCAGAGCCAGAGCAGGGAACAGAGCAGGCAGACTGACGAAGTGCACTGCTAAGGGGAGCAGTGGGTGCAGCAGGAGAGGTCTACACGCCATGGGGCCGGTGGCCGGGGATTGAACCGGAGCTGCAGAGGCTCCAGGCAGCTTCACAACCCAGCGCTTAACTGCTGCGCCACCGGGGAGGCCCCTATTCAATTTTGATGACTTATTTGCAAACAGAGAAATTTACACCATTCTCCCCAAAGTTCTACATTTGGGAATTGTTTTTACAGTTTAAAACAAATTAAACAGATCAAAACTTCTCCAGGTAACACAAAGGGACAGCTTTAGGTCACAACTGTTTGAAAAAGATTTTCTGCATCATTGAGTTCCTTGGCACACATGTGGCGTTTAAATAAAATGAAGTACAGTTTTTGAACTGCTACATTCAGTAATTCCAGGAGAAGAAAAAAGGACTGTGAACAATCAACAATTTGCTTTTATTTTCTATTAAATTGGTGTTTTTTGCACTTGGTATCGTTTACTGAATATAAAGTAAAATCCACTCACACTCCACTTACCATAAGAGCTCGTACAAAGAAAACCTCATTTCAAATCTAATTGTGGACATTGTTCCTTCATTAAAAATTCATAGGGTTTGTGAATGTGTCACATAAGTACTGGAGTCTCCATTATTTCCCCAGCTTTTTTCCCCCAGTGCCAATTCTGTTCAGAATTTTAAAACCAACCATACCTACAAAGGTGTTCTCTAAAGAACAAAAAATAAAAAGGAGGAAAGAAAGGAAATTGTCATTAAAAATAAAAGGTCCTTCTGCCCAGATATGCTGCTGTTTCTGATTTGGTTTCAGCGTCTGTAGTAACATTGACAAGGATAAATGATCTTCTGTTAACCTCTTGGTACTGCTATCAGCTTCTTCCTCCCCGAAAACTTGAGATGTGTTTTTAAATAATAGTAGGTCAGTTGTTTTGTTTAGTTGTGTTTTGAGTAAAGGAAGCTGAAGAGCAGGATCTTCACCTAACATCTGTCCCAGTTCAAGCCCTTTCCACATTGTCAAGGCCCGAGTAACGTACCCACTGGTAACACTGTGTTGCAGTGGGCAGGAGAAACAGGACTGTGCAGTTAGATGTTTCTGTTAC
Organism: Talpa europaea; assembly: GCF_964194135.1. Taxonomy (NCBI): domain Eukaryota; kingdom Metazoa; phylum Chordata; class Mammalia; order Eulipotyphla; family Talpidae; genus Talpa; species Talpa europaea. The sequence goes on from NC_140072.1 coordinate 98,166,472, forward strand.
CTCCCCTATTGCTTGTACTTTATACAAGCTCAAGAATATGCAAATGAAAGAAAATAAGTAAGTAGACTAAGAGAAGAATATGTAACCAATATAACAAAACTGTGATCAGATGGCTTTTCTGGGTTTCATATTTAAATTTATAACCATTGTATTACATCTGAAATGTTTCAGAAATCATCTTTTCTCCTCATAGAAACTTTTGCACTTTAACTCACCAAGGAGCTTGCAAATTCAGAAACAATTTGTGCTCAACACAACTCTAATGGGAAGAATACAACTATAACCTCTTTTATTCTGGATCACATTTTCAGTATTAATTCACATTTTTTCTTGAATTTGTTGCTCTTCCTGACATGGCCTGCTCATCCCCTTGGTTCCCAAGTGTGTCATCTAACTGCGGAGAGCTTAGCCAACAGGTTCCCGCTGCAATTGGTCATTGTTCTGAATTTGTTTGCTGCATTAAAACATCAAGATTATTCTATAAGACTTTCCTGCTGTTTGATCTGCTGGACCACAGACCAAAACAGTCATGCTTCTACAAAACTCCTACCACACATAGGCACGAGACCTCAAACCACCTCATTTATTATATTTCTTTCATGTGTACCAACAAAGGATCCAGCCAAAATACTCGCTGAAAAAAATATCCGTGTCTGCCTCTATCTATGTATATCCTTATCTAGCTGTACCTTTTATCTATACCTTTTATTTATATCTATATTTTATATCTCTATCTCTCTGTTTGGTTGGTGTGAAGATGTGCTTATGCAATTGTCTTTGCTGGGGGGCTTGCTGTTGTTTTGTAATTGAAAGTATTCCTTTATGAGGACCTATCTAAAAGAATCAGCATTTTAAATATCAAAATGTCTGGCAGCATTGCTGGTAATGTTTCATTTCTTTAAGTGCTTCCAGAAAGAATTAAGCATTAGCCCTCAAATAACTTGTAAGATGAGGATTGAATGCATCAAGTGGAAAATCTCGGGAAACTGCCCCATGAGGAACTTGGGACTGGAGCTCTCCTATGATATGCAAGTTGTGTGGCCACACTACCATGCAGGTTTTTTATAGGAGAGGCAAACAGAGGCTCCAGATCAGCTTTTGGGATTTAAGTTTATCTTTATTGGGGATGACAAAGTAACTGCCATAGTAGAAAGGGGATTGACAAGCACCGAGTTGGACTTTGATTCCAGCCTTTACTGCAGTAGCAGAGACCCTGTGCTACCAGCGCATAGTATGTCCGGGAAGCCTCGGGATAGGAATTAGAATTTCGACCTTCTGGTTTATTTAGCTTGTGGCTTTACCCAGCTCCCCAAGAACCTCCACATCCTCTTTTTCAATGCTCTTTATCATAGTGGCCACCAGAAAGGAAGAGCAAACCCAGGCTGCCTTGTGGCTGGCTGCCCGTGTAATGAGACACCTGACATTACACACCATATTTGGTAGAAGTAAGAGAAGCACAGGGAAGGATTGTGGCACAAAGTGTAACCCAGCCATCCCATTCATTTCATTCAGACCAGTCTCACCATCTTGCCTTCTTATCTCTCTCACTGTTACAGTTCTTTTTTTTTTTAATTTTTTTAAAGATTTATTTTTATTTATTTTATTTATTTATACAAGCACTGGGTACAGTCAGAAGTGCGGGAGGGTGAGAGAATTCACCAGAGCCAGAGCGGGGAGCAGAACAGGCAGACCGACGAATTACACTGCTGAGGGGAGCAGCGGGCAGCAGGAGAGGTCTGCGTGCCATGTGGGACCCTCCTCTGGTGGCTGGGGAGCAGCCGGGGATTGAACCGGCACTACAGAGGCTGCGGGCAGCTTTGCAACCCAGCTTTCAACCGCTGCGCCACCGGGGAGGCCCTCACTGTTACAGTTCTTTAGGTGGTATAAGTATGTTGAGGTTGTCGGTGAATTGGAGAATGCATGCAGGAACTACCTGCACGAGGATGACAGTCCTAGACAGTCCTGATGGTGACGATGCTTACAGCAAGCTCTCAGCACAAACTGTAAATTTGAATTCAATGTATAGTTGACCCTTGAACACTCAGGACTTAGAGAGACTGACACTAAACAATGAGAATCTGAATATAACTTTTGAATCCCCCCCAAACTTAGTAAACCTTGGTATGCACAAGTGATTGGTTTCAGTACCCCTCCTCATACCAAAATCCACTGATGCTCCATTCCCTTTAGCTGGCCCTCTGTGTCCTCAGGTACCAACATCTGCAGAGGCTGAATCCATGAATGTGGAATCCAATGATAAAAATATATCCACTTTTAAGTGGATGTGTGCAATTCGACCCATGTTGTTCAAGGTCAGCTACATGTATTTGGGCAAAATTCAGTCCAATTTGGGCCCAGGTGTCTGTGAGATTTTCTGATAAAATCTAACCAGTTGCAATCCTCAGGTTCCAGATCAGCCTTGAATAGATATCTTATGCATTTCTCCCCTGCTCTTCTTTCTCTAAGTGCACAATTAATATTCTGAATTTAAGAAAAATGTGCTTTTCAATAAAACTTGTGTCATGAGATTTTTTTCCAGCAGTGATTTCTGCTGATCTGCTCAGATATGTCCCCGGCGCACTTTTATACTGAAAGAGAAGCTTTGAGATAGCTGACAGGGTAAGGGTGATGCACACACAGCAGAGCTTCCAGGCCCTTCCATGGGAACCTCAGACCTTGGCTTCACCTCACAACCAGAGACTCTCTCCTGGTGAAACACTGACGCTGGCATTTTCCCTTCTACCAACTCTTGCTTCATGTTTATGTACAGCAACAGTAAGAAACTCACTCTGGTTTCAGCCTATTATTTTGTTTTTCTTTCTTTTCTTGGGGAGTGATTAGGGGGGCATCTTAGCAACTTAGCTTTCTTCCTACAAGCCTAGCAATACATTAATAAGTAGTTATATCCAGAATCTAGTTGTTGTTTTCTCATAATTGGCAGGCTCCTAAGAGTCTCTTGTTGGACACACACAGCGAACACATCTGCTGATGCTTTTCCCTTTGCTTATCTGCCCCACTGTATTGCAAGCTTGTTGAAGACAAAGTCTGCATCTTGATCATTACACTCCTGATTTCGACCACAGTGACCTGCATGCAGTAAGCACTTCATAAAGATCTGTTGAGTGAATATATCCCTAGAGCTGAAACTAACCCTTCACCCCAGACTCCTCTGTCTTCAGAGCCATTCAAACCAAGAGGGACCTCCTGGTCTGACTCTGGTGGAGAAAACCTGTTTCCCAAATCCATAACAGCAGAGGTCCACACTGACACATTGAACCCTGGCCTCTGCCATTATTTGCTTTGTGAACTTGGATAACTGAACCTTCGTTTGTCTTTTTAAAATTTCTTTTTGTAAAAACTTGCTAATAACATTTATCTTGTAGGTTGTTGTGATTTTTTTTATAACAGCAAAGACATAGGACTGTTACATAGTAAAGTACTTCCCAATGGGTGTCTCTAGGGGAAAGAATAAGGGAATCATATTCCCCGTTTACTTCATAGTCTTAAGCTTGCTTGTATTCAATATTAGTGTTAATAATAATGTCTTTAGAATAATGGGCCTCCCCGGTGGTACAGGGGTTAAAGTCAGTGTTATCAAGCTATCACCAGCCACTGCGACCTGAGTTCTATCCCCTGCCTGTTCTGTTCCCCACTCTGTCTCTGGTGAATCCTTTCACTCCCCTTTTGCACCTCTGGCCTGTACCCCCATTCTTGTATGCATAAATAAATCTTTAAATATATAAATATATATTTAGAATAAAAATGACCTTATAGCACATTAATTTCCATCTATATAATACATATAGATGTATTATACATATTGATGTTTACTTTCAGTTTGAAAAGAACTGTGTCTCTGCCTGTCCATACAAATTTCACTACTAGGAAAAAGGACAGTTGAATTAACTGGTAGTTAGGAGTGTTGGATAGCAAGAGTTTGGGTAGTGTGTTTGAATGAAAATTGTGTCTCCTATTAAAAAAAGAATTTGGTGTTTGGAGATTGTAATGTGGAGCTCTGGAAATAATACTTCCTTTAACTTTATGTTGATTGTGCTTCTCACTGTTATATCCACCTTGCTTTTACCTTCTTAATAAAACTGTTTGTGTTGTAGAGACCATGTCAGGTTGATATGTTGGAGAAGTAGCAAACACATGTCCACCGCATTATGCAAGTGATAAAAATCATTATCCTAATTGCCATAATAGTCAAGGCCTGGTGGCTATTTGGAGTTGACAGACACTGTGGTTCTCAAATGCCATCTTTTCATACACTGTACTGTTTAACCCCCACTAGTTACTAGTTATTTTCTTAGTCATTGTTTTGCAATGAGCAGTATTTCATGATACACCATAAAAATTTAGAATTGCATAAGACTAGGGACATCAGAGGACTTGAAGAACAGAAGATCTTTTTTCATTAGGACTAAAATGGAAAAAATGTGATAATGCTAGTGGGAATTCTTTTAAAATATTTGTTTAGGTTGGGTTTAAGCCATCTAGCTGTGAAAATAATAAACTATGGTAGCAATAGTAATATACTGTAATTCCCACAAAGCACATTCAGCATAATTTCCTTTTTCTAAATAATAAAACTGTAAATAAGTATGATTATTATAAGCTAACATGAAATTACCTTCAGTGCCATGGGCCAGCGGTTTTACATTGATATCTGTGTTCTTCAGGGTCAGATTTGATTTTGCTCACTCTCCTGTCTTCCCCCTGTATACGTAAGTATAATCTGCAAAAAAATAACTGGGGATGGCATTTATCACCAATTATATGTGGTGAATATGAGGGGAAATAAAACTTTGTCTACCCCGCACATGGGCGGCCAGAAGGACACAGACATTAGTCTAAAACACGAGCATTTAAAACCTTGAAAGGCTCTAGGTAGTGGCAGTTTTTCTTTGGGGGTCTTGCCCCGCCATTGAATCAAAGATGTGAAATGTGTTTACATCTGATACTCTGTACACTTTTGTCTTCAGGAATTTTAGACAGGATTTTCACAATTCTGCTTTAGAAATTATTTGCCAACAGGTGACTCCTTTCATTAGTCGCAATAGGCGCGGATTTCCCCGTAAGTGTGCAGACATAGAAATACTTACAAAGTGATAAAACCCTTGCAAATGATTTTCAACTATAATGACTTCTGGATGAATATTATGGTTGATAATTAGAGAATTCGTCATAGTACAAAATCCCTAGCCATTTCATGAAATAAGGAACTGTTTTTCATAATGCAGGTTTCACTGCATGTTGACACAAAACAGTTTCAGCTCACAACATTATTGTAGACCTCTTTGCCTTTCGTGCCCAATTAATAACACAGCCATAGTTAGAAAATCAGGCTGCTCTCCCAGAGGCAGATAGGTCGTTGATCTAGAAGACTAGAATAGAGAAAGATTTTATTTGATAAACTTAGTTCTCTAAATGTCATCCCCTTGTATGACAGGATTTCTATATGACATTTTTAAGAGGCAAATAGCTCCTCATACTGACAGGAAGAACCCTGGTGCACTGGAGAGGGTTGAGTGGAGAGCTGCACACTTAGGGCTTTGTATGGAAATCTGTGCCCAAGATAGAGGATAGAAAAGGAGTTATGGTTGCAGCAACAGCTTTCACAATGACCTGCAACCTTGTTTTCATTGTGGGCACCTTCCCATCAACATCTCTCCTGCCCCACACCTCTCTGGGAACCTTCATGGAGGTTTGAAAGGTTAGGAAAACCTCACTGAGATCTCTGCAGCCAATCCTTACTTGCAGTGATCCTTGACCTGCAAAAGTAGCTAGAACATAAAGACCTTCTTTGCCAAGAAAGAACTAGAACATCTATCTTTCTATTGGCTTCTGAATCATGGATTCTGGGGAGACTCGACCCATCCTGCTGTGCCCCTTCTCTGCACTCAGCCTCAGGAACCAGAGCTCCTTTGGGCCACTCATGCCTTTCTCTTGTCTGATTCCACTTGAATTCATGCTGAACATAATAAGCAGCACCAAAGATTTGACTGCTTTCCTCAGAATGCTCACTACTAATTGAGAACTTTCCCTTTGGCTGTCTTGCTGCACATGCATTTGGTCAAGATCCGTTGTCCCAGTAGTCCTGCCCCAACTGGCTCATCTCCAGGAATGAACTGCCTCCTGTGACCCCCTGTGGAGTAAAATGAATAGTCCCAGGGAACCTAAGGCCCCCACTTTCCTGTTCTCTGGGTCCAGGGCATAAACAAGGACTATGGGTGATCATTTAAAGAAAAGAGAAAATCAAGGTCTCTGGCCTGGAGCAACAAATTGGAAGAAGGGGGTGCCCTGCTAAGTCTCCAAGTCCTGGGGCCATGACTACAGGGCTAATGCTTTATCCGTGGTGTTGCAATGGCATCATTAAGAGTGCATTAGTTTAAAGAGTAACTAACATGTTCTTTGTGACCCTACCTGGAGAAACGCTAAACAGGATGAGCAACTGGCTTAGACCGGTCACGGTCTGATCTAGGTTTTACTGCAGGTAGATTTCCATCGATTAAAGAGCTCTGATCACGGCTTTTTGGAAAATAGATAACTCATTTACCAGAGTTTAAAGCCATTTAAGGGTCAGTTATTCACCTGCTACAATTAAAATGTTCCACTTTGTAGCTTAATATGTTTTCCATGGTTGGGTCAAGGTGTAAAATGAGTACATAATGAAAAAACTGAGTACAAAACAACACAAATTATAGAAATATATATTGTCTGCTTTCCCTTATACAAGAAGATAATCATGTTTACAGAAATTGTTTTCTGTATTTAAGTGTGACTGAAAAGACCAGTATGTGACCGATACGCCTTTCTGCTCCATGCATGCTTAACAATTTGTCCTTTGATTTGTGGCTATGTCCATGGCACATGAACTTCATCTCTCTTGATCACGGTGTCTTCGAAGCCTGAGATCCACCTGAAGTCTTTATTTTAAGGAGTCACCCCCTTTCTCAAAAAGAATCTTCCTCTGGTCTCCATAGTGCTTTCTCACGGCAGTCCACAGCTTTGCCATTTCTTTGCCACAGCTTTATGTGGTTACAGCATTCTGTTTACTTAGTTCATTCTACAGAATTTTTGGAAGGCTGTTGATATGTGCAGTGAACAGACACAGACACAGAAAAAGCTTGTCCGTTGAGAGCATATAAGAATTATTTGATATGCCTTCATTTGCTTCCACAAATTGGCCTGTGATTACTTCCTTGGGAGTTAAGCCTCAAACTCCCTCTTCAGGGCATAGAAGAGGTCCTTTGCTACCACACATCACTGAGGAAGCAGGATTCAAGGACAAGCTCAGGTCTTGAATTGCTCAGCTAAGGTCTTGGCTGAAGGGAAAGCTTGTAAACTGTTAAGTCTATTTTGAAACAGTTACTGTCAGAAACATTTTAGGGACTTCTGTCTCTGTTAGAATTGATGAACTCTCTGGCTTGAACCTTGATGCTTTGTAAAACGTCATGTGTTTGTCCTAAATCCCAGGGACTCAGAAAACAGGCTTACTCCAAGTAAGACTTTTCTGGTTTTAATGGATCTGGGCTTCGGTTTACAGAGGAGATTGCATCCTTTAATAATTCACTCACCAGCAGTGAGAGGCGACCACTTTTTTCTATCATAGGTGTACTTAGGAAAGTTGAAAACAACATGTAACAAAGTGCTGTGTGTATGGCTCCTGGATATCTAAGAATGAGAGGTTTGAGTGTGGGATTACATCCTGTCAAGTGTAATATTGCCCTTCTCAGATAATCTGAAATAGTCCTAAGCATGGAAGAGTCTGTATTTAAAATGTGTCCATGCAAAGACGTTAAAATTAGATATCATAAATAATAGCATCCAGTCCCATTTTCTCTTCTGTTTTTAATACAAAGAGAAACACTGTATCCCTAAGGTCTCAAGCTTTATCCTTTCATCTTCTTGTCAATCTATATATATAAAGGGTTACTTTTTTAAAAAACAGCATTTTCCTAAATATGAAATTTTATCTATTATGTTTCTACACTTACATGTATAAGGCCAGATGGTATTTTTCTATGTGTCAAAGATAATAGGCTTTATCTACTATCCTGCCCAAACATCCTGGTTGAACAGTGTCTTTGATTTCATTTTGATTTCATGATTGCCAAGGGACACTCTGGTTCTCTCTCTCTCTCTCTCTCTCTCTCTCTCTCTCTCCCCTTCTCCCCTCCCCCTCTCTCTTCCACCATCGCTCCCTCCCTTCAACCTTCCTGCCCTCCCTCTTTCCCGCTCTCCCTCTCAAGATTTGAGTTCTTTGAAGACAGATGTATCATGGGTAAAACCTTATCTATTCAGCAATCCTTTCCTCCCTAAGAAGGAAGAAAGATGATTTGTAGTTTGAAATTGGCTTCTAGACAAAGTGGGAAAAATGGAGGCTGTAATCACAGGTCCATAATGGCACTTTGTGTTTGAGAAATGACCAGATCTGCTTTTTATCCTCTGAGGTGCAGGCCAAACTGAAACTTTTTCTTTCTTCCAGTGATTTCTCTTCTATAGCACTGTACATATATGCCTTTGTTACTCTAATGTACAGCTTAATGGGTCTAGAGATGCAGTAATTTATAGATTTTAGTTCATTCCAAGAGCAAGTGCAAGAAGTCTCACAAAAGAAGAACGTGGCAGTAACCTGCTTCTGACCTGACGCTGGTTGCTAGTGTGGGAACGTAGATGCTGGAGGATGACTTGTTAAGTGCACCAAAAGCTTATATAGAAAGGTCTAACATTTTTTAAAATCGGTTTTCTTTGACAGTTTAAATTCATCTGTGTTCTAGTTTCCAACAGCAATTTTCTCCTTTGTGCTCTTTACCTTTCAAACTTCCCAGATTTGGGACTGGAGCCAGCAACTAAAGTTTACCCCTTGGTTTCTTTATTATTTCCTTCTTACCCTTTTATTTTTCCTTTTTCTTCTTTCTACACCTGAATTCACTTGAAATGAAAAATATGTTTATATAATTTATATGCAACTGATAGGTAATGTTAAATATATTGTACATATTTCTAAATATCACATGTGTATACATATGTATCTGTATGTGTGTGCATATTTATACATGTGTGTGTAGCTTGGCACATTCCATGGCCTGTGCTTGCCAGCAGTAGAGGGGTATAGGCTGACTAGTTTCCTTATTCATTATTAAGTTTGTTGTTTTTTAGGAGAGACACCTAAACAACTTGGTAGAATATGAAGTTACAAGTGCACAAGTGCTGGTGGAGAGAAAGGTACAGTGTGCTGTAGCCCCCCTGTGCTGTGCCATATGCCAAATCATGATACTTTGGAAAACAGTTCAGTGATTTTATGAATATATAAGAAGCAGTTTAGACACTGAAGAAGACTTTTTAATGTCATAACTTTGAGGATATAAAGCCCAGCCCTTCCTGAATTGATCTTTGCCAGTTCCATTCTCTGTTCTGTTCCATCCTCTGCTCAGTTACCAAGAGGTAACTTTTCACTCGATCACTCAGAAAGATGTTTTCAATTTTATCCTGTATAATGTTTCTACTCCATTATTCTCACCAGAAATTTCCCTAATATTCTTAGTTCCTCTACTAGAAAACCTAACCTAATCTCTTCTTCAAAACCTCCATATTATTATTTCCCATTAATCAGGAAATACATAATAATAACCAACACCCTATGTATTTGTGGGCTTCGAAAATGTATCATGCTTTATCAACTAATATCTCAGGTTATCGCTTCTATCAGCTGCTGTTTCATGATGCTCTTGAAGCCCTCTCATCTAAATGACCTCAGACACCCCAAAATTATTCCCATCTAAGAATTCAGAAGCAATTAAGCTTTAGTGACATTGCTATAGAAGGAATATGGAGGAATTTACACTGTATCATCATCAGTGAACCCCTGAATATCTGTTCTTGTCATGTCTCTTCTCTGCAGCCCCTTTTTCCCATGGGTAGCCACGAAAGATGCTTTTTTTCTTTTCCCTCAAAACACAGAGCCCATTCTCCTTAGAAGTTTATTTAGTAATCCTTTCAGTAATTAGAGCATGGTCTTTGGGATTCTTTCATACTTGAAGAGATGATGGTAGGAATTTTATAAAACTGATGAAAGACATTAAGCTTTTTGAGTTGTTGCTCAGTAGGAACAACTCCAGTTTACTTAGTTTACCGTTACAGGAAGCAGAAATGTTTCCCTCATTCCCTTATAGACAGTTGCTTAAAAATCAGGGGGTTAATAAGTAACAGGTATTTAGTGATATTACACATTGTTTTAAACTATGGCGCATTTCTGTAATCTCAAGAGATTAGCCTACTGATTAGATGAAGATCAAAAAGAGGTATTTTCTTAGTGCTGGAAGAGGACAGTAGAACTTTGGATGGTAATGCATTTTTCTTTTTCCTGTAAATATAAACCATGATAATACTAATAATTAGAGCCTGTAAAATGTTCTAGATAGCAAATGAAATAAGTTTCCTTTGGTATAAAATTTTTGTAAGACATTAATAAATCTGATTTTCTCACTATAATTATTTTTCTGTAGAAATAGGTATGAACTTGTCAAACTAAATAATTGTTTTAACACTTATTTTTAACTGATTTTTCTTGACCCCTTGTTAGTAGAAATCTGTGGTTGTTTAGACAAGTACAGATGGGTTTTATTATTCACAGTATGAGTTTCCTTAGAACTATGAGAGTTTCACAGGGTTAGGAAGAGTTATGTTTTTGAGAGTTATGTTATGAGAAGGTTATACCATTTCTTAGGTCAAGTAAATTTTTATGAGGTTGGTGGGTTTCAAAAACTGATTGCTTCACTGACTTAGCCCAGTGAAATACTGGCATAAATATATCTTGTTAAGGAGTTATAAAATCCCATATGAGCTTTTTCACTTGATTATACCCTCACAAAGAACAAGTTAGTTATCAACTGAACCCTGGACAAAGAAATACTATTTTTCTTAACATTTGGTACAGCTGATTATTTTGTGATGCTCTCGCCTCACTAAAAGCTGTAAATAGAAACTGCCAATTTCACAATTGGTCATGAATCTCTTCATAGCTTTTGTCATTGCATAGGCAGAAACAAATGTAGAGAGAATAATTCATACATAGTTTAAATTACATTATTTTTATAAAGGAAATGTAGAAAATGAAGAAATGTTCTACTACAGATTAAGTGAAGCACAGAAAGCTAGGGCAACACTTACTTTTAGAAATATCAAGTGTTACTCACTGTTTTAGAATTAATTACATAATTATCCAGCAGAACACAGAGATCCCAGGGTACCTTAATAGAAACACTACACTTCCAAATAAAATAATAATAATTAGCACCTTCTATATTCCAAGTACTTTATTAGCTGTAATTTTTAACTCCCCATATCTCTGTGTGTAAATAAACATCATTAAGAATATTAATCTTTTTTATGGTTTAGAAATAAGAAAACTAAGGCAGAGAAATTGATTTGAATGATAAATTAGGGATTATGGTCTTGAATCATTTAAAGAGGCAGGTATTCAATAGAAACAATAGATGTTAGTAGAGAACAAAAATCGCTCTTATGGTTATTCATAGATTACTAGATAGTAATTAATTAAAGATATCATTTTCCAAACCAAAGGGTCAAATCCGTTTAGGTTTTTTAAAAGAATTTTACAACATCCTTCTGACTACGGAAGATACCTATATGTTATAGAACTTCAGAGTCACCATCCTAGGTACATGACTGCCAAATAAAATTGTATGTGCTTAAAATCATTGCATGGGGAGATTGAAGAGATGTAATAAATTGCATGCTGTAGTCCCATTAGGGAAGAAATTTCATGTTTACAAACCACATTTTGCAAATAAAGCTGTGCTTTCTTCCATGACACTTTAGCCACATGTTACCATTCTTTTTTTTTTTTTTTTTTTAACTTTGACATTGTTTAATAATAAAAAAGAGTTCATTTTTCAAGAATTATTCTTTCATCTACATTTTTTTTTTCTTTTTTTTTTTTTTTCTTTTTTAAATAAATTTTATTGTTATATTCCCCATACAATTGCAGCCCCCCCCATTCTGACCCCAATCCCTCCCCTCCCGCCCCCCTAAAAGTGTCTCTGGTTCATAGTTTTTTGTTGATTTTGATTTTCACTATCTTATAGTTATTCATTTTCCTGGTCCCTTATTTAAGTTTTCTAGATTCCTGCTATGAGTGAGACCATCCGGTATTTTTCTTTTTCTTTTTGGCTTATTTCGCTGAGCATGATCCCTTCCAGCGCCATCCATGTTGCTGCAAATTGCATGTGTTTATCTTTTTTGAATGCTGAGTAATATTCCATGGTATATATGTACCACATCTTCTTGATCCAGTCATCTATTTTTGGGCATTTGGGTTGTTTCCAAAGCTTAGCTATTGTAAACAGTGCTGCTATAAACATAGGGGTGCAGGTGTTCTTTGGAATTGATGTTTCTGTGTCCTTTGGGTAAATACCTAGGAGTGGAATTGCTGGATCATATGGAAGCTCTATGTTTAGTAGATCCAGAAATCTCCACACAGCTTTCCACAGTGGTTGGACCAGTTTGCACTCCCACCAACAGTGCAGAAGAGTTCCTTTTTCTCCACACCCTCGCCAACATTTGTTGTTGCTAGTTTTTTTAATATGTGCCATTCTCACTGGTGTAAGATGGTATCTCATGGTAGTTTTGATTTGCATTTCCCTGATGACAAGTGATGTTGAACATTTTTTCATATGCCTGTTGGCCATTTGCATTTCCTCTTCAGAGAAGTTTCTTTTAAGCTCTTCTGCCCATTTTTTGACTGGATTATTTTCTTTGTTGTTGTTGAGTCTCATCAGCTCTTTGCAGATTTTTGTGATCAGTCCTTTATCATTAGTGTTGGGTGCAAAAATGTTCTCCCAGTTGGTGGGGTTTCTCTTTGTTTTTGTTATTGTCTCTTTTGCTGTGCAAAAGCTCTTTAATTTGATGTAGTCCCAGCTGTTTATCTTTGCCTTCACTATCACTGCTTTGGGTGATGTGTCTGTAAAGATGTCTTTGATGTGCAAATCACGTAGTGTTTTGCCTATATTTCCTTCTATATATTTTATGGTTTCAGGTCTTATGTCTAGTTCTTTAATCCATTTTGAGTTGATTTTTGTGTATGGTGTGAGGTGGTGGTCAAGCTTCATTCTTTTGCATGTAGCGACCCAGTTTTCCCAGCACCATTTATTGAACAAACTTTCTTTGCTCCAATGCATATTCTTTGCTCCTTTGTCAAAGATTAGTTGACCATAAATCTGTGGGTTTATTTCTGGATTTTCTATTCGATTCCATTGGTCTGTATGTCTGTTCTTGTTCCAATACCATGCAGTTTTGATGATTATGGCTTTGTAGTATAGTTTGAAGTCTGGGAGTCTGATGCCTCCATTCCCTTCTTTTTTTTTCAGGAGAGCTTTGGCTATTCGGGGTTTTTTGTGATTCCATATGAATTTCATCAATAATTGTTCTATTTCTTTGAAGAATGACATTGAAATTTTGATTGGAATGGCATTGAATCTGTATATTGCTTTTGGAAGGATGGCCATTTTAATAATGTTTATTCTTCCAATCCATGAGCAGGGGATGTCTCTCCATTTCTTTGTGTCTTCTTCTATTTCTTTTAACAGTGTTTTATAGTTTTCTTTGTATAGGTCCTTTACCTCTTTTGTTAGATTTATTCCCAAATATTTGATTTTTTTTGTTTCAATAACAAAAGGGATGGTCTTTTTGATTTCTTCTTCTTCAGATTTATTGTTTGTGTATAGGAAGGCTACTGACTTTTGCGTGTTGATTTTGTATCCTGCCACTTTACTGAACTGATTGATGAGTTGAATTAGCTTTTCTGTGGAGTTTTTGGGGTTCTCTATATATAATATCATATCGTCTGCAAATAGTGATAGTTTGACTTCTTCTTTTCCTATTTGGATTCCTTGGATGTCTTTCTCTTGTCTTATTGCCCTGGCTAGGACTTCCAGTATTATATTGAAAAGCAATGGTGAGAGTGGACATCCTTGTCTTGTTCCAGATCTTAATGGAATTGCTTTCAGCTTTTCACCATTGAGAATGATACTGGCTGTTGGCTTGTCATAGATGGCCTTTATGATGTTGAGGTATGTTCCTTGTATCCCAAGAATTTCAAGGGCTTTTATCATGAATGGGTGTTGCACTTTGTCGAAAGCTTTCTCAGCATCTATTGATATTATCATATGGTTTTTATATTTCTTTTTGTTGATGTGTTGGATAACGTTGATTGATTTTCGGATGTTAAACCATCCTTGTGCCCCTGGAATGAATCCAACTTGGTCGTGGTGAATTATCTTATGGATACATTGTTGGATTCTGATAGCTAAAATTTTATTGAGGATTTTTGCATCAGTGTTCATTAGGGAGATTGGCCTGTAGTTTTCCTTTTTTGTGTTGTCCTTGTTCGGTTTTGGTATTAGTGTAATGTTGGCTTCATAAAACGTGTTTGGTATTGTCCCTTCCTTCTCAATTTTTTGGAAGAGTTTGTGAAGGATAGGCACTAATTCGTCTCTGAATGTTTGGTAGAATTCATTTGTAAATCCATCAGGTCCTGGGCTTTTGTTTTTGGGGAGGTTTTTTATTACCATTTCAATTTCGCTAATTGTAATTGGTCTGTTTAGGTGTTCTATTTCTTCTTTATCTAGCTTTGGGTGATTGTAGAGTTGTAGGAATTTGTCCATCTCTTCTAGATTGTTGAACTTGTTTCCATATAACTGTTCATAGTAGTTACTGATTATTCTTTTGATTTCTGCTGTGTCCGTTGTGATTTCTCCTCTTTCATTGATGATCCTGTTTATTTGTGCTTTCTCCCTTTTTTCCTTTGTGAGCCTGGCTAGGGGTTTGTCTATTTTATTGATTTTTTCAAAGAACCAGCTCTTGGTTTCATTGATCTTTTGGATTGTTTTTTTAGTTTCAATTTCATTTATTTCTGCTTTGGTTTTTATTATTTCTTTTCTTCTACTGGTTTTGGGGTTTTTTTGTTGTTCTTTTTCTAGATCTTTGAGCTTCGAGATTAGGTTGTTTCTTTGCGTTCTTTCTTGTTTCTTGATGTGAGCTTCTATTGCTATATATTTTCCTCTTATTACTGCTTTTGCTGCATCCCATACATTTAGGATATTGGTGTCCTCCTTGTCGTTCAATTCAAAAAATTTTTTAATTTCTTCTTTGATCTCCTCATTAGTCCAATGGTCTTCCAGTAGTGTGGTTTTTAATCTCCATGAGGTAGGAAAGTTCCTTGCCTTCTTTTTATGGTTTATTTCTAGTTTGATGCCTTCATGGTCAGAAAAGATGGTTGATATGATTTCAATCTTGGTGTATCTGTTGATGTTTGTCTTGTGCCCCAGTATGTGATCGATCCTGGAGAATGATCCGTGTGCGCTTGAGAAAAATGTGTACTCTGTTTTTTTGGGGTTTAGTGTTCTATAGATGTCTGTTAAGCCCAATTGCTCTAGGTCCTTATTTAGAGCTTTGGTTTCTTTACTTATTTTTTGTCTTGTTGATCTATCCATTGTTGATAGTGGTGTGTTGAAGTCTCCCACTACGTATGTGTTTTCTCTGATGTCTGTTTTCAGAGAGGACAACAGTTGTCTGATATATTTTGGTGCTCCTTCGTTTGGTGAGTATATGTTAATGAGTGTTATTTCTTCTTGAAGTATTGTCCCCTTGATCATAATGTAGTGACCCTTGGGGTCTCTTTTTATCTTTTTGAGTTTGAAATCTGTTTTATCTGATATAAGTATAGCTGTTCCTGCTTTCTTTTTTGGTCCATTTGCTTGTAGGATTGTTTTCCATCCTTTAACTTTGAGCCTATTTTTATCTTTTGTAGCTAAATGTGTTTCCTGGAGACAGCAAAAGGTTGGGTTTTGTTTCTTAATCCAGGCTGCAACTCTGTGTCTTTTTATTGAAGAGTTTAGTCCATTTACATTCAGAGTTATTATTGATATGTTAACATCTGTATTTGCCATTGTGTTTGTCTTTCCTTTGATTTTATTTATTTATTCTTTTAATAACTTTTTTTTTTGGCCTTCTTTCATTGTTATTCGTCCCTCTGAGGTTCTGGCTTTAGGACTCCTTGTAGTATTTTTTGGAGTGGGGGTTTAGTTGCAATGAAATTCCGGAGTTTCTGTTTGTCTGGAAAGGTCCATATTCTTTCTTCAAAGAGGAAGGAGAGCTTTGCGGGATAGAGTATTCTTGGTTGGCATCTGTTTTCTTGGAGTCTGTTGACTATGTCCCTCCACTCTCTCCTTGCCCGTAGTGTTTCTTCGGAGAAGTCTGATGTCAGCCTGATTGGTTTTCCTTTGAATGTTATCTGTTTCTTCCGTCTTGCCAGCTTCATTATTTTTTCCTTGTCCTGGATTCTTGGGAGCTTTACTATTATGTGTCTTGCTGTATTTTTCCTTTCGTCGTGGAAGTTTGGTGTTCTTCTTGCTTCTTGTATATCAATTTTCAGCTCCTTCTTCACATTTGGGAAGTTCTCTTCAATTATCTCTTTGAATATTTTCTCTGTTCCTACATCTCTCTCCTCTCCTTCTGGTATTCCTATAACTCTTATATTTCCTTTCCTCATGGAGTCAGATAGTTCCCGAAGTCTTTCTTCGTTCTTTTTCCTTCGTACTTCTCTTTCCTTTTCTGTTTTGGTTCTTTTTATTTCTATGTCTTCAAGATTACTTATTCGTTCTTCCATTTCATCTATTCTGCTTTCATTGCTTTTCCCAGAATTCTTTAGTTCTTCCATTAATTCTTTGATCTCCTGCATTTCTTTTACTTCCCTCTTTAGGGACTCAATTTCTTTCTTCTGACCATTGTTTTCCCTCTCTAGGGACTCAATTGCATTCTTCTGATCGTTGATTATTTTTCCCTTATCATTGTTTTCCTTTATGACTTCTGTTAGTTTTTTAATCACGGCAATTTTAAATTCTCTTTCTGGAAGGCTCAGAAATTCTTCCAAGTTATTGTCTTTGCAATCTGGGGGCTGGCTTTCTTTTTGTGGTGTGCTTTTTCTCTGGAGAGTTGCTAGGTTGCGTGTGGTTCTTCTCTTCCCTACTGTCTGTTTTCTAATTTGCCGTATGCGTTGGGACACTGTGTAGTTGGGACTGGCCGGCATCTTGGGTGGGCTTCTCTGTTCCCCTCTGGTTCTTCCAGGAGTCATCTGTCAGTTTCAAGCAGTCTTTACTGGAGAAAGGTCCCTGTTCTAAAATGCCGATGTAGGGACACACTCCCCTGTGCGCCTGGTCTGCCCCGGCGGTGGGTTCCTGCTCCCCTCTGGGCTTGGACTGCAGGCCAGAGGGGGTCTGGCGTGGGCGAACTTCCCCCGCTCACCTCTGGCTCCTGAGGAAGCCTTCTGCAGGTAGTCTTTACTGAAGAAATGTCCCTGTTCTAAAATGGTGATGTGGGACACACTCCCTGCGTGTCTGGTCTCAGGCACACTCTTCTGCGCACCTGGTCTGCCCCGGCTGTGGGTGCTCGCTCTCCCTGTGGGCTCAGACTACTTGTTCGGAAGGGGCCCGGTGTGGGCAAACTCCCCAGCTGGCCACTAGCTCCTTCAGGAGCCTCTGCTGGCTTCAAGTCGCTAGGTGGTGCCAGAGATCTCTCCTAGAGCCCTTGGGGAGCTGATTTTCCACCCCGTGGGACAGGGAGCAGAGCGGGGATGGTAGGGTACACCTCAACGGCTTTGGGGTGCTGTGTCTGCCTTGTGCCCCACCGTCGTGGGGAACCCACGCCCCTAATTTCGTGCCCCGGGTCTCTGTTCCAAAGCCCTCAGTTCCAGGACGCGGGCTGTAGCCCAGATCAGTGGGGCGGGAATGGCGCCTTTTGAATCCTGCTCCCCTGCCTGGGCGCCTTGTTCCTGCTCACTCAGGATGGGCCTCCGCCGTCTCCCCCTAATTTCGTGCCCGGGTCTCAGTTCCAAAGCCCTCAATTCCAGGATGCGGGCTGTAGCCCAGATCAGTGGCGCGGGAATGGCGCCTTTTGAGTCCAGCTCCCTTGCCTGGGCGCCTTGTTCCTGCTCACTCAGGGAGGGCCTCCGCAGTCTCCCCCTAATTTCGTGCCCCGGGTCTCAGTTCCAAAGCCCTCAGTTCCAGGACTCGGGCTGTAGCCCAGATCAGTGGCGCGGGAATGGCGCCTTTTGAATCCCGCTCCCCTGCCTGGGCGCCTTGTTCCTGCTCACTCAGGGAGGGCCTCCGCCGTCTCCCCCTAATTTCGTGCCCCGGGTCTCAGTTCCAAAGCCCTCAGTTCCAGGACGCGGGCTGTAGCCCAGATCAGTGGCGCGGGAATGGCGCCTTTTGAATCCAGCTCCCTTGCCTGGGCGCCTTGTTCCTGCTCACTCAGGGAGGGCCTCCGCAGTCTCCCCCTAATTTCGTGCCCCGGGTCTCAGTTCCAAAGCCTTCAGTTCCAGGACGCAGGCTGTAGCCCAGATCAGTGGCGCGGGAATGGCGCCTTTTGAATCCCGCTCCCCTGCCTGGGCGCCTTGTTCCTGCTCACTCAGGGAGGGCCTCCGCCGTCTCCCCGCAAGCCTAGGTCGCAGGCGCGGGGACCTGGGCAGCTGCGATCCGGTCCGGATCCGCGCCGCTTTCCGCACGCAACCTTACCGGGCGGCCGGGGCTGTGTGCTGGTGCTGGTCTCCTCCTGGGGGGCGTGGCTCTCTTTAATGGCGCCTGGAGCTCACCTCCGCGGCGGATCCTGCAGGGTTCGCCTCTCCCGTTCACGGGGTGTGGTGGCTGCAATAGTTCCTTTCCACTCACAGTCCCACTTGCTGCGTCCGTTTTTCTTGTTGGCCGTTTTGGTTTGTTGTTTCCCTCCTTTCTGCCGGTCGGTCGGAGAGTGCCGACTTTGTGGGCGGGGGAGGGGAGCAGGGTTCTGCGCTTCCCTCCCTTCTCGTCCTCTTTTATGGCAACTTTCTTCTTCGGGCAGTTTGCTGGAGTCGTCCGTTTATCTTCCGTGTCCCAGTTCTCACTGGGACCTGCCGCTTTTCCTCCCTATTAACTTTTTTTAATGGGAGATCTTACTCGCAGCGTCTCCTCGCCGCCATGTTGCTCCGCCCCCTCTCCACATGTTACCATTCTTGATGAAACAGTATGGGTTCTAAGATGGGTATGAAAATAGTGGGTAGAAGCTCTGGACTTCCAAGACATTTGATGCCTCTTTGCAAGACCATAATCATTAGGGTGAAAACTACCACTGAAACAGACAGTTACAGTGCCAAGGACAGTTAACACCATTCCTAAAACTCTATAACAGAAAGGCAAGGTAAAACAAGGCCAGCCTGGCACAAGTCAAAAAGCCTACAAAGTAAAGGGATGTTCTCTGACCCAGTGTTCCAGAACCGCAGGGCCATTCGACAGGAAAAAGTTGTGATTAATGCCCATTTTGGGAGAACCAGAGCTAGAAGGTAGTTAGCCACTAAACTTCATTTGGGGAGATAAGTAAGACAAATAGTGCCCTTGCAATGATCTGAAATGGCTCTACTATGGGGATATCTGAGCAAAGGAATGAACACATTCTAGCTTCACTCTCCTTTGGTGTTCTGAAATGATTGTCGTGGAGAAAGGAAAGTTCTTCAAGGTTTCATCATGGAAATTTTGCTGGTATATGACTGAACAAAGCACAGGGATTTTAGGTTAGCTATGTATTTCTTACACTATTGAATTTATTTTATTTTATTTGGTGAGAGTCTCTTTGTCTGATGGCAAGATAACTGATGAACAATAGATATACAAATTCAGAATTCATTTGGGTAGTTAAGTTTAATTGCAAGGTAAAAAATACTTTTGCTGCCAGAGTTGGAATCCTTTAGTACCTGCATTATAGAGATGTTTCATCTTCATGACAAACTATTAGAAAAAAATTCCCCATTATCTTACATCCCTTCCTATGGAAACACACACACACACACACAAACACGTTTTTCCTTTGCTGCCCCAACACCTTTTAGATCTTCTGTGGACAGCCTGCCATTCTTTCCTTTTGCCTTTCCCAAGAACCAGGAATTTGCAGAGTGCTTGGAAACAATTTTCTGATTATCTGCCTGCTCTTCATTTACTGAAACCCAAAATTTCATTTGCATTAAAGTTATACTCAACTGGCAGTAAGTTCTCGTCGACAATATACTCTTATGAAGGATTACTGATTCTTGTATCTAAGAATCTAAGAAATAAAAGTACACACCCTAAAAAGGCCAAACTTTACATAGGACATACTGACATATAGACCATGATTCTAAAAGATTCATTAACAGAAACATGGGTTAGTAAAATTTCTAACTTCATACTAAAATAAAAATAAATCTTTAAATTCAGTTGTTAAAGGGCCTCCCCTGATGGTGCAGTGGTTGAGCACTGGGCTTCTAAGCTGCCTGCAGCCTCTGCAGCGCCGGTTCAATTCCCGGACGCCAGCGAGGGTCCCACATGGCGCGACAGACCTCTCCTGCCACACCCGCTGCTCCCCTCAGCAGTGTATTTCGTCAGTCTGCCTGTTCTGTTTCCTGCTCTGTCTCTGGTGAATTCTCTCACCCTCTCGCGCTTCTGACTGTACCCAGTGCTTGTACAAATAAATAAATAAATCTTAAAAAAAGTTTAAAAAAATAAAATAAATTCAGTTGTTAGAACAAAATTCAAATGTCTCAGGTCACCCATCTAAAGCAATTTGTTTTGTCTTCCAGTGCAAAAGTGCACTTCAAATGTGTATGTCAGAATGCAGTGGTTTGAATTTTTAAAGTTGGAGAGAAGGCATGGCATCTTTTTATATAGTGTGATACGGGGGGGAGGACTTTGCAAGTTTATTTAACGTTCTATCATTTTTATTAGAAAAGTGCTTTAAAAAATATAATCAAAATACATAGGTATAAATGGTGCAATTCTAGGAAAAATTCAGATCAAACAAATAGTGGCCAAACTGTGGAAACTTCTTTCATGGAACACACACACACACACACACACACACACACACACAAAGGCTCTCTGACACCCTTTGCTGCCTGACCCCCTTTAGTTCTTCTTCCATGGACAGCCTGCCATTCTCTCCTTTTGCCTTTCCTAACCATTATAATTGAGATACACACCTTTTCTACCTCACAGTGAACAGATTCTGGCTTTTTTCCTTTCCCTTTTCCCACTTTTTCTCCCTTCTGAATGTGTCAGACAACTGTCTTTCAAAATAACACCATCCCTTAATTTTTTGACTTAAAAAAATCATACTGAGCCCTGAGTCTGCCCTCACCATTGATGTACACTGTGTGGAAGAGGCTGTGCAGGGACTGATAAGGCCTGTTTGAACAGCCTCTTCAGTGGGAGGCCAAGCACCAGATGCTTCTGCAAATAGGGCTATTCATTCAGCCAGCCCCGGCTCCAGGTGAGTGAGCCTCATGGCGGAAGGCTCTGAGGCCCGGCCAGGAGACAGCCATGAGACAGGAGAAGAGTGCCTCTTCTGCATCTGTGTCTAGAAGTTGTTCTTTGTGTGTTTCTGTTTGTTTCCTCTCATGGCAGTTAGCCACTTTAGTTTCTCACCACATTCATTTCCCCTTTTTCAGAACCTGATGATCTCCGTGGGGACCCTGAGCTCAGCCATCAAAGCACCCCTGTCTCCCAGGATGTTCGTAATTCAACAGTAGATGCAGGTGGCATTGAAAGCATCGCCCAGTGTCCCCAACAGCTTCCTCAGATGATGGCTGCAGGTAAAGGTCGGTGGCCAGCACAGGACACAAACAAAACCTTTTGAGTTCTTAGAGGAAAAGCTTGCTCAGCCATGAAAATATGCAGTGAACCTGGAGCCCAGGATCCTTAAGGAAATCAAGTCTTACAACCAGTGAACATCAAAGAATATTAAGTCAAATTTGACATATATCTCTGTGGGTTTTTTAGGTCTGTGCTATTGGGTTTTATTTGGTTTTGGTGAAAGTCTGTGCTTATAGGAAATATTTTAGAAAAGTCATAATAGGCACCCTCCTAAATGTAATAATGGAGAAAATATGTACAGAAGGGAATTTGTTACAAGATGATTTAATAATTCAGTCAAGACCAGTTTCACTCCTTAATGATTGTTTTCAGAAATTCTACTAGGTATTTCGAAGGTGTGCCTGCTCCAGAAGTGCACTCAGAGACAGATTAAGTTATTTATTCTTAGTCTACTAAGCCAATTGACTTGTTTTACCAAGAGAATATTCCTGTTTTACATCTCCACCCTGGAACTTAACTAATGTTGTTTCACTGTGAGAGGAAAGTGATTCTTCAGTTTTTTCCAGGGGTGCTTCCTTAATGGCATACTGTGTATAAACTACATGTCATTAAGTTTCCTCCCAGAATGTATTCACAAACTCTTTATGTTTACGTCTGGAAAAGACATTGCTGTAGATTATACTGCTCTATTTTCTGTGTGGTTTGGGAATGTGCTAAATGAAGCCTCACATTTCTAGAAATGTGATTTCCTTTAAAATAAACACCCTTGCTCATTGACTCTGAAGTCACTGTTCTCTCCCGCCCCTCCCTGCCCACAGCTGCTGATGGTTTGGGGAGTATAGCGATAGATACAACCCAGCTCAACATGTCTGTGACAGATCCCACAGCCTGGGCCACCGCCATGAATAACCTGGGCATGGTTCCCGTGGGGTTGCCTGGACAGCAGCTTGTGTCTGGTAAGCTTTCCCCTGGGTTTGAAGAGGCTCATGACAATGCCCAAGGATGCGGGTGGCAGATGCCCAGTAATCTCTCCATGCGCAAGTGTTGAGCATGATCTGGGATTACGAGGAGGGCATGCTTGGCAGGTAGTGCTTGAGATTCTGTTCCTCACCAC
This sequence comes from Talpa europaea, assembly GCF_964194135.1. Classification (NCBI taxonomy): domain Eukaryota; kingdom Metazoa; phylum Chordata; class Mammalia; order Eulipotyphla; family Talpidae; genus Talpa; species Talpa europaea. The sequence continues at coordinate 98,189,263 of NC_140072.1, forward strand.
CTTGCTCTTCTGCCTAATGGCTGTTCTAGAAAAAGCCACACACAGTGCCCATCATCTGCAGCATAACAACATCAATTTTTTATTTAAAATTGGAAAATGGGAGTGCTGATTTTTGCTCTCCAATTGGCAAAGCTCTTTCCCCATACATTGCGCCATCTGATTCCACAGCCTTCTCTTTAAGAGTAGGTACTTACTGTTCCTATTTTTGTTAATGTTCTTGTTTTACAAATAGGGAAATAAAGGCCCAGAGTTTGGGTTACTTTTCCAGCATGAAAGTGGCTGAGCTGGAAGCCCAGCTCAATGGATACCAAATCCCACATTCTCTTTCCACCGCATATTGAAATATTAATAAAATGCATTCAATAGAGACAGTGTTCTGAAATATCACAAAGTAGAATATCATTGAAAGTATGTCATCATTTAATGTAATACATGTTTATTGAGGACTTTCCAGGAGCCCTATAACAAGTGCTTTGGGAAACAGAATAAATGCCTACATATGTATGTGTCCTTGTCTTCCTAAATTGGGAAAAAAAAAAAACAGCACTAAAAGTAATGTGTAGAAGCAGTATTAAGGAGTGGTGTAGGCTAGTAATGTAGTAATTTCCAGAAAGGTCAATCTTGGGCACTCTGAGGGAAGGTGTTATGGGGAGGTGAAACTTGAGCTCTCTGGAAAGAGACATAAGGCTGGCAATATTCACCTGCTCACTCACTCTCTCATTCAAAGGATATTCATTGAGACACTGTTTGGGTGCAGGCTTCCAGCAGTAAACAATTCCCAGATGGTCCCTGCTCTCTCAGAATTGGCACTGGAGAGGTGACAGTTAGTTATTATACTAAGACCATTGTTACAATGTCAGAAGAACAATTCACATTTACCCATCCAATTAGAGAAAGGTAGTCAGTAGACACTAAGTAGAACACAATTGCCTTTGCAGAGTTACCAAGTACTATACCCACAAACCCATAAACTTTGTGCTGAGTTGACCATGCATTTAGTTTCTTTTGATTGTGAATTTTTGTCGCTGGTGGCCATAGATGTAAGACTAAACTAGTTGCAGTAAATTAAATATATGTAATTATGTATATGTAATTATATGTACACACACATATGCATGCATGCATGTACCTATATTCATGCATCTGTGTATGCACCCTCATATGCATGCAAACATATGTACAAATATGCACATGGTTCTCTTTTAATGTAACAAGGAAGTTATGAGAGAAGATATCTGGCAAGAGAAGTGGGAAATAGAAAAAGGAAAGTAAGAGATTGAGTTATAAAGCAGTATACTTAGGATATTTAGGATATTAAAATTCTCCAAAATTTTAAATCCACACAACTGGCTATTAGTCTGCTGCAAGGGTTTTGTGTGTGTGCGTGTGTGTGTGCGCGTGTGCACGTGCGTGTACATAAACATTTTCTAAGGTTTGAATATGTGTTTATCCAGATCCTTTTTCCCTAAGGCTAATCTAGACAGATACTTCCTTCTAATAACTTGTGAGCAAAGATTTGTATTTTTCCACCCAAATTTTCTCAGCTGCCTAATTGAAATATTCATAGAGCAAAAATTGCTTTACTCTTTTCTCCACCTCCCACTTCTCTCAGAAAATATTGTGTGACTTTCTGAGTAAGCCGCAACCTCAATAATTCATTATTTTTTCTGATGATTTTGAGTCTTCTGACATTTTAACCATGACCAATTTATGATTTTCCCCAGCAACTTACCATGAAAAGAATTACAGCTCTACTCGTTCTGTAAGATTTACCGTATCTGCCCTGAATTTCATTCCCCATCTCCTGTATTAGCCAAACTGCTTAAACTGTTTTTGAGCCTTTTAGGATCTTTCTGGGCATTCCTCCATACTGCCCCTAGTCTGTCAATTGATCCCCACTTGGCTTTGTTCTCAGGGCTGCCAGATGACTTCATTTTTGGAGATTATTTAAGGGTCAGGTTTGTTTTGTTTGGTTAGTGTTTATATAGTCCAGTCTTTTTTCTGTGGAAATATTGTAATCATATTAACTGTAAGATGTTTTATTATGCATTTTTGTTCACCTCTTATCCTAAAGCATTTTTCCATTTTATAGTTTTTTATTAAAAAATTAAATAATCCAAGGAATAAATCCTCCCCAGTTTATTCAACCACTACAGTTGTTTACATTTAGGCTTTTTCCATTTTGTTCACTCTTGCTAGTCAAGTTTTTGTTTTCTGGGAAGTTAAGTCTCTTCATGCATGTAAAAGCATTTCACCGTTTCTGTAAAATGAGGATTGTATCTATTTCATCAGTCTGCTGTGAGATTTAATGTTATCTTTTAAATATGCTCACCTATGTACAATGGCTGCAAAGTACCTGAACACAGTAAGCAGTCATCAGATATTTACCTTATTCCATCCTTTCTTCTTATTCTTTTTAAGAAATAAGATTACAGTGGATATTTTTGTGCACATAGCTTTTTAGCAATTAGGATTATTTCCTTTGTATAGTATCCTACATGTAGAATTAGTAAGTCGAAAGAAATGAAGTTTCTTGTTAAATACTGGGCAATTAATTTCCAAAATATGCATAGCTATTTAACATTTACTGATTTGATATGCAAAGGTGGCATCCTATTTATTTTACCTTAATTTTTTTTTACTCCTCCTCCTTTAAAATTATTTCATCTCCCCCCCCTGCATTTCCTATTCATATTTCCTCTTTTATAAATAGATACCTTTCATACTTTATCCATTTATCAGATAGGATTCTTGAGGATTGTTTTAACATTTTTATTAAAGTAACATTGATTCACAATACTGTATATAATTTAGGAAAATAGATTCCCACTTTTCAGATGTATGTTACCACACCTTACCCATCACCTTTGGTGATTTTTTTTTTTTTGTTGTTTGGTTTGCATTTAGTCATTTATTGTTTATCAGTGTAATCTTTGGAGTTCATATTTCATGAAAAAAAAAATCTCTAGGCTGTTTTTTGCCTTTAATGTTCTTTTTTAAAAAGGGGTTTGTTGACCTTTTCTGAGTTCTTGTTCCATTTCAAAACACAAAGGTTTTGCCCACTCCAGAAGTTGACCTTTATTCCCAATTTCTAGTGCCTCCATTGATTTACTTCTCTCATTAGCAATTGAATTCTTATGTACATTGTAATCTATTTCTGAAGTATCTACTTTGTATTACTGATCTATTTTTATTCTAGCACCATATTGTTTTAATTGTGATAGTGTATATTATATTCATATGCAGTGTCTCATGCTCTTTTTACTGTGCCCGGTGTGTAGTGCTATTTGTTTCTTTTTAGTACAGTCAGACTAGCCACAGAATGTTGCTTCTCTCTCAGCTTTTATGTCGACCACTTCTGGGATTCTTCAGTGTGACTGTAGAATGTAGAGATACTGTTTAATGTCTCAGCAGGGACTTAAAGATTATTTAGTATAACCTGCCTTTCAAAAAACCTCCTCTAAAACATCTCTGAAAGGGTTATGAGTAGGCTGGACTTTATGATACTTTGCTTTCTCCTAAAAGTTCCAATGTTTTTATTTTTATTTTTTTTAGTTTTTTAAAAGATTTATTTATTTATTTATACAAGAACCAGGGTATAGTCCAGATGCACGGGAGGGTGAGAGGATTCACCAGAGCCAGAGCAGGAAACAGAACAGGCAGACTGACGAAATACACTGCTGAGGGGAGCAGCGGGCGCAACAGGAGAGCTCTGCCGCATCATGTAGGACCCTCGCCGGCTGGCTGGGATCAAACTGGCGCTGTAGAGGCTGCGGGCAGTTTCACAGCACTGTGCTCAACCGCCTGCGCCACCAGGGGAGGCCTCCAGTGTTTTTAAATGACCAACTACCCTTCTCATATTTGTTAAAATTAAGCTGACACTAAATCCTGTTCCTTACAACTTCTTCCATTTATTGAGAAATGAAAAATATCAATAAAACAAGGCACAAATTGTCCACACCCTCTGATTTTAGCAGAAGAATTTTTAGGAAATCAGGTCACTTATCATTATCAGGTCATTCCTGTGTGTCATGTGCTCCCACAATTCCACCCCTTCCATTTTCCTCCCCTTTCTCATGACCCAGGTGTTCCCCACCACAACCCATCCCTACAATCCATGAGCTTTCCTGTTGGCCTTCTTCATGTGAAGTACAACTTGAGATCCAAATACTAAACTTGGACCTTTTGTTCAAAATATACCATTCAATGGTATATTGAATGGTATATGACCTTGAGTTCCATGCTCCAACGCCTTGGTTTATCTGTGAGATATTATTTCCCTCCTTATGTTACTGTTTCATGTTTATTTTATCCCCTGTTGTTAACCTTGAGGACTTTTCAATTTTGTTTTTGTTGATTTGTTTTTATTACCAATATGTTGTGCTCTGGTCTAGGTCCAGGTTTTCTAAACCATCCATTGGAATATCAGTGTCCCACAGTTGTTAAGTAGGGTGGATATGATGTAAGTTTTTATGTGGCTTAACTGCCATGTCAAGCATGAAATTTAACTTAATAAGTTGCTTTCTTTGTGGTTTTCCTCAGACTTCCTATGCTAATATGCAAGGTTCAGTCTCAAAGAGTGGTGTCTAGTAGGATTCCCCAAGCTTAAGTTAACCTTAAAATGATTATTAACATCACATGAGACACTCATGTGGTGATCTAAACCAGATCTCTCCTTTAACTGTGGAAATCCTTTTCCACTATGGTCCATCGTTTTGTGCCTTAGGTTATCTCCTTCCTGTGAAGTACTTCACAATTTTGTTTTATTTTCACTGAGCAGTGTCACTCCCCAGTCTCAGATTTCAAAATAGTTCTCTTGTGCTCAGGTGCTGCCTGCAACCTTCTTCCCAGTTTTCCATGATACTTTCCACAAGCTCCACCTCTGGAGCCTTTAGCCAGAACCCAGAATATCAGATTGTGTGCTTGGGCACCATCTGTGTTACCAGCTGCTCTCTTTCTATATAAGCCAGTTTCTTTTCCAAAGTTATAATCATCAACTGGAAGAGTTGAAAAGCAGCAGCCGTGTCCCTGTGTTTTAAGTTTCTTGCCCAGGCCCACATGAAGACTGATAATACTTCTTGGGTATTCTCTGACCATAAGAGTCTATCTTGTTTTCCTCTAAATCCTTTTGAAATTTTCTACTCTAATTTCAGCAGTCTCTCCTCAGTTATTATTGACTGTAAGTTGACATATATGTTCTACCCTACATTTCTTGGCACAGCATTTGTTGTATTTCAAATACATGTCCCAAAAAAAGCATTATACCTCCCTATTAACTGTGAAAGCCTATGTACCTGATCAGGGCTTCACTTGGAATCAGTAAAAGAGCTCTTGACCCTTCCAGGTTGTGTGTGAACACTCTCAACTGGTCCCTTGGCTCATACCTTGCTGCTTCGTCTCTAGAAGCCATGGTTTCTCGCACATCTGTTCGGCCACCCATAGGGAGGCCAAGACAAATTGCTGTCCCCTCTCTGTCCTCTTCATTCCTCTCTTCCATTCACTGATGCTTCTACTCATTTTAATTCTTCTCTGCTTCCTCAAAATACTTTTCTCTAGCTTTCTTCTTGAGTTCTTTAATCCTCCCAGGAACACCTTTATCCTCTTTAATATGCCCAGATATGAAGAGGCATCTGCCCTGTTCTTTCATCTCCTGCAGCATCCCTCTTTTCACTGGGATTTATTGAGCCAGGCGTGGTGCTGAATACTGGACATGTTGGGTCCAACACTCATGTGTTCAGAGCCCAGTGGGAGACAGAGAAGAGTAAATAAGTAAATACAAATCAACATGATAAGTGGTTCTGCTACTAGCAGATAAAGGATACGATAGTGTGTCACAAAAGAGTGTTAAGCAGGAGTAGTACGATTAGCGTTGTATTTTTACAGAGCTCCTCTGTAATCCAATAGAGAACAGATGAGAGTGTGGAAAGGTTGCCAGCAAGGAGATCAGATGGCGGCTGCAGCAGTTAGCCACACACCCCAATATTGATGGCATAACAGTCCTGGCAATGGAGATGTGAGGCATGAAGGGATGTGGGAGACATTTAGCTGTAGAAACAGCAGGAAGTGTTGACAGAGTCTGCGCAGAAGTCCCAAGAACTTCTAGGTTTCTAGCTTTGGAAATCATGTACATGCTGGGGGAAATCATGTACACACCCAGTTACTGAAGTGCGGAAGCCTGGAAAATATGAAGGGTGAGGGGAGATGGCAGTTTCTTTCTGGGAATGCTGAATTTGAAGAACCTGTTGAAAGGAAACAAGTGTTGAGTGGTCAAGGTTTAAGGGTACAGAGGTCCCCAGGGAAGGGTGGGTAAAGATGTCATTTTGACAGTTACAGGGATGCTCACCAACGCCTGCCAGGAGGCTTTCTGCTCCAGCCATGAGTTATGCTGTGAAATTAGAAATAGGGGCCTCCCCGGTGGCGCAGCGGTTGAGTGCTGGGTTGGGAAGCTGCCCGCAGCCTCTGCAGCGCCGGTTTGATCCCCGGCTGCTCCCCGGCCACCTGAGGAGGGTCCCACATGGCGCGCAGACCTCTCCTGCCGCCCGCTGCTCCCCTCAGCAGTGAACTTCGGTCTTTCTGCCTGCTCTGCTCCCCGCTCTGGCTCTGGTGAATTCTCTCACACCCCCCCCCCCCCCGCGCTTCTGACTGTACCCAATGTTTGTATAAATAAATAAATAAATCTTTAAAAAAAAAAAAGAAAAAAAATTAGAAATAGGCCTTCAACTAGTCACTCGTATGTCAGCCTAACCTCCAGTGGTAGCTCCAGTTCTTTCCACCATCTATTTCCACTTGACTCACTAGATTCCTGTCCCTTGCTGGGCTCCAAGTTTTGAATTGGGAGAAGTGGCCAGAGATTTAAAATATGTATATTATCTAGCAGTCCATGTTTGAAACATCTTATCAGCTCTCAGAGACACTCAGGTGGACCTTCTGCTGATAAGTCATTCCACACATTTGTTTTAAAAAGGAAATAATACTCAAACCAGCAAACTTCTTTTCTTCAGTGACTTGAGATATTAATGGTGACACTCTGACACAGGCATGATTAAAAGGATACAGATATTTGGGTGGGTAGTAGTTGAGCTCTCTAAAAGATGGTGATTAGAGTCCTCTTTTGTTTCATTTTCCATCTTGTTGAAATATTTCTCATTATCAAGTGTCAGAAAACAAATAGGACCGTGACTTATATTTCACAATTTACGTACCTGATTTCATGTATTCTTGACAGTTCTCTTACGCTTTTCACAGTTATTTACCCTTTTCTCCCCAGGACAATAGGACAGTACATTCATTCATTCACCTCAATATTACTGAAGGTTCAAAAATATACAGCATCTTTTACAGGACACTAGAGAATCATCAATCTGCACTACAGAGAGAGGATGGTATTGTGGAGTATACATATTTCTAAAGAAGCAGATGGTATCCTCGTAACTGTGCAAATGATTATTTAATTCTAATTGTGAGATGCTATTAAAGAGGGATGGGGAGTCTAACTTCTCCTGGAGGCAGAGGAGGGAAACCCAGAAAACACACCTCCAAAGCAGTAATATTTAGGCTTGGACTAACTTATCCCAGGATAAGTTAGAGTTATTCAGGGAGCAGATGGGAAAAACAGGAAGAAACAGGGTATTTGGGGAGATGAAAAAAATTCTAGGGCCTCCGGTGGTGCAGTGGGTTAAGCGTGGCAAGTGAGGCAGTCAACAGCCTCCGAGGCACTGGTTCGATTCCCAGCCAGCTAGGGAGATGCCCACATGGCACGGCAGACCTCACCTGTCTCGCCCGCTGCTCCCCTCAGCAGTGTATTTCGGTCCTTCTGCCTGTTCTGCTCCCTGATCTGTCTCTCGTGGATTCTCTCATGCTCCCGCACCTCTGGCCTGTACCCCAGTGCTTGTATAAATAAATAAATCTTTAAAAAAAAATTCTAAAAGCAAGAGGTAGGATGAGGTGGGGTTGACAGGTTGGTATTTGCACACCTCTGGAAAGCCTGGCTTGGGCCAGATATGCCTGCCAAGGTAGGGAGTCAAGATTCCATTTGTGATACAAGCTATCAAAGGATTTTAAGCAGGGAAGGGGCCTCTGGCTCATGTTTTTTTAAAAATAGAATCACCCAAGTTGTTTCGTGGAGGCTGGATTGAAGAGTGACAAGAGAGGACGCTGGTGTACTGCTGAAGGACTGTGGGGTGCCCAAGAGATGGATGAGATAGATGCATAGCCTGATCCATGCAGGCCTGGAATATTGAGCACCTGCTACACACTAACTTCGCAGGCAGTGCTGAGGACACACCCGCATTCTGCAGCTTCACCCCAGTGCTGTGTCTCTGATGTGTGTGTCAACAGGATTTCTAGAGTTAAGAGAGTTTGTAGAAAATTGTTGCCAAAAAATACTTGCTTCTGCCAGTACTGTATACTGTATGAGGTTGTTGACGTCGCTTAAAACAAACCAAGACTTGTCCTCAGATAATTCTCCACCAGTGACAAAAGCCTATACCCATGTTGGCTAGAGACATTGCAAAATGAAACTCCTTTTCAAATGCTTGCATTACATAATGTAGTCATTTGAAATATTGTCATTTTTCTCTTCCATGGAATGAAGAACATAAATTTTCCTGATTTGTAAATTCACTTGCTTTGTAGGCTGACTTCTGATTTATCAACACTTTTTTTTTCCTGTGTATGCCACTACTTTTTTTTTTCATTTTATACTAGTTTCCATCTCTTGATTAGCTCAGTTTTTATTTGTTTGTTCATATTCTGAAAGGTGTACTACTCAGCTAGCCTTTGGAATAATGCTGGATACATTCTTACCCATAGACTAAAACTAGAGAAAATATTTTATAGTAGTTGAATGTGTAGTTACATATATATAGCTATAATATATTAAGTGTAGGCATAATGTATACAAATATACAACATGTCTGTGTGCATCTCCATCACAAACACAATAACTCTAATTTTCTTGGTTTTCTTCTCTTCCCCTGGGATAAAGAAGCTTTGGCATCCTTCACAGTCCCATGGGCTGAGGGGAAATATTTGCATCTTAAAATGGAAAACAGTGTGCTGGCTCCTTAATAGATAGTCTGATACAGCTATGAACAGGAAGAAAAACCGAACATTTAAATTTCTTTTAATTAATTAATTATTTTTTTTTATTTATACAAGCACTGGGTACAGTCAGAAGTGCAGGAGGGTGAGAGAATTCACCAGAGCCAGAGCGGGGAGCAGAGTAGGCAGAAGGACCGAAGTACACTGCTGAGGGGAGCAGCGGGCGGCAGGAGAGGTCTGCGCCGTGTGGGACCCTCCTCCGGAGGCCGGGGAGCAGCCAGGAATGGAACCAGCTGCAGAGGCTGCTGGCAGCTTCGCAACCCAGCGCCCAACCGCTGCGCCACCGGGGAGGCCCCGAACATGTAAATTTCTATATTAAAATTAGCTTGTGTGTTCCTATCTTTGTATAAATGTGCATACGTTTGTATACAGAACCAAGCCCACATGTGATTGTATATTGGGTGTTTATTTTGAGTTAATGTCAAAGTCTTTTATTTGCTTATATGGAATAATTGCATTGTGACTGCTTCCTCTTCTATATCTTGTTTCTTTTTATTTCCTTTTTTATTCTGCAGGCTTGGCATTTACCAAGTGTCACATTGTTTTTCAGTTATAGATGCATCATGTTATACACTTATGTAATGAGACCATCAATTATCCAGTAGACTGTGGGGGACCATACATTTATATGAACATGAACCATATCTAATTCACCTTTGTATTTCCATTATCATCAAACACAGAGTTGGATGCCCAATAACTACATAGTTCAATGAATTGTGATTTGAATCACTAATGTAAATAATTAAATAAAGTGGTGCGATTTTTTGGAAAAGTCACTTTTATACCTGGTCCTTAGAGTATTAGAAAGTAGAACTTTTTTGTCTTTAATCATAGTTAGATATGCAGGCTAACCACAAACATCCCCTTACTTGACATCTGTGATTTATTTTCCTCATAATTGAGCATAATCTTTCCAGATTATTTCTTTTTTAAAAAATAGTCTGCCCTGTCTGTCCTTATCATGCATATGCTTTCATCTACTTTTTTCACATAAGGAATATATTTATAATAGCTGTTTTAGTGTGCTTATCTATTAATTCTATTTTCTGTGATGTTTCTAAGTCTCTTTCGATTGATTGATTTTTCTCCTCATAATGGATCATATTTTTCTTCTTCCTTGCTTGCCTAGTATATTTTTGTAGGATGCCTGACACTGTGGATTTTACATTGTTAGGTGCCAGATTTTATTTCATTCCTTAAAATATTTTTGGGGATTTGTTGTAAAATGAATGTAAGTTCTTTGGAAACAGTATAATTGTGTCAGGTCATAATCTTCAACTTGGAAAGTGAGTTCAGAACCGCCTTTAGACAAGAGATCATTTTTAATGACTTTATTTTTTTAAAGATTTATTTATTTATACAAGCCCTGGACACAGTCAGAAGCGCAGGAGGAGAGAACCCACCAGAGCCAGAACGGGGAACAGAACAGGCAGACCGACGAAATAGACCACTAAGGGGAGCAGCGGGTCACAACAGGAGAGGTCCGTGTGCCATGTGGGACCCTCGCTGGTGGCCGGGGATCAAACCCGCAGCCTTGCAGCCCAGAGCTCAACCGCTGAGCCACCAGGGGAGGCCCTAGACAAGAGATCATTTTATCCCTGCTTTGAGACAAGCCACTGCTCAGACCTCTAGCCCAGGGCATTGCAGGCTTTTCCTTCTTTTTTTTTTTTTTAAATATATTTATTTATTTATACAAGCACTGGGTACAGTCAGAAGCGCGGGACGGTGAGAGAATTCACCAGAGCCAGAGCGGGGAGCAGATCAGGCAGAAGGACCAAAGTACACTGCTGAGGGGAGCAGCGGGGGGCAGGAGAGGTCTGCGCGCCATGTGGGACCCTCCTCAGGTGGCCGGGGAGCAGCCGGGGATCTAACCAGCGCTGCAGAGGCTGCAGGCAGCTTCGCAACCCAGCACTCAACCGCTGCGCCACCGGGGAGGCCCCTGCAGGCGTTTCTTTCTCTGGCTGCTGGGAGTGTGATCTCTGACCAGGTCCTTGTGAACACTAGAGATGGTTCCATCTGTTCCTTTCCTATGACGTGTGCTTCAGCCTTGGTGCTTCCCTCACATGCCCATCCTGAGCAGTATTCAGCCAAAGACTTGAGAGGAACCCTCTGAAGATCTCCAGAGCTGTCTCTCTGATCAGCTCCTTCCCCTCCAATGCTCTGCCCTGCAGCTCCAGCTGCCTTGTCCTATCTGAACATTGAACTCAGTTAGACCTCAGGCTCTGGTTGGGTTTTTCTTTCTTGAGTTAAATCCTGGACGCCTTCTAGACAGTAGACTGGGACAATCAAATTTCACTTCATCTCTCTCCCTTCTCTCAGTGATCACCATTCTGCACTCTGTCCAGTGGGAAATAAAAATAAAAAGTATGTGTATATATATATACACACACACATATATACATATATATGTATACACACACATATATAACTATTTTCCCTGATTTTTTTAAAAGATTATTTATTTATATAAGCACTGAGTACAGTCAGAAGGCCAGGAGGGTGAGAGAATTCACCAGAGGCAGAGCCGGGAACAGAACAGGCAGACTGATGAAATACACTGCTGAGGGGAGCAGCGGGTGCAGCAGGAGAGGTCTGTCGCACCATGTGGGACCCTCACCGGTGGCCGGAGATCGAACTGGTGCTGCACAGGCCGCGGGCAGCTTCGCAGCCCAGCGCTCAACCGCTGCGCCACCAGGGGAGGCCTTTCCCTGATTTTTAAATTGTTAGAGACGAGGGTAAATTTGATCCCTGTTACTTGCCCATGACTGGAAGCAGAAGATTTCAGATAAAATCTTAAAAGATGTGTGTGTGTGTGTGTGTGTGTGTGTCTCCTGGGGACATACCAGTATGAATCTGAGGCTCTGATGTGAAAGACTTTACTAGGAATATTAAAAAGAATAGAACTCTGTCAATTATTGAGCACCTAATATGTACCAAATACTCTATAAAGATTTTGCTTCATTTAATGTTTTGCTAGCTACATATTTATTATTACCCCCATTACACTAATGAGGAAATTAGGAAATTGAGGTCGAGCTTGACTGACATTAACCCCAAGTTACACAGGTAGAAGGAGGCGGTGCTGGAACTGAAATCCAGATTTGCTGCTGAATGTGTTTCCACTCTATCAGGATTTGAGAGAAATTGACTAAAGCAAAAACCTTTATCAGGCATGCCCAATATTACCACTTTCATAAAAAAAAAAAAAAATCACCTTCGGTGGAAATGCATTTGGGGTGGCAATCATTGAAAGTGGCCTGGCAATCATAGAAATTTTTTACATACATTGAAATTAAGAGATTTTAATTGTTTAATGTGTATGCTTATCTTTTTTATTATTCTTTAATCTGGAGATTTTCATTAGGCCTTTCAGGAATTGGGTCTTGCAGTCTAGTGATCTAGAATGTGTAGTAAAGTTTAACTAGGAATAACTTAGTGCTGTAAAGCAGAATTCTATGAATAAGACCAGAGTGGCCGTGGCCTCTGGTTTATAGCTAAAAACGATAATAAACATGGGGTGGGGGAGTATGTACATGTCAGTCTACAAATAATTAAAAAAAAAACTCTCCCAAGAAAAAAGAAACTGATTTTTTTAGTCATTAACCCAAATTAGGTGGACGTGGATCAGCTTAAATATTCACTCTCTGGGAAGGACTGGGTCCAGAGCAGGTGGGCCTGTGACTTTGGTAACCCAGGTAAAGGGAGTTTCTGGCTGAAGGATTCTCTTTTCTCAGAAGTATGTGACAGCAAAGACATCTGCTGAGGTTACGTGGGCTGATGAGGAATGGAAAGGTCAAGGAGAAGGGCGAACCCTATGGGCAGTCCCTGGGGGCAAGAAGTGCCAACCTTGGAAGTTCAGTGTTGTAATGAACCCAAGAATCCCCCAGATCTCCTCCAGCAGCGCAGTGTTTTCCCAGCAGGCAGGCACAGAGAAGGAGTGTGAGCCTTCTCTAAGCTGCGGTTCACCAGGTGACTGGCCTGTGAGGTCAGGTGCATTTAAAGAAGAGTAATTACAGCACTGGACCACACAATCCTACAAGATTGGGGGTAGAGAAGTGAACAAGGGTGAGGACTGATGGTAAGGGAAAGTGAAGGTGCCCCTGGCTGGAAGGAGCTGATGAGGGTAAGCAGGTGTTTGGAAGGGTCTTTTGGAAGCTATGAAATAGAAAGGGGCATCAGATGATGAACAGCAATAAATAGAAGGCTTTTCATGGCATTTGCCAAAAAAAAAAAAAAAAAAGAAAAAAAATTTTTAACTTATTTTTTTGTGTGTGTATAGGAGGACTAGGGTATAGGTCAGAGATGCAGGGGTAATGGGGGTCACCAGAGACAGAGTGAGTTGCAGAACAGATGGATTTACTGAAACACACTGCCAAGGGGAGCAGCAGGTGAGACAGGAGAGGTCTGCTGTGCCATATGTGGGTTAGCTCCCTGGCAGGGAATAGAACTCAGGCCTTAGTCTGAGCCTAGTGCTGAGACTTAACCCTAGGCCACCAGGGAGGCCCAAGGAAAAAAAAAAGTAATGAATTTTTTTTTTTTGCAGCAATATTAGTTTACAACATTGTATGTGATTTAGAGGTTTATTACATCCTTAGAAATTGAGGAACTAGCTCTGCAAGAGGCTGATGGTGGCTTTAGAGCATAAGGTCTTGGATTTGAATCAGGCTCTTTCCCTGAGCTGTTACCTCAGGCAAGTTATTTAACTTAGTTATCTAATAACAGAGAGATTAATACCAGCATCAGAGAATGATTGCAGTTTCCAGAGTTGGTGCTGTGAGGACTGGCATGTATTGAGGGATCTAAGCATAATAGTTTCCTGGCCTTTGCTGGAGAGCAGTGTAGGCAGGAGCAAGGAGGGGGGAATGACCTTGGATAACTTCCTATTTTAAGGGACAAAAAAAAAGAAGAAGAAAAAGACTTGGCCTCTATGAAAAATGATTCTCTTGTTCTGCCTTTTCTCCTGTTCTACACTAGGAGCAATGAAAGCCATTCTCCTGTGCAGGCCACATGGAGGCGCCTGCATGCCCAGCACACCCATGACTGTAGCTGTGGCAGTGTCATTCTGTGCTTTATTTTCCATGATTCACCTTTGTCAGCATTCCCAGGGAAGTAAATTCCAGGGCGTATTTCACACTTTCTGAGTCATGAGGCCCAGGTAACTGCAACTGTAAATTTGAGAAAATGATTCCTGGAAGCATATTTTGAACTGGGCTGGTGGGCAAGCAAAAAAAAAAAAAAAAAAAAAGGTATCCATTTGGCCTGGAAATGAGTAGGGGAGCTTCTCTGCCCCAACATTTTTGTGGTCTTAACTACACTATGCTTTTACAACTAAATTTTTTTGGGAAAAGTATCTGAACCAAAAACTACCTAATATATGGGTACAGATGCAGTATATGACTTAAAAGTGTGACAGAGAGTAAGATAAGGATCATAGATTTCCACCAGCAGGTGACACCAACCAATGCCTGAAAACAGACCCCAGCAGGGTCTGATGCAGTCAAAAGTAGAAGCCCACGAAGAACAAGATATACAAAGCATCATGAAAAAGCATTCCTCAGGTACCTCGCTGGAGACCTCTTCCCCTGTGGGAGCTGTTCTCTCCTCTCTAATGAACCTCTGACTTCCTCCACACTACCCGCAATGTTGTTGTCCCTTCCGGCCGCCTTTGGCAGCTCATTCCATTCTAAGGAAACTGAACTTCCAATAACGCATTCCAGTAGGTTTGCGTTCCAGTAGGTTTCCTTCCCCAGTTTCATTCTGGCTTCAAAAGTAATGTATTGAGTATAATATCTCAATTAATTTTTTTTAAATCTTTAAAAGAGGATGTCTTAGGCATCAGGACACACAGCCTTGAACTATAATAAGCTCTATTTGCTTCATTATCTGAGACATTCACTAGTCATTATAGAAGACACAGTGTTGACATTGAAGCTTCACTTCTGAAAGTCAATGTCCATGGGGCAAAGAGACACTTCATCCCTTAGAGGAAGGAGAAATACTGTTGTCTTCAAGTTCTCTAAGTCTTTCCAGCCACCCGGGCATCTTGAAAGAAATTTTCCTCACTTCAGTGGTTGGAACTCTTGTGACCTCTATCAGTTAATGCTCCTAGCCATTTATTCCATCTCAGCAGGAAAAATAGGCCTCAACACCCTAATGTGAGGTGACTAAAATCTCTGCAGGGGACCCTCAAACAGAATGAATCATCGCTGATGGGGTTCTAACCAGAGACATTTTTATGAGCTATGCAATCACTTACATGCTCATTTCATATTTTCAAAATGTAGTGACCTCTCTCTTGGAAACTATGTTATTTGAGAACATCTTTTTGAATTTGTTCATCCCCAGCTGTGAGAAAATACTGCTTAGTCATGGTTAGGGAAAAAGCAATTTAGGAAAATAATAGAGGAAGACAATGATGTCATCCTTGTCTGGATTTCTATGTCATCCTTGCTGGGAATGGGCCATAAGAGGAGCAAGCCAGAGGCTCTTAGAGTCAAGGGAAGGAACCCAGTGTGAAGCAAGCTGTGACTGACCAGAGAAGACAGGGAGGGGCTGGAAGGCACAGAAAAGCTGGTCAACATCATGGAGAAACAGAATGCCCAAATCTGGGGCCCTTGCCCCGGAGACATGGAATTCTTCCGCTCTCTCATATGGTGACTAAGTGACCAGTTGCACAGATTTCGAGGAACTTGCTCTGCCCACCTATCAAGGAAGGGTGTCCAGGCTCCCTTAAAGCTCTGCAATTTTATGATCTAGAAAAACCCTTAAAATCAAAAGCATAAGGCATCACTAGGCACAATGCTGCAGTGACTAGCATCTCGGAACTAAAGCAAGATGGTGTAACCTTAAAAGAAACACAGGAAGACTCTCTCTATAATTAAGGTAATCTTTTTGGTAGTGATGGGGTTTTTGTTTACTTGTTAGCATATTTGCTCCTTAATGGATCCAGAGGGCACCTGCGGAGTTAATCACACATTACAGTCTTATGAGTGAGGTAGGAGAATTGTGGCAAGGAACTTCCATCTTTCTAGGCTTTGAAGAAACATGTTGCAAGACAGAAGAACATAATTCCTGTCAATGTCAAGACCTTTGACATAGCAGTGGCATCTGCTGAGTAACCAATAACCTAGGGTAGACATGAAGGTGAGCAGTCATGCAGCTGCTCAATCCAAGCAATCTTGGGAAGAGTGTGAGTAGGGTGATTTGTAGCTCACTGTGTGATGTGTGTAAGGGAACTAAGGTACAGACCATCTAAAATCATTCATTAGTGGCCTTATTTGTTTGCATTTGTAATTGCTTTTCATGGTAGCTATATCTGATTTACAAATTTACAGTTCCTTAAATTAGGAGCTTTGTAAAATTAAGTTTGGGAGGGAGTCAGTGGTGTTCATTTTCTCCCTGCCTCCCTTGGCGAGGCTTTTGCTGCTCCTGAGCCCATGCTCAAACCAAGGGAAAGATCTATTGCAGAATCTGCACAGTGCCTTTTCACGGCCTATGTGAGAGGGGCTCCCTCTTTGAATGAGTAAACTGAATGTTCTGTTAAAAATGGCCTCCTGTTGGGAGGAATGCTAGGGAAAGCAAAGTAAACAAGGCCATGCTTGTTCCAATCATGCTAATGAGATCCTAAAAACTACACCTATGGCACAAAAGCAACTGAAATATGGATAGTGAAGAATTTACCATAATATGGTTTCCATTGTATTGGAAGGTGATGACATTCACTCAACAGAAATACAACTTGGGAGTTAGAAAGCACTTTAGATCACAGTATCTAATACCACTATCTAGTCTTTAAGTTTTTAGAGATATTTAAGAAAGACTATTTCATTTAAACCATAGTGATCTGCACCACAATGGCAATCTTACATTATTTCCATGCTCAAAACAGATGCGGTTGACCTAACAGGACCCTCTTCCTACTGAAGTAGCCTGTATCCTGATTATCTAATATCTCAACACACCAGGTAGCCACCACCAGTAAAAATGTGAAGAACTCTTGCTGCCCACACTGATCTGGTTCAGCCATTTCATTTTATGGATGAGAAGAAATATGCAGAGGTTCTAGTTAAATTCTAGAAATTGATGTATCTTGACTGGTTTCTCCATTTTTGATAGACTTCTGAGTCACACCCTACCTAGGTGTTCTTGACCATTCCCTTCCATGACTGAGAACAAACTTGCTACGATGGTTTGGGGGTGCCATTGCGTTTTTCATGGACTGAAACTGGTCACAAAGGAACAAGAAAACTCTAACTCTAAACACAAGACTTAATCCAGAGGAGATTACATTTTTCATTCATTTACTATAAGAATTTTGTGTACATTAAGATAAAAGAAAACCCTATTGATATTTCAGAAGACAACTAAGAGATACATAAAATTTATGGAGCATGTTCATTTCTTCACACTTACAATCAGAGTCTCCTTAGCTCTTTCTTGTTTCATTTTTCATTCATGTTATTTGCTTTGTCCATGGGAGACCATGCTCACTCATTCATCCTTTCCTCATGCTATATCCATCTCGTTCATGTATCCATCCATCCATCCATCTATCCATTCACCCACCTGCACTTTTCTCCCCTTTCATCCAGTCCATATATTCTGCTTAAACGATAAGGCCCTCACAGGAAAGAGCTCTGCTTTATTCATCTCTATGCCTCCTATTTCTCCCATCATAGTATTTGTCATGTATTGGTATTAGAAATGTGTGTTAAAGGAAACTTTTGCCTGTGATTTCCTTTTACCCACTCTCTTTATTAGATTGGTACAAACCATTCACCCCCCTTTTCTCTAACTTGAAAAGAAGAAATTAAAAAGTTCCTTCCTTAAAGGCTTATGATTATCTTTTATTAGGTTTTAGGCCTGAGTACCCACAGCAGGTAGCTCTATGAATACATAAGTTTCTGTTGCCAGTTACTTATACTTCCAGCCAACTGCCTGTCAAAGGGGTGAAGTACCATTTTGCGTTGGCTGAAAATGAATTTCTTTCCAGGAGCAGTTCAAAAACATACAATACTTTATATTATTTTCTCTTATTATTTGTGGTTCACCTCCTTTATATGAATTATTTATAATGACTAATGCAAAATCTTAGAAATACCTGCAGAGCTGTGCCTGTTTTTTCCCTCAAACCCCTTGCTTCCAACTTATAATGGTCAAGATAGGGGATCCATCCTACTCCAGCAGACTCTCACCAGTTCTTTTTTGGGGGGAGAGGGCTAAGAATGGAGAAAAGAACCCAGGGAAGGATTTCTTTAAAGTATATCTCAAAAAGCAATTTACTTCATGCCTTGGATGAAGAAAAATTGTTAAGAAATTAATAGTTTTTAAGGAAAAACTATGATTTTAATGTGTATGGAACTAAAGCTAAAATATGCAGAAAATATTAAAACTAAAATTTTATTCTCAAGAAAAAAAGTGAATTTTTAAATTAATATCCCTCTCCTTCAATTTTTATGCTATTTCTAATTTCATAGCTCTACAATCTCCTTCCTCCCTTCCTTCTTACCTTTCTCTTCTTTCTTTCCATATTTATTAACCATCTCTCACCGTGAATAACTAAAGTTATTTCTTTTCTCCTGGAGTGCGTACTCTGATCATAAACAAATGAACAAATTAAAAGTATAATTTTACAAACTATTAATTACTGTGAGAGAAATAATAGTATCCTACAGTAACAGAGCATACCGAGATTAATCTAACATAAATCTTCATCTAATCAGAAAAAATCTTCTGTAGAGACAAAATTTAAACTGAGATTCTAAAGGATGAGAAGGAGCCAATTCTGGAAAGAGTGGAAGAAAGCATGTATGAAAGGACATTAATGGCAGAAGAAGTTTGACTTACTGGAAGACTTACCCGAGAACCAGTTCAGTGGATGAGGTAGAGACTGTTATGAGAAGAATTTAAAGAGATAAAAAAAAAAAAAGGCAGAGACCCTGTAGATCCTGAGAAAGAATTGACTTAATTATAAAATTATGTCTAGGATATTTATTTGTCAAGGTTACTTATTCATTTTTTTTCATTCATCCATCTGCTCAACAGAGGGATTCTATGATTGAGTTTGAAAGTTAAGAGAGAATGGACTTAGTGGGTGCAGTGGGGATGGAAGCAAGGAAATAAGAGGTCCTTGCAAGACAAGGTAAGAGATGGGTGAGGCTTCAACAAGGGGCATGGTAGCTAAGTGGGAGAGATGATCTCAAGGGTCTAGCTTGAGCAACTGGGTCAGTGGTGGTGGCATTTCATGAAATGAGAAACACATGAGGGACAAATATAGGGAAGAATCACATTGGATTTGTACCTCTCAAATTTGAATTGTCAGAAATGCTAGTGGTTATGTGAAATAGGAAAATCAGTATGTGAGTCTAGAGTGACAGAATCATTGGCCAGGCTTGTACACATGCAGAAAGATCTGTGTTTGCTACCATGTAGAACATAATTGACACCATGGATATGAGGAAAATGGCACAAGAAGAATAGGAGACAGGGTGAAGGGGTCGATTTTGAAAATTGCCAACATTAATAGAAGAAAACTTGGGATGAAGGAAATAAGCCAGTAAAGGGGTTGAGAAGAAGTGAGCAGTCTGAAAATTAGAAGGAAAATAGAAATGTGTGACATTACAGGGTCCAAGCCACACATCTCAGCCATGTCATGGCCCACAGATTGATTTCTGCTGAGACATCAAGTGACAAAACTGCAAAGGGGAGGTTATTGGTAATGTTAACAAAAGCTATTTTGGTGGAGTTGTCAGAGTAGAAGCCAGACTCAAGGGTTAAAGATTGAACAGTCGCACAAGGATCAAGTGAGATGAATCAAATAATGAGCCACTACAAGGTAGGGTTTTAAAATTGAAAGTGACATACATTATTGACTGATACAGTCTTGTACTTGCCAAAGTTTTTATATGATTATTGGATTTTTGCAGACATTTTCTTGATAAATAAGAGAACAATCCTTATATGTGTTCACTGCAGCTATTATTGAACACGACCAAAGGTGCACTGCCGCTTCTCCCCTTTGAGTAACCTCTCCTTATGAAGAGAATGTCTACGTCTAAACACTTGATTCCAAATCTTTTTGTTGTAACTCATTCTAAATGTTTACCTTGGTTAATTGATTAGTGAGACCCATTGAAGTATTTTAGAAATGATGAGAATTATAACTACCCCTGCTGTAAAATAGTAATTTCTCCCCTCCCTGCTGGAACCTGTTCTCCAAGTATATGCTATACTTGTGAATAATAGATCTCCCACAATCCTCACCTCCTTTTAAGTATTCACACTGCATCTTGTATTTGCATGTAAGTTATTTTTATTTGTTCTTTCACACATGCTAGGTCAGAGAACAAACAAATCACTTCTCTCTCCCTCTCTCTACCTGTGCCTCTGCCCCCAATCTGTTCCTTCTTCTCCCGCCTCCACAAATATATTGGGAGCAGTGTTACCTGTTTTCCCCAGGAAATAAACCAGTCACTAGTGCCCCATACCTTAGTGGTTTGACTCCATGAAATGGAATTCTCTGTGTAAACAAAGATTTTTTTTTTCACATAAACAAGATAACTGTGTTCAGCCTTATGAAATTCCCAACATTTGCATCATGAGACGCTAGTAAAAGATTCGACTTTTACTTGCTAGGCATATTTTCTTAGGGCTCGTGAAGATAAATATCTGTGACCTTCAGCTTCCTCGTTAAGGGAAGGGCCTATCAGTATCTTGCTATCTCTCTTTCAAGAATTAAATATATTGTGTATGATGTAATCTAAATAAGAAAATTAGGAGACGCCTTGGGATCAGAAAAGTCCTTCATATACTGTAAGTATTTTAACTCTGATAATTTCCCTACTCTAAATTTCTAGAACTGACTCAGAGGAATTTATATTAGATTTTGATATTGTCAAATTGCCCTCTGTAACAGTTAAACCTATTTTGCACTCACCCCAATAGTGGACATATGAAGTCATTTTAATATTTACTGTCTTCATGGGTGAAAAATGATCTCTCCCATCTAGTTCCAATACTTTGACTATCTTGGCGTAGATTTTGAGCTATTCCCAATTTTCAAGTAGTATAAATGAGTGCAGTGTGTATCTTTATTTTTTTCCCCACTGCTAGTATATTAGTTTAAGATCAGTTTCCACGTCAACAGATGATATGGTCATTTCTTTTACTCTTAAGCCATTGCAAAATTACTTTGCAGAGATTTTTACAATTCATACTCTCATCAGAAATGCCTGAATATTCTATTTTTTAGCATCCTTGCTAATTCTGATGTTATTGAAATTATTTTAGCTAATTTAGTAAGCAAAAGATGCAGCCTTCTTTTTATGTCAGAAACTGCAATTTTAAGGGCCTCCTAGTGGTCCCCAGCCAGATGGAAGCCTGACAGTGACGCCAGAGGTTTGTTTTCTGTTCTTTCACCTGCTAGTTAATAAGTAGGTAATATTTCCTGATTCACAGTTGGATCAGATTGAACTGCTCTCACTGAGCTGTTAATGATTCAGAAATAGCTTCCCTACCTCTCCACCTCTTCGAATTCTACCAGCACCTCTGAGAACACCTCAAATTCCATTTCTTTCAAATAGCCTTCCCAGGTAGCTCCTGGTCAACTCCTGGCCAACTCCAGTTACCCTGAGGCAACTAGTGCTCCTGCCCTATGGTTTGACATGCAGCGGCAGCCAATTTGTTCCCATTATTTGCTCTGCTGATAGGATTTTGTAAAATGGATGCTGTCCCCATGTCAGGTCATGTCTTCCCTCTTTAATATTAGCTGTTACTTGTATGAACAGATTTCCTAGCACAGTGTCAGCCACTCAGTGCATTGGTGCTTAATTAATACTATTGGTCATCTTGAACTGAGTCCCTTGTCAAACAGATTTTACTCTAAAGGGTAATAGAGTATAAGAAACACTGTACCTTTCCCTCACAGGTGATTTCTAGACCTCTGAGCAAGCCAACCAAAGTTATTATTTGACTTCACTTTCAGACCTTACTCTTTTCATATCATTCTGATTTGTGTTTTAGGAACCTTCTCTGAATGGTCATTCCTGGTTAAGTTTTTCTGGCTTATTTCAGTAAGCAAAATTGCCTTCTCCTCAAACAAAATATCTTCAGTACTCACACAGTGGGTTGGCTTTCTCCTCACTGTAGGTCCTATTTCTTCCATGACACCAACCACTTAATCCTGGCAGCTTTCATTGTTCTTGACTCTTGAATGTTAGCATTTTCCAACTCTGCTATTTTCACAACTTACCTGTTCATGTCATCTATGTGACTTTTATTAGTAATCCTGCTTTCATTGACACACTGAGCTTCTCTAGCAGAGGGAAAGCCACCACCCGCCTATGGCTGACTTTTCCTCTCTAGCTGAAAGTACTTCCAAATGACGAGTGTTCAATTCTACCTCTTACACCATCATTTCCAGGCCATGAATTCCTTGCTATGAATCCTTGTCAGATGCTCAAAAAGCACCTGTGTGTGCTGATTTGTGTATGTGTTTATACATTTACATATAGGTATATGTGTTTATATAATATATATGTTCATAAACACAGATGTGTGCTTATCATCACATTTATAGATATGTACACATCGTATATATGTAAGTATAGCTTATGCATACAAATATCTATCCTCTGGCAATTAGAATAGATTTAAAACTATTACAGAGGCTTTCAAATGTTGCCTTTTAACTTTAAAACACTTTTGAATGATCACTCAAGCAGAAAGTCAATAGGCATAAAAGATAGTGATTATCCAGTTGAATAGTGGGGATGAGTAGGCTCTTGGGAGCACTGTTCAAATTCCGAGATCTGTCCCCTGCTGTTGAGCACACATTGCCTCACTGTATCCCTTGCCTACCAGGCTCCATCCACACTGACCTCCTTTTAGTTCTGGAACCTGCTAAGCTTGTTCTTGCCCTCAGGCCTATGCTGCATCTATTCCCTCTGCCTAGAATCTCTGGCCCAGATCTTCCCACTCTCTACACAAAGTCTGGCTCCTCGTTATTAGGAGCACAAATTAAAAGTCACATTTCTAGAGACTAGCCAAATGGCTTCCTCCCTCCTCTCCCACCCCAGGCAACTATTACATCCCCACAACTGGCACTTACCATTATTTGACAGTACTTTCCTGTTTATTGTGTGTTTATGTTCTATGAATCTTTACTAGGAGGTAAACTTCAGGAGAGTAGGGAACAAATCTGTCTTGTCCAAAGCTTTGTCCTCAATTCTTAAAACTGTGTCTGGCAGAGAAAAGAAGTATCATTGACATGCAACTTCTAGTTTCAGCAGTGCAATGTAACTGTTCAGCATTTATAGACATTGCAAATTGATCAACATCATTTTACCATTTTTTCTTACAACTTTTAAGTTTGCAATAATATAGTACATTTATTATTGTCACAAAGCTGTTTATTACATCTCCTTGACTTATTTATTTTCTGACTGGAAGTTCTTCCCACTTATTCATTGGGGGAAAATATATCAGTGAAAAACATTAGCTCTATAGGACTCTCAACCTTTCACATGATTTTCTTCTGCTCCTAAATTCATCGGGGTTTATTTTTTAACAATCCATTTTTTTAAAGGTGTTTCACAAGCTTTTTATGTAGTTAATGTTACCAGGTCAAGTTTTGATATTTGAACTTTCTTTCCTGGTAGAAATTTGAAAGCTTGTGGTCATAGGCTACTGCAAAGAATAAAATGTGTTACAATTGGTACTGAACATTTTAAAAGAACAGCTAAGGGGCCTCCCCAGTGGCGCAGTGGTTGAGCGCTGGGTTGCGAAGCTGCCAGCAGCCTCTGCAGCGCCGGTTCAATCCCCAGCTGTTCCCCGGCCACCGGAGGAGGGTCCCACATGGCGTACAGACCTCTCCTGCCGCCGGCTGCTCCCCTCAGCAGTGTACTTCTGTCCTTCTGCCTGCTCTGCTCCCCGCTCTGTCTCTGGTGAATTCTCTCACCCTCCCGCGCTTCTGACTGTACCCAGTGCTTGTATAAATAAATAAATAAATCTTTGAGGGAAAAAAAAAAGAGAACAGCTAAGGAGAATTCCTACTTAGTAAAGTAAATAAAGTGTCCAAGTTAATTTCCCAAATGGAATAACCACGCTACCATGTTCTTGTAACTACTTAAATTATAATACATAAAATTAATTTTATTTCTTATTTTTTAATTTCCCAAACAAAAACTTTTAGCTTTTATATCCAAGTCAACAGTAGTTGACACACACACAAAAAAAAGTGATATATTAATATTATTATCTGGTAAACATTAGTTTCCACAACTTTTTACCTACTTATAGATTTACTTAATGGGAAACAACTACTGAATATATCATTTACTTGGGAAAAATAATGATTTGTTAATATGCAATTATTACAGTTTGTGTTCTCTTCATTTCTTTATCAAGAGTCTGCCTGTGTTGAACTAGACATCTAATTCTGAAAACTATATTACGTAAAGTTAAAATTACCAATAGGCCTGCCCATCCAATCTTAAATAATCCTTCTGGGAACAACCTCCATCTTGCTACAAAGAAATTTTTTACATCATCAGCATGTCTCAGTAATGATGGAAGAATGCGTGACATGAATTTCCCATCAATCTCAAATCCCAATTTCATCCATTTTCCATTACAGTTAGAGTTAAAGGAATAAAAGGAATTTAGAATGTGCAGCAGGTTTTAACAGCATACTTTTATTGCCAAAAAAAAAAGTGAATATGCAACAGTTAAAACAGAAAAAAATGCAGTTTGAGGACTCAGAAGTTACTATTACTTCTATCAGTGCATTTCCTTCCACTTGCTTTTTCAACAAATGTATGTAATAAACAAATGTGTTTAATTCTAAAACTTTGGTGTCATTCCAAATAGATAGTTGTATCACTTTTTCTTTCCAACAAGAGAAAAAGTTTTCTCCTGTCAGTAAATATTCTTTGGATGCTTTGGATATATTTTAAATCTTTGCTAGTGAGATGGGTGAAAAGTATCTTGCCTTTATTTGAACATTTTCAGATCTTAACTAACCAGCTCTTTTTCTTCTTTTGTGAATTCCTCTGGTTTTCTATTGAAGCATTCCCCATTTTTTCTTTTTGACTTAAGACTCTTTGTATATTAGGAATTTTACCCCTTGGTTTGTCATGTTGTGGTGTAAACACTTTCAGTAGTTACAGTTTGAATTTAATTTTGATCACACTATTTTTATAGAATTGTCAGTAAATATGAAAATTAATCATTATATATTTTCTTTCAAAAGTTTAGTCTTGAGAATATACTGTTAGGACTTTATTGGTACTGTAAGATACCTGCTGATAATTATTTTCTCCTGCTGATAATTATTTTTTAGTTACATAATTAATTTTACTCATGAGATATTCCAAATATACATTAAAATGCACTCATCCAAGCATCAGCCAGACTCTTCCTCCCCACTCAGGAAGCTGGGAAAGCTTAGTCAAGATTGTGATGAATCGGCCACACATTTCTTTCTTCTGTACTTTCTGCATAATGTCCTTCCCCGAGGAAGTGAGCGCTGAAGAGCCTCGTTCGAATTACAGTGCCAGGCTGAGACCAAGGAAGAAATTGATTCTCATTTCAAGTACATTCTCCTGACTCACAAAGATCACCCAGCAATGATTGTTCTTTGAACGTTCACATGTATGAGGAGACTGTCCCACCCAGCCTTATTTAAAACTGTCCTTTTAATGATTTCAGAAGACTGTGTGCACTGTTGGAAACTCTGCCTCCTGACAGATTTATTTTCCTCCCAAATGCCTTTGCTCAGAACACACAGTCACTCTTTGCCTTGAAAAGCCACATGGCCTAGTAATGGAAAAGCCTTGGCCAAGAGCCTGATGGTGCTGTGTTGACATGATCTTACCAGCCTTGTGAGCTGTGGCAAATGATTTACCATCTCTGGCTGTCAGTTTCCACATCTGGAAAATGGGAATTCTATTTTCTTCTCCTTGGGATGGTTGTGGGAATTGCTAAGATAATATATGTGATGTCCTATATGTACCGCATTTTATGCAGAATGCACTCAATCATTGGTGGTATTGTATTAGGATGACTATTATATGAAAGACTGGTTTTAACCAGTTCTCTTCCTCAGAAGATTTTGCAGCATCATCAGAGGAGGTGCTCCCATGCTCCTATCTCTGATTCCTGCTGTGCTTAGAGGTGCTGTGGTCATCCATTCTCCACAACTGCTGTTGTAGCAGCAAAGCTATGTCAGTAATAGCCGATGCTTATATGTGTCTGTGTCAGGCACCCTGCAAAGCATCTTAGTTATTATCTCATTAAATCCTCATCCAATTAAATAGGCACTATTATCACCTTAGAGTTAGAAAGACACACACCAAGGAACAGAGAGGCTAGGAAATCTGCCTTGAGTTACAGAGCAAGTCAGTTGCATGGCCGCCGGAATGTAAACAAGGAGATCTGGTTCCCTTGTCACTCAGTCTCCTGCATACTGCAGTGCTGCCTCCCTGGGGTGGCAGTCTGCACATTCTGGGACATTTAACTCAGAAAGGGGTAAAAACACCCCTTGAAAAAGAGAAGGCGGTGCTCAGAGATGAGTGTCATTAACCCACAAGTGGTGTCTGGAAGGAGCAAAGCCACTGTCAAATAAAATCCATACATTCTGCTAACAACAAACTGGCTTGTATTTCTTCCAATAAAGAATCTCCACAGTGCCAAGAGATTTCCTGTTGATGATAATGGTGTCATTTCTTGTTTTGCCAAGAACCCTTTTTTGTAATTGCAACCCTATAAACAGCAGCAGCAGGAGGCCACTAGGGAAGCCTTTGTTGAGAGTACCATAGAGTCTGTCGCCTTTGTGTAAATAAATAGATGTTATTTGTTAAGCATGTAGAATTTATTTAAAATACTAATTCTAAGTGAAGCAATAGAAAGATGTATGGGTTTCCCATGGGTCACAAACCTAAAATAATAATATTACAATATTAGCAATATCTAAACCAGCTTTGTCTTAATATTCATTTTAGCACCCCAGATAACTATGTTTCTCTAGATTCTATTTTAATCTGAAATACAAACAGCTTAGGCTTTGCTTGCCTTGAATCATTATTACAGTGAGGTTGAGCCATCTGTGTTTTTCTTATTCTGCTCATAGCTCCAAGGAGAAGTCTTCAAATTTAACAAGTTGGGAGAAGAATTTCTATGGAGTAAATTCAGATATACAGTGAAATCTAAAACCTTGGAAGATTTTATGTTACTTGGGAAACTTTTTCTCTCTTGGATTGAGCTGAAAGTGAGAATTAATCCCACCCCACCAAATCATCCACAATTTTCAAAACCTTTTGCAATCTGGACCCATGTGTCATGACAAATTTGGCTCAGTTCATCTATAATCCCCAATATGCTTGTTGTTGACATCTAGTATTATAGACTTGGGATAATAGCAGATTGTGTTATTTTAAATTGGAAACTACGAAGTATCTCTTGTTGGGAGATTCAAAAGCATTATCTACACACATCTAACATTTTTATGTTGCTATCAGGAAGAAGCCTATAAGGCATTCCTTCATTCAGATCAAGATTTTGGCTAGATTCAACTTGGTTCACTGAATGGTGCTTACAGATGACCTAAAGAATGTCTTGTAGATTTAATGAATATAAATGACATGCAGTAAATGATACATATTTAAAGGTTGACATGTGTAAACTTTAGAAATTCATTTTTTTTTCCAGCGATATTGCTTTTCATTGAGTTAACAGTGATATACAGAACCACATGTGATTCAAAGGTATAGGTTCACACTCCCCATATTCATGCACCACACCACACTCACCCCAAACACCCCACAGTCCTGTACCATGGTCCACCAGGCCCACGACCCCACTCACCACCCTACCCTCCCATTCTGATAACCTCATTTCTTCAGTGAGATATCTAGGGTTTGTTTGGGTTTGGTTTTTGTCTATTTCTTTGTTTTGTTTTTCTATATTCCACCTGTGAGTGAAATCCATCCAGTATTTGTCTTTCTCCCCATGACATATTGCACTTAAATATAATCCCCTCCTTGCCAGCCATGTTGTTGTAAATGACATCTTTTTTTTTTAATCACTGATCAGCATTCCATTGTGTATATATATCACATCATCTTACTTACCTGTCATTGGGTGCTTAGATTGTTTTCATGACTTAGCTTTGTAAATAGTGCTTCAAGGAACATAGGGGTGCATATCCCTTTAAATGAGTACTTTTTCATTCTCTGGGTAGATACCTAAGAGCGGAATTATTAGATCATATGATAGTTCTATTTTTAATGTTAAGAAACATCCACATGGGTTTTCCCTAGTTCTAGACTCCATAGTTCTACATTTACATAGTTCTACATTTGTACTATCAGTGTTTGAGTGTCCCTTTTTCTCCACACCGTTGCCAATACTTGTTTTTTCTTGTCTTTTTTGTATAGGCCATTCTCACAGGTGTGAGATGGTATCTCAATGTGGTTTTGATTTGCATTTCTCTGATGATGAGCATTTCTTCATGTCAGTGTTGGCCATTTGTTTATCTTCTTTGGAAAAGTATCTGTTTAGGTCTTCTGCACATGCTTTAATTGGGTTTTTGTTTTCTCTTTGATGAGTTGTATGAGTTCTTTGTCGCTCTTGGATATAAGCCCCTTGTCAAATGTATGATGTGGACATAATTTCTCCCATGAGATAGGGTATCTTTTTGCTTTAATGATGGTTTTTTTTCAATGTACATAAGCTTGGTTATTTTTCCTTTCATTTCCCTTGCTGTTGGAGTCAAGTCCCCAAAGGCATCCCTGAAACCACCATGGTGGAGTGCTTTCCCTCTGTTTTTTTTTTTTTTTTTCTCCTATATATTTTATAGTTTCTGGTCTCACATCCATCTCTTTAATACATTTTGAGTTATTTTTT
Source organism: Talpa europaea (assembly GCF_964194135.1). NCBI lineage: Eukaryota > Metazoa > Chordata > Mammalia > Eulipotyphla > Talpidae > Talpa > Talpa europaea. Next base: position 98,218,270 of record NC_140072.1, read on the forward strand.
GTGTGTGTATAATATGAGGTAGTATTCTAGTTTCATTATTTTGCATGTGGCTATACAGTTTTCCCAATATCAGTTTTTAAGAGACTTTTCCTTTCTCCATTGTATACTCTTGGCTCGTTTGTGGTAGAATCAACTATCCATTTAAAAGTGGGTTAATTTCTCAGCTCTCAAGTCTATTACATTAGTCTATGTGTCTGTTTTCTGTTCTAATACCATATTCTTGTGATTACCATTGCTTTGTAGCATAGTTTGAAGTTTGGCACTGTGATACCTCCATTCTTCATTTTTGTCAGTTATGCTTTGACTATTTGGGTTCCTGTATGGTTCCAAATAAATTTCAGTACTATTCGCTCTATTTCTTTGCAGAAGTGAAACATTTGTTATATTTGCCACATGTTTCATTTTGATAAGGACAACGATAATACCCAAATATTCAGGTCTTGGGCACTGGACAAACAACAAATGCTGGCCTAAAACAGTGATGTGGCCATCCTGGTGTTTAGCAACTAAAGGTCAGTTCTGGTTAGTGACCAAGCCCCATAATCTTTCCAATTCATGGTTTTGTCACTGACAGTCCTGTGAGACAATAAGAGATTTTCAATAAGACTAACCTGGGTTTCACTTCATCTCTACTCTTCCTAGCTGACCATTTGACCTACATTTCTTCCATTCCTTAATTTCCCCTGCACTGTTGTAGTCAAGATTAAGTGGGATAAAGTATGTGAAGGTGCCAAATATCTTGCCTGGCAACTAGAATGCTTAGTAACAAGAACCCTTCCCATTCCCGAACCTTCCTCAATGATCCATTTGGATTCCCCCAGGCCAATTGCAGTGTTCTGGTAACAGCTGATTTATACTCAGAGGGCAATTCGCCCAAGAAAAAGAAGGAGCTATACCTAGGAGCTCTGTCTATAGGGAAAAGGATTAAAAAGAATTAGAACTGTGAAACGGGGGGAAGGGAAAAGTTGGGTAGTGGTCACCATTGCTAAAAGAACCTCCAGTCTGGCCAGTATGAAGTCATGGGACCCATGTTCATAGGAGGAGCCAGACCAAGGCAGGTCACTAGACATGGAGGGGCAGGAGAAGGGGAGAAAAACCTGAATCCTGTCTAAAAGGGTATCTGGCTAGTGTCTGTCCACCTGCATCCTCCTGACTCATGACCCTCTGCTTCTCAAAGTGGTGACAGTTCAGAGGCTTCTCGGCTCTGTCCCTTGACAAACGGTGGCAAAGCGGGCCATGTGAGGGACACTTAGTATGACTGTTTTCCTTGGGGATTGGAATTTACCTGTCACCCATATGAATTTCTTTTCATTATCCAAGAAATCCAAAATGTCTATCTTCCTCTGGAAGCCTGAAGCCCAAACACTGGTCCTCAGCCTTTTTGCTATCCCCAGCACCTAAATGCACAATAAGCACAAGTGCTGGCAGATGACAGCATTTAATGAGGACATTATAGAGTTCTTTGTTGAAGACATCAAGTAAAGATGTTGAGTAGAAAAGACCCCAAGACACACACTTGATACATCCTCTCAGTTTATTCTATTTCACTTTAGCTCAAATGTAGGTTGGCAAATATTTTACACTGATAGGATTCACTTCCCTTCACTGTGCCATCACTCTGTGATAGAATTAAGTTCAATGCCTGAGGCGAAGTTTTCAAATACTTTTGACTGATTTTCCAAGTATTTGGGGAAACAAAGCAGTCATCTGTTTTTGTTACAGAAAAAATTGATGTTAAGGGTATGGGTGCTAATATTTCTCTTGTGGATTTTCTAGCAAATGTAAATTTTTAGTTCACTTGCAACAAGCAGATATAGATTGGCTCGCCCTGGTCTTGAGTCTCTGACAAATCTATGTTCTGTGACCACAGTCCTCTATACTGGGGGCACTTTTGATGTAAACTCAGCCTGAAGGAAGCCTGCTAGTCCATAATATCCACAGTATGAAGAAGAGGAGAAAGGTATTTTTCAACAGAGACAAAGAAAGATAAATAAAACACCTGACAGTCCTCTGCCCTCAGAAAGTCATTTGGTAAATGCAATAAAAATAACTGCTATTGAAAGTGTGACTCCCGCCCCATGGGGCAAGTGCTCTCCGACTGGAGTTTTTATTTACAAAGTACTCTGTGCTTGTGTTTGGGGAAATGGCGGTTCAGTTAGATGAGGCCTGTCAATGAGGAGCAGCGCTTGTAATTCAGAGTGTTGTCAGGCTCTTTGCTGGACGACAGCCTGAGTTCTGCGTGTGCCGCCCTAATTCTGCCTCTGCTGCCTACTGCAGCTCTCTGCCCATGTGTCTGTCCCTTTACTGAGCACATCAGGCCAGGAATCTGACTTTTCTCTGTGTCCCCAACATCTAGCAACCTTGTAGGTGATGAATACGTTTTGGATGAACACGTATCTCAGAGGGACCAAGGGTAATATGCCACTCGGCTCCTCAGAATCTCCAGCTCTGAAACCTAGTGGCTGACCTTGATCTGGAGAATGGCGATGTTCTGCTGAGACCATAATTAGAGTGAGAATGAAGTCACACCACGCAGGCACACAGGCATACACGCGCACACGTTTTTCCACCCCTTCCTCTTACTGTTCCACCTCCGTTTTTTTTTTTAAATAATAAATTTTATTTTTATATTCCCCCATACAATTGCAAACGCCCCATTCTGACCCCAATCCTTCCCCTCCCTCCCCCCACCCCCCAAAAAGTGTCTCTGGTTCATAGTTTTTTGTTGATTTTGATTTTCACTTTCTTATATTCATTTTCCTGGTCCCTTATTTAAGTTTTCTAGATTCCTGCTATGAGTGAGACCATCCGGTATTTTTCTTTTTCTTTTTGGCTTATTTCGCTGAGCATGATCCCTTCCAGCGCCATCCATGTTGCTGCAAATTGCATGTGTTTATCTTTTTTGAATGCTGAGTAATATTCCATGGTATATATGTACCACATCTTCTTGATCCAGTCATCTCTCTTACTGTTCCACCTCCTCCTCTTACTGTTCCTCCTCCTCTCCCTCTCTTCCCCTTTATTTCTCATCATGCTTCTTTGTAATCTTCAAAGTCCAACACTGCACAGAATAATATACTGAATTCTCTTTCCACACAACATAAGCCCTTAGTACCATTGTGAAGCCCCAGAGGACTTTGAAATACAGAATCCTAACTGTAATTTACATTTGTGTATTGATTGCTTGTTTGTGAATTGCTGGAACATAAATACCCAACACATCATTTGTCATCCATAATAGCAATATGAAATCGATAGGGCACTCTTCACATCTCAGATGAGGAAGCTGAGGTAGACAGGTGACTAAATCCCAAATATCATGCATCCCTACTATTTCTTTTTGCTGTGTATGTCCCCAGAGACATACAAGACTTTCATTACATCCAGAGAAGTGTAGACCACCTTCAACTTCATCTCCAATGCCAGGGATGCTGTGGGCAAATGTCTTTAATCTCCCAAACCTCATTTCCTCATTCATCTGTAAAGGGGGAAAAAAAAAACACTTAGAGCTGTAATGTGGACTAACTTATTAAGTAAATGATTAATAAAGGATTTTGAAAATAAACTGCTGCTTAAAAGCTTTGTAACTCTTTAAACCTAGATGTTCCTGGAAATGAGAAAGAGATTTAGGTCCTGAATAAAGAACAAATACATTTTTTGAATTTCCAATCAGCCGAAAAAGAATTAATTTCAAATGAAAACCTGGGTGATAATCTCTACTTTTAATCTTGAACTCTCCAAGAAAAAAATCTTAGGCATATTTTTTAATGTAGAAAATGAGTTCTCTGAGTTTTTGATACTGAGGGATTGACATTGTTCAGGAAGATACCATGAAAACAAATTTTAGAGTGAATGTCTGGAGAGGTGCTTAATAGCACAGGCATATTCATTTAAATTAATAAAATAGGATTATATAAGGAAAAATCAAGTTTAAGGGGGAAACAGTGATGTCAAGTGAGAAGAAGCCCAATGATGTGTTTGGGTGTAACACCTAATCTCCCTGGCAAGAAAAACAGAGAGGAAACAGCTCTGAATTCTGTAATTCTCATTTCCAGGCTCAGGAAAACAGCTAAGGTCCTTGGGAGCAAAGAGGTTTTTACCTAGTACTAGACTGTTTGGGAATCTCTCCTGTGGGGGAAAATCCACGGCACTGCCTCCTCAGTTATTTTCCTATAACCCTCCTGATGTTCACCTATTAAGAATGACTTCTTGAATTAGAATAGATAATAAAACCTTAACTTAGAAAGCAACAAAGAACTGAGATATACATTTTTTAAAAAGAGGGCCACCACAGCAGTACTGTGTCATGTATACTGCATGGGGATTCGGTATAAAACATGCACAGGGATTCAGTATAAAAATATACATAATATTCATCATGGAAGCAAAGCTAACATGTATCATGTGCTTCCTGCATACCAGAACCTCTTTTGATGAACCCTTTATGTTTTTAAATCATTCAGTGCTCACAGCAACCTTATGAAAGTAAATATTGTTTTTAGTCCTCTTTTTGCAGACCAAGTAAGTACTGAGGTGTAAAGAGACTAGTCAGTTAGGCAGAAGGGCGAGCCGCCCTTGAACCTAGGACTCAGATTCTCTGTCCATTTGTCCTTGCTGGCTTGCCCTTTGATTTCTTGTTTTCTTTCCATCTTCAATTTTACTTCTACTCCTTACTTCCTCATTCTTGCCCGTAATCTACATCCCCTTTATTTCCTCCATCTTTATCAATTTCTTAACTGACCATAATATAAAATGGAAGAGGTGTTTATTGAATATGGTTTATACTTTCTACTTAAAGTTGTGACAGTAAACGAGTTAGGATTTTATTTTTATGTCTCTTGTAAGCTTATAAGTTTGTTTTGGCTAAGGAGCATTTTACTTATGCCACAGTTAGCTTATAGCATTCCCCTGTGGCATGAGAGTAACTTGTAATAAAAAGCTACCCATTTCTGTCCGGAAATTTCTAAGTGCTCCCAAGTTGATTGACTTTGCATGGGTTTAAATGATACTGTGCTTAGCCTCCTGCCTCTCCATCTCATTCCTTAAGAACACAGGTCAGCCAAGAGCTGAATGGAGGGCAACAGAGAGCCTGTTGTACAAATAAGGTACTAGCAAGTGCTCAAAGACCGGTTCTGGTCTTGCATTCTGTGATCTTGAGCATATGCTCATTCCTTGTGCCTATTAGTCTCATTATTTGTGACATGCAAGTAACAGCTCTCATCATATTCAAATGATTTAAGAGGAACAACTAGTAAAAATCCCCCAGGTTCTCATTGTTGAGTTAGTAAGGTTGATATAAAGAATGCCAGATATCATTTGCTCAAAATCTCATATGAATTTTGGCAGTGGTATTGTGACTCAAACAGCCAAATGTTATGTTATCTTGTCCCTGTAGTCTGAGCTCTACAAATTCTGTGAATTTTATAATTTCTTTCATTCACTGAACCAACGTTTCTTGAAGGGTGGAGCCGTGTGCCATGGACTGTGTTGGACTCAGGACAGAAGGTGATGATGAGGCAGCCTGTGTCCTAGTCCACACAGTCCAGTAGAAAATGAAATTAATATGAGATCCAGCTCTGCCTTAAAAACAACACAAAATTTTGAAGTTTCCTTTAGGAGCTCTCATAACATGTTTACTTTTAAAATAGACTCTATTTTCTCTGCAAGTCCACAGCTACATGCTGATCTTATTTAAAGAAACCAAGTCGGTATTGCTTCAGCACCTTCAAACAGTCAGTTTAAATCGAAACCTACATAAATTGTTTAAAATAATATTATGTGAATGTTTTCTTTGAAGCTAAATATTAAATAAGTTTTCTTTTGTTCTTGTTTAAATTTATGAGATGTTGCCTACCTCCCAGATGCCTTTGTAAACTGAAACCAAGATTTATAAACGAAATCAAAAGGTTAGCCCCTCTTACTGCCTGGGAAAGATGCAGGTTTCAAAAGGAAGATTCCTATGAAGACATTAACATGCTGTGAAATGCCCCCTCTGCTGTCATGACCACTGAGTACACTGCCTTGGTATCAATATAAAGCCAGGCTATTGCCCAGACTTCAAAGAGGGGGAATAGTTCTACAGAGCAGGGACACATTGAATGTCAGGAAGAAATGTCTTGGTATAAATGATGCAGTCTTTCAACATATATTTGGGGTGTGCCCACAAGTTAAAAAGACAGCTATATGAACAAATAGATAGGTAAAAATTAAAAAGCACTTGACCAAGTATTCAAAAATATTTCTCAAGATTCAAAAGCTTTTCTCCTCTACTTTCTATCCCCAAATTATGAGCCTGTCAGTTCGGACAAAGCAGAGAACACCAAGAGCCTATTCAGTCCTTTTTTTCTCTATCATTATGTAACAGTCCTGCTGTACAGAGTCACATAACATTGTACAGAGAGAAAATTAATCATGACCTAATGAGATAGGGATGTGAAAAGAAGTTCGAAAGAAGTAATTTAGAGGCCCCAATTAGGGCCTATTCTCGTGGGTTTCCTGTGGGCTTCACTGACGATCCGAGGTCCAGGCATGTGAGAAGGGCAGGGGGGAAGGAAGGGGGTGTGAAGAGCAGCAGAGGAGGAAAGAAGACAGAGAAGCTACACTTCGAAGCATGCAAAAGAGGCTTTTGCGATCCTGTAGATGAGAGCTGATGACCAGCTAAACATCAATGGGAAGGAAAAAGATGATGACATACCTATTTTTCAAAGGTAGGTTGATGACTGGATATGGTTGTCTACAGAAGTCCTAAACTAGGAAGCAACAGTGCTATATGAGAACAAATAGGCAAGCCCTAAAGTAACTTAATGCTTAAGGGGGTTTAGTAGGGATGGAGTGGGATGGATGCCCTGCTTACTGTAAACTGTTTGCCGTGAGGTCAGTTCAGACTAGACTTGCAAATAAGAGGTTGCCAATAGGCCACAAAGCAAGGAATATAACTTAGCATGAGCTTCTAAGTAGTTTTATCTGAAAGGTAATACTAAACTGTGACTGAGTCTGACCTGTAACGAGAAATTTGCTGGTGAATTCCAAGGAGCAGGAATTTTAAGAAAGAGTTGTCTTGCTATGGTATAGCTCTCAAGACTCTGAAAGGGAAAATTCCAGACCGGAGAAGAACCTAGGAAGACAGGTTTTGGAAAACCCGATAGAAAATGCAAAATCTTTTATTTAATTTGAAAATGTTATCTGCAAAGTTGTATAATGACATCCTGTAGAGACAAGGTATTCAAGTGTTTCAGCTGAATGAGATCATTTGACTTGTGTCAATCTTGTGACAGGACTGCCAGAAAGACTAGTGCGATGAACTGATATGATGCTTTCAGCCGAGCCCTGGCACAGAGCCAGCATCCAGACATGACCATTGCTTTTAATTATAGTGGACCAAGTCAGTAAAAAAAAAAAAAAAAAGGAGTTCAGAATTTGGAAAGGTAATGGACTATGGAGGAAGACTATGGGTGCTTCGGTAATAGGTGTGATGTGCTAACTTACATCTGAAGAGGTATGAACCTGTACCACTTGTCATATGCAGTGTTGTAAGCCAATGTTACCTCTTTTAAAAAATAACACAATTATAAAAATAAAGAAGAGAGGTTAACAGTGCTCTAAATCAAATTTGTCAGCTTTATTTGGGTCTATTTCTTGGGATAACCCCAGACCTCAGTACAGGTGGGTGTTAGACAGGGACTAAGGGAAGGCGGGTGCTGAGCTGGGTAAGAGATGACTCGTATTTCTGAGAACTTTCTGCATGGATTTGACAAGTAAAGAGACTTGGAAGTGTTGCAGTAGCCCCAGAGTGTAGACTCAGGACAATGACTTAGCTGTAGCCTGTCAGGTTCTGAGGCAACATAAAAGGGATACATTTTCCATTGTGAAAACCATTAGGAAATGAAACGTGCTACCTTGGGAGCTATCAAATGTGTAGTCACTAGACATCTGCTAAGGAGGGCAGGGAGGGGAGATGTTGGAGAACTCAAATGTGCTCTGGTGAAGCAGCAAGGCCCTGGCTCCACTCTTAACTGGTTGTATCGCTTTTAGCAGGTCACTTAACCCCTCATGGCCTCAGTTTTGTCATCTCTGAATCCAAAAGGTAGGACTGGGAAATTCCTACACTACTTTCAGCTTTGAAATTTCGTGATCTTTGGTATGGGCCCACGTCCTTTGCTTCCTTGTCAAAGTGAACCCCTCCACCCCTGACCAGCATGTGCTGGCTCCATCTCTAGGCCTCAGCTTTGAGGCTCATCTGTGTCTGAAGAGTGTGGGTCAGCAGGCCCAGGAAGCACAGGGCAGCTTGCTCTGAATATGATGGCTTAGGCCTTGTGCAGAAACACTTTGACATCAAATTCAAATTGCCCAGCCCCTGGTGTGAATTTCACAGAACCTTTGATGGGCTTTTGCTTTCTGTTTGCTTAAAACATATTTGTTTTCAAGAACATGCTCCATGCACAGGTTGCTGGAAAGATCTGACAGACATCTTTTAGCAGTTAGTTCTCTGTACCACTTTTGGTCAAAAGTTTTGAAATTCTCCTCACTCTGTGCTGTGTCATATTTTCAAACATGGACACAAATCTCCTCGCTAGCTCAACAGTACTTAAAATAGCTGTGGACGGCAGCATTCCTCCATTCTGTGGGTACTACCTCCCAAGTCAAAGGAGACAGAGGGTTTTACTGATGGAATGAGGTCTTTGTTTATAAGGGGTGAACAGCAGGGTTCCGGGAGCTCACTTTGGATACACATCTTGAGTTGAAACAGAAACTATACTTCCTCCACCTTTGGATCTCTTTAGAAAGATTGCTAAAACATTCCATTTTACTTTCTTAAGATTCTGCTAGTGGACATTCACTTATCTTAAAAAGTACACTACTATGTTAATTTATAATCTGTGTGCTTGATTTGCTCTCAACAAATATGTAGCAATCTACATGTTTGTTTTTTTCACAAATGGAAAATCTAAGAGCAATTCTACCTCCAATGTTCACTGGATGTGAACATTTCTTATAAGAGGACAATTAGAAATTAGAGGGGAGGGATTGGGGTCAGAATGGGGGGGTTGCAATTGTATGGGGAATATAAAAATAAAATTTATTATTAAAAAAAAGAAATACCTTTGTATTTATAATCTGAAAGAGTCCATTTGGAGGGTATTTTTTTACATGCCCAGTGCATATAGAGAAGTCATCCTTTTTAAAACCCTGGTCAGCCATCACCACCTCCAGGGTTCCTTCTAGCCCCAGCTTCTCCTAGGGCTACCATGACAAAGCACCACCAACTGGGGTATCTTACCACCAACAGTTGGTATCTTAAAATTGTAGGGTATCTTTTTGTTCCAGAGATTGGAAATCAAGGTGTTGACAGGGCCATGCTCCCTTAAGGAGTTAGGGAAGCCTCTGTTGCCTGACTTCCTCTTAGTTTCAGGTTTTCTTGGCAATTCTCAGTGCTCCTTGGGGTTTACAGCTGCATAACTACAGTTGCTGACGCCTTCTACATGTAGCTTCTTCTTTGTGTCTGTATATGTCTCTCTTCCTCTTGTAAGAACACCAGTCATATGTTCATAGACTCACCCTAATCACTTAACTTGATTACATCAGCAAAGGCTCTATTTCTGAGTAAGATCACATTCATCAAGGGAGCTAAGATTTTAATCCCATGACACCCCCTGCCCCAAACTGGTTGAGATGCCCCGTTTCTCTGTTTCCAATGCCCTTCTTAATTAAATGTCTCATAAAAGTTATCACACTGTACTGTCATTTTGTTCCTGCCAGTAGACTCACTTGCATAAAGTAAGGACTCAGAATATCTGAAGTTCCCAGCAAAGCATCTCCAGCTGGTAGACGCTCAAATGTTAGTGACATGGAAACACTTGATCATCGTCAACATGCTCGGATGTATGTGGACAGTGTTAGTGACATGCTTTTGTAAGATCATGAAAATATTAATCATTAATGTTGTATATAACTGCTACCATTTATTGTGTGCTTACTATGTCCTGGACACTATGTTAAGCATTTTTTAATTCCATTTAATCTTCACAGGAATATTCAATATTAAATATGATCATCCCCATTTTATAAATAATTTGAATGAGGCCTAGATTAGTTAAATTTCCTGAGATCCCACTACCAGCACATGGGAGACCGAGGACCTGATCATAGGTCTGTGTGAGTGCAGACTTGCATTCCTAACACTTTGTTGTGTTTCTTTCACACCAATTGTCCTTTCTGATGCTCCTGTGAGTGGAGGGCTGTGTTTGGTACTTATGTTCCAGCTCACTGATGAATATGCTGCAACCCAGAGAGGTTGAAAAACCAGTTGGTCTTTTGGCCACCCATATCCTTTGACCTCAATGTCACCTTTTTAGAAATTGCCTTTCTTTGTTGATTGCAAAATGATTTTTAGCAATATCTGAGAAAAGGAGGACATGGAATGGAAAAAGCATTACTTTAATAGTTTATGAATTTAACTGACAAAGAAGAGCTAGGTTTATCGATTGCAATGGAAAACTATTTTGAGAAATTATTCGCTCTGCCTTCAACTTGGTCAACAAAGCACCCTCGTGGTATGTTTACTTTGTTGGGTAATGATAGATCCTATTTTGACTCAGCAATTCTTCTGGAGACAGGAGCTACTGTGTGTTCCTCAGAGTTCCCCCAGCCTGTGTCTCCTTCCCTACAGTCCCAGGTCCTGGTCCCCAAGCACTTGGCATGGCCTTGGACTTGAAATCCATCTAGCCCTCAGGTGGGAAGAAAGAGGAATTGGAGCTTACTTCTTGGATTCCACATCCAGCTACACTTGACCTGGTCAGGCTCTAAGCTTTCCCCAGGGCTGATAACTGGGGTGCCTGCCTCCTTCCCTGAAAATCAGGTCTTTGCTCTTGTGTCTGAACCTCCAGCCTGCATCCCAGCTCAGGTAATCTACCTGATTGCCTGCATTTCCACAGCGTTGTCGCCAAATCCTGGGTTCTTCTGGGCTGAGTCTACCGAAACAGGTTGATTCAGGCCCCGTGATCTGCAGATGGAGCCCCCTGGTACAGCTGCCTGGATGTGAGTCTTGTCTGCTGTGGGCAACTGCTGCTTAGGGCTGGACCTGTAATGCTCACATCTGTCCTGATCACCACTTCCTTCCTTTTACCATTATCTTGGGATCCTTTGTCCTGCCTTTGGGACTAGACATGTTCCTGGCACTGACAACTCACCTCTGTCCTCTCAACTTCAGCCCAGCCTAGCACTCATACCACCCTTAACAGGTTGTCTTGTTATGTCCAGCCCCGACTGGAGACAGTCCTCCATTGCTTTTCTTTCAAATGGGGTCAAGTTCTCACCTGGAATGTGAGACTCTTTACTGAAGCAGATGCTAGAAGGGGCAGAAAAGGGGCAAATAATTGCTAGGGGCAGAAGACACAGAGGAGGAGTGATGGAAAGCAGAGGTACCAGGCCCAGCAGAGTGCAATGCAACCTTCAGTGGCCACTGTTCTTTGAGATTAAAGGCAAAGGTTGGTTGAATGGCAAGGCCCTTTCTGATCTGCTCTGAGTCCGCAGTACATTGTGACCACACAGTCACATGCTCACTGGCCAGTTATTGTGACCACACGGTCACATGCTCACCGGCCAGCAGCCCTGGATAGTATTCAAAATTCCTAGGTCTATCGGGTTCTCCCTGGCAGGTTCCTTTCTGGACAACACTTTTAGCCCTTTGAGGCTCAGTAAACATAGAAAGGAGAGGAGAGAGAGAGAGAATTGGCCATGCCTCTAATGTGAATACAGAACCCAGCCCTCCTCTAAGAAATGCCTGTCTAATTGACAAAGCACTGGGCCATAGTCCAGCCAACATTTGTTGGACTTGACCTTGTTGCCTGGCACTTGCAGCCAGCAACCCAGCAACATGGAGGGGAGCTGCGTCCCTGGAAACATTTGTTTAAGTACAGTTTCTACAAGAAAATTCTACCACATGCTTAACTGGAGTCTTTCTCTCTGCAATTTAAGCCATCTTCTGCTTTTCCCTGCATCGGCTTCTAACTCTTCTCTGAAGTTGGTAGTGGCAGGTTTTCTAAGCAAGAGGAGGATCTGAGTCTCAGAGCTTATTTCTTTCCCCACCTTTGCCTTCCTGAGCATGTGTCTTTCTCAGACTTTCAAATTTTGTGAATTTGCCTTAATGAGTTAGTACATAATAGGTTCCTGTGCTGTTTGAGAAAACAATTTCCATCTGTTCATATATTTTTAAAAAGTAATGGGTCCTAATTAAAAAAGTCTAGGGCCTCCCTGGTGGTGCAGCGGTTGAGCACTGGGTTGTGAAGCTGCCCACAGCCTCTGCAGCACTGGTTCGATCCCCGGCTGCTCCCCGGCCACCAGAGGAGGGTCCCGCATGGCGCACAGACCTCTCCTGCCGCCCGCTGCTCCCCTCAGCAGTGTACTTCGGTCCTTCTGCCTGTTCTGTTCCCTGCTCTGGCTCTGGTGAATTCTCTAACCCTCCCACACTTCTGACTGTACCCCAGTGCTTGTATAAATAAATTAAATAAATAAAAATTTTTAAAAAAAGTAATTCCTTCCCTACTTCCTCCTCTCAAATCCTGAATTTTAGATCTTTTGAGGTCCAGCAAAATTTAGTGTTTATTCCCTTCTGAGCGCTTTTCAAGCTATTGCTCTCACCATGCAGCTTTCATTAATCCTCATGGTCTCTTCATATTGATGCTCAGAAAAATCTGAGTTCTTGCTATATATTAAAATATTGCTCAAAACTATTGTCTTTTGCCCCCTCTTCTGAGGGTGTATTTATTTATTTGGCCTTCAAAATGAAAACAGACATCTCTTACAACTGAAAGGAGAGGCAAGCACGGGCCTCCTCGTCCTGTTTGTGGGAAACAGCTGGTTAGTATAATTCACAGGCCTCTCATTTTGGGGCTTGCAGTCCTGAGCGGTTTCAGGCTGAAATCACAAGTTGGCAAACAATAGTGAGAGCCAGGCCAGGAAAGAAACAGACATATCTTATGCACAGAATGAGAGCAACCAAATAAGCATGCCAATATTCTCGCTGCCAGCAATTCTACTTCTAATATATTTACCTTGGAAGCCAGTTTATTATTCCAGTGATGAGGATACTGAGAACTATTCTCCTTTACAGTTGGCATCTGACTTGGGAGGAAACATCTTGCTGTTTGTTTAAGGGCACCGTAATGTTCAGCGGTGACTTGTATTAGGTAAATGATCAACCTTGGACATTCTAGGTGGAAACTTTGAAATAGTCAAAAAAAGATGTTTATTATATATGTGTGTGTGTGTGTGTGTGTGTGTGTGTATTCTCATAATATATGACTTATATGTTTCTATATATTTAAAAACTTTTCTCCATGACCAACCATTACATCCTGTCCCTTTCTCCTCCCCACTGCCCACTTAACCTCAGAGCCCTCAGAGTATTTATTAACATTCGTTAGTTTTGGTCAGGACCAGATTGCTTCACTAATGAGTTATACTAAACTTCCAAAGATGAACTAATACCTACACTCATACTCTTCCAAAATTTTAAAGACAACACTTACCTTGCGTTTACATGTAGTATTTAAAAAAAAAGAAAAACTCTTGTTTTACTTAAGTTACCCTGTTACACTCTCAGATTAAGGGGATTTCCTAATAAGTGGGACATCACCTCTTGGGGCTATATATTAGGATCATGCTATTTATTCTGTTCAACCCAAAGGAGGAGTGGAAATATTCAAGATAGCTGGGGGATAGTTATAATAAACTTGATTTCCCAGAAAGGAAAAGTTTATTTATTTATTTTTATTTTTTATTTTAACATTTATCATTTTTTACATTTTTTAAAACAATATTTGCTTCCCCCCATCCTCTCAGATTGAGTCCTCATAGAATTTCCTTCCAAGGCACCTGTGCACCATCACCACAGTCCCCTGTGCTCCTCCCTCCCTCCCTCTGATCCCTCTCCCGCCTCCTCCCCTGCAGGATGTCTCTGATTTGTAATTGTCTGTTTTTGCTTTGTTGTGTTTTGTGTTGTTATTATATATGTTTTTACACTGATGTCTTACTTGGTTCCCCTATATTCCTGTGAATATAAGTGAAACCATCCGAAATTTTTCTTTTTCCTTCTGGCTTATTTCACTGAGCATAATTCCTTCTAGCTGCATCCACATTGCTGCAAATAGCATGATTTTATCTTTTTTGATTGCTGAATAATATTCCATTGTGTATATGTACCACATCTTCTTGATCCAGTCATCTACTTTTGGGCATTTGGGTTGTTTCCAGGTTTTACCTATTGTGATAGTGCTGCAATAAACATAGGTGTACAGGTGTTCTTTTGAATCACTGTTTTTGTGTCCTTTGGGTAGATCCTTAGTAGTGGAATGGCTGGATCGTATGGTAGCTCCATTTTTAGTAGACTGAGGAACCTCCAGAGAGCTTTCCACAGTGGTTGGACCAGTTTGCACTCCCACCAGCAGTGTAGGAGAGTTCCTTTTTCACCACATCCTCGCCAACATTTGTTGTTGCTTGTTCTTTTGATTCGTGCCATTCTTACTGGTGTAAGGTGGTATCACAGTGTGGTTTTGATTTGCATTTCCCTGATGATAAGGGATGTTGAACATTTTTTCATATGCCTGTTGGCCATTTGCATTTAGAAAGGAAAAGTTTATACAGGTCCTTCTCTACCCTCTGGATTATCTTTGTGAACAAAAATTTAGTTATTATTTCATCTACTTCTGGGCTTATCCAACATTTTGGACAGATTAGCAAAGAATGAGGCCATGTGAGGGTCTAAGGCATGGACTGTATGTGAGACTTACAGAGGACAGGGTAGGAAGGAAGAATGGAAATGATCTAGGAAGAGGAAGAAGAGTAAGATGGGAGAGGAAATAAACAGAAGAAATGTCATCCTGAGGAGTAGTGGAGGGTCACCCCTGACTATTCCTGGTCACATCTGTGCTGTTATTCTGTCAGGAAAAGTGAGAGTACAGGTCCCCCCCCCCCCCACTAGCTGAAGATAGAACATCCTTTTTTGAGTAACTATTTGGGGGGGGGGTTATTGAGAATGCTCGAAATAATCTCCCATATAGATTAATGGGAATAATATTCCCAGACCCCCAAAATAACCTGCTAATCTTTCTTACCAAATCCTAGCAGAGGAAACCTATATTTCTTTTCGGCAAACAGAAAAGCTCTCAGGAATGGACTCTTCTTACAGCTACTTGTATAAACTTGGTACTGTATTTTAACAGGCCCTGCTCTAACATAGGTCTCACTTTTTAAAAATAAAATCTTCATATATCACCTTTGAAATTAGTTGCTTAAGCTGACCAAAGATCTGAAGCATACAGCAGGGGAGGAGGGAGAGGTGTCAAAGCAGGGGCAGGAAGAGCCACCAGGGACTGTGGTGATGATCTCGGTGCTATAGAAAACTATAGGGACTATGCCTGAGGGGAGAAAGCAAACACTGTCAAAAAACGAACAGTGGTGTAAGAAAATAAATAAATAAATAAGAAATTACTGGGCCTCCCCCGTGGCGCAATGGTTGAACCCTGGGTTGTAAAGCTGCCCGTAGCCTCTGCAGTGCCGGTTCCATCCCTGGCCGCCTGCGAGAGTCCCACTTGGCGCGCTGACCTCTCTTGCCACCCGCTACTCCACTCAGCAGTGTACCTCTTCAGTCTGCCTGATCTGTTCCCTTGTCTCTGGTGAATTCTCTCCTGAGCTTCTGACTGTACCTAGTGCTTGTATAAATAAATAAATAAATCTTTTTTAAAAAAAAAGAAAAAGAAATTACTTGCTTCATTATCATATCAAAAAAATTCAGTATTTATATTGGAAAACCCATCCTTTAGTCGCCTTCCATTTCTTAGCCTTTTTTTTTTATGCAAAGCATAAAAATTTCAGAAGTGTGAGCCAATTATTGGTTGATTAAGTTACAGGAAAAAAGCATGATTATCCAATAAAAGTCACAAATGTATATATAGCTAATTTTATGCCTACATGTATCTAACCCAGCCATGGTAATTATAACCACACTTTGTTTTTTATTTCCTGGGGGAAATAGGTTAGATTGGACCTGAATGCATGATTACAGAGTACACACATATAAATTGAACTTTCCTAAATCTAGGTCACTTGGAAAAGAAGGTTCTTTTGATTAAGCCAGGTTGACAATTAGATTCACAGGGCACTTCAATGTTAAGTAATATTCTTCCCACAATCTGGGTCATAAGGCAGTGTAAACAACACATTGATATTAAGAAACAGAAAATCACATTCACCATAATAGTATAGCTTCACAGAGTATGGTTTTACACTTTAATATGCTGTGTTCTGTTCTGCCATGTTAATATTTTAAGTAATATAATTTCCTTTTCGTGTAGTTTTAAGTTCATCTTTTATTTTCTCTTTACACTTCTGGAATAACTTTCTATTATGCTACATCTTATGCCAGGAGAAAATCCTGAAAAAATAGAAAACATAAAGTCAAATAATCTTTGTAGGAAAATAGCAAAAACAATAAAAATGGCTTTAAGCTCCTCCTCCAAAATGTCGTCTTGTATATCTTGCAGATTCAATCTGTGTACCAGGCTTCGATCCAGGGCTCAACATGATGACTGGGATCACCCCCATTAACCCAATGATACCAGGTCTGGGGCTAGTCCCACCTCCACCACCAACGGAAGTGGCTGTGGTTAAAGAAATAATTCATTGCAAAAGTTGTACTCTTTTCCCTCAAAATCCAAGTAAGTAACACTTGTGAGAAATATTTGCCCATCATTTTAAATTTCTTTTTCTTTTGTACATGATATTGCTGCCTTCCTTTTCAGATGTGACTCAACATTGTCCCACAGAGATAAACAGAATGAAGAGCCATTCTTCAACAGTAGAGGCCTTTGTCTCTAGATTAGGACAAATATATGGGGATGTGTCTGTGTTTCTGTCCAGGAGCTGAATCAACACCAGGAAAGCGACATGTGTGATTTGCAGCTATATTTCCAGCATTAAGAATCTATGTGTGTGCAGTGAAGTCTAGCATTTTCTGCAGAAGAGTGTGAAACTTGAGCACTTCCATCCATCTTCACAAATGTGGGAGAAAAACTCTGAAATGTGTTTTGCTAGATGGAAAAAATGAATTAATTTGGCAGTTAACAATTGTAGGGGGGAGCCTACATTTCAGAGTTTCTGGGCCAAATTGCATTTGCTTGAAGGAAACATACGTTTGATGAAATAAATGGACCAAGTTTTTTTTAATTTAGCCTCAGATACTAAGTTTATGGGTTTATATAGCTTGGGTTGGTTTTTTCTTTAATTCATATTAATCAATGTTGCTTTTTAAAGTGGACTTTTCAGGAGATTGCTTTAGTAATCTACATATAAACTAGGCAAAATGTTGTGACAGTGTACATTTTATCTTTTTATACAGTCTCCTCCAAATGTAATAGTTTGCTTATTTAAAGGTGAATAATAAAAAAGGTGTTTTTTTGCAGGCCTGATGTTTCCTGGCCAAGTAAGTAGCCCGGCAGCTTCCAGGTTCCCTTCGCCGAATTCTGCCTTGCACTTCCATTATTCTGCAACAAGACAAAGCAGATAGCAAGCTGTGGCTTTTCATCATGTTGTTATTTCATCATGCTTTGTACTTTGTGAAGTGCCCCCCCACCCCCCATTTTCTGGCCTTTTGTATTATGAAGGAGAAATGAAATTATGCTAACCTTTGCTTTATCTTTGTTCATGGACAAGCATAGCCACTGTACAAAATGAACACAAAAGTAAAGAGAGGTTGAGGAAAGGAAAGAATTGCTGAAAAGCAAGGCAGCCTGAGATCAGGGTTTGTTGGGAGAGAAATTTATCATGACATAGAACAGAGAAGGTTGCTCTACAAGTTTTACTTTTGCCAGGTGAGCCTGAAAAAAGATCACAAATAAAAGGTAAAATCCTTTGTTTTATTGTGATTATTAGATCTTCCACCTCCCTCCACAAGAGAAAGACCTCCTGGGTGTAAAACTGTGTTTGTCGGAGGATTACCAGAAAACGCCACTGAGGAAATCATTCAAGAAGTCTTTGAGCAGTGTGGTGATATCACAGCGATTCGGAAAAGCAAGAAGAATTTTTGCCACATTCGTTTTGCAGAGGAGTTCATGGTTGATAAAGCCATTTACCTTTCTGGTACTTTGCATTATATAAGGGGATTTCTAGGTGTTTTGATATGTCTTGTGATGTTAATATGAGCTTATTTCCTTTTGCCTTAATCCACAATGATATCCTTACAGTTTGAGTTGGAAAGAGAGTGAAGTCTGCCTTTTTCCTGGGCCTCCAGAAGCTGGCCATTAAGTCTGGGAATGTACCTCCCTCCAGAAAGCGTTCCCAACCATCCTGTCTTTAGGAATTCTACTGCATTCCTAATTAATGTTGTCAAGTGCTTATTAGAGGAAAAGCAATATTATAAATACTGAGGACCTTTGTTACTATTCGATGAAATCCCCTGGGGGAATAAAGGACACTCTCTAGGCATAATTTCAGTTTTTCAAAAGTGGTTCACTTTCTGGATTCCAGGGTACCAAATCTAGGTCAGTTCTTTGCAGAAAAAGGTCCGTGAGCCCTAGAGGAAGGTCCAGCATCACTGCCCAATCGCCTGTGCATGGAACTTAGTTAACTAAATTCACTAACTTAGTTAAGGCTGTTCCATTACCCCTATTACTGGAGACTTTACCAATGATTGAAATTAAACCTAATGCTGCCTTCCGCTCTCTGAGTGTTGGCGCAAAATCTATTGTACAAATCTAAGAATTATGAGGTCTGGTGTTGATAGGTGACTTAAAGAGGTATTTTTAGATTCAACTCTGCCTGCCCCTCACACTCTCCATCTGCATACTTCAGTTTGTCATGCTTCTCCCCACCTCTCTATACCTGATGCCCAGCTAAAGGGAGGAGGTAAGTAAAGAACAGGAAGAAAATCTGAACATTAATGCCAGATTTGCTTAATTCCTGCTACCAACCCCTATTGCCATGAAATTCTCAGGCAAACCCCAGAAACCTTCGGGTTGTTCTCCCGGTACATCAGGAGGTGATCAGGAGAATTTAAAAACTCTTATTCCAATAAAACCTGACAAAGTAAGAAAAAAATCAGAAAGCATTCCAAAATGAAAATAGAAGACGAGACATGGAGTAAAAATATTTTACAACATGCAAACAGCTATGTATTGCTTTCACGCATCCTTGTGCTAAGACACCATGGTAATCTGTCAGATAGATGGGGATTCTGTTGAGTGCCTGGCCCTGGGCTTCACATGCTTTGGGCAAGATACCTTCTCTGAGCCTCCTTTCTCCTCCTCTGCAAAATCAAGATAGAAACATGACTATCTTATAGGATTGTTATGAGGAAAAAAATCAAAATAATGGATATTAATTACTTAGCTGGGCACCTGCAACTTAGGAACAATTCATTACTGAATAGTTCTATTTGTTTGGAGTTTTTAGATTGATTGATTGATTTATGCACAGAAGAACAGGGGTGTAGGCCAGAGATGTGGGGGTGAGAGGATTCACCAGAGAGAGAGTGGGGAGAAGAAGAGGCAGATCCACTGACATACACTGCTGAGGGGAGCAGTGGGTGAGACAAGAGAGGTCTGCTGTGTCCTATGTGGGTCAGCTCCCTGTCGAGGGATCAAACTCACCCCTAAGGGTGATATCGCTAAGACTTAATCCCTAGGCCCCCAGGGAAGCCCACAATGTTGTTTTTAACACAAATATGCTGCCAATGAGAAAGACTGGCTCTTGTTTCCTAGGAACCCTGCCCTGAGAACATGGGTTCTAATCACAGTTCTACCAATTAAACTATTATTTTACCCCACCTGATGAAAGCAAGGGGTTAGAGTAGATCAAAAGTGCTTTTCAACACTGTCATGATACAATGTTTAGATCCAATCAGAACATCCGTAAGATATTGCCAAAATGAACAACCAACAATTAGTCAAATGAAAGGAATCCTGTATATGTACCTTGATGCCATGCTTTTCCCAGTGGGGCCTCTTGTTCAGCTCCTTTGGAGCCACAGGAGCCCACAGCAAAGGCCTGTACAGCAAAAGCATGCACAGGAGTTTCCAGGCTCTGCATCCACTGCCCTGGGGAGACTGTAGTGTCAATCTGGAAAGATCTGAAAGGCTAGTTACTGGGCAGGTCAGGAAGCAAGAAAGGTTCCCCCTCCCGTATGTGAGCTGCAGCAGCCTGAGCCCAGCTGGGAGGCCTGTCTAGTTTTAGTCCCATTTTCACATTTGAAGACCAAGCTATTATAGACTCAACCTCATCAGGTGTCTTTTAAAGCCTTAAGGATGTTCTGCTGAAAGAGAGGGTGCTTTTGGGGGACCAGAAATGTCTGAAAAGTAATGCTCTGGACACGAAAGTTGCCTGGCCAGTTGGGACAGCTGATCTGTCTTAGAAACTCTATTTATATACCCCACTGGCCTGCCTACTTGTTAAGATTCCACAGCCCACAACCAAGACAGACTCTTCTTGAGCATTAATGCTGCTCATCAGTAATTGGGTACTTGTGTCTTGAGATAACATGACGACTTCCCATTGTTCAATAGCACTGTTGAAATCTAGGAAGGAGAAGCACATGAGGAGAATCAGATGTGAAATCTCTTTTCTATTTGTAACTTTTCAAAGTTGTGAAGTGCCCTACCAGGGAGAAGCCAGCCCCTACAGGGATTTTTAACAGAGCTTCAAGCCAAAATGATAAGATAATCCACTGAAATCTGCCAGGAGATCTTGAACAGCAGCACGGTGCAGCCCAGCATTTCACAGTGGTGTCTCATTTGCAAAGGCCCTACGGAAATAAGCCCACATGTTTATTCCGCTCCCTCCTCTGGCAGCCTCTGATAGCTCTGATCCCCCTGGGACCTGAACTTATGTTTTTAAAATCTGAGTACCCCAACCTGAAGAGCAACCTCAATGTCCAATCTTCTTCATTTGAAGTTAGGTTTCAGTTCTGTTTGTGTTGATTTCTCAGGTCAGGTCTCCAATCATAATCTTAAGTTGGGTAGCTCATAGGAAACCCCCCAAAGAATTCCAGGCCCAATTTTTTTTTTGGTCTAGCTCTGGGCTCTCGCATGGGCTCCTGTGGCCTTCAAAGATTGTGCGGACAATTTGTGCAGTACTGCGTGCCAGATGAGGTGTGGAGGGCTCTAAGAAAGGCAGCAGCGAGGCCTCTTGATTGAAGGTAAAATATTCTATGTGCCCCAGAGGATAAGTGGAAATAAAACAGCATTGCAAAATTGCCTTGGTAATTGTGGCTTTTGCAGCTGCTGAGAGAGACTCGAGCAGCAGCTTTTTCCAGGGGGATAAAGCTGTAGCCTGGGAGGGAGATGTCGTGGAATTTACTTTGTAGGTCTTTCTAAGTTCATAGATACTCTTTGCTTATGCCCCACTCCACCTCTTTCTAGAAAAGAATTTAAGAGCTCTTACACAATAGTTAGGGTAAATTAAAAATATAAAATTAGGACCATGAAAGGGTAGAGCGCAAAACTGCTACTTACCATATCTCTCTCTGAGCTTCCTGGAAGGCAGAGGGAAGAAGGTGGTAGGAGGCGAGCCCCATTCTTGTGTTATCCTCTTAGTAACAGTGGATTGCTGGGCAGTGCTCTCAGATTACTGGGGAGAAAGAAAACTGCTTCCCACCTCCTCTGAGAAGGTTGTCCCTTGTAAGAGCAGAACAATAAGTGAGAGCTTGCTTAGGCCACACAGAGGGCCTGGACCCAACTTTGCCTTTACCATTGTGACCTCTGATATGACCAGACTTTCCATTGGTTTCAGGTTACAGGATGCGATTAGGGTCTAGCACAGACAAAAAGGATTCCGGCCGCCTGCACGTGGACTTCGCCCAGGCCAGGGATGACTTCTATGAGTGGGAATGTAAGCAGAGGATGCGCGCCCGAGAGGAGCGGCACCGCCGCAAGCTGGAGGAGGACCGGCTGCGGCCCCCCTCCCCGCCGGCCATCATGCACTACTCAGAGCACGAAGCCACCCTGCTGGCCGAGAAGCTGAAAGGTGAGGCCCCTTACACTGCTGCTCCTTCTTCGGCTTTAACCATGCCGGCTGAGAAGCGCTGCAATCCCCCTACCCAAAGGCTGTGTGTTTCCTTTGCCCCTTCAGGGCTGATTTCAAGGGAGTGGGGGTCACCTGGGAGCAGACATCTCCGTATGGCCAGCTAGGCTTCATCATGCTGTTTGGGACAGAACCAGCCTGTTGCAGGGCGCTCCCCTGTGTTCTCCATGAATGCTGTGTGCTGTCACTGGTCAGAACTGGTAGAAAGAGGGACAGAAGGATCACTAGCACCAGACCCAAAGCACCATGCTCTCTTCTGATCCGTGGTGAAAAGGGACTAGCGAGCCGGGACCATCTAGTCCCAGATATGTGAGGCAGGCCCTAGCATTGCTCCAGCACTGTTGAGTCTGTACCACCCTGAGATTTTATTTTTTTTTTAAGATTTATTTATTTATGCATACATAAATCTCTGGTACAGGCCAGAGATGCCAGGGGGTGAGAGGATTCACCAGAGACAGAGTGGGAAATAGAACAGGCAGACTTACTGAAACACACTGCTAATGGGAGCAGCAGGCAAGACAGGAGAGGTCTGCCTCGCCATGTGGGTTGCTCCCTGGCCAACCGGGGGATCGAACTCATGCTGCAGAGGCTGCAGATTGCTTCATAGTATGGTGCTTAACCCCTTGCACCACCAGAGAGGCCCTGTACCACCCTGTTTTAACACACCCGGAACTGTATGGAGCCCTGGAGAAGGGGTATGGAGAATAGGATCCCTGTGCAAGGGACACACCTGCGGGATCATTAGGAAGAGAAAGCAGTCTTCCATTTCTAGCCCGTGTCCCCTATTTCAGGCCTGGGAAACCCCAAGTCAGCTGCAGTTGCTCCTGGAATGCCCCATACGAGCATGAAGTGCTGCTTGCTAGTGCAAGGACATGCTGGGTGCACATCATGCTGCCCAAGAAGGAGGCTTACAGATGTCAACACCTGCCTCTCTCTCCTTTGAATAAAAGGCTTAATAAAATGCAAATAAAAGATGTAAAGTGGAAATACAGCCATCACCTCACTTTCCCATTCAGACTAGAAACCGTAAGAAGTGGCCAGAATGAAAAGTAGCATTCTCAACTAGAAATGTTAATTTTGATATTACAATTTTTTTGATATCCAGAGCATTGTATGGTTTCTGTTTCTAAGCTACATAGACTAAATTGCAATCTGTTATGTCCACACCTGGCAGTGACAAGGACTAGCACCTTAGTTCGATGACCTCGTGGAGGAATTTCACAATTTGGCACCTCCATTATGTGGTTGGTAGAAATGAGTACAGAGGTGTCTGTGTGTGATAGACGAGCATGGCATTGCCTTTCCTGCTAAAGGATAGCAGACTGGGATGTCAATTTGGTAGAAGAGTTTGCAAGCCTTGCCATTTCAAAAGTATATATTTATATAGATGAGTATAATTTGCAGATTTTAGAAGCAGCACCTTTGCCAAGTACTGTGTGGTCCCTTGAGGAGAGAACAGATTGGAAATTTTAATAGATCGCAGTTACAGTAGAATAAACTAGCAGGGGACACATCTCAGGCAACAGTCAGGTAATATCAAGCTTGACAATTTCCACCCAAGCACAGAGTTTGGAATATAAACAGCATTTAATTGCTTAGGAAATTGGCTGCCTCGGAGAGGAAATCCACTCCATGCTCCTTATAATACTACAAAGCCAGACAGGAGGAGCCAAGGAAACTGTTTCCTGAAGATGATTTCACTGATGTGGGGATATAAAATGTAGTCCAGACCAAAGGTAAAGAAGCTCAGGTCAGAAAGGAAATGGAAATGTAATCTGAAAATACCTAATTGGATATTTTTTTCTTCCCTGAGAAATCTTGCTATCTTAGATTTATTGCAAACATTTCCCCCATTTTACATTGTGCTTTTGTGTTCTTACAGTATTCTTTCTTTTTATTTGTTTATTTTAAAGATTTATTTATTTATACAAGAACTGGGGTATAGGCCTCCCAGGTGGCGCAGTGGTTGAGCGCTGGGTTGCGAAGCTGCCCACAGCCTCTGCAGTGCCAGTTCGATCCCCGGCCGCCAGGTGAGGGTCCCACAAGGCGCGCAGACCTCTCCTGCCGCCCGCTGCTCCCCTCAGCAGTGTACTTCTTCATTCTGCCTGCTCCGCTCCCGCTCTGGCTCTGGTGAATTCTCTCACCCTCCTGCGCTTCTGACTGTACCCAGTGCTTGTATAAATAAATAAATAAATCTTTAAAGTAAAAAAAAAGAACTGGGGTATAGGCCAGAGGCACAGGAGGGTGAGAGGATTCACCAGAGGCAGAGTGGGGACCAGAACAGGCAGACGACCAAAAACACTGCTGAGGGGATCAGTGGGTGAGACAGAAGAGGTCTGCTGCGCCATGAGGGTATCTCCTTGGCCGGCTGGGAATCGAACCCATGCTACAGAGGCTGTGGACAGCTTCACAGTGCTGCGCTCAACCTGCTGCGCCACCGGGGAGGTCCCTCTTTCTTAATTTTTTACTGAAGTAATGTTGGTTTACAACTCTGTATATGATTCAGAGGTACATGTTCACGCCTCTTACAGATGTATGTTACTGGACCACAGCCACCTCCAGGCACCCATAATCCTCTACTGTAGCCCACTGGGCTCCCTCCCTGCTTTACTCTCCTTCCCCCTCTGCTGCTTCAATTCTCCAGTCAGATATCTAGGGTTTATTTTGGTTTAGTTGTCTGCTCCTTTATTTTATTTCCCTATATTCCACAACTGAGAGAAATCATCTTGTATCTTACCATTTGTGGCAACATGGATGAAACTGGAGGGGATTATGCTAAGTGAAATAAGGCAAAAGGAGCAAGACAAATAGTTTTCTTTTGGAAACTCAACTTTACCCAAGAAAATCTGTACAAGCCAAATCTTTATTATCACCCACAACACCTTCCTTATCCTGCACAGTATAAAACTATGCACATAGTAGCTGCTTAGATTAATTCCTTTCTCTTTTCCTTAGCTGTTTGGATCTATGACCATATTGCATTTCTGGCCAGGAATACTACCAGACCTGCCCGCAAGTATAGAGAAGTGATGTAACCTTAGTCATTTTTACAGTCATCCCACACTTTGTTGAGTTGTTGACCATATCCTTGGCCCACTGAGGGAAGGAAAACAACACAGAAGCCCCTGCCTCACAGAACTTAGGTCTCTTAAATGATAGAGGCAGTTGCAAAGCACCCTGCACAGTAAGTCCCCACTTAATACCATTAGCACCCCTCAACACTACTTAACAACACTGATAAGGTTCTTGGAAGCTGCAGCTATAAGTCATGGTTAACAGAAGCTGGTCCTTGAATAATAGCATTTCAACAACTAGGTTTATTTCCTTTCTCATCAACTTTATAATAGAATGACATTGAATGAAAAGACAATATTTGAGGACCTACTGTACTTCCCACTACCCTGCATGGAAGTGTGGGATGCTCTCCTCAGGAGAGAGTTGCATCCTCCTCCCAGCTGGGCCCTGATGGAGAGACAGAGGAAGGATCTTTTGGCATCAGGTAACCCCATTCAATCAGGAAACATTGAGTTGTAATAGTGCAGTGTCTAAGGCATGGCACACCCGTGTCTGTTATGCTAATACAAATTCTAAAAAAGAAAATTAGTGGGCACCCTGCTGATTAAATAGACATTGTTCTGAGACAATTCAACTTAATGAAGACTGACTGGGAAGTAACTTCTCACAGACCCAAAGTTTATAGCATGGGTTTGAGAAAGTGAGGAGCTCAATAACACCATAATTACACTTTATTGGAAACAGTAGCACCAGGCAGATGAGATAATGAATTTCAGTGTGTCTAACACAGACCAGGAGGAACCCTGTGTTTGGACTGAGTGTGGAAGGAAGAGATTGATTAGACAGCAAGGAGAGATTATAACCAAATTCACTGGCGATTTCTCCTGGCAAGAGCATTTGAAAGTTTTTTGTGTTCTAGCCCCTCTTTGGAAAGTTTCACATAATCTTTCATGATGTGATAAAATGAAGAATTTCTCTCTGCATCAGGTGTGGTTTCGACAAAGCTTTGTGAGCAATGTCCTTGGGATTCCCTGATGTGTTATCAAGAATTCAGTCTTCCTTGGATCAGCATTCATAATTTCCAGAGGACTCGACTCTTATTTGCATACAGAATGGCCCAATGTCAGCCTGCCAGGGGGAGAGAGGGTGGAAGTGGTGCCAGCATTTCTCTGAGATGGTTGTCAATATTTATGGTTCTGAGAAAGTAAAAATCAATAACGCTATGAGCCAAGTGGAAGTTCCATTAGCTAAAAGCCAGTCTTCCTTCTTAGGGCAAGGGAAATGTGAAGTTCGGGAACCTGCTTGAGAATTACTTCCTTAGACATAATTGACCTTGACAGAGGCAAGATAGGGCATTTCATTTAGAAACATTTCGCCTGAGCCCAAACCATGGCATTTTCACATTTTTATAGTTACTAAACAGTTGGAGAGATCGTGGTGGGGGAGAGGAGAGCATTAACCACCTGTAAAGGCTTTCTGCGCTCTGGAAGGAAGATATCACCCCTTTTGATGATTGAGTAGCCATAAAATGATGTCCAGTGTTTGGGACACAGTGAAATGTGGAGAATGTGATAGCAGCAATGCTTTGGCCATCCTGGAATCCCCATTCTTGGATCAATATGAAATTGTACATTAGCAACTATTTCCAGCTATCATTGACGTCAAATCAGTAACCACTGATATACAGACACTATTTACTCTGTGTGAGCTGTAAAATAGCTTATAGTCTCCCACCCCTATAGAATCAAATATTCCTAGAAGGATGGAGAGGGGTCTCCGAGTCCATGCCTAGCATTCCGTTGAAAGGATCATCCATAATCTCTATGCCAAGTTCTTAATTATCACCTTATTCCACCTGTCACCCCTATAGGGATGCCAGAGGTTTAAGCAGCTATTCTTTAATTGGGTGTGGGAGGTTTGAAGACAGAGATTCACAAATCTCAGGAGATCCTTTCAGTGTTGCCACTATCTCAGCTGCTCCTTTCCATTTCACATTTTCATTACTTCTTAGATGACCTTTGAACCAGCTTCCTTGACTTTCATTGAATGGTTTCTTCCAGTGCCTCTTAAACTTTAAACCTGTGTTGAATCACCTAGAATAGGATACAGCTTCTCAGTAAGGACAACTGAGAAGGGCAAGTCTGCCTTTTCAGTAAGCACCCAAATGAGGCTCATGCTTGCCATCTTTAAATAGCAAAAGATTTGTCCCATAAACAACTTTTAATGTGTACTATCGATATGTGCCAGGTGCTCGATGAACATGGAACAAAGCGAGAGAGGGAGGGAGGTTGACAATATCTGAACCAACCAGAAACAAGATGAGATGGGCATGAAGTAAGGTGATGACATTGAGTTAGGATAATCATTACCATGGTATGTATTCCTCACAAAGCTAAAAATGGTTATTACCTCCCCAAAATAAAAAATGCTTTCAAAAAAGTTTTTGAGTCATTTGATAAATCACTGCAGGAGGCTGTCTCTATGTGATTATCTGACATCACTCTTAACTTTTTTGCCCATAACGACCTCAAGGATAAAAGAACCAGCGAGCTGAAGTGCCACAGGGACATTTATCTCTGCTAGACAATGTGAAAGTACTCCTCAATATGAAATTAGAGTTCTTAATATCAACTGATGTTTCACAACTATGGAGAATTGACTTTGTAGCTTTTGAATACTAATCACTCCAAATCTATTGAAGTAGAATGACGTGAAATATAAAGACAGTGAAAAACACAGAATGACCAGAAGACTGAAATATGTTTTGGAAGTTTTATTTTCATGTTAGTTCCTCAAGTCTGCAGACAGACCCATAAACTAGTAATTATACCTAGCCCTTGACGCTTTAAAGGTCAGGCATGAAGGGAATTGTGGAAACAAAGAAAAGCAATACCCACTCATCTCAGGATTACAGGAAATCTTCCTTTCTGAAAGGGACTGAGACTGAATCAGGTAGGAAGCGTAACAGCTAGTGAGGTGGACCAGGGATGTGAGGGGCCCTAGGATGATTGCAAAAGCAGAAGTGTTGAGCAAAGAGGAAAATGACAAAGGGTATGGGGGATGAAGAGGAAAATGCAAATCCAGGGAGTACTGGAAGCAAACGCTGGTGACTTGGGGAAGATCCTGATATATATACACAATGGAATACTATTCAGCAATCAAAAAAGATAAACTTATGCCATTCACAGCAACATGGATGGAGCTGGAAGGGATTATGCTCAGTGAAATATGCCAGAAGGGGGAAAAAATTATCGGATAGTTTCACTTATAGAAGGAATGCAGGGGAACCAAATAAGGGACCAGGGAAAAAATAATAATAAATTAAAAAAAACAAAATTAACAGGCAACTATTAATCAAAGACACTCAGCAGAGGAGGGAGAGAGATCAAAACAGGGAAGGGAATGTGTTCTTACACAAGGGACTATGGATGGTGCACAGGTGAATTGGTGATGGGAATTTTGCATGGACTACATCTGAAAGGAGAAAGCATGCATTGTAAAAAAGGAAGAATGATTTAAAATATATATAAAATAAAAAATAAATAAATAAAAACACTGGGCAGCTTTTAATGGGCGAATGGTCCAGTGCCACTAGTTTTCCCAATTCTGATTGTGGAAGAAACACCACTGCACATTTGAACTTCTAAACTGCACCCTTGTTCAGAGCTATGCCTAACATTGTCCATGGAAGGTATGCAGAATTTTTATAAGTGGGTCTTTGATGTGATTTTTATGAGCAGTGTTAATTTCTTTCCACATGAATAGCTTTAATAACGCTATCTAAACCCCATTTAAATTAGTTTATATTGTTTTCTGTTTTTTCAGTGATCTGTCCACTGAATTGAAGTTTCAGTTGACTATTGAAGATGACCACCCTATACACTCCAGGAGCCACTCAGAGAGATTTGCTGTCTCTGTCTTGATCAATATCAAGTCACTTCCTCCATGGCAGCAGATAGTGACCAGACTTACCAATCGTACCTTCATGAGTGTTTCTACATTCGATTAGAATATTAGTAGATGGATCATACATAAGCCTGGCGGTTCCAGACAGTTCAGAAATAAGGATGAAGTTGGGAGTTTGCAAAACCATCATGTCTTTTAAGCTCATGGAACTCTGCCCACTACTGGTTAAAATACTGGGAAGTCTTCTGCCTCCTTACCTTTCAAATTGTGTTTTTCAGTTGCTTAATCCTGAGAATGCTGTTTCTCTTTCAGAAAACGATCAAGTAACTATCACCTGATGGTGAACTTGCTCTGTAGGTCTGGAAATGAAGAACAGTAAAATTTAGTTTTTAGACCATTTGAGCAAGCATGCCTTCTTTTTAAGTTTATGTGTGTTCTTCCTGATATTTATGAACTGAGTGACCACAAGCAGAGAAGGGAAAACTACCGGTGTGCCATGGAGAGAAAGATGGGAAGGTGGAGCTCGCTCGCTCGCTCTTTGTTGGCTCAACAACCAAAACATTGAGGGTTGTCTCTCTCTGCTCTGTAGAGATGTCAGTCACAGCAAAGGGGGAAAATGAAACATGAAGTCTTTGTTCTTCTTTTGCTGTTAGGTTTTAAGAGTGAAAAAAATAAGATTTCTTATAGGCGTTAGGTTTATTTCTGCTGTCTTTTTGGAGGTCCATTCTCCTAACATATATTGGCAGGGAGAGAAGTAGAGAGTGCTAAGGAGTCAAAATTTATTCCGACTATAACGGTCGCAGTGGGCCTCTCACAAACATAATGCTAAATTATGGGCTTCTCCATGGGCTGAACGTAATGTTAAGTTGTGTGATGGATTTTATCTTGTACAAGCCGCTCCGGTCCATGAAATGAGATAAGAAGCAACTACAGCTGGAGTTCACGGAGGGTTGAACTCAGACTGAAATTCTGGAGTTAACAAAATTGCATAAGCTTGCTGTGACACTCAGCACAAGTGTTTGGTGCCTGTGATTTCAGGGAAAGTCAAATCTTTCCCTTGTAGGGCGCCCTGTGGTCACTGTCCTGCTGGTTATCTCCTCTGGTGAAAAAGCAAGGTCTGGAGGTGCACAGGGAAAAAGGTCTTGATCCTAAAGTCCAGTCTGCTGCTCCTTCTGCAGGAGAGGGCCTGGAATGGAGGCTGGTGGAGAGAGCCGCCATACTAGGGGTACTAGCTGGCAGATACCAGCTGCTGTTCTTCCTGGAGCAGGCAGACCACACACCCCACACGTACCAAGTTAGGCCAAGTAATTGTGCTTCTGTGCGCCTACCCCTTGGCCAAGAAACAGCTACAGCAAGGAAGTTATATCCTGATCTGGGAGAGGGGCTTCTGGGGGAATAGTTGTTAAGAAATAAACTGAAGCATGTAAATTTTTTCAGCTTGTTTGAGCAAAAATCTGAATCAGGCAGTATCTAATCTACATGACAGAAAGGAACTCTGAGCAACTGTATAATATAAAAGATGTTTATAGGCAGAAGGGAACAGGGAAATTATACTGTTATATATTTTTTAAAAAGTGGGTTGGTTAGTGTATGACAAGGTTACTTTGCTTTAACAATGATGGGGGTTTATCAAGCAGATTACCTAACTAGTGCCGATGGAGTGATTCCTGATTGACTAAGATTCCATTTCCAGAAGAGCTGAAACTGTAATTAAATATCAGTTCAGTGATGTGGGGCTTAGAATAAGTTACTCCATTTTGGTTCTGTTATCATATTTTTATCCGCACTAATGATATTTCTACAGCACTCTGCAAAATTCACAGAGTGCTTCACAAATGAAGGTTTTATCTAATTTGTAAAATAGTAATAGCAAGTGTTGATTTAGAAATACCTGGTGAGTAAAACATGAATCATCCTTTATCCATTCATCTGGAGAAAGAGAGAGAGAGAGAGACAGAGAGACAGAGAATGAGAATAGATGGAAACAACCCATATCCATTTCTCTGATGTTCCTGCAATGGAAGGGACATAAGAGGCGATCAGTTATTTGTGAAGTAGATGAATAAGAATCAGAATTATCTACTCTAATTTTACTTCTAATTTTTAGAATTCATACTCTACCTAGTTTATTTGAAACATGTGAGGTATTTTTCTTAAATCACATTTTCCAGGGCTAGAAAAATACAAATGAAAGCCTTCTCCCCTCAAGTGTACCTGGGAAATATGCAGTGAGCCTTCAGCAGTAGCATCGATTAATGTTGTAACAATCGAAATACAGCTTCCACTTCTAATTTACTTAATTACCTGCAAACTTGCTTTTCCTCCACCTCCAAGCCATACAACACAGGTCTGCTCAGCAGCCATTCTCAAACAAGCAAGTGTACTTGTTGTCTTTGAAATTAACTTTATCACTTATTTACAGGGGGAACTTCATTGCCCTTTCCTGCCCCACCTCACCCCCTACACACACAACTCATAGCAGATTCAAATAGGTTTCCACTAGCCTCCCAAAGCAAACACAAACCACCCCAGGGAACAGCTTCTCTTTTGCCGAAAACAAGGTAATAGTCTCTTTTTTAGCCTAATCAAATATGTGGTATTCAACCTATAATGAAATGAGTTCTGGACAGCAATAGAGTAAGAACTGATTTATCTCCGCTACCTGAATTTGGAATAATCTCTTACAAGTAGTTTCAAAGTAATTTAATCTGTCATCCATATTTTGACACTAGCTCAGCTGACTCTCAGGCAGAAAATTAGTATCACCATATAATATTTTAGATAGAAAGGTAAAGAATCAAGTGGAGACCACCTAGGTTAATAGCAGTTTTTCAAGCCAGTCTTAGAAAGGAGAAATCATGGTTTGGGGAAGAACGAGGTTATACCATATTACAAAGGATGCCGGGAACCAATCTTCTAAAACCGAGCTCAGCAGGTTGGTGGATGACAGGGTGACCCGCCCCCCCACCCACCTCCACCCCCTCTCCCCCATTTCTGGGTGCTTCTATGGTGCCCTGAAGGAGAAGAAAAACGAACTGCTAATAGAGCAGTCAGTCTGAAGAAAGCTATTGTGTCAACTTCTGAAAATGTCTCCCTTTGGCCGGTCCACACCGTCTTCAGAGAGGAACCCAAAGTAAAGCTTGTTTTCTCTGCTTGCCATGACTGCACTTGTTTTTGCATTTCCAGATGACAGCAAATTTTCAGAGGCCATCACAGTGCTCCTTTCCTGGATTGAGCGCGGGGAAGTGAATCGCCGTTCCGCCAACCAGTTCTACTCCATGGTGCAGTCAGCCAACAGCCACGTCCGCCGGCTCATGAATGAGAAAGCCACCCATGAGCAGGAGATGGAGGAAGCCAAGGAGAATTTTAAAAACGCCTTAACCGGAATCCTCACTCAATGTAAGTAAAAATTTGGGGGCCATCTGTTTTGTGGTGATTTTTTTTTTTTTTGGCCTTTTCTTTTGTTTTCACTTTATTTTTCCATTTGGGGGTAAGTAGCTCAATGATTTCCCATTTTACTCCATACTGAATGGCACACCTCATAACCTATTTCATGTTCTGTGGCTACTTGGAGGAACACGGACCCCGCCCTGAGAGCTTACTTCTCAAGGTGAGCAATGTTTCTGTAGCTTTTCCTCAGAACGCCAAGCCCAGCCCACAGGGCAGGGCAGCCAGAAGCATCTGTGCCTGCCAGGCAGCCACCCTTCACCAGGGGCTGTCCCTGCAGACCCACAGATCCTCCTAGTGCTGATAGTAGGAAGCAGACCCTGAGCACATTGCCCTTGGGCTCTATTTAGGAAGAAGGTATGGTCAGAAAAATTCCTGCTCAGGAGCCTTTATTTGAGGTGAGCTTTGGTTGTCAACATGGGCAACACAAGAATAGAGATTTTTTTTTTTTTGTTCTGCATTATTATTTTTTGGCCTTTCTTCATTTGGAAAGCAAATTGCCTTAACTACTTAATGCTGGTGATTTTTCATGTCCAGATCTTAAATTGATGAAGGGTTGCAAATGGGGCTTTCTCATAGAACAATAGTCAGGGTAATTACCCAGGGCTCTATTCAAAAAAAGGGCGTATATATATATTTTTTTAATGAGCACTCTATCTGTGTCTGCAGTTAACATCACAGCAGCAAAATGCATCACAGCTGCTGACATTCCCCTGCTTGGTAAAAGCCACTGAATGATATGGTGACAATGCCACACTGCATCCCATACCAGGTGCAGGGCCTCACACAGGCAGCAACACATGCAATTTACATACTCATTCTGAGAAGAAGTATTATTTTCTATGATCTAATGTGCCAGAATGCCTATCACCTCTTTCATCCTTGCAAAACCCAAGGGGTAATATATCTGTTGGGAGGGAAGGAGAGGGGCATGAAAAAGCAGGATCTGAAGTGCAAGAGTGTTTTCTATGACTTGTGGTCAAAAGACCATTTTTTGTAGCAGCACAGAATATCATATAAGAAGCTCCCAAACATAAACTCTGAGAAGTGACTGGCGACCCAGTATGAGACCAAACTGGGGCATCTGTCTTTATCAAAAAGCAATAGGAGGGCCTCCCCGGGTGGCGCAGCGGTTGAGTGCTGGGTTGTGAAGCTGGCTGGTTCGATCCCCGGCTGCTCCCCCCGGCCTCCGGGGGAGGGTCCCACATGGCGCGCAGACCTCTCCTGCCGCCCGCTGCTCCCCTCAGCAGTGTACTTCGGTCCTTCTGCCTGCTCTGCTCCCCGCTCTGGCTCTGGTGAATTCTCTCACCCTCCCGCGCTTCTGACTGTACCCAGTGCTTGTGTAAGTAAGTAAATAAATAAATCTTAAAAAAAAAAAAAAGGCAATAGGAAAAAGAGAATTGCCACAGCTCAAGCAGACAGTCTTCCCTAGATTCCCCAGTCTTGAGGAATGGCTGCCCATGACCCAGTGTATGTCCAGAAGTTCTAAAGTGGGGCTACTAGGGGCAGCATAAAGAAAACTAGTATTTTAAAGGTGGAAAGCAACGAGTCGATGCATGGGTCGAGGGCAGGTAAGAGTGGATTGGTAGTGGAGGGAAGGAAGAGGGAGAAAGATAACAGAATTCTAGTAATGCATTTCCTGCCGCATTATAGCAAGAAGCCAAATGGCTGAACTGTAGAATGATTACCGATTACCTTATGCCATCCATTTTAGCTGAATTCTCATGTCTATGTGGTTTAGTGTCCCTTCCTGGTAGAGAAGGCTCAAACCTTGGTTCTAACAGTGAGTTTAGGCAGGAGGCATGCATGCGTTAGAAGAGGGGAGGAATTGGCTTTTCTTTGGCAATGTCTACTGAAAGAAGCATCTATTAAATTGAGGTCCCACTGATGTGACTGAAGGACTGGAATGTGCCTAACATTATGCAGGTATAAACCAACCTAAATTTGAAACCACTGAGAATAGACCAAGAAGCCTACCATGTGGGGCTGCAAATGTCAGCGTCTTCTTATTGCTAAAAGCTATACTGGGAGGTGAGGATGAGATATGCAGCAGTAATGGGCTCCTCAAAGCTGGACCCAGGGCTGAGCCTCTGGATGCAGGCAGCACTGAGGACCATTTGTCCCTTCCACAGAAGCCTGCCTGTGCGTGCACACAAGAGGCTGAGCAGCCAGAGATGAGTGCTTCCCCTGCCAGACTGGTTCATTAGCTCTCTAAGGAGAAAGTGAAGGCCCGGGGTTGGAAGTTTGAGGGAGATCCCACTTCAGGGGAACCACAGGCATGGAGATCACTCTCGTCCATCCCACTTAGGCACCTCCACTGTAAAGTATCAGACATGGAATCCTTGCTTTTAACCTTCTAGTCTGATCCTCTTCTGGGTTTGTTTTCCTTCTCATCTTAAATATTACTGAAACCAAAATCCTGCAAGTAATTTTTTACAGATACCATCTTCCACCAGCAAAGCCCACATGCAGGTCATCCACATGTCCCATTGTCTCAACCTTCAAAAATGACCCACTTTTCTTTATTTTAACTGTCATGTCAGGGCTGCCTGAGCTACAATAATAAATAATGCATCTTCCCATAAACAAACAGAAAATGCCACCAAACTATACCTTTACAAAGGAAGTTTTTTCTCTTCACATACAGAAAAATTGAGGGTTAGGTGAGTTTGGCCTTGGCTAGTGGCTCATGGTTGTCAGCCTGAAGTTTCTGTCACACAGTTAACTTTTCCTAAATAGCCAAAGGTGACTGTCCTGCCATCACATATTTTTTATAGGCTGGAACCATATAGTAAAAAGGAGAGGAAGAAACAAAGAGGAAGGGGTTGCTTCTTTAGAGCAAGAAAGCAAAACCTGCTCATCAGCGTCCACTTATGTCTCACTGTGCAGGTTTATCTTATGTGGCCATTCTAAGCTACAAGGGAAGGGGGCAATATATCCTTTGATTTGGCCCATTGCTCTCCAGAATAAAATTGGAATGCTCCTAGCAGGGCAAAGGAGCGGATGGTTATTGGGAGGGTTTCACAGTTTCCACCAGGCCTAATCCCTCCCTCTCTGGTTCATTCTCTCTCTCTCTTTTTTTTTTTAAGATTTATTTATTTATGCATACAAGAGCTGGGATAAAGGCCAGAGGTGTAGGGGGTTAGAGGATTCACCAGAGACAGAGTGGGAAACAGAACAGGCAGATCAACCGAAGTACACTGCTGAGAGGAGCAGCAGGCAAATCAGGAGAGGTCTGCTACGCCGTGTGGGTATCTCCCTGGCCAGGGATCGAACTCGTGCTGCAGAGGCTGTGGACAGCTTCATAGGTTGTGTCTTAACCCCTTGTGCCACCAGGGAGGCCCTGGTTCAACCTCTCTTTTTACACATTGTCTGATACAGTTCAGATCACTTAAATCCCTTAACTTCCCATGGCTTAAAATTTTGTCTCCCCTTAGCCTGCAGAGCTCTCTGTGTCTGCCACTTCTCTCCCCTTAGCCTTCAGAGCCTTCTGTGTCTGCCAGTTCTACATCCATTTTCCCTTGAGTCAGTGGACATCATTGCCCTTGGCCTCATCCCTGCTAAGCTGTCAAAGCCACTTCCTACCTCTGAGCCTTTGCGTGTCTGTTCCCTCTGTCTGGTATCTTTGCCCCACTGGTTGCACACTGGAATCCTTCTCATCCTTCAGAAAGGCCTTTCAACCTGCCATCTCCTGGTAGATTTATGTGACATCACTACCCCTTCTTAGAGCCTCCTTGGGGCACTTCTCAAGCTGAATAAGGATGTAATCATCAATCTGCTTTTGATTATTATAACAAGTATCACAAAGGAAAAGACATGTCTTTTTTAGACATCAATATATGTCAAGTGTCAGAAACATAGACATTGTTTAACAAATATTTGGTGGATGAGTGAGTGAGTGAATGAGTAAATTGGAAGGGAACTTACAATGAGTTCACTTATTTTCTGGAAACTCGTAGCATAGCTTGGCCTTGTTGTTAGCACTATCGATGAATAATGGGAACATTTTATAATTATATAATGATTACAGCTTGCTTGTCTAATGAAGAAAAGCAGGAAAAGGGCTCACTAGCTGTGATTTTTCTAGATACCACCACTATTTTCCAGACATTGGGTAACAGGCTAGAGAATAGTAGGAAAATTGGGGTGCCTTGGTGTTAGACTTTGAGAGCCAAGACCCTTCAGGACAACTTTAGGATGGGAGGTACCTTAACTGTGAGCCTGAGCTGGGATTAGGCCCATGAGGTGGGACAGGAATGTGGTGTATCCCCCAGCAACCCTCAGTTCTGCCACCGTGTTTCTACAAAGATGACAACTTCCAGAATCCAAAGGGAACCAAATCCTAACATTTGTCATGAAAACTCTGAGCAGTATCCTGAGCAGTATCCTGGCTAACCTGATCAGTATATATATGCACATTTCATCTCCCTTTGAATTTTAAGTATATTTTATTGCTTGTGTGAGGGAGTTATATTTGTTTGTCTCAGACATATTTTCTGCTTTCCCAGCTCATTTCAGCATGGTGGATGTGGGCTTGGGTGCGTACGTGGGGTTACTTCTAAAGCAATCACTGCTGAAGTCCATGGTAATTGACACATTTGGTACATTTTCCAAAAACCGAGCCAGTCATTCCTCCATTTATCTGCCTAAATATGCCTGGCAAACACCTTAAGAATCTCATTTTGGCTGTCTCATTTAGAAATAGATAGGGAGTGGTAGGCACTGAGATTCAGGTACCTCAACTTTCTCCTACTGGCTGAGAATCTCCTGGTTTTCCAGCAATTGCCTTGAAATTCCTACCCAGCAACACCCTTCTCTACAGCTTCACACGGCGGCTCCTCCATTAGAAAGCGCTCATGTCAGGAAATTGTGCTGAGGCAGTTCGAAGGCAGGTATATTGATGAATGAGTTTATTACAGCAAGTGGGGCTGACCAGGTATCCTGAAGGGAGAGCTTATTTAACAAATTCCAGGAAATCCACAAGCACAAAGTGTGGGCCTTTATGTAGATTTAGTTGGAAATTGCTGATCGATTATACAGGAGAAGGGCAATTTCATTACGGGTTAGACTGGTGAGCTGGATTAGATGCAGCTGTCTTCTTACCTTGCTTTCATATTTGTCCTTACTTTCATGTTTGAGCAAATAGCCTTTGTTCACAGAAGGGACAAAAACAGAACCTGCAATAATAACTCAAAGAACAAGTCATGATTTATTTCAAGGTCTGCATCACAACCCAACAGTTATCTTCTAGCTTTGTCTGTGCTCAGCTCTGCCATCATGTAAGCTCCATATCTCCAGCCTTCACCCCAGGACCAACTATTAAATGTAGCCATGTAGGCATTGTTTCTATTCAAGCCTGGGCTTAAAATGACAAAAGGCAACAATCTCCAATCCCAACCCAATCAAGAGTTTGGGGAGTACAGCATCCATCACTTCCGTTTGGGATCATTTTTCACTGCTGACCACCAGCATGCAGTCAGTCATCGGAAATGTTGGGTGAGGACACAGCCTACCCCAGTGTGACACTGGAGGCTTTCTCTTCCCTCTGGGGCTAGCTGGGCAGAGCTCATTTGTGGGATATGGAAGAAAGGGGGAAATGTTCAGCACAGGTAAACCAGCACGCTCTTATATTAGCTCATCCTCATGTCATCCTTGGCTCATGCTTATGTCATTTCTCAACCTGCCCATTGGGCAGAATTTTCCCGGAGATGTTCGAGTTTTGAGCTTTGCTTTTTAAAAAATGTACACTTTATCAGAAATCCCCATAGACCTGTCCACTTTCAGTTTTTCAGTTATGAGCAAAGCTTGTCATTCCAAAGCTGAGGGAGGAGCTGTGTCTCAAGTTCAGAAGCATGTGCCACAGCATTTAATTATTAATATGCACGCCCAGATGATCAATTGTGCATGCCTTGTCACAACACACACACGTCTAATGAAAATTATAAACACTCCATGATATTCCCACTTCAGTACTTTCCCCAAATGCTTC
This sequence comes from Talpa europaea, assembly GCF_964194135.1. Taxonomy (NCBI): domain Eukaryota; kingdom Metazoa; phylum Chordata; class Mammalia; order Eulipotyphla; family Talpidae; genus Talpa; species Talpa europaea. The sequence goes on from NC_140072.1 coordinate 98,256,695, forward strand.
CTGGGAAGAGAGGAGGCAGAGAAAACAGCAAAGTGGGGAATAGGCAAGTGAGGAAGAGTTGGTTAATATTAACTTAAGAATGCGTCATAGGTAGGATGAACAAGAGTGAAAAGTAGTGATTATAGAACACTGATGCTGCAGGGGCGCTCAGAGACTCTTTGGCCAAAACCCTCTCATTTTACAGAGGAGGAAACAGGTTCAGAGAGCAAACATGGTGGGGCTGGGTCATTTGTTAATAGTAATTTATGGGCAGATTAGAACAATTTATACAGTTTTGATTTCTACCAGCAGATGTATGCTCTTTTTTTTAATTAAAAAAATAAAGGTACTCAGAGGAGGGTATTTTATTATAAATTTATAGTTTACACAAGGAATTGAAGAAGGATCCTGACATCACACTGAATCTAAAGCCTGCTGTCTAGCTAGAAAATGGAGTGTCCGCCTCTGGGCCTGCCTTCTCTCCCACCTGCAGGCTTGTGCCTAGGCCAAGTCCCTTACCTGATGCCTCCTCCTCCTCCACCCCGGGCCAGAATCAAAACTAAGCCACGCCCCACTTTCCCATGAAACTGTCGACCTACTGTAACTCATAACCATCGTGCTCTCTCCTACCCTCTGCAGCACTTGTTAACACTATCTAGTTGAGCATTTAATTATCTTCTAATTATCTTGAGTGCATCAGCTTTTGTTTTTGGGGATTTTACCTCTAGCAAGATTTTAAGCTAAATAGGCAGAGACCATTTACTATTCTCTTTCCCTTACCTCACTGCACCACTCCTGAGTCTGGTATAATCCTTGTAAGAATATCAACAACGCCAGTACAAATATCTGTTGTTGATTAAATATCATGGCTGGAATTGAAGTTGGGATTGGACATTGGGCTGGAACCTAATAACTGTAAAACATTCTAATGATTGTTGCTTTTTCGAGTAAAGCACTATCTCAGCTTGCCCTACTATACGGTTCTCCTTCAAGTAGAATACATGGAATATGACTTAGTTGAGCATCTTACAGTAGTAGTATTACAGTGCTATTTTTATATTATTTTAACTTGGAGATTGGAAAGGTTATAACTGTCACACTAATTTGCTTTATACATTTATGGCAGAACATGGCATTAACCTCATCTTAGATCTTGAGATCATTAAGTAGTGGAGAAACTTTGTCTAGGCAAGATAGACGAGATTCTTGTTCCAATCCCAGCTGGACCACTAACAAGCCAGGTGACTTTAGGGAGTCTTTTAAGCTCCTTGAATCCTGATTTTCTCTAGTGAAAGTATTTGGCCAGACAATTCCATCTCTGAAAATTCTATAGTCTTTATATCAGCAACTTCCTTTGCCATCTCTGCACACCTAAATGCAATAATCTACAGGACACAGTCAGGATGGCAGAAGCCCAAGCTGACCACAGAACAAGAGTGTCACATATTCTCCATGCACTGTCCCATCCTGCCTCACTGTGGGGGTGACACCTCCGGGCAGCACTGGATGTGAAGCCACACTTCAACCCCACAGTGCTACAGACTGGTCAGAATCAGAATGAAGATTCTGATATAAGGCCATGCCTTACATCAACCATTCTCCTCTGTCATGTCTCATCTGTCTTCCTGCCTAAAAATGTACAAGGCTCAGGTGTTCAAATGAATGATGAAATCCATCCACAAATATTTACTGGGTTCCCATTAAGTGCCAGGTGGTACACTGAATGCTGGAATGAAATGTGAGGGGGTTTTGCTCTCTGTCTGTTCCCTGACCCCCTTTCAGGCACATTGGTGTCCTCATCCACATTTCTTCTGCCTGAAAAGCTCCTTCCAAAATCATTTACTTCTCCAGGACACCTCAGCTAAACATTTTTTTTTTTTATTTCTACCCTGGGAAATTTGACTCCTATGTCCCTGCTGTCAAGAAAGAATTTTATGAAGTGTTGAAATGTTTGCCTGTGTCTGTGATCGTCATTGGTTCATCCACGGGAAAAAAATTCCCCATAACTGCTTTAGCAACTCGACAGATTTTTCTATTTCTCCTTAAACTCATACTGATGGCTGTATTTGCCAATGTTTTGAAGTGCTGGAAACATGATTTTCATTAAAAAATACCTCTTTGCTCTCAGGGAATAAATGTTCAGAGAAAATATGTTTTATAAAAATTTCCAAGTCAAGGATGAGCACAGAATTTTCTCTCACCAAAGCTGATAGTCGAGGGCGCTGGAAGCATTCCAGTCAGGGTGGAGCTTTTTTTTTGTATCCTTTCAATCTCACTGAAAATATATGTACTGAGCCAAGTAATGCCATCCTGATAATAGAATAAAATATTTTCTAGCTAACAATAGCAAACATGAGAGAATTTAAGTCTTATACTCTGGAATAATAAAGAATTATAAAGGCTAGATTTCACCAACAAAGAGTACCTGTTGAGTGACAAAAAGCAATTCAGGCAAGATATAACTTATGGTAACTAATGATGCAAATCCTGCTGCCTTGCTGTGAGACCAGTTGTAGGGAAGGAAGCCTCTGCCAAGTGTGAGGGGGAGGGTGCATGTGGTGTGAGAGGAAGTTGGGGTGTTGGAAGGAACTGTGAGGAAATAGTCTCTGGGGTACTTTGGAAAGAATCCATATGCACAATTCTTCTTCACAGAAACTTTTAGAAAGGCAGGACACTTTCAAACTAGATCTGAAGCAAAATGAGGTGTCCATCAGAAAAGTTACTTTCAGTGGGGGTGGGGGGGAAGGGGAGCCGGGTCTGTTCTTGACCCTTGTGCAACTGAGACAGGAGTACAATCTAGTGTTCGATGCACTAACAAAAGAAAGCTCTCCCCAGGGAGAATCACGAAAGCCCAGCCACAGATGAAGCAACAGGGCTCTATTTAAGGAGACAAACTGCCTCCATGTGCTGGCACCCCCTCTGGCAAGGAAGCTGCATGACATCCAGAGCCAGAAATACCATTCTGTTCCGTTGCAGACTGTTTGCCAACCTCTGCTCTGTGGCATCACAGCACTAGAAATGATGTTCAGATTGTCTTGTTCATATTCCCCTTGGCCTTGGGATTCAAGCAGATAAAGGGTTTCCTTGGGCCCAGTGCTCCTTAGTGGTGGAGATAAGATGTGACTGACACATGCTTCCCCTATCTCCTTCCCTACACCCCATCGGGCCCCCAAATGGTGTGTGATTCCTCTAAGCCTTCCTTCCCTCGGCCCCACCTTCTTAAGATTTACCTGATGAAGCTTATCCGTTCATAACAAGGATGAACAAAAGCAGGACAGAGTCCATTTTAGAGCAAAGTATGAGCTGAGGGCCCGTGATAGAGTCTTACCGGTCTGGTAGACACATAAGAAGTAGGACCCTTTTTTCCAGACACTTGGATTCTTCTTCACTTTGTTTCAGATTGCTCAGTATACTTTTGGAGAGGGGTAAATAGAGTTTTCTACCCCCACAACAGCCTCAATTGTTTGCCTTCTTTGTATCAGGACAATTCTACAAACTAACTTAAAGTTTGGACTGGGGGGTGGGGGGTCTTTGAAGCCTTTTCTGCCTCATTTGGCACTTTCTACAAGCTCCTTCTCCTCCTGTGCTTCAGTCTTGTAGATGATGCTTCCCCTGGGGCTGCTGGGACCAGTAGCTTCTTTGGATCCTTTCATCCTCAGCTTTAGGGTGATGTCTGATATGTTACACTCCACAGGGCTCATATAGACTTTGGACCATAGTGTAAATAACTATACAAATGGGTATACATATCTGATTTTAACTTGGGCCAATACAGTTTCCATTCCCAACTTTACCACTTCCTCCATGTGGTATATACACAAGTATGTAACCCCTCTGTTATACACAAGTTACACCTCTCTGTGAGTCTGAGTTTTTCATCAGTGAAGTGGGCATAAGAGCATCTGCCATGGAGGGTTGTTGGAAAATTTAAATGAGATAATATTTTAAAGTCATAGGTTCTTAAGCATGCTTTGGAGTCACCTAGAGAGCTTTTAATTCCATGGTTGCCAGAGGAAGAGAATGGGGGAGAAGTGGCTGAAAGGAGTCTAAAAGTCCAAACTTCCAGTTATAAGATCAGTGTGTTGTGGGGATGTAATATGCAGCATGGTGACTATAATTAATACCATATTCCTAATTGAAAGTTGCTATGAAAGTAACTGTTCCTCAAAAATTGATATACCATATGATCCCACAATTCTACTCCTTGGCATTTATCCAAAGAGTGTAAAAATACTAATTTGAAGACAGATATGCAATCCTGTATTTGTTTAGGCACTCTCTTCAATAGCCAAGTTATGGAAGCAACCTAAGTGCCCAAAGACACATGAATAGATTAGGAAGATGTGTTGTATTAACACAGTGGAATATTACTTTGCTACAAAAAATATAAGCTCTTGCTGAAATAAGCCAGAGAAAGACAATTTTACTCACATGTGCAATAAAAAGAAACAAAACAGAGGAACAGGTAAAACTAAGCCAAACAAGTCCTAGAAATATGACTGAAGAGTTGAGGCTACTGAAGGAATAGGATGGGGTGGGGAAAAAGGGAGGAGAGGACCCAGTGGCATTTGGTAAAGGGATATGGGTGCTCTGGTGGTGGGTGTGGTGTGGTGACATACATCTGAGGAGGTGTGAACCTATTCGTCTGAATCCTTTGTGGTGTTGCAAATCAATGTCACCTCAATAATAAAAATAATAGAAGGCCTCTCCTGGTGGTGCAGCTGTTGAACACTGGGCTGTGAAGCTGCCCACAGCCTCTGCAGTGCCAGTTCAATCCCCAGCCACTGGCAAGGGTCCCACATGGTGCAACAAACCTCTCCTGTCTCGCTCACTGCTCCCCTCAGCAGTGTATTTTGTCAGTCTGCCTATTCTATTCCCCACTCTGGCTCTGGTGAATCCTCTCACCTTCCCGCACTTCTGACTGTACCCAGTGCTTGTATAAATAAATAAATAAATAAATAAATAAATAAATAAATAAATAAATAAATAAATAAAAAGATACTTATAAAAAATAATAGAAAGAAAAAAGAAAAAATCTGAACTTACTATGTGATCATTTCACAACATATGCATATATCAAATCATTTGTTCTACACCTTAAAATAAAACAGTGTTACGTGTCAAATTATATCTCAATAAAATGGAGAAAAGGGATGTATTAAAAAAAAAATCCATTGGACCCACCCCAGAGTTTCTCCTCAAAAGGTCTACAGGCTAACCAATTCATCCTAAGACATTCCCAAGCAACACCCATGATTCTGGCCCAGAAACCACCTTTGAAAACCCGTCTTTTAGATCATGGAGCACAGTAAATAATAAGAAAGAGCCAACCACCTCTGTGTGATTCTAATATGTTATTCTAATAGCACCACAATGTCATTATGGATAGAAGAAAGCAGGGCCACCATTGTGAGGGTCACACACCCAGACCCAGAAACCTGGTCTCTCTTCTTCCTGCTGGGTGATCTCTCCTGGCAACAAGTCACTGCTAATAAAAGGGAAGGTGTGATAAGTCCGCAGGCTCATTCCTTTGATTCATAATGGCAGCAACAAATGTAGACAGCTCTGTTGCAGAGAACTGGTTATCATGTAATTCATGTCATTAGTATTCTGTCAAGAATGCAAAAATTAAATGTTTGATTACCAGTCGTTGACAAGGGGTTAGGGAAACAATCTGAAAAAACGCTTAGTGGGCATAAAATCAGAATGCAATTTGGCAACAGCTTTTGAAAATTAGAAGTTCAAATGCTCTCTTTTCTATCCTTTCTATAGCTAAGAATTTATTATAAAGGTATTTAAATAAGAATGTCAGAGTATTTGCTGCAGTCTTGTTAATAACAATCAAATGTGTAGATTTCCAAGGTATGTTTAGTAGTTTATAATACAAACAGCACAGTTTGTATAATGTTAACACTTTAGTGTAAGCCAAATTAAATGGTCGTACATAGAAAAATATCCACTGTACACATATCCATAACTTTTGCCTAGATGGATATTTTAGAATCTGTTAACAGTGGTTAAAGTGAGAAACTAGATTGGGGAGGGCAGTCAGGATGGAAAGTAGATTTTTAACTTTTCATGATTTTCCCTTTCATGTACAAGTGTTAGTTTCCTTTAGATAATAGGGATAATTTAGGCTAGGAGATTTATTGGATTTTAAAAACCCAATAAATACTGTTATTATAAGAAACCATTGAAGTTACAGATTCTCATGGTGTCACTTTCCAAAATATTTCATATCTTTTGCAGACAGTGAATATATGCATTAATAATGGGATCTACAGTTTCCTAAAATATAGCAGGCTTAATAGAAAATTTTAGAATGTCACCATCTACCTAATATCTTTCCATTTATTTGAACCACATCTTCATTTCCTGTTTGCTTGAAATTTGCTAAACACATCCTGTTTCTTTTTTTTTTTTTTTTATAATTTGATCAATGTGTTTTTCTGTATTTCTGTCTCCATCCCTTTCCCCCAAAGCACCAAGTCTCTGGTCTCAAGCAGCCAGGAAGTTAAATTCCATGCCTTCTGGTGGAGATCTGGCCTCAGGGATGTGAGAGTGTCACACGATGCTCTTTCATTTTGTGAATTTTATTTTGTTAAAGGTAAAGGTAATGTTGTTTTACAACACTATATGTGATTTAAGGGGATAGGCTGACACCTCCTCAGATGCACGACAGCACCCCACACCTACCACCAAAGCTCTTCTTGAGACAAAACCCTAGAATGCCTGATTACCTCTTCAACTTGAAATTCCAGTCCATGCCGCTTTAATGGATGGGTTTGACCCTATTATTTCTATCTCCGGGCTTCCTGCCAGACTGACCAGCAGGCTCTCCATATCCAGGACCAGAACCCAAGACAGTGCACAGGAATCTCTCTGGGAATCTCCCAAGCAGCCTCCCTGTCCATGCGTCACACTAACGGATGCCAGCTAGTCCTCCCTCTGGCTTTGTCTCGCTCATCTGGCTATCCCGAGGGCTCCAATCACTTACTACTTTCCCTCCATTATAATTCTTCAATTCATGGCCAAGTCTCATCACTTCCACCCTAGCTTTTTGTATCTTTGTGGTTAAAAACAACATTAGCAAGTGAGGGTGGGAAGGTCATTTATTCACGGTTATGTGCCTTTGAAAATCTCTTATGAGCCGTTCTTTGAGACTTTGAAGGAAATGGTATCCCTTAAAAAAATCCCTCTGAAGCCTGCAGAGCTAAGACTCTCTCACAAGCCTAGATAGCACCTAAAAACAAAACTTAAGCTTGACAGAACTGTGGAGGTGCTCCATTTTGGTAGGCGTACCACCTATGTGGACTTAATCAGTTACTCCAGATATTTGGGTCACCAAAAGGATTGCAGGCCCTTTCACAGCTGTCTAGGCTGCACAGAGATGTAGGAGGTGCAGGGACTATGAGGAAGAGTGTGTTCTGGAGGCCACGGATGTGTTCTTTGGAGGAGCCTCACTTTCTCCTTTGCTGCTTCCAAAGCCCACAAAGCTGCATTTTTGTGGTCACCCCCATGCTCTTTTCCTTGGAAACTTGTTTTAATCCAATCCATTTCTGGGTGAATGGATGTCCTGCCCTGAACTTGCCCTCCCTGAGAAAACCAAAGACAAATGCTTCTCAAGATGGTATAAATGCTCTCTCTTAAGTAAGGAATAGACTTTGTCTAGACATTTTGGGACTGGGGAAAGGATAAGAAATGTTAAGTTAGTCTTACGAATTTTTTTGAAATTCTGAATATATATGTATGTACACGTATACATACATAAGTATATACATAAGTATATACATACTTATATACATACTTATATGCATACTTATATACATACTTATATACTTAAGTATATACATAAGTATTATAATACTTATTACACATAAGTATATAGTACATTACTATACATAAGTATATAATACATTATACATAATATTTATTATAAATAAGTATATAATACATAAGTATATGATACATAAGTATATACATAAGTATATGCATAAGTATATAATATGTATGTACACGTATACACCTAAGTATATACACATAAAATAATTACTAGGCCATTAGACTGAGGTGGCTCTAATGTTGTGGTGACCTGTGTAAGCAGACCAAAATCTAAGCCTGTGAATGACTCTAGGTTATGACCTTGAAACCTCAGAACAACCAGTCACAAGCAGCCAGCTGAGCTTCCAGCTACAAAGCGTCAATAATTCCTGTGCTTCACCTTTGCTATTCTCTGCGAGAATCCCCAGCTCTTGCTAGTGAAGTGTTCCTAACTACATTTAGTTTGGCATGGCCCAATTCCAATTGACAACATACTTAAATTAACTTAAAAAAATTTTTTAATATGCCTCAGTTATCTTTTCGTAAGGGGTTTGCAGCTGAGAAGAGTGATTGGCTCATATAACAGGCAGTCCAGCAGCATGAAAACTCCGGCTTGTCGAACCTCCTGAGGGCTCTGAAGTTAAAAGGTGGCAGGAGGAGCAAAGGAACAAAAGGAGACAAGGGATGGTAGGGGGGAAAGGAAGAAAAAAAAATCAATAAGTAAACAAAGATGACAGAGCAAAGCAGCCGTTCCAGGGAACCACATGGACGCCTGCAGAGAATGCAGCAATATTTAATAATAACAGTTTTATAAAGTAATTAGCAATTTCATCAAAGTTCTCTTGCTCCTCCCTTTCTGTTCATTATACCTGCTGGATAAGTCCTAGGGACTCTAATGTGACATGACATCTAGGAAGGTCACTCAAGCACATTTTTGACAAATCAGTCACTTTAAATTTTTCATGGTCCTCCAATAGCCAAACTTAAGCAAAAACACTTAAAACATAGGACTGGAGGGGGAAAGATTTGCAAGGTGTGAAGAGTAGCTTAAAATTTTCTGACTGAGAGCTCTTTCTGCTGATAATGCAGCTAGGCTTGAACTACAAGAAGGTTAGGGCCCCGACCCCCACACAGTCAGAAATCCACATGTATCTTTTGTCTCCCCCCGAAAGTAGCTAGTAAGAGCCTGCTGTTAACCAGAAGCCTTACTGATAACATCAATAGTTGACTAACATATAATGTGTATGTCATATACAGTATACTGTATTTTTACAGTAAAGTAAGCTAGAGAAGAGAAAATGTGAAGAAATCATAAGGAAGACAAAGTGCATTTACAGTTCCCCATTATATTTAACAATACCACCTGTTTATGTCATCTGTTTACAAGAAAATCCACATATATGTGGCCCCACTCAGGACAAACCTTCATCGTTCGGGGTCAGCTATGCTGCCACCGTGTTTAAGTGTACTGATAGGTTTAGCATGGGGTGGGGAGGGCCTTCCTTTAGGTAATTGCAATCTGGACACTATAAGTGGTGAACGTGCTGGTAGGGGGTTGATCTGAATTTCTTCCCCTGAAGCCCTTCTGTAGCTACATTTTTTAACAAATGACAGCGCCAGCTTGTTTACCATATACCTGTTATCCAAGAAGTAGAGTTTTACAGATCCCACTGAGCTAGTAACTACTTGTAGTTTTATTGCATATAGAACAAGTAGTAAGAACTAGCCTGCAGAAATAGCGGGGGCCTTGTTCTCTGGTGTGTCCTGCTGAAGACAGTAATGCATGAGCTTCACCTGTGACATCAGTACTGGGGTCATTCTGATTTATGACTTTAAAAATATCCTGTCTCTGAATCACATTCATTAGGACATACTCTTTGAGGTTGTTTTTCCCTAATGATGAATTTGTGCTGATCCAAGCACACTTTCCAAGTCCTTTTGTTGCTGAGAAACTTTCATTTGTGAGATAAATGGCTGGTTCAGGGGCTGTCTGTGCAGAAATAAGAGAAGTTAAGTGGGACTCAAAAACACTGTGAGGTATATTTTTAAGCATGAGCTGAATTGCAGTTTCTGTCTTTGGATTGATTTTTGATGGTTTAATATGGGGGAGACTAAGAAAAGAAATACAAAATTAAATCACATTCAGTTATTCTTTTAATTACCCTCATGAAAACTATATGATATTGGTAATGAAATGGAAAATATAAGATATATCTCTTTGAATTCTGATTTCTTTCTGATTCCCCAACCTAATTTCAGCTCCAGGTTTCTCAAATTCAACATGTCCAAAAGCAAAGTCCTTACTATCGCTTTTCTCAGATCTCCACCTGCACATGTCCTTGGGTGTGATGGCTCCCAAGCTTGAGTGATCCTGGTCTCTCTCCTTTCCTCACACATAGCAAGTCGGTTACCTTGTCCTTCAACTCTCCCTGTCAAATGACTTCTTGCTCTGCCTTCCACTCTACTTCATTGCCTTAATTCTAGCCTTCATCATTTTACTCAAATGAATCCTACACATATGTGCCTCTTTCTGACCTACAGTATAAAGTTTACAATCTGGCTTAACATACATGATCCTTCTAAAGCCACTCTCCCCAGCATTAGCCCCATCCCTTCTAGCTACTTTCAAACAAAGTCCTTTCACAAATCCATGCCAGTTTTTGAATGGGCTCTTCTACCTTCTCTGCTGAGCCAGCATTTCTTCACCATTTGAAACCTGGCAAAAACGTTGCCTTCTTTGGGGGGGGTGTTCCCCAATTCTCCCCATCAGGCTAATTACTGTGTCCCCCTAACTGCCACCCTTACTTCTCCTGCACAGGATAACCATCTGCTTGTCTTTCTCCCTTGTAGGAATGATTTCATCAAGGGCAGGGACTGTATCATAGTCATTTATTTCTATTAATCAGTTAAGTGCCTGGTAACTAGCAGGATCTTGGAATTTTTCTGAGTGAATCAATGAACTTATGTGCTTGGACATGGTAATAGCATGTACTAAATAACTGAAGCATTTAATCACAAGCTGAGGGATTATCTATAATAGGACATGTCTTGAGTAGCTATTAAGAGATCTGTATTTACCTTTGAACCTATGCAGTATGAAGCCATTGAATTTTCCTTATAAGTATACCCCTTCTGTACTTTCTCATATACATTACTGGTCTTTCTTACCTCCCTCCCCTCCACACACACACACACACACACACACACACACACACACACACTCACGTGAACACATAACTATCTCTTTAGTGTTGCCCCTTTGTGAACTGCCTTACCAGACGGATGACAGAATTGGACTATCACCACCCAAATACTCAGCCTTGGGCCTTATTGTCTCTTTCCCTCAGACCAGGTGCCAGAACACCACAGTTCTTACTCTTCAAACTGATCCCCATCAAAGAGCTCTGCTTGAAGGCAATGGGGCCTATTACTCTTTAACAATCCTATGATCTCCACTCTCTCAGACAATCTCATCTGACAGTGGATTCCACTACTGCATCTTGGACTGACCACTCTATTGCCAGAGCAGAAGGCAAATCAGAGTCCCCAAGGACCCTAGTCTGCATACAGACAAAACAGCATGAAGGCCAGGCAGTGGCATTGAATCAGTTCTCCGCAGCTGGCTACACACTGCTGCCAGCACCACCCAGGACTAATGGTGAGGTAAAGGTCAGTGCCTAGAACAGGTCCCTATGACTGGGCTGACAGTGCTCCCTCCTCCATGGGAGGTCCAGGAGCATAGCCACAAGCATACAAGGAAAGTGTGAGCTAAGTTGATGGCAAATTTGGCTGCAACAAACTCATCATGTGATTAAAGGCTAGAGTTTGATAAATAAGGAGATTTAATGTTGGAATTTTCTTGAAGTAGAAAATGGTAAATATTAAATCCCCTGTGAAAATCACCCAGAGAATGGGAAGTAATCACTTATGAGCATTATAAGATATTTACACTGTGGTAAGTGCACAGAATCTTTCTTCTTCCTTTGCTCCATCATACACTAGTTTATTTGGGGTGTGAATTTTGCAAATTGTGGCACCAGTTGTTCATCTGTGGGGATTATTGTATTATTCTTCAACATTCTCTGACTACCTGGATGATTTGGAAGAGATTTGATGTCCTTTTTTATAATAGAGCCCTGGGAATCACTAAAGAAAGATTTACATTCGATCTGTATTAGAGTGATAGCATCCATGAGAAGCTAATTTGGCTGTGCCTTCCAAACCAAAAAGTTCAAGTTTAATCATATGGTTAATTCAGTTCTAGAATGTCCTTAATCCCATGCTCCCTCAATCCCATGCTCCCTAGCTGCTTGAGCAAGATTGAACCTGCAGTCAGTTGGCCCCACCCCTCATATCCACTACTAAAAGCCCAACCCTTTCTCCATATAGTTTTGTCCACAACCCCTCCACATTTATCATTCCACTAGCTCCATGCCTAGAAGCCACGGAAGTGCTAAATGAAGTCAAAGTGATGAAGTTAGAACGTCAATTGGTTTGCAAGGCTCCCCAGAGGGAGGGGAGCCTTCTGAAAGTGAAAATGGAATATAAGAGAATGTCATGTGTTCGTGATGAACCAAGGTGGGCCCACACAGTGTGGATATAAGATCTGCATGACAGTGCTGCTGGCTGGGTGAGCCTTAGTCTGTCATGATGTAGCAGCCGGTGTCCTGTTTGGTCAGAGGGCTGGAGGGCTTATGGCAGTGAGTGCAATGTGTGTAGAAAAAGTAGTCAAGGTGGAGAAATGGCCCTTGACATTGAGAAGATATATGATACAACTATTCATTGTCCCAACTATTCATTGGACTGGGTAACTTCTGCAGAACCCTAGACAGGGAGACAAAAAGAGAAAAAAATGTGTTTGGCTCTCCCTCCTCCAGCTTCCCTTCTAAGTCTACAACCCAGGCATTACTTTATGAATCTGTATCTGTGTGCTAACACCAGTTCCTGTGTATCTTAGATCAAGGTATATAGATATACCAAGTCACACTGTAAACAAGAGCCAATGAATTCTTGAAAGCAGATACCCATGAACTTCTCTCAGTCATATTTAAAATCTGTTTTAACCTAAAGTTATGGAGACAGACTTGAAAGGAGACATCCCCAACCTTGCTCACATGTAAGTATAAAAAGGCACAAATTGGATGGATATTGATGATGTTATTTCTGTAGCGACATCATCCATAGACTCCTAGTGTCTTTGCTTTGCTTCCCTATAGTGATCACAACATAAATTACTTGTCTTGTTTGACTTCCTTGTTCACCAAAGTTGAGCAGATTGTGGCCGTTTTCAACGCTTCTACCAGACAAAAAGCTTGGGACCATTTCTCGAAAGCTCAGCGCAAGAACATAGACATTTGGCGAAAGCATTCTGAGGTTGGTGATTTTATTATTACTTTTTAACCACCATCACACAGCTGGATTGGCAGAGAATAGTGTGGCTGCAGCCATTATGGTTTTGTTAGAGTGGGCGGTCCTCCTGCCATTGTCCTGTTTCTTTGTTGGTTCCAAATTCAGCTCAGATTTGTTCCTCATCCAGAAAAGCAGCTGAAAATGCTTAGAGGACAGAGTGCTTTTCTCCTCTGTCAAGGGAGAAAAGATTCTCTCCCATTCATAGTAATGAGCCAGAAACAAACTAAGAGACTTTGCCCAATAAGTTATTTTTTCTAATATGTGACATAAAATTAAAAAAAAAAAACCTAGTTTTTAATTAAATACAGAGGCTTTTTCCAGCATTCTACAGTGTGATGATGACGGTTTGCTCTTTGGGCTAGAAATGGCAAGTATGCCTTCCCACCCACGTCTTCTCAGTCCCCTACAGTAGCCAGTAGGTTATGTCATACCTCTCTCCAGAGCAAACTCCTAAGGGGAATGAATGCCCAGGCTAACCAGATCCACCCTTCTGCATCCATGCATGTGTGAAGTGTGAGTATCTATTCTAAGGAAAGTGTCCAGAATGTGACCTTCCTTGCCGCCTAGAAAGGCCAGAATGTGTCATTAGTCATTGATCATCCAGCTGTTATTTTTAACTCCACAGTGTAGTGTACGCTTTGAACCTGTAATTTAAAAGTAAGTATACTGTCTTTGTTTGCTTCTTCTTTTCTTTTTAAGTAAGTGTTTTTCATCTGGATGCTTCTCCATCTCTAGCATGTTAATATTGAGTTCTCTAAATGATAGTCCCCTCTTTCAATATCCCAAACTTATAGAAGGTAAGGTTTACTTATTTAATGATTTTGGCTCACACTTGTAAAATAAGTGTTTTATGTAGAGTTTGAGCAACCACAAAATACTATGATATCAATCATTTGGTAGCATTTTAAGTGCCCATTAACTAATGCAAAATTATAGTTGAATACCAATGGCACTAGATGTAACATCCACATGAATACCAAATGAATTCTTTATTATCACTGTTATTATGGTGAATACTGAATGACTTCACAATAATGGGACACTTAAAATGCTAGTGCAATTTATTGTTAAAAAGGCCATTTTTTATTTTGTTCACAAATGCCTCCAAAGGTGGTTGGCGACTGATGCAGTTCTGTTCCTCTGTTCAAGATTCTAAGTAAGGAGGAGGTGGGGGTTTTCTTTAATTTTTCAGGGGCCATTAAAACAAGGTCTACTTATCTACCTGATGCTCTCCCAGACACTGAATCCAGATTGAATCAAGGTTGACTCTCAGGAGGAAAAGAGTCCCCCTCATTTATGATGAAACATACAAATGGAAGGTTATGAAAACACAAATTGGAATCCATAAACATTTATTCCGATTTGGGGGTGATCAATCATCAATTGTTTATTTTTTTTCCTTCCCCAAAAAAACCAAACATGAATAAAAAAAAATGTTGAAAGACAGGCAAGTGGCATGATGCTGAATAAATCTGGGCATAAAAAGGCCGCCATATGTGTCCACCAACATTGTTTGTTGATTGACTTCACACTTCCTGCCATGTTTGATCCCCTTCCCTTCGCCCTGCTTCCTGGTGCTGGAACGTCCTCCCCATTCCAGAGAGGCTGGGAAGGCTTCCAGAGTTCGGTTAGGATCATATCCATAAGGCGTGATCTTGAGTTTTATTCCAAGGAAGTCTGTTTGCTCTGCTCTGTGCTAGGAGGTAGAAACAGGAGCTGTCCTGCAAAGCACTCCTTTTAGTCCTGTGTGCTTCCCCGCCACCACTCCCCCCAGCTCTTTTGATATACATTAGGAAATAGAATTCTCAGCTACCTTTGATTTTCTCTCCTACATGTTCTTAATTGATTAAATACCAGTTGGTAATTTAACATTGTAGATGATTTCTCAGTTGCTTATAAGCTTGATAATTGGCTTAATTTTTTTCTGCATCCCCATGTACTGCATCTGTTAATTATCTGCAACACCTTACAGATTTATTAGAGTGTACTAGTGATTTACTGCTGAACTGCAGGCACCCCGTGGAAACACCCTTAGCTTTTTTTATTTTCCTTCCATTTTCCTTTTGCCACCCTTCCCCACAAGAACAGCTACTGTATGACAGTTTGTCATTAATTGAAAGGACTAAACAACAGGTCCTTTCAGCTTCATTTATTCTGTCCACCTGATTTTTCCTTGTTTCAAGTGCTTTCAGTCCACCTCTGTGGGAATAGCATTCTTTGTTAGTAGAAAAATTAGCTGTCCACAACCTGAAAAAGCATCCCTACTCATCATGCACGACTTTCGCCTCCCAAACGCGATAGTGTTATTTAAGGTGAAGTCAACTTCTCTTTCTACTTAGTGGCCTGGTCAAGTGCTGGGCCCAGTGGCCTCTTAGGACTTCCCCCAATAGTGTCCTTGTCCCAGGGAACTTGCCTCTCTGCCTCCATGTTTTCCTATTGTCTGTACTAGTGATCCCCAGGCCTCAGAGTTGACCACACATATAATGCTGGTAATAAATAATGACCTTTCCATAATGCCTCAGTTAAAATCTGTGAGCTGAGGAGAGAAGAGAATTGAGTGAAGGCATCACACAGAGTAAGATATGTACCTATCATATCAAATAGGCTCTGGACCTGTGTTTAAAGTCACACCACTATATTGTGTTGTCATGTAATTTAATTATTATTCATAGGTTTATTTTTTATAAAGTGACATTATCTTAGCTATTTGACTTTTATTTAGAAACCTTTGTTTAAATGAGGAAAGCAACAGAATAATGCAGCCCAGCCTCTGTTTTAAGATTTTTGTTTTAAAGACAATACATGCAAGAGAACAGAATGGTGAAGGATTCCTAAGTATATAATATACAGCTTGCTACAAAATAAATATTTTTTAACATAAATGATTATAGTGTTCTGATTTTTAGGCACAGTAGTAAAGCATTTATTGTGTAATTGTTCACTTTTTATGCATTTTCATATACATTCTTGCATTCAAACTGCCTTGTTTTACTACTGTTCCCTCTTTATATGTGAGTACACAAAGCCTCAAAGAAAGTAAATGGATTGACTGCAGTCATTCCACCAGTGAGTGGAAAAAATAAGTTATGATCCTGAAACCTAAAAGTGATGCTAAAACAACCATCAAAATGAAAACAACCCAAAATGATAGCATGAAACATCAAAAGAGTTTTAATTTTGTCCTTCAACATTTCTTTGAATGCTGTGTGTGTGTGTGTACGTGCGTGTGTGCAGGCATATACACACATGCAGGGGCCCTATTTTGCATGAATAATAATGGTCAACGGTGTCAACTTAGCCATCAAGCATCTAGCCTGATGCTAAATATGTATTAACTCATTTTATCCTTAAAACTGTTATTACCACACTACTCCTGTGAATGAATGGAAGCTAAGACAGACACACAGTGGGTGTAACCAAAGCTACCAGTGGGTCAGTGGTGGAGCAGGCCTTTTATGTTTCTAACCCCATGCAGTGAGTGAGTGCCTTCTATGTGCCAGGCATGCTGGTAGGCAATCTTATAATCCACACAGCATCCCTGCTAGGTGGATGCTTACATCCCCCCTCCTTTTTTTCTTTCAACAAATGAGGAAATTGAGACTCAAGAGAAAGGAAATCATTTGTGAAGAGCCCTTGAATAGTCAGCAGCGAGCAGGGGTTTAACTCAAATCTGACACCAAATCTCTCTCCTCTTCCCCTCTTACACCCCCCTCCCCTACAGCTTCATCCTAAATTAGGTGAGGCAATGTTTGGGAGGTAAAAGCTGCAGATTGTAGATGTCCACGTGCCAGTCATGATACACCAGAGACCATTGGAAAGAGGTGTGTTGACAGGTGTCTGTGACTCTGACGTGGGGCATCCTCTACTTTCAGGAGCTCAGGAATGCTCAGAGCGAGCAGCTGATGGGCATCCGGCGCGAAGAAGAAATGGAAATGTCAGACGATGAGAACTGTGACAGCCCTACTAAAAAAATGAGAGTTGATGAATCAGGTAATGCTGATAACCGCCGCATACCCACGAGGTCTCATAATCATCTTCTAAGCCCTAGACGGACATACATATTGGGAAATGGCCATATAACTCATTTTTATTTGAGTTATACTTAAACTTTCATCTTTGAGTGACTCTGCCTTTTATTAATAGAACTTTAAACTCCTTCTTAGGAACATAGTGATTTAAAATGCACCAGTTGTTTCTCCATATGTAGGTCTGGGCCCATTATACTTTTTTTTTTTTTTCCCAGGGATATTTGTCTGTTCCCATAAAAATCCGTTTCCAGAGTATGGCAGCCATGACTGATGCTGAAATACAGATAAAAATTGGTTTTAGTCAGGGTGCTTACACAGAAATTGTTTCATGTGTAGAGAAGTCTTCTGGCTTCTGAGCCAATGTGCTAGAGGTTTAGAAATTTTTCCAATAAACTTTTGTCCACCTAACTTGTAAGCAAAGGGGTGGCCCCATTTGGTACCTAGAAAAGGAGCATCTCTTCCATGAGTTGTGAGAAAGAGAGAAGTTTGAAGAGAACCTTACTCTGCTTAATCTGTTTTAAAGTCTTTTCTGGAATTATATGTAAATCTCTCAGTATTGTAAAAGTAGGCAAAGGGAATGCACACCCAAACCTAGGACACACCAAGAGAGACAAACTCATCCAAGGGGCAAGCATTCTAGAGGGGCTGGGAAGAACCATACTTGCCAAGAATGAAATTTAAAGGAAAAGTGTTAATCTGATCTTCTCCTCATATGTACCAGGGAATAAAACACACACCTTTTTAACAGACTCTGGTGATCAGGAACAGCAGTCCTTTGCTAGTTTGTTTGTAGAAGCCAAAATCAAGATCTTCCAGCTTGCAAGGTGGTGATAATGCTGAGTTTTCTCAGACTATAGGAGATAATGCCAGTGGCATCCCCGATGAGGGCAGGAGAAGGCTCATGCCTCCAGACATCTACAGACTGGGGTTTCACTTGGCCTATGATTTTAAATACATAATTTGTTCCTATAAACCTTGTCAATAAAAGTAATAAATCAATGAAAAAAAAAAGTGGGTCTTGAAAGTGTGATCCCTAATGCAGCTACATCAGTATCACCTAGGAACTTACTAGAACTTTAAATTACCAGGCCCTGCTCAGGACCTACTGAATCAAACTACCTGGGGGGGGAAGTGGAGGTGAGGATGTGAGATCAAGCAATCTGTGTTTTAATCCCACCAGGGTATTCAAGTGCATGCTGAAAATTGAGAACCACTGCCTCAGAAAATGTCCCCTTTGTGCTCAAATTCCATTCTTTTAAGTCTTTTAGAAGCTTAGCATAGAAATAGGTACCTTATCATTAATTTTGAAGTCATACATCCTTTGTCTGAAAAATAAATGAATCTAGCTAGCAGTGATGTGTCAACATATGTCTCTTATTAGACTGATACCAGATTCCTCAGGAGTGCTTTATTATCAAAACAAAGGAGTGATTTTTAGTTTGGCCACTTATAAAGTAAATGAGATCATCTGGTAAATCAAATTATTTCCTGAAAAAAAGCTTTTATCATTTGAAGCTTCTGGATGAGGGGCAAGTTTCCATGAAACATGGATCCTTGACATCCTTGTAAGGTAGGTGTAGAAGAAAAGAATGGAGTTGATCAGAAATGCTGATTTGAACCTGTGGCTTCTATTGGAGGTGGGAGGTGACATTTTTAAACAACTTGCCAATTTCCCAAGTAAGAAATGTGTGTAACTAATAGCATGCTTACAAGAGGATGAGAATAATAAAGACTCAGAACAAAAGACTCACAGAGGAGAGGTTTAATAGCAGGCCAGAAAGCATATACCTGCAGCCTCAGCCCCGATCTTTGCTGCGGGAGAATCCACAGCAATTCCCAGGACTGCTCTTCAAGGCCCGCTCCGAAAGTCTGACTGAAGAGCCCTCTTCCTGACCTCTCTGGGTTTTTTCCCCCGCCAGGCATCTGATAAAGAGCCTGAAAGGTCAAACGTGAACTTTTAGAAACTTTCTCCAGGCTTTGTACCTGGTTAGCAAAATGAATAAACAGACAACCCAGGGTGTGTTCTCTACCAGATGCTGAGGGAAGATGAAAGAACTGTGGTTCAAATGCCAGATCCCGAGGAGTTCAAAGGCTTCATGCTTTTCAAGATGAGATGGGCCAGAGAATATGGTGTGTGGTTTATGAGGAAAACATAGGACTGATTAGTGGAGGAGGGAAGGCATTTAACCCTTTCTATTCTGTGGGGCCCTAAAGACCCAGCCACACAGCAGGCAGCTGTTCTTCAGTCTCGCTTATGTGGGGACACAGCCTGACAGCAAGAATTCTCCTCTGGTCTTTTGACCAAGCCTCAGGCAGATCCCTGTGAACAAATTGCTGCTTAAAGCTGGGATTTGAGGCCTCGCAGCCTGAGGGAAACATGCCCTTCAGGCATCTCGTTGGGTGACACATTACTCATTTTTAGTTACAAGTTTGCATCTGTCACTCACCGAGGAGCAGGCCTATCAAAATATAGCACTCCAATTCACCAACAGGGTAATTGTCAAGCCCTGAAGTAGAAGTGAAATTCTCTGTCATTTAAAGAATCCTGGCCCCTTTAGTTCCTGCTTGAATAGTGGGATTTTGCCTCCCATGTCCTGAGCAGTAGCTGGACCAGGAATTCTAGGTGATTTCAGGGGAGACCAGCCCCGGAGGAGACCCCTGCCTGTGCCAGGACAATGTCTAGGTGGCACTTCCCAAAGCCAGCTCCCGTTCAGACCCATCCATGTCTCTACTCTCCACCTCCCCCAAAAGCAGAAGCTGCATTTTATTTCTGAGGGGACGATGGAGAGAATTGGCTTTGTTTAGTTTCTAGAAAAAGACACAATTTACTACGTGACAACTCATATGATACCTTATGTTACTTTTTTCTTTTTAATCAAAGTTTTGCAACATATCTTTGTTTTTTTCTGGTCATAAAGGACTTTTCATTGTACTTTTGGCTCTCCACCACATAGAGTAATTTACCATTGGGTCTTGCACTCAAGTTCCCCAAGACTGCCATGACTACAACACAACCACAGGCGACTGTTCATTTTCCTCATCCGTTGAATCTTAAAGGAGAAAAGGGGTTTGTTGGAGCAAAACCTAGATGTTGATAACAATGAAAATGAGTTTTGTTACCAAATTTGATAATTAAGGCAGTTACCTAAGCATTAGTTCAAGATTGGCATCCTACTCCAAAGCCTGTGAATATAATTTTTGACAATCTAAATTTATTGTGTATAGTCGTCCTCCTACTGTAATCAAGCCAGACTTTTAATAGCCAGATCTATTCCTCCTTCTCCCCCTCTCTCCTTATCTCCTTTTCTTACCCCCTCTCTTCTCTCTTTCACTCCCTCACCTTCCCCACACACACACCTCCTACCAGGTTGGCAATGGGGATGGGGCTGGAGTGCATAAGGACGAAAAGGCAAAAAAAAAGAGGACATCTCTGCTAGATTTTGAGTTCTCTCATGGACAAACCTGATAAGTTGTAGTATCATGAGCATTAACATGAGTTCATGTAGCTAAAACACTTGTGCCTTTCCTTTACAGTTTGAGCACATCATAAATTATCAGTAAATATTGACTCTTTGTTAACATTATCTTAGACTTCCTCCAGCACTCAGCCCTGGTGCTTTCACCAAACAAGTTCTCAGTGAAGGTTTGTGGACTTCAATTGTAGATTACCCTTCTTCTGTGTCTTTGAGTTTGATGCCCTTGTCCCGAAAGTACATAGGAAGAGAGAAGAGAGTAATCCTAAGAACTAAGAACGTTTACATTATTTACATTGAAATGGCAGGTGTGAGGAAGCACATTCAAACAGGGACAATTCATTTTCTCTGCAATGTTCAGGACTTTAGACATACAAAATTCAATGCCAGCTACAGAATAGGTTATGGCCCAGAATTCAAATTCGGCCTCATTCTAATCTAACAAAAAACATTTGATAAGAACCTTCTTGTGGTCAAGGCACTGTAGACGCAGGGAAACGGAGAGGGTTAGACTCAGTCTACCCTGCCCTCCAGGGTGTGGGAGGCTTTCTGAAGAGGAAACAGTAAACATTTTAAGTTGATAAAAGTGCAATGCCTAATAGTACATTTATCCTAAAGCCATTAATTTCAGTTGAGTATAAACCAAAATGAACATCCAGTGTATGCACCTCATTCAGTACTTGGTGAGTGTACGTTGTACACTGAGGGCAAATTTTAGAAGAGTGAAGCTAAAAACATCCTTTGCTTAATAGAAAACCCTTAAACCATTCCATAATGCACACACAAATGCTCTTGGATTTTAATTACACCTCATTTAAACTCTGAGTTCTTTTAGGAGCAAACACTCTTTTAATTAGTGTTTTCTGGGTTATCAATTTTCCATGGAAACTTACCACAACATAGGTACATTTTAAAAATTTCAATAAGAAGTCAAACGAGGATTTTCCAAGTCTTTTAGCCAACCAAGTCAAATAAAGGATTCATAATTAATTCCATTGGAACATGCAGTATTCAGTCTGAATATTTTTATATGTCACTGAAAGCTTTATGTTAAAAAAAATGAATAATAAAGTTCTTTCTGGCTAAGCCCCTTGTCCTTTTAAACACCAGGAATGACTTCATATTTCTGATTTAGTTTTATTGCCTGCATAGAGTGCTTTCAAAAGTCATAAAGGATATCCAACAAGGAGTTTACAACCTGGCATTCCTGAGACAAGGTTCCCTCTTGCCCCTGAATTCCTTGGTTACAGAGAAAGGGATGACATGGTGCTGAGAGGATCCTGCAGGAAGAGGCCAACCAAAGGTGGCCATAGCACTCACAGCTGGTGGCAACTTCCTTTTAGGGAACTTTGCATGTGGGGTAAGCAGCCTTGTTCTGGATTGCTCAGCACTCAGCAGAGGGACAGGAGCATTCAGGCATGGAAGATGAGAAGGGTTGGTCTGAGGCCACATGTGAGGGCTGAGCTCCCATACCAGCAGATCCCACCAGGTGCATCAGAGGAGAGAGGAAGCATAGACTGGATGAAGCAGCTGTGTGCAGACTTCTGTTCTCACGCATCATGACAAACTGAAGGAGAAATAGAGCAGCAATGCACCTTCATCAGCAACCACAAATTATAGACAAGCATTTTATTTTCAACCTCAAGAAAATATCTTCTGGGAACCCAAGTGCCCAACAAGGAGATGTGATTAATTAAAACTAATACGGCTTAAAGATGATAAAATAAATCTCCCTGAGGTGGGCTGAGTAGCCTGCTTCATTCCTAAACTCTTGGTCCAGAACTCCATTTATAAGAAGCTAAGGTTTTTTCCCACATACCCCCCCTTTTTTTTTGGTCAAAGGAATTCAAACAAATGCTTATTTGGGTAGGTTTTTCAGTTCTCTAATTTTGTGTACAGTCACAGTTTCCTTTTCATAATAGATATGTTTCTGAAAAGTTATGTCTGGAAAGTGTAGCAATCATTTCTTTTTATAAATTGCTTTACCTTTTAAATGCAGGAGACAGATGCTGTAGTCCAGGATTCCTTTGTAATGGAAACACTCCTTCTGGCCAACCAGACTGTGTTTATCTGTTTTGTGAATTCACATTTGGAGCCTGAACTATCTTTAAGCTTAGAATCCTCAAAATCTTATTTTTAAGTCAGTTCTGACAATGCCGTGTTCTGACATCTCTTTCATACATACATATTCCGTTGTCCTGTGTTTGATATAAAACGATTTCTGCTGCTGAATTTGCATTGTGTCTAAGACCACAGATTTCCCCCAATACACTAACCACTCAATTCTGCAGCGCTTCCATAAAACTCAGGGGAGCCCTAGTTGAGGCATGCCAACAGTTGACACTTGATGGGTCGATACCAGCTTGTTCCTGGGCAAGTTCTCTGAAGGGTTTCCTGTGTGACAGACCAGCACCTGCTCCCAGCTGCCTTTGCATGCTGGGCTTCGGCTTTGTTAAGCCCAGGGTTCTTGTCTAGTGATGTGAGGTCCTGCAGCCTGGCAAAGGGCTTGAGCCGATGGGCAGTTGGCAAGCAGAGGAGAAAAGTGAGGTGGTTAACCACACTCAGAGAGAGAAGCTGTCAGATGCGTTGGACTAGGAAGAGAGTAGACAAAAGGCCAGGGAGCAGCCAAGGTCATAGCTTGACTGCCCGCCCTCAGCCCCTAGGCTCTGACATTTCTCAACTGCCAGGGATACCATGATCTAGATTACAGTGTATTATGTTTTCTGGGCATTTTATTCTCATAAGGTTTGATGCAGGATCATTACATGGGGAAGTAGATTTCACCCTGTTTTCTTAGCAGGCTTTAAGGACACTGAGGGAATATTTATGTAATAAGATGCAAAGTTGCTATGGAAAATACTATAGCAACCCAACATCTTCTCAGAGCCAGGCAGCCACTTGTAACAGCAATCTAAATTTACATTTATTTTAGTGTCATTTTATCGACACTCTTAGTATCTCGTTCTGACAGGATGTTAAAATATGTTTTCAGCTTGTATTTGAGCAAAATTAACACAGTGTTGTTGGAATTTAAGTGTGGTTTGCACAACTTCTGGAAAAAATCAGAATATTTTTGAGGGAGTTTAGATGACAGAATCTGAATAAGTTTGTGAGGTTTATTTTTTTTCCTTCTCCTAAACACAGGAAAGAGTCCATTAATAGTATTTGTTCCTCCTTTTTCCTTGCAGTTTATAAGAAACATGTCAGAATTTCTGATTATGAAAGAGTTTTTTTCTTTTCAACACTGATGTCATTTGCCAGGTGCCTCTCTGTGATTATAGTTGATGCTTCTAGAAAATGCTTTCAATAGCTCAATACATTGCCCCCCAGGCACATGTAACATGTTAACAGTAAAGTAATAAATACCCAGTTATATATAAAAATAATACCTGGTTATTTTGAGAAATCTAATGGGTTAAGAATAATAAAGAAGAAAACAAAACTTCCATAGTTAGTAATACTGCAAAAGATTATTTGGTTCCCCCTTCCTTGTTTCCTTCTGTACTGCTTAACTATATAAGCACCTTTCTATGTATTTTTAAAAAGGTCAGAAACAATAAGTCTACAAGATTTTGTTTTCAGACAGGCCTTCTTGCATAACTACTGAACACTTTTTTAAAAGTTTCTTTTTTACATGTGTTAATGAAATAGAAAATACGGGCAAATAAATGTATATCCTTTCTGAATCGTGGGCTCTTCTCCATGAACCTTCGGGAGTTAAAGCTATACTTTGAGGAGTCAGAGTGGATACTTGAGGTTATTTAAATGCAGACAACTGGACCAATGCCCACCTCACCCCCCAGCATTATTTAAGACCCTTAGATGTGAGCGTGGCAGAGAAACTATAGTTATGTAGCCAGCTGAGAGTGTAAAGATAGTATCTATTGATTTTCTTCTATACCTTTCCATCTAAAATCTTAAAGTGTGACTGTAACACTGTTGAAATAGGACATTGGCCAAAAGAATCAATATCAGACCTATTAAAACATATGCTGCTACCAACTTCTTAGCACTGTGATGCATTGTTTATGAGCATCCGTGTTCTAATTCTCCTATGCTTTTATACAACATTGCTCATCAAAACACAGTTGGTGACATAAAGGTCTTATACCTTGACTCCTCACACTGTTGTTCATAAGCTTCATTAACCACAGTCCTGAAGATGCTGGGTCCACTGTAGCAATACAGAGGGACCTTGTAGAATTCCAGTTAGTCATATCCAGGAATTCTATATATTCCATACCCTGGCTTCTAGGTATATATAGAAGACCCAAAATTGAAATTCAAGTCAATTGAAATTTAAGTATTCATGTCGTAAGCTTTCCTGTATGTAACTGGCTTAGAGGCGCTTCCCTCTCATTTGGGTGGCTACCTTTGATACCTGCAAGTTGCCAAGTGCTCGGCAACTCCTCTCCCAGTTGTGAGACATAATGAATGAATGAAGCCTTCTGGGAAGTAGGTAGGGGAGGAAACTTTTACTTTAGACTCCCCATCACTAGCAGAGACATAGGGAGACACATTTCTGGTGCAGAACTTGCAAGACGGAGTCTACTAATTGTGGTGCTTCCAGCAGGGTGTTGCAGGTTCTTTAAAGAACATGCTAGAACTTGCTGTGTCCCAGAGGCTCTTGCTCTCCATGAGGGCTTTTGCCCTTGGAGCAATTACCTAAATTTGCAGTGATCAGAATTACTTTAGAAACACACAAATATCTAACACCAGGGTATCCTTTATCCATAGGCAGCCTTGAAGAAAATCACATTTCAGGAGACTATATAAAGACATGAGAGAAGGTTCTCAAAATATTGCTGAGTGATAAAAGCAGTTTGAAATCAATATATAGATCATTTCTATGTGTTGTACTCACTATTTACGTATTAGGGGAGACCTATCCTGATACAGGTCAAAATATTCAGAGTGACTGATTATTTCTAGATGGCATGATGACAGGTGATTTTTATTTTTTTGTTTGTCAAAAAATCCTACAATAGGTACATGTATAATCTTAATGTACATGTATAATCTTATTAAACTACAATAAATGCTAGTTGAAAAAATGCTTAGAATCGTTGAATTGGTATTGGTTAGGGAATACCATTTCCAGTCATTCAAGAAAGTCAAAAGTAGTAACAAGTAATACCTGGTATCAGATTCTCGAAGTTTTTTGCCTTCTTTTACTTCAAATTAGGGAATTTCCACATTTCCTTTACCACAATATGCTTATGACACAGACCACACCAGCTTAGTTTCCTGTTCTAAGGACTAATCCTATTTGTGTAACTATTAAATGAAGGATCCAAAAAATCAGCTCTAATCCAGGAAGATGTGTTATGTTCTTACCTACAGGGAGACCTGCAGTGATGTGTCTCTTTAGCTGCAGAAGAAACCCTTAGAAATGATCTTGTACAAACTCCCCTTCGTTCCTAAATAGGAATGATCAGTGCCATATTCAGAAGTTAATGTTATTTGCGAAAGATAGTAAGTTAAAAGTCTAGAACTCAGTACCAGTTTCCCTTTTTCCTAATGGCCTTTCTCTGAAACCAGGGAACATTGTGGGGGAAAAGCTGCAGGATACCCCTCCAACACCTTAAGTAGCATCGTAAGAGTAACCAAGTATAATCAATCAAGGATTTTGCCTGCCAGGTGCATGGCCCACAATACCATTAGAGGCAAAGGTAGACTGGAGACATTTACTACCTTCAAAAGTAAATCCAGACAAAGCTGATTAGTGATTTTGCTTAGTCTTCTCATTAATTTCTAAAAGAGAAAGAAGTTGGCTTCAACATAGGCAGTGCATGTAGCAAACTGTCTTTAAGCCCATTCCAACAGAAAATCCAGCTTTTAAAGATATTCAGGAAATTGGCCCAATTTCCTTTCCAGTTGAGTGATTTTTTTTTTCTTCCCTGCAAAGCAATCTGGTGTATGGCTTTATGCAAGAAGAAGAAGAAATGCTTTTCCCAGGGGAAGTGCACTGGGAAAAAGCCAGGCCAGGTCATGATTTTCTTTGATAAATCACATACAGTCACCATCCGTATTCTCCATTCCCTAACTCTCCAAAAAGGGAAAAAGAAAAATTATGAGATTTCTCAAAACACAGACACAAGGCTGACGGTTGTTCTGGAATGATCTGAGCTATAATATTAGCCCTTCAACTTCCCACATCATCCCATGTTCCCTCTGCATCTTTTGGGCCTGGGAAGGATAACAGT
Organism: Talpa europaea; assembly: GCF_964194135.1. Taxonomy (NCBI): domain Eukaryota; kingdom Metazoa; phylum Chordata; class Mammalia; order Eulipotyphla; family Talpidae; genus Talpa; species Talpa europaea. Next base: position 98,283,611 of record NC_140072.1, read on the forward strand.
TATTGACTCCATCTAATCTCACGACTTATGGAAATGCCTCTCCCCTTTTCCCTGTTCCCGAGGCATTTCTTTATGAGATGCACCTCTCAATAACTCTTAAAAATAAAAGCCTGAGGCAGAGCATCCACAGGAAGATGAGATGCACAAACTCAGGGAAGTTGTGATGTGGAAGGGCTCTTAAGAAGTAATATGTCCTTTCCCTCACCCCATCAGGTTCTAAATTAATGAGGAAAGAATGTGATTTTGAATACCCAACCAAACAGATGGATAGGAAATAAAAAGTAGGAAGACTGAATTCCTAATCTGTTGAGCAATATTCTTTTTCAGCTTAGACCAAAAACCAAACAAACAAAAGTATTACCTACTCATCTACTTAATCTTCATAGAACTGACCATGTTTTTCAGAAGAGGACCTTGAGGTCTAATGGAGGTTTTATAATTTGCCACAAGTCTCATAGCTGGTATGTGGCTTCCAAGCCCTCTCTTGCTCTTTCTCTCCCCACTCCCGCATCCCTGAGCTTAACCCTCTCCCTCCCTCCTGTGTATAGTCCATATCAACACTGACATGACTCTGAAGTTGGAATGTGGGATTCAAAGCACTTTAGCAGGGGCTCCCCTCAGGAGGACTGCTCCTCAGAATCACCGGCTGGTCCCCAGGCCTCCATAGGTGCCAACTCCCATCTGCTTTACCATGGAATCCCGCTTCCATAATCGTGTAGCAAAGACTGTCGTCCATTACTCTTTTTATTTTAAAGATTTATTTTATTTATACAAGAACTGGGGTACTGGCCAGAGGCACGGGAGGGTGAGAGGATTCACCAGAGACAGAGTGGGGAGCAGAACAGGCAGATGGACCGAAAACACTGCTGAGGGGAGCAGCGGGTGAGACAGCAGAGGTCTGCCGCACCATATGGGCATCTCCCTGGCCAGCCAGGAATCGAACCCACACTGCACAGGCTGCGGACAGCTTCACAGCGCTGTGCTCAACCCACTGCGCCACCGGGGAGGCCCATCAGTTACTCTTTAGTGCAGGAAGAATTCATGTTCTTTCAGGCCATTGAAAGATGCGGGACGACTGCCTCGTGAAGCATAGAGCTCAAAGGAAGCAAATCAAAGAAATAAAAAAGGAAACAATCAGAACATTTCTCTTTAGAACTAGATTGAAATTATTGCATTACTTGATTTTTTTTTATTAAGTAATTTAAAATGGTTAGGTCCTTGGACTTTTGAAATAGAAATTAAAATGTCAGTGGCATATTTTGCCCCATGTATGGAACAGTGAAGCTGCTAAGGAATCTTATAATTGAAGCTGGATCATCAGCAATATGTTAACAATGCACTTTCTGCAAAACTGTCCAGAGTGCCTTCTCTCTTGTGTTCTATAAAATGCTAGTAACAAGAGAGCTGCTTTCTCAGAGGAATTCTTTTAACCTTTCAGAAACAAAATATTTCATGCTAATTCCTGCTTAATTGGAGGGAAGTCATCTCTTTAAAATCATTGAATATGAGGTTGAAGTCTTTTCCATCCCTGACCTCTTTAATTCAATCAAGGTCACCTCATAAACTTGCCCAAACAGCTCTATTTCTCAATTAGAAAAAGGGGTAGCGCATTTAAAAGCATTTAGTGTTTGATTAACAGTGCTTAACTAGGGCTTCAGAGGCTTCAGAGGGTTTTTCAGGAGTTGATAGTGAGAATAAAACATTACTACCTGAAAAATTATACTCATCAGAAATGAAAAACAAATCATTTTAATGAGCAAAGCAAAAACTGCTTTTTTGTGGGGATGTGAAAGATTATCATGCTCAATATATGGAAGGTTTTAATATCTGAACAACTCTCTCCCAGGGAAAAATTGCTATAATTTAGCCATTCAGACAGTTTTAAAATATGTTCACTTTTCCCTGCCCAAGGACTCAGAGATGAATGCTGAGTCTATTGAAGCAGGATTTTGTAGCACTCAAATTCTGGGCATGAAAAGAAGGATCAAGAAGATGTTTCCAGTTGAGGAATGTGAACTGGAGGCATTTGAACAGATGGAAGACTTACTGCTCTGAAAATAAGTTTTGGGGAGATTTCCTTCCATGTTCCTTCCTGTTTTCTGGGCCTAGACAGAGGACTGCCCCTTCACTTCATTGCTCTTTTGAAGAGTGGGTTACTGGGTGGTCATATTTTGAAGGCTCTGAGAAGGTGGCTGAGGGGAGTGAGACTCGGTGCCTCAGGAAGAGGGAGTTTAGAAACATTGAAGGCAGTGAGGAAATAACTTTGAACCATTTGAGCTCAGGAGCTCTTTGAGGTAACTTACTTTCATTTCCCACATGGCTTGTCAAATGAGGTCCCTTCCTCAAGCCTCAGCTTTCCCAGCAGTGACATAGGCTCATCCTGGGAGAGTTTCCTTGAGATTGTAAGAAAAAACCAATGAAGGGACTTCTTGGCATTTTGCAAATACCAGTTACCGTGGCATGTGGAGAATTGATACTAGTGAGCACTAGAGAAGATATAAATAAGTCATGCATAACCCTGACTGCACAAGAGAAAGACCTCAGAAGTTTTACACATGGATCCAGTGCCTGGGGTTGCAGCCCCAGCATCTGTATCATTAAAATACCCCTCAGGTGACTCTGATGCCCAAAGAATTGAAAGCCACTCGTGTGTGACATGAGGGTCGATGTCTATCAGTAGTAGTCAGGAAGGGAGGAATAAAGCATAGGTTGAGATAAGGTTTAAAAATGTGAAAACAAGGAAATAAAAGTAGAGTAAAAGATAAAATTTTAGTGGAAAGGAACTGACTGACATAGGCAATAATAAAGGACTGAAGAAATAAGAAATTACTAATTTGCATATAGCATGCAAGACACAGCTGGAGAATCCCCCTCATCTACTCATGTGAGATGCATGGGAAGTACCTTTTGGTTAACTAGGGAGAAAAGGCCAATCGGATGAAAAAAAAAGTGAGGGTAGGCTGGTGCAGGAAAATGTGATAAGAACCTCTGGCTGTTTTCTCATCAGTCTGTGGTGAGGAGGGTGCCTGGACCTTTGCCAAAGTGAAAAGCTTCTGAGGCGCGAAGGCTGACCTGAGAGCACAGACCCTGGATGAGGAGGCTCTAGTCCTCCATAAAGAGGTTGCTCCAAGGGCCTGGCCCTGGGAGATGTGTTCCCACAGAGGGAACAGCATGAGCCTCTCCTGGGTGTAAGCCTCCAGCAATATCACTGCAAAGACAAGTAATACACAACAGCATCTAGTAGATCAGAAAAATGTGTTTTGGAGACATAGCCTGGAGGATTTATGAAATCATTCCGTCACAATATCATCACAGGAGAGGCAATAAGTAGCATTCAGAGAGGAGCAGGTAGATCGATGAATGAAATGTGAGCTGGCAAGGTGGCCAGCAGAGACCCCTAGAAGGTCACATTGGATGGTAAAAGCTGGAGAGGAGAAGGTTCTTTCAATAACAGAGAAGCTGCGAGAAAAGGCTGAGAGAAAGCAGGTGTCGAAAAATAATGAAAGAAATACTAGACTGGAAGAAAGTGATAAAAAAAAAATGCCTAAGGAAATGGGGAGCCGGTCCCCAGAGGCCAGGGAAGTTGTTCCAAAACTATGGCATGCATTAGACTCACTCTAGAGATTGGTTGACATGCACATTCCCCCGACCCCATTCTAGAAACTCAGATTCAGAGGGTCTGGGATGGGCTCAAAGAGATACAAGGGTGGCGGGAGTGGAAGCTGTGTGTGAAACAAGCACTGAGGGAGGAGTCCATTCTTTAGAGCCAAGTCAGTTGTTCACACACATATCACTCCACCTTAGTGCTATAGTCGCAGTGTAAATTAAAGCTCTGTAGGGGAAGTCGCCATTCCTTGCAAAGGGCAATGCCTAGAACTGAGAAGATACCTTAGGTTTGTACTGACTTTCACTTCACACGTCAGAGCGTGGATGTGGATGTGTGGCTATGTGCAGGAGATGTACAGAAACTACCAGGCCATGTGTGAGTGTGTGTAGGGGATTAGAGTTGGAAAATATCACTTGTCGAGGAGAAAGTATCTGGAAGAAAAAAGTGGCCATCTGTTAAGAGGAAAGGAAGTCTTGTAAGTTGGTAGGAAAAGAGGTGAGAGGCCTTCCACTGCAGACAGAGGAAGATGCACGAAATAATTGGTTCAGGGAAAGGGATGCTCTTAAAGCTTCCCTCCTTTGACAAGTTAGGTTGTGAAGTTGCACAGAACAAAACATTTTCTTCCCAGGTCAGGCGTGCTGTCTTTGAAGGTCGTGGCCATGACCAGGAGGGGCTATTGTTCCTGAAAACCCATGTCGTTTGTGATTTATACTAGTCTAACTGCCCTAAAGACAGAATTTTTAAAGCCTTCAGAGAAACTAGTCTTGTTCTTTGGAAATTGAAATGGGGATTGAAAATGGAAAAGAAAACTGAAATCTAATAAAAAGAAAACAGGGGTCGGGTGGGAATCAGGGAACTCCCCTCTCAATGTGCCTGTTCCCTGGTTTGGGGGCTCCTAAGGACCCAACTTCCTCCTCTCTCCCCCATAGACCTGGCCCCTTCAGCCTCAAGCACCTTCTCCAGCTGGAAACTCTGGGCCCTTTGGGAAACTGATTTCCTCTGTGCAGGTTCATCCTGGCTTCCTTTCAGCATATCAAAGTGTGAACCTGTTCTCAAGGCCAAGCTCCCCCACCAACTTCACAGAAGTGCCCTTCCTCAGCTCTCCCTTCCAAGCCAGAGTCTCCCCTCACTTCATACACCAGCACAGCACATTGTGGGGAGTGTCTTCCTGGTGCAGGTCAAAAAGGCTTCCACAGGTCCACGCCTGTGGTTCTGCTGCTGAGCAGGGAGCTTCTGTCCTTGTCCAGCAGGGCCTGGATTAGCCTACAGTTACTACCAGACTAACGTTTGCAGCAGTCACCTCATCTGTACTTCCCTGAGTACTAAAGGCATCCCTCCCTGCGTGACAGCAGGCTCCCCAACATAGCGACCCTCCCCCATATAGTGTTCCTCAGTGACATCTTAAATGGCAGCCTCATCCTACTCTTGGAAGAGGTGAGCATGCCTCTTCCTTCCCAGCTCTCCTCCGAGAACAGCAGGGCCAGGTGGGGAGGTGTCGGAGGACACCAACAAGCACACGGAGCAGCAGCTTCTGTCGTGTCTCGCTGAAGTGTGAAGCTCCTTGTTAGCTCGCTGTGGCCCCCACTGGAGCACACTCTGTCTGGGGAGGAGCTCCGCAGAGGGAGAGACAGAGGCTTTTCTTCCCTGAGTCACCTGCTGCCAGTTGTGCCTCCAGCCTCACACTTAAGCCTTTTTAATAACAGGCTCTAGGTTACCTGCTCTCCCCAAATTACCCTTATTCCAATGGTCTCACAAAGATGGAAATAGACACTGCATTGTGCTTCTGTTTAGCTCTCCCTAATAATAGCTAATGTGCAGACTATAATATACACTGCAAATATAAAATGTTATGTCAATGCTAACTTGTAATAATAATAATAATCCAGCAAAAAATGGAGCAGAAGGAATTTCTGTGAGCAATTGGCAGAAGATTGCTGCTTCAGTGGTGATACAGGTGTAACTGAAAAACAGATCGATTGTAGTCCGTTGCTGCCATCAGAGGCTGTCAGCAGGAGACTGGCTGTTTGCAGGTGCCCCACCTTGCTGGCCAGCTCTGTGCCTGGACACTGGGTGGCACTGGGTGGCACCGGCAGCAGGAAGACCCAGCGCCTTCATTGGCTTTTCTGAGGGCAGAACTGGTCCTTGCCTGAGGCCTCCCTCAGCCCATTCATGGTGGACACTGAGGACTGAGCTCTGTGGGATAGGGGTCTCCACCCCCTTGACTCTAGGTGAAGGCACAAGACACTTAGAAAAGTAAAACAGGTGAGTTCAGGTGGATAGGGGCAGACACGCCTGCTGTAGTCCCTCAGGCGTCCTGAAGTCAGCCCGAGTCAGATGCAGCTCTTTTGACAGAGCCCGTTAGCTCCCCGGGCTCAGCGGCTCAGCAGTTAGTGGCCGTCAGCGTGGCCATCTCAGAGGTCAGACACAGGAGGACGACCCCTGAGTGGATGAGTCAGGCCTCAAGACTGCCAGATGGGCAAGTTGAACTTCCATAGGAAGCATTCCCAGATTTCTCCTGCCCAAGATGTCTGCGTGTTTATTTTTAGATAGAGGCAACCTGGGTGGGAGTGGGGAAGGAAAATGATACAGGATTATTGGGGCACTGGGGGTGGGCAGGTGTTGGGAGCCTGCTGCCCTAAAGGGAGCAGGAGTTTTTGGAGAATACCTGTTTACTCTGCATACGGGCTTCCAGGACGTTAGAAGTTCTGCAAACAGAACTTCTTCCCAGAGTTGACTCCTGTTCTCTGAGGAAGTACTGGCTTCTGTGCGTGTTCCCTACAAACAGAAAAGCTTGTTTTCAGCAGTAATTTATTAATCTGTATAAGCAAAAACACAGTTGTATGTTATTTTCTTGTTCCTTTGTTCATAAATAAAAGCTTGGGCTGGGAGAGTGAAAGGCAGAGCTGCTCTCCATGGCTCTGCCCAGCCTCCCCCTGCTGCCCATTCATTTAGACTCCGAGCCTTTGTTAATGGCAGAGAGCTTCATCAGCTGTCCTGTCAGCGGCAGGCAGGGTGTGCAAACACACATTTGGAGTGGTTTGAATCTATAACCCCTGGAGCAGATTCTATGGTGTAAGCCTACTTTACCTCAGTAAACAGAATGTAAACAAATAAGTAAAATAGGGTCAACTCTGTTTTCAAAGCAGTCTCTCCCCAACAGCATACTTTCCAAGCAGAGCCCGGCGTGGGGTGCCTCACCTCTGCTAGGGACAAAGGAGCCCCACACAGTGTTCCAGTTTCTTCTCTCAAGCCACAGTGCTTGCCTGCACCTGGGCCGCCCTGGCAACATTACCTGGAGGCGTGCAGGTTCTGGAGTCATGTTCACTCAGTGTAAACCCCACTGTGCCAGCTCCATGCCTCTCAACTCAGTTCCATCACCTTCTGGAAATAGGCATAGGAGTCATATTTACTATACCATGTTTGTGTGAGAGGAAAAGGAGACTGTGTGAATAATGCAGAACATATTGCCTGGCACATGCAAATTGTCAACTATTGTTACTGCTGTTCCCAGTGCTGCTGCTGCTGCTGCTACTGTTATTGGGGGAAGCAGGGGCAGGAAAACAGCAGTGACTGTGTCTTTTACCAAAATCTCCTGCTTGTTCTTCAAGAAGGTGCTCTTGGCTAGCGGTTGCTGGGATAGAACCAGGACAGGTGCTTTTATAGCTGCAGAGCCTGGAACTGAAGTTCAAGGACTGAAACCAGGATGACGAACCAAATACATGGTTCCTCCTCAACTATTTGTCCAGGCAACCCAACCACAGCCCCAATTCAAGAACCAGGGGACAGTCTCAGCTGCAGTCCTCAGAGTGACATCTCAGCCCCACCTGGGAACTTTTGAGGAATGCTAATATCTGGGCTGCACCCCAGATATACCAAATGTGTGGTTTCCACATACAAAGGGGAAACTCTGGGGAAAGGGTCCACAAGTAAGTGTTTTACCATGCCCACCAGGGGTTCTGATGTGCCCCAGTATTTGGGAATCACTGGATTAGGGTAACACCAACAGTTTTATAAATAAATTGCAAGTATTCATTTTTTTTAAAGATTTATTTATTTATTTATACAAGCACTGGGTACAGTCAGAAGCGCGGGAGGGTGAGAGAATTCACCAGAGCCAGAGCAGGGAGCAGAACAGGGAGAAGGACCGAAGTACACTGCCGAGGGTGGCAGGAGAGGTCTGTGTGCCATGTGGGACCCTCCCCCGGAGGCCGGGGGGAGCAGCCAGGGATCGAACCGGCACTGCAGAGGCAGCTTCACAACCCAGCGCTCAACCACTGCGCCACCAGGGAGGCTCTAAATTGCAAGTATTCATTGGCTTAACAACCACAAAAAATTTTCTTGCTTGGTCACAGAAGTGTCCCGAGCAGATGTTCCTGGTAGACAGGCATCTTTCCTCCATGCAGTGATGCAGAGATCCAGGTCCGTCCCAGCAGCAGGAAGAGAATGAGGAATTGTGTGGGAGAAAACACACATCACCTCTTCCCCCTACAAACACACACGCAACAACCATCCTTGGCAACCCTGGGCTGTCACCTCTCAGGAGCAAAACTGTCTTACACAAGGAAAAGCCCAAAGGCTGGTGTACCACACTAACCTTGCCACCGAGGAACAACTGTGGACCCCAGAGGCCCTGCAAGGAAACTCAAAATGCAGGGGCCACTGGTGCCCAGAGAGTGCCCATGTCACTGGGCCAGAGAGACTGGAGGCAAACACAATGTGGGTCCAGGTCTTCGACCCATCCACATCAACCTGTGTTCTGCACCTGCCTGTCTGGGCAGCAGCTGAGGAAATCCTTAAAAAAAGACTTTCCTTGCACATGGGAATGAATCACAATGGAGCAAGCTCCCCCACGTCCCCACCCATGCCCAGGAGGATATCTGGCAAAGTGAAGAAGAATCTTAAATGCAGAGTTCCCCAAAGACACAAAGATGAACAGTTCTTGAGAAATCCAGATATTGTTAGAAACAGTATGTTAAAGTGTTTTATTATTTAGTTACATCTTGCCTGGGCATGAAAAATATATTAACATACTGTCAGCTTACTGGGACATAACCCAAAACAACTTACATTTTTCATATTGTGCTAATTATTTTTCCGAGGCTGGCTCAGGATGGTAAGAGAGAGATTTCAAGGCTTTCGCCAGATTATTTACTTAAAGAAAGTAAGCTTGCCACTATCTGTTCCCATGGAAACATAGTAAGGAATTCAGGAGACTGAGGAGGTGGTCATTTTGATCATAATTAATATAAAGAATAATAGAATTATATAGAATATTATAAAGAATAGTAGAATCAGTTAAGGGGGCACTGATCACTAGGATCTTTAAACCTCTTCTTTAGCAATGCAGTGTAATCTTGGATCAAATGTCATTGATGATTTTAGCAGTATGCTAATTTTTGAAATGTAATTGAACTTTTTAGAAAAGTTTTTCCAATGTTGTTATTTTATTTTGACCTGATCAGAAAATTCCAGTAATAGAGTTTTTCTAAGGTCCTGACCAAGTACAAGCGGGTGCCGCCCTGGCCTTGTCCTGTGTCAGCCTCAGCTCCTTGCTTTGAGAGTCTCCATGAGCAGCTGGTTGATGAATGAATCTGTGATGATCCAGAGCACCACTGGTTCAGCAGTACCTTTAAAATCACCCAAAGAGGATTTAATTATGTTCATGATATAGTTCACATTTAAAGTGTCTTATTGTATTTTTTTAATTGATAATTGGTAATCCACATGAGGTGCCCCTCTGCTACATATTCCATTTATTAAAACAGTGCACTCCTCAGGGATTCTTACCAGAAGACACATGCTGTAGTTTATTTTTAATCTTTATGCTTATTTGAATTGTGGATTTGTGATATGATCTCTCAGGGGTAAATTTTATCACAGAAGCCTGATTACACATTTTTCAAAACTGTTCAATTTAATCCAGTGTCTCAGAAAAAACTAAAGAGAAAAAAATAAATAAAAGAGTGGGACCTTTCAAGTTTCTGAACTGTGGACACACTGAGAGATTATATTAATTTAGAAATTATTAGGATTTTGCTTCTTTTAGACCTCTGTTTCAAGAAACATAATTTAGCCTCTTCCAGAAAGCCCCACCTGAGGGGTAGATATAGGCCATAGCATGCTGTGAATAATGTTTATAAACAGGTGGCCTGAAATTAAATGGAGTCAATACACAATTTCTCACCCTTTACAAGACAACCACTTTGCTGCCACATGAGTCACCAAATTTTTTTTTGCAAATATCAAGCTTGAAATCATTTAATCAGGAACGTAAATCAGTTATATGCCTCAGTTATAAAAACGCTCATGGGATTGGCTATGGTATTGATTCTGGTTTTTTTTTGGGGGGGGCGGGGATCGGGTGGAGTTACAACTGCTATTTTTCTATAGACAGTGATACCACTTTCCTATTGCAGAAATGCAAAGTGCACCCTATCCTACTTGGCAGGAACAATCGTCTCTTGGTTTAGCCAAGAATAAGAACTGTCAGTAGTGTCATCCCACAGGCTTCTGAGAGGCCCTAAAATAATAGATGGGTGCACTTTCCTATATGTATTTATGTTCAGATAATTTATTTAAATAATGTTGCTGGCACATGCTTTATAGCTGCTTGCATTTTGCTACACAGATTTCTGCATATCTTGCAGACTATGCAATTCATTTGGAAAATGTAATTTCCATCCCTGCATACTAATCGATTTCTTCACAAACACCTGCTATCAGTTATGATAATAAAAATGCCACTCTGAATTGAAAAAGGGCCAAATAGAGCTTCCTAAGGAAATGACTTAAGTGTCTTTGAATGCTACTAAATGTAGTAATGTGCTTATGTAGTGCCAACACTTTTTTCATCGTTTGCATTTTCTGTAATTTTGCCCTATTACAACATCCCTCTCTCAAATGATGCCTCATAACCATTTTCCTATAAACTGGTAAAACTGAGTTGTCAGGGTTGCCATCTCGGGATATGGACATGATCTGAGGTGGAACTGCACGGTGTTAAAATTTACTCTCTCTTGCCTCCTAGGTAGGCCCTAGGTCATTTTTGATTTTATGAATAAGACCCTGAAAACTGTAAAATTGGCTGCTCCTGGATGTTGCACACACATAGACATGAACTAAAATTTCCTTTTATTATTTCTCTTCTGCCTCCAGTTTCATTCCACGCACCATTGCCAAACTCATCTTCCTAAATCTCCAACTTCATCATGTCCTTCGCTGCCCAAGCGCCCATGCTGCTTCTCCATCGGCCGCCCCATTGAGCCTACCTCTGCGCCTGCACCCTCTCCCCTCACCTGACATGGCTCTGCTCTCACTTACTTTTCTCACTTTTCCAAATAGACATTTGCCTTCTTGGCCAAGTTCTCGCCTTCCTGTCCCCCAAATAGTCTACCTTCAGTTCTCGTCTCTGGACTCTTGTTTGTGCTTAGTCTGAATTGAGATGGGCTTCCTCAGTTCTTTCAGTATTCCCATCTACATTTGTCTTTCTCTTCTCTGAACTGTTGAACTTAGTCCAACACTTTGACACCTTGTCTAACACTTTGACACAAAGTTGCTTATTTATTCATTCAACAGACATTTCTGCAGCACCTACTATAGTCCAGGCACAGGCTATTCTTTCACATCTGACAGTTTCTATTGCATTTAAAGCTACTGGAAAGATGAAATATATTCTGTCTCCACTTTTGTGATCCAAGATGCCCATACAGTCCTGAACACAGAAAACATATGCAATCAATGTTTGCTAACTGAGCCCTTCAGGCTAATGGCACATTTTATTTCATAGGTATTACAGCATGTACTATACACAGATTATCATTTTGCAAAATAGAATACCATAAAACACTCAACTGTATAGCTATTAGTAACTTCATTTGAGGTTCGATATTTGAGGAGAGAATTCACCAGTGTCTCAGAACACCTCTCAGTAAAGATCCATCATCACTGCCCTGTAATACAGGTAGAACATCTGGGCTGCTGACCTCGCTCTGGCTCTATGAATTGATGGGGGAAGGGGGAGGGGATTGGGAAATTAGTGTAGATCAAGAAGTGTTTCATTTTGTGCTCTTATGGACCTGAAGTTGCATCTCTCATGCAGTTTCTGATGGTCAGTGCAGGGTAAATGAATAATTATCAGGCTTTTCCACCCTCCTGCCATTAGTGTTAATAATGGATCCCTGCAGTCTTAAGTGCATGCCTGATGGCGGACACCTGGAGTAGGGTGTGGGCCTGCATAGTGGGGCACACCTGGGCTGAGACCAGGCTTATAAGGGCGGTGTCACGGAGACACCAGCAGAAGAGAAAAAGTAGCAGTGGTAGAAGCAGCAGAGATAGCAAGAGGCACCACGGGAGAACACCAGAGAACCCAGAAAGAGTGAAGACTCACCAGGGGCTGGGAGGTCTGCCAACCTACTGGCCCCCTGGCATCCCTGCCTGCTGCGTACCTGGTAAAAGCGCAAGAAAAGCCTGAAATGCCTCCAAGGGCTCCAGGACTTTCCTTTACCCATCTGCCCAGATCATAGAGATCCTACTCTGTGCCTTCCTGGCACTATAGTCAGCTTTAATTTTTCTTTCATTTTGAATTTGAGATTAGTTTTGAACAATCTGGTAAAAAGAAGAATTAGCCCGGAGACTAAGAGCAAAAAAAGACTCTGGAAACAGAGGCGTGGTGTGGAGGACTGTGTTATTTATTTGTGAGGTAAAACATGTTCTCTAACTTCTCTATGTCTCATTTTACTCATCTGGAAAAAGGGAGCGAAGAGCAGCTCCACAGCATAAGTTTGATGGGGGTCAGGGGTGCAGGGGAAGCAGTGAAGTGGGTTAGTTCCCATGAAGCTCTTGGTCCTATTAATGACTATTACGTGGTGAGTGCACAGAAAGCTATTGTTATTGTATTATTATTGGAGAGACCACTGAGCAATAAGCTGGAAACTAGAGAAAGGGATTCCTGATCCTCAGTTTTGGTGGGTACCACTCACTCTTCCCTTTGTTTCGTTTCAGCTGTTGCTGAAGCCTTGCGGTGTGTGAGGTCCAGGGTTAGCTGTTTGGGTTTCTCAGAGAGTAGAAGGTGTGCGTGAGGTCTGCATCTCCACACACAGATTTTTAGGTTTTAGGAAGGAGAAGCAGAGTAACCACTAAGCCTTGGAAGGAAAAAGAGTTTTAATCTGTTGGTGAAACAGATGGAACTAGGTTACCATTCTGATAGGAGTTAGAGAAAACAATTTGTGCAATTTGTCCCAGCAATAGAGCAGGGAGGAATGGTGTGCATATCAATTCCCCTCTCCTCTGGGATGCTGCCACATGCCTCAACCTGTGGAGCCGCTGATTATCTGAACGAAAGCAGCACTCCAAGGAGCTGAGCTCTTCTGCAGGCAGGGACAGGACAGTAATGGGGTAGAGATGATTGCTGCCTGGAATTCCAAATACCATCCTCATCTAGCAACACATATCAATTTCTGAGAAGGTGACTAGGACTGGGGGGGAGAGGTCAAGAGATGAGAATTGGAAGGAATTAATCCTATGCCTACAAGAAACATTCATACCTAAGACAGGACAAATAGAAAAGAGAACAATCCCTAAAGAAGCGATAGTCACCAAGTGCAAAATAAAGAGCCCCAGGATGAGGCATTTGGTTTTATTTCCAAGCTGGCATGAGAATTTGGGTGAGAGAGCCCCGTGTCCACAGAAGGCCCCCTCAGTCTGAGCCAGCAGTTAACTCACTTGCACTCATTGTGTCTGTTCTCCAGCCCTGGCGGCTCAGGCCTACGCTCTCAAGGAGGAGAACGACAGTCTCCGCTGGCAGCTGGATGCCTACAGGAATGAGGTGGAGCTGCTGAAACAAGAGAAAGAACAGCTTTTCCGAACAGAAGAAAACCTCACCAAGGACCAGCAGCTCCAGTTCCTGCAGCAAACCATGCAAGGCATGCAGCAGGTACCCGGGCCCAGGTTTTTGTTTTTTTCCTCAAAAGAAGGGATGTGCATTCTCAATGGAAGTGAAATGGCAGCCACTTGTCAGGAAGCAGGAAAGGGAAGAAATGACAACCCAAAGTTAAGTTGCTAGGAAAAGAATGTGCTAAGTAACGATAGTGTGTAGAAGGGCATAATCTGGAGAAAAGCCACTCTAAATAAATACAGCCTCGCAGTAGAAAATAAAGGAAGAGAGTCCAGGTGATGGAAAGGTTTGTCTATGAAATTAAGCCTCCTGGAAAAATGGTCAGAAAATCCTTGCTGATTATGATGCAGTCTTGGAACTTTTAAATGAACAACATGCCAGCTGTTGTTATAAGAGGACACTGTTGGTAAGTCAGTGTAAAGGTAAACTCAATTGCTGCCACTTCTTTGCCATTACACATAGGATCTAGCCAGGTTCAAGGAAAAATTAGACATTTAAAAAACATTTCTTGATGGATTGATGAAGCACCGGCATTTGGGGGGATGAGCAACTTTACAAACAGGCCAGTTTCTGTGCCTTTGTGGAAGAATGCCACACTTCAGCCTGGCACACTGTAGCTAGAGATGCCTATTCCAGGAAATGGTTAGAAAGAGACAACTCTGAAGGAAGGCGAAGGGGCACAGACCCTGAGGGGAGGGTGAGACCCAAGCTCTAGGAGCAGAGGAACAGAAACAGATTCCTGTCTGACAACAGCAATTGATACATGATGTGTTTACAGTACTTGGGTGTCTGAGTTATTTTAGAATGATAGAGCATACATTATCATCACACATGGGTATTTTCTTATTATTCCTCTGATTATACAAATCTAATATACAAATGTTATTTAAACAAGGGAAATGCAAGTAGGATGGTGAGAATAAATTTCACTGGTTGTAAAAATGATGCAAAATTTTTGTTAAATGTAAAAAAAAAAAATGGGAAGCAATATATGGTCAGTAGGATGTGCTTTTTTAAATTCCCCATCCATACTGACTGCTCTGTGAGTCCAGGAGTATAAATCGCCTCCAAAAGTGTCTTAATGATTAGAGGTAACTGCTGCAGTAACATTAACCAAGCAGGGAGAAATAATTAGGAGGAAGGGATATAAGAAAGGTACAGGAACTGGGGTATAAACAAGCTAATGACCAATCACAGAAATTGTCTAAATATCTCCTGCCATTTTAAGACAATTTTTTGAAGCTTGGCTCTGAGTCCTGACTGGGGCAGATTCATAGTGTGTGTTAGACAAATCTGGCAGATTCAGAGGTCAGAGCCAGCCAGGAAAATGTCATTACAACCGTTGCTCAGGACCCTGTGCTTGGAAATTGGTGTAACAGCTGCTGTGAGGCTCCCGGGGTTGTCCATGTGCCCCACACTGGGCGTGAGCCAATGCCCCGTGGAGGCCAGTCTGTCGTTTCTTGCCTCCAGACCTGGGCTGCAGGCTACTATGCCACACCTCAAGCAAAGGGCCATCTTTTCTTCCAGAAAAGATTACCTAGTTATTTTAAGGGCAAAAAAGCCTTTACAGGGGTGCAGGATTCAAATCTGAAGTCTGGGGAGGCAAGGGTAAGGTCCATCAAGCAAGGAGAGCTCCATTGGGAATATGGGCCCTGGGGCCCAGCCCTGGTCCACCAGGAGCAGCGTCATCAACCACCACCTGCACCACAGCCTTCTCGAAGTAGGTATTTGTCTCTCACATTCGCAGACTCTCCTTGTTAGGAAATGTGTTTTTAGTATAGTTTTGCTGACTGTTTTGAGAGGTGGGGGAGTTGTGGTGTCTGATTTCATTTACACAACAGAAATTGATTCCTCACAATTGTGGAGGCCACAGTACAAGATCAAGGTGCCAGCAGGGTTGGTTCCTCTGTGGGCTGTGTGGGAGAATCTGTTCCACGTGTCTCTAGCTTTGGTGGTTGGCTGATGGCCTCTGCCATTCCTTGACTTGGAGAGGCATCAGCCCCTCTCTGCCTTTATCTCCATGTGCTGTGTTCAAAGTCCTATTTGCCATATGGACATAAGACCAAGAGCCCACACCACTCCAGACCTCATCTTAACAAGTCACATCTTCAATGACTCTGTTTCCAAATAAGGTCACATTCTGAGGTACTAGGGCTAAGATTTCAACATGTAAATTTGGAGGTAACACTATTCACTCAATAAGACACACAGTAGTTTGTCACAATGCACTTGGTGAATGGAGGAGTGAATGGAAAGAGATACCATGGGAAGAACTAGCCTGGGGCTGTTTGGGATTCTTGGATCCTGAGGGGTGAGGCTGGAAAGGTGGGAGCTGGCTGGGTAGCCCCTCCCAGCACAGGAAACACTCACTCAGCCAGTACTAGCTGCTCTGATTTTAATTTCTCCTTGTTGATTGGCTGCTGGCAGTCTGTGGCAACATGTCTTTAGTATGAGTTTAAAATATATGTGCTTTTTAAGAGTCAGTTTATACCTTAAAATCATATTGAATGAATTACCACCGCTTGCACATTTGAGTCCCAGGACAAAGAATTCTTCCATGTTTAAAACCTTTAAAACCAGCTCTCAATTTGCTCACTGTCCACTCTGCACATGAGAAAATGATGATCTCCCTGGAAAGGCAACAGAGAGAGGAACCGCAGGTCCTTATGTCACCGTTTCAGCAGCCATCCATGGGAAGTGATTCCTCTAACAAACAAAATAATTTTTGCAGCCTTTGAACCAGCATACAAAGGTTAGAATTGCCTTCAAGTTTAAGTCGAAGAGTTTCTAACTTTCTCTTAATCCCTTAAGGATGTGTTCACTAATGCCACACTGTCTTGCCATGTGTCTGTGAAGAAAACATTTTGGACGGGGTTCCTAAAAATGAAAAACCCTTGGGTGACTTTGTGTGGTGGCTTCTGAGTTACCCCTATATCACATGTGCATCACAGTTTAATATTAGAGGTTTCACACAAAAGGTAATAACAGCCTGTATCCATGGTAACACCATAACCTTTACCTGGTCTTAAGCTGTCAGTGAAGTTAACCTGTTTTTGCCATGGTGACTGTGAGGTGGTTGGCTTCCCCTTATATCTTTAGGTATATGGGAACAGAATCTATATACTTCAAATTCTTATTTATCTTCTCTTATTTACCACATTGAATTAGATTTTCTCAGATTTGTGGAGGTAAAATTTACATACAATAAAAATACTCATTTTAGATGTATAGTTCCATGAATTTGACACATGGTCATGTAACTACCCCTACTGCAATCCATATGTGAAATAGTTCTATCATCCTGTACCCCAAATTTCCTATGTCTCTTATTAGTCACCCCCACACCCCCAACAACCACTGATTTGTTTTCTACTCTTATAGCTTTGCCTTTTTCAAAATGTCATGTAGATGAAATCATGCAGTCTGCAACCTCTGAGTCTGACTTCTTGTACTTACCTTCATGAATTTGAGATTCAACTGTGTTGCTGCATGTATGAGCAGCTCATTCCTTTTCATGCTGAATAGTATTCCATGGTCAGGAAAGCCATGACTTGTTTATCTAGCCACCAGTTAATTGACGTCTGGGTAGTTTTCCGTTTAGGGCAACTATGAACAAATCTGCTGTGAACATTCACTTATAAGCTCTTTGTTTGGATTTCATTTTGCATTTACCTTGCATCAGTGCCTAGGGTTTAGGTTTCTGGGACATTTGGTAAATGCACTTAACTTTTTAAGAAACAGCCAAACTGTCTTCCAAAGTGTCTGTAACATTGTGTCTTTCATGGGACCCCATGAGAATTCCAGTTGTTCTGTGTCCTCTAGTTGGCACGCTGGTCAGGCTATTTTAGCCTGGCTATTTGTCTTTTGTAGCCACCATGATAAGTTCATAGAAGTGTGTCATCATGGTTTTAGCCACACATAAATGTAAACAATATTTACATTTTCTTTCATGAGGACAGGTCAAAATATGTCATATTTTTAAGTAACCAATTTAAAAATCAGAATTATTTTTGATGCCTGTGTAAATCATATTGACAGCACTGAAAAATATTCAGATAACAAGATGCCATTATAAGCTGCTGATCATAAATCTTTGTGTGACTAATGATGATTATGTCAAAAGACTCACTCATAAATACTTCAAGCTGATGCTTTTTAATAGTGTTAGCAAATGCCTTAAGTGCATCAGTCTTAGGCCAACAGCCTGTGTTGGTGGGCAGATCTCCAATACTTTCAACTTGACATTAGCAACAGGGCTGGTCAACTATTTTAATAATTTCGTCAAAGGGGGATGGAGAAAAAATTGGGGAAAGGAGAACCATTATGACCAACACCATTTTAGAAATTAAGTAACAACTGTTTTTCATTCTGAAATTTTACATACTCAAAGAGAACATGGGTGTGATTTTCTGTTTGTTTACTATGAACCTCATTTACTTAAATTAATTTTACAAACAGGACAGAAAAAGATAATACAATGTCTTTCCCAAAATATTAAGTAACCCCCAGCCATCTTTCCCAAATGTTGGTCAAGAACTGGTCTTTGGTGTACATATGAAGAAATAAATAGAAAAATGTGTTGCAATTAGGACATCTGTGAGGTCCTCTGACCATTTTAGTAAGTTTAGCATGTCTTCTGAAATCTTTAAACTATGTAGTTGCATAGTAAGTGCTTTTTAAATAGATACCAAAAACATGTGCTCAATTCCTCTCCCAAACTCGTGTTAATGAAGCCTGTCTGATGTGTACATGTCAGAATCAAGGTGATCATTGGGTCAGCAGGAGCGAGGCCTCAAGTGTTGATGCTGGTGGCTGCCATGATGAAGGTGGCCGTGGTAGTGAAAGGTGCTGATGGTGCTGATGGCTATAGTTGTAAAAGGTGCTGATGGTGGTAAAGGTGGCTATAGTTCAAGGTGACTGCAGTAGGGATGGTCTGTTTCCATTCATTAGAAAATTTTAGGGAAAGTCAGATAAAACAAGCCTATCCAAAAAAAAATTTGGAGGATTTTTCAACCATTTCTGAAAGAAAGACAAAAAAAGCTTGCCTCTTAAAAATTGTGAACATCTTCACAAACCCAGCAGGCCCTCTGCTCTTCCCCATGGACTTCAAAAAAGTGCTATAAAGAGCTTGGGAGAAGCCCTACAAGCAGAGAACACAGATAAATGTAACAGAAGTTTGCTACAGGAGTCCCTCTGTTCTTTTGATAATTTCTCTCTTTCATTTTTTGTTATTATTTTGTTACCAACATGCCCACCTACTAGGCTAATAGTTGATGCCCATTATCCTTTTTATTATATTATCTGTTTTAAGTTCATCTTTTATTCTTTCCATTGAAGTTTCTATTTGATCATCATGTTATTTCCAAATCTTATTTTTGTTCTTTGATTATGATCCTTTCATGCAATCTTATTCATATTTTGTGGTTGCAGTATCTACTCAAATATATTTGAGGATACCAGTTGTAATTTTGAAAATTCCCTTTGTTCCTGAAACATTTATATTTTCCTGGGATCAGCTGCTTGGTTTTATGGCTCTGTTTGATTTTTCCATGCTACAGGTTTCTTCTCAAATGAGGGGGCACTTGGAAATCTCTATTTGGGGATGAAGGACTTGGTGTTATTTCCTGGGAAGCAGTGTGGGTTTATTCATTGAGACCAGGTTTCCTCAGGCCATCCTTGTCCCAGGCAATGGCTCACTCACTGGCAGGCTACATTTCAAGGAGTGCTGGGGATCCGCCAATGCCAGATGTGTCACACACTAAGAACTCCCTTCCCAATTTCTTTGTTCTTTTTTAAGCTTATTCATCGACAGTCATTTTAATTGGGTCTCTGGAGAAAGGAAAAACAAAAAGCAAATACATGTGTACTGTGTCTGACATCTTTAATAGGAACCTGTTTCAGGGGCTTTTAACTTGAATCCAGCCATTTTGTGAATTCCTGCTTAGCATGTGGCCTCATTCAAGTAAGGGGAATGTTAGGCAAAGAGTACTGCAGATTATTCTGGATGTCCAGGAACATACAGAGCAAGGGGGAACGACAAGCATGTTGTACCAATGCCTAAGAGAAAGGAATATGGGAACTAAGGCAGCACATTATAAAGAGTTGCTTCAAGATGAAGAAACAGACACACATTATAAGTACCTTAGGGGGAGGGAAAGGAAGACACATAGGAAAAGGTGACATGAACAGGCTGAAATATGTAATAATGATAGAGAAATTTATAACGTTTCTTCCAGTCTGTCTTTGGGGTTTGTCCTAGACAAGAGAAGGTGTCAGGGAATTGAGGAAAAGTTGATCATATGGAACAGGCTTGACCTAAGAATCAAATGGATGTGTCGAGAGTAGACAAGTTGCTGCTGCTCCAGCTGCAGGGAGAAGGAGGACGTGCAGAGATCATAGAAGACTCCGTAGGAAGAACAGTCCTTCCTGAAAAACAAGGGAAGCAGTCATACAGAAACATGGGGAGAACAAGGAAAGGGAAAAGAAATTTCTCGAAAAGAAGTTTAACATTTTTATAATGACAAATTCTATTTTAAGAACTTTTGTGACACAGTTAAACAAACAGAAATAGAATGTGAAAACTAAAAGCGATTACTTTGGAATTGAAGTTGTAATATATTGTGAGGATCTTCTGTCTAGGTAGGGATCATGAACCTCAAAAATGTTCAGATGTAAGTAAAGAGCAGCACAAACATGACCTCCTGGTCATTGACTTATCATGGAAGATGCATATGACAACATTATAGTATCTTTAACATACATAGACATGATACATCAGTGCAGAAACTAATGCAGTATCATTAAACAGGGAAAGCACATTTTCTTCATGTGGGTAGAAATAGTATAGAGAAAGGGGCTTTGACTTTAGTTTGATGTGCACATATCTTAAAAAGTTAAAAATATCAATATGTGTGTGTATGAATGCACACTCACACATAAAAATCTGGAATCATACAAACTATGCCTACAGAGACAAACCCCAGTTTTATTTGATTCAAAAACTACCCAGATGAAGTTTCTTTCTGAATCAAAAACTCACAAGACACTTCCTATATTTATGTTAAAGGACTAGAATGAAAATCATAAACCATGTACATCATTCAGCTGCCATTACTTTCAAAAGGTTCAAAGTCAGAACATCAGGGTTCACAACAGCTGCCAACTTTGGGGTCCATCATGGCCCTTTCCTTTCCCTTTGCTCCCTCAGAGTGTGTCATTGCATTTTGTACCCACTCTTCAGTGCTTTGGGGTGGCACTTTATAATAGTGACCCACTTGCCGCCAATGAAAATCCTCAGTCATAATTCGGTGGCTCGATTCTCTAGGCCCCTGCCCGTGGTATGTGCCTTCCTAACATTTGCAGCTTGCATACCCTGGCATACCTGAAGACAGTGTACCCCACTTCCAGTGTGAGACTCTTGAACTGTCAGGTACATTTGGGAACCAGAAATAAAAACAACCATTTCCCCAGTTCTTGGCCTGTTTGAAATGGTAAAATCTGACTTCTGCTAAGGGAGTGGGGGATTTTAAAGCCCATTTGACTCCAGATAAAATACAAAGACTACAAGTGAAGATAATGCAAACCCACCCATGTTTCTTGCAGTTTCAAATGAGGAGGGGCCACTGGGCATCTTGCTTATATGGACAGAGACTGTAGGGTGAGAAAGGTGATAAGCTGCCTCCACGCCCCAAAGGGTTGCCAGGCTTAGGCAAAAGAAAATGAAAACACTGAACTGGTGAAAGACACCTCCAGCTCCGCTGTTTCTGTACAACTTAGCGAGCGTCAGTCTGTCTGAACCTCAGGTTCCTCTCTGGAAAATGGGTCCTGCAACCTCCATCAGGGTTTGTTGTAATAAAAAGAGAAAATGTAAGCAAACACAGTTTGAAAAGCTGTTTATTGTACAAATGCAAACTGTGACTGAACATTCCAAGTATAAATACTAAAAATTGTAGAGGTTTAAGGCAAATCTCAGGACCTGGTGAATAAATCTATCAAGCCCAGTCTGTGTTTCTCTCCACCATTGACTCACAGAAGCACCTGCATGTTATTTCACTCCATGCTCACAGCTCAGGAGTCCTTTGCCGATCCCAGTGTTTTAGGTAAGAAATCGAGCCCTGGACCAAAGCACGGGATTTGCCCAGGGTACAGCATGCACCTGGCAGTCACAACTCCAACCAGGTCTGTTTGACCACAGCCCTTACATTCTCTCTGTTACCCCCCAACTTTACCTTGGACTCTGGAAGTGGCTCTTCAAAAGGGCAGCAGAAGACTGTCCCACCCTCCTGAGCTTCTTGATTGAGGAGAAATTACTGGTAAAGACCCGTGGTCTGGTTTCTGACTGTGTCCCAGTCCTTAGTTTGCTCATGACATTAGCAGCATAAGAACTCACAAAAAGACAATGCGCGGCTTCTCTTTATTAAATTTGAACTGTGAAAATAAATCTCTTCACTTCTGGGAAGGGAAAGAGGAGCCCTCATATAATTTAACTATGGGAGGCTTCATCTCATCATTAGTTATCTTGCTCTGCCATTAATTAATTTGATCATCAAATGCATCCTCATTACTAATCATCCCTTCTAAAAATAATGAAGCTAACAGATGAGTCAACGTAGGAGCCAGGGTTAGAAATAATGGCATAGCCCTGCAGACCATTAAAATTGTTCTGCTTCTGCATTTTGCTGTTTTCCTCGAAGTCTGAAGTGGGAAAAACAGATCTCCAGTAGACTTGCAGCCACTCCCAGGACAAAGGAGCTGTGCTTTTCCTGACACTGTCAGCCATGGTGCTTGGATGACCTTTGAATGACCCTGCCCTCCACCGCCTTGTTTGGAATTTACCTCCTGACTTGCAGGCCATATCACACCCAGAGTACCAGATTTATAGTGAAATGGATCTTTTCTTAAATGTAGTAAATCAAAAATGGACTTCTGCTTCAGACACATACCAGCCTTTCATGCTCTTTGACCGCTGTTGTTTCTTCCTCCAGCCACAGACTCTATAAGGATCCATGTGATCTGGCCTTGACTTCATTTCTCCATAGGAAGCAGCTTCATCCACATCCAAGCCGCAAATCTGACTCACACATTGTCACCTGTATATAGCAGGCATCATGCTCCCAGCCAGACTGATGCAATTATTCAGCACTCAACTGGGCAGCAGTTTCCGGGAGAGGGGGTAGAGGGGGTGGATCATGCCCCAGGGCTTCTCCATGTGGAAGGGTGGGGAGGAAGCATGAGGGTTAGGAAGACCAGCCAATTTCCTTCTCATCAGAAATGAAGGCTGTGACGGAAAAGCAGAGAGAAGTGTGGGGAACAAGAAAACATGTAAACAAAGAAGAATGAGTCAGAGGGGAAAAAAATCCTCTTTAACTGATGAAGAGAATAAACAGAGAGGAAGAGAAATGTGGGTGGGAATTAATTACAGCTTTTCTGGATCCTGGTTTGCCATTTCAATTTTTGTTTTATTTTCCTTTTTATGAAAGAGTGTGCTCACCGCAGAACACTTGCAAAGAATAAAAGGAGTAAATAAAGGGAAGCAAACCATTCAGGGTGTGACTGCCCAGATGAAACTCCGATTAACATTGCTGTCTCCTTTTGAAGTCTTTTCTTCCACAAGCACAAAAACATACTGTGCTAATCATTTTGAAATCTTGACCAGTGCAATAGCCAAACTTAGTCCGTGAGAGTTTCTGGAATTGTAACCAAAGTGTGGAAGTGGGAATTCAGTTCCAAGAAGTTAGATGGTTAGTTAAAGACTATGTTTTCCCCTCTGTTTAACAAAGCACCCTGAAGAGTTGTCAAGGGAAACTTAACCAAAGGTAGTACCCCATCTGGTCCTCACGTCATGGACCACCCATTTCATTCAGTTGATCATTGAAAAGAAGTCCCTGCCTCTCGAAGTTCTTACTTCGATGCCACTTTCTCTATTTGGTGGTTCTGTGTCCAGTTATTGTGCTCTCCTTTCATTTCTGTACACCCCTCCCCACCCCTCACCCACTCACAAACCCCACACATACATCACTGAGGAAATAGCCAGAACAGCTTTTATTTTCTGGAAGATCTAGAGAAGATAAAAGCTTTGAACGCTGGTGATAGGTTTGCAAGGAAGGGGCTTACAAGTATTGTCTACAAATGAAAGACAAAATGTCTTTCCAAATCTCTATTATCATTTTTCTTCTTCCCTTTTTCTGTTAATTTATTCTGCTGTCTCCCTACACATACATATTTTTTTTAATGCCCTCCACCACCATCTTTATTTTAAGCCAGCTATTGCTCAGGTATTCCAGTCAGACATTCATTGACAAACTCGGGGACTCATTCAAGGCGTCATTAGAGATGTAGATCCCCCCCCAACATGATTTACATTTTAGCCGGAGTAAGTCATTTTCTGAGCCCCAGTGCATTACATATTTCAGTCATTTAAACACAGAGTGGCACTCTGCAATTTTGTCCTTCACTAATTCTCGGTGCACCCTGTCTTCTTTTCTCCAGGGTTTATATTTCTTCCCTAGTGGTTTGTGTTTCTTCAGTGCAACTCACAATTTATTTCAGGAAGGTCTGGTAATCACCTAAATGTAAAGTCCATAAAAAAAGCTGTCATGCTGAGTTTCTCTTTACAATATCATTTCCCCCCCCCCAGTAATCCTATTTATCTTTGGGGAGAAGGAAGAATAGGGGGTTCATGCTGTAGTTTCACACAACACATCTGATTACATGAGCTCAGACTGGATTCAGAGAATCGCCAGGTCACTTGAGACACACTCCCAGGCCTAACCTCTCCCTCCTGAGCCCGTGGGTCTGAGTTGATTAGGCGGATCTTTCCAGTCTGCTTTTCTGCCCAGCTGGTGATTGACTTACATGATTTTAAGTCCATAATTTGCTGGTCATTTTTCACATGAAGCCTGTGCTTTGTTCAGGTTACATGGCCCACCTGCAGTTTATGAAAAAAAAAAAAAAAAAACAGAATGCAATGATAATGCAAATTCTGCTTCAGATATAAAATTTGAACTGGATATGAGCTCAATTTTACCACTATTGTTACAACAGGGGACAGAACATTAAAACTAGGAAAGCCCCCAATCTAGCCCACTTATTTCTTAGTTTTTATCAGCTGGGTTAAGTCCCTATGTTACCTCCCACCCCCAACCCTCATGTCCTTGCTCTGCCTCCTCATATGTGCTTGCATCTGAGAATCGTTTCCTTTCACATTCATTTCTGCCTCCTGACCCCTGAAAGATGATTGAGACACAGGAGCTAAGGTTGCCCCAGGCACACGTTTGAGTGTTAGGTTTTTTTTCTTCTGACACTGGGCTTTAACAAAACCTGGCTTGTTTAGTTACTGTGTACCCAGCAGCTGTCTGAGTAAATGAATGAAGAAAAGAACAAATTATCAAGTCACCACATGAATTTTATTCTAGGTGACGGAAAACTCTACACCAACCCCCCTGATTCTTAATCTCTGCTGCTTTCCCTACTCATGCCCAAATAAATAATAATCTCATCTCATTTTGCTTCTGAGAAGTCTTTGTTGAAGTATAAGGAATGATCAAGTCATTCTGTAGTTAGAGGTCATGGCAGGAAAGTTCTGGGAAGTTTACTAGTCTTCGGCCGCATCCAGAGCAACCCGCGTAGTCCTGAAAGAATAAGCAGCCTCAGGAAACGGTTAGGTGAGTTGTGTAGGGCACAGCCTCAAGTATTTGTTCAGACATCTTTTTCCTGTCTAAATACTAAAAGCCTTTTCCTTTTGAAAAATTTAAAGTCGCTGATACTAAGCTTAGTAGGATCCCCTATTTCTGGAATGCAAACATGACTAGCTATATGTCACAGGGGATAATCCTTTCTTTGCCGTCATTGTTAAGAGGGGGGCCTTTCAGTGACGTCAGCAAAACCTGTGATTGCAATTTGCATAACGGAGTCATGGGTAGGCCAGACGCCATCGCGAGACGTTGCAATGCGCGCAGTCATAGGAGATTGGGGACTTGGAAGCTGAAAGAACGCTTCTTCACAGGGTAGGTTGATACTGCGATTACGCATATATCTACAGTTCTGATTTCTTATTTACACTTTGGGAGACTTTCTTTGCTGTAATCATTCATGGTCATTCTAACATCATTTATTGTAAAGAGCCTGAGAAATTCAGCGCACTTCATTAATGCTTCTAATATTTCATGTTTCCGAAGCAGAAAAGATTGGCTTAAAATGGTAATTTTCTGTCTGCATTTTGAGATCTATGCAAGTTGGATGATGCTGTCTTTTATTTTAACAGATAGTTCTGGTCCCCAGATAGAAGGATATGTGGCACATTTCACAGTGGCAGTATTTGCTGAGGTTTTGTTTTTGCTGCTTCTGTTGTTTTCCTTGAAGACCATCGGTAATTCAGAAACAGGGAAAACCTGTGCTAGTCTAGGGTTTAGGGGCAGCCATCCAGATCATCTGTGGGTAGTTAAAGCCCCTGAGGACTGATTTTACCCATTTCAGCCTTGACCTATCTCTCTGGCTGTTTCTGGAATAGGGAGCCCGTGAGACTTGGAAATGTCGAGTTGGTTCTAGTTACTCTAGGTCTTCTAAAACGTGGGGTTTTGGACCAACCAAAGTGTGCTAAAATAACTTGAAAATTTGTGGAGGGAATGAGATTTCCTCTGCCCCACACCTCTTCTCACTGTGCTCACTCATTTGCATAACTTATTCCAGAACCACCTAAAGATGCAAGTGCTAATGAAAATGAGTTAATAAAGGAAAACTGGGAATATTATAATCATTAGGTAAGCTTCACTAAAGGTTATAGTTAATCAGGATTAAGGTAACATAGATGATGAAGACCTTGTAGACCCTCAATAGAGATAAAAATTCTCCTTCCTTACACTTCTATGGCTAATATAGAGATAAAACTGTCAACCCGATTTGTCTTCATTTAACTGCAGAACATGATAGAGCATGACAATTTCTCACTCTTAGAGTTCAACCAAAAAAATCTCAAGACACCAAACATATGTTCTTATTCCATAACCATTGAGTCAAAAGCAGCTTCCTAAAACTGCAATCAAGGACATGGGTGGCAATGGTTTTATCTTTAACAGTGCTGGCACCGGCATGGCTTGGATCTCCTGTTACTAAACTGAATAAGGCCCAGATCACTTAGCATATGCCATCTTCAAACATGGACTTTGGTCCATATTTGGTCACAAGTCACCTATGAAGGGTTTTTTACCTATAAATTCTGATCAGGTTATAAACCCTCCAAGGGAAGAACAAATCTCAACTGCCCTTTGGGCACAGTGCAAGACCCAGATGTTCAATCAGTTTCTTGCCTGAAGTAAATGGGCCAACCTGGCTAGAAAGCATGTTAATATTTTAAATTTCCACATTAACAGCTGTACATGTGCCCAGAGGCTGGGGTGATGATCACCTCATATAATTTCAAAAAAAGTAATAAAAATAAATCCCAGCAAATTGGATTATCATTTGCAGTGGAATTGCCAACAAAGGCAATGAAGAGACTAGCACTGATATATTCCTACCTCACAAGCCATTTGACACTACCTCATGTGAATTGCATTAATGGTGTTAATTCAGGTTGGCTGGCCCTGTGTTTTGAAAATTGGCTGAAGCAGAGCCACCAGCATCGTTAGGGTGGGCCAGGACCACAGACCTTTCTCTTTGAACGTTTATCCCCAACACTGCTGACTCATGTGAAAATCTTGAGACCTTGCCATGTCTTACTCTCTGCATTTTTTCAAAGAGAATTCATGATAACACTTTCATTTAACCTGCTATTCTGTGCCCTCCAAGATGCCTTACATACTTAATGGATGTTCTTAGTCTCACAGTAATCCCACTAGTGTGTACTGTTAGCTTCGTTTAACATTTCAAGAAAATAAAAAAGTTGAGATGACCCTGCCAATCTCACTTTAAGAAGTAAACATCAGTTGAATTAGAAAATAAGTTTTGCCCCCTTCCAGACCACATTTGTATCTGCTTTTCTTGTGTTCAGTGTACAGAAAATTAATTGATGTATGGTTTTGCAAATGCGAAATCATTCCTCATGAGACCAGAGTAGTAAAGGGACTTGTTCAAAGTCACACAGCAATTTAGCATAGAGCCAAACCATGCCAGCCTTTGTGGCTTTCTGCCTCTTTTTTTTTTTTTTAAAGATTTATTATTTATTTATACAAGCACTGGGCACAATCAGAAGCACAGGAGGGTGAGAATTCACCAGGGCCAGAGAGGAGAGCAGAACAGGCAGACTGATGAAATACACTGCTGAGGGGAGCAGCGGGCGTGGCAGGGGAGGTCTGTAGTGCCATGTGGGACACTCGCCAGCGACCAAGGATGGAACCAGCGCTGCAGAGGCTGCAGGCAGCTTCGCAGCCCAGCACTCAACCGCTGCCCTACTGGGGAGGCCCAGCTTTTTGCCTCTTTACCAATTCTTGCCTGTATTTGTTTTTATAATAATATCACCTTATTGTATCTATTATGACTAGTAATCCCGATGGATTATCAAAATGCAAAAAAAGACTGTCTTTTACACAAATCTTTTATACACCCTCTTTACTTGAATACCTCTTTCTCCACACCCCAGGATATTAAAGTAAAGGAAATGGTCTCTAAAACTATGTCTTCATGCAGGTGCTCACTATAGACCAACAAGTCGAGGTCACTATGCCCTCTTCTGCTCAGACTCTGGGCTGTCTGCCAGTGGTATGCCTAGTGTCGTCTGACACTCAGAGGACCTTTTTTTTAAATAATTGTTCTCAAAAATGGCAAAATTATTTTCAGGAATAATCATGAAAGGGAAAAAGTGATAATAATGGCCAAGAAAGAAATGCAGAAAAATGAACTGTTTCTTATATGAATTCTACATTTAATTATGCCTATAAAAAATTAAAATAGTATAATAAAACAAATCTAACTCTTCAATAGTTTTTTTAAGTCACCTGTCAGTTAAAATTTGATCCCTTGGTTAAAGTTATAATACAATTGTATGTAAACAATTATCCAATAAATAAGTGAATTTTAATAAAACCAAATGGAAAAAGTACAATTTAGGAACTACTAAATGTACCATTGATGTGATACTTTCTAAAATTGTCTTTTAGTTTAAAGCAAGCAATTAACAGCTTTTAAAAGAATGCATTTTAAGTTCTAATTATAAAATACACATTTTTATTGGGGTTACAATGGCTTACAACACTGTATATGATTAGAGGCATAGGAACATACTTCCTCAGATGCATGTAAACACTCCACACCCACCGCCAAGACACCCATAGTCCTGCACCATAGTCCTTTGTGCCACTTCCACACTTTGCTCTCTACAATTCTGCAGTCAAATTGCTAATATTTTTTATTGGTTCAGTTTTTCTGTCCCTTTATTTTGTTTCTCTGTATTCCACATAAAAGTGAAACTGTGTAGTATTTCTTTTTCCTCCTGATTTATGTTGCTTAGCGTAATCCTCTCCGGTTCCATCCATGTTGTTGCAAATGGTAAGAGTTCATCTTTTTTTTTAGCGGAGTAATATTCCATTGTGTATACTGCACCTTACTAATCTACTTATCTGTCCTTGGCCATGTAGGTTGTTTCCATAATTTGGAGTGGACCATAAGCAGTGAACATAATCAAGCATATATCCCTTTGAGTTAGTGTTTTTGCATTCTTTTCAATAGTGACAAGAATTCCTTTTGCTCCATATCTTTGCCAACACTTGTCATTTCTAGGTTTTTTGACATGATTCTCACAGATGTGAGATGGTATCTCATTATGGTTTTGATTTGCATTTCTCTGATAAGTGATGATGAACATGTTATCATGTGACTGTTGACCATGTGTATATCTTCTTTGGAGTAGTGTCTACTTAGCTCTTCTGCCCATTGTTTCAATGGGATACCTGTTTTCTTTTTGTAGAGGTATATGTATTCTTTATATAATTTGGATATCATCACCTTGTCAGATGCATGATGTGAGTTATTTTCTCCCATTCAATGGCTATCTTTGTTTTTCATGATAATTTCTTTCATGTGCAGAAGTATTTTGTTTGCTATAGTCCCATTAGTTAATAACCTCTTTTCTCTCAGTGTTGAAGACAAATTCACAAAGATATCACTGAAGCCAATGTTTTGGAGTGTTCTGCCTATGTTTTCTTCAATGTATTCTGTGGTTTCTGGCCTCACACACATCTTTAGTACATTTTGAGTTAATTTTTGTGTAAGATGCAAGATGGTGTTCTAGTTTCATTCTTTTGATGTGACTGTACAGGTTTCCCAGCACCATTTTTTGAAAAGACTGTCCCAATATTTACTTTTGTCATAGTTTAGCTGTTCTTAGATATGCAGCTTTGTCTCTGTGCTCTCAATTCTGTTCCATTGGTCTGTGTGTCTGTTTTTGTTCCAGTACCATTCTGTTTTGATTATTATATCTTTGTAGTATACTTTGAAATCTGGCATATGATACCACTTCTGTTTTTGTTTGTTTGTTTGGTCAGGATTGCTTGGCTACTCAGGGTCTTTTGTAGTTCATATAAATTTCAGTAATCTCTGTTCTGTCTTTGAAGAATGCCATTGGAGTCTTGATTGGTGTTGCATTAAATTTGCTCTGCTTTGGGTAAGATTGAATTGTAACAAACATAAAAATACTTTCAGAGGACCTGTGAAATGAAGTAGCTCAAGTTCTAATTCAATATTTGCAATAACTTCACTGTCATAGTTTCAAATTTGTAGAAATGTAGGAATATATGTAGTGCTGCTGGGTTGGAGACACTGTGTCTAAGCAAACTGAAATATTTCTATTCCAAAAAAGGTGTGCAGCTGAGTTCTTGTGTACATATGGGGAGATTTGTAAGACTATGAACCTGTGCATTGTCCAAATTAGTTTCCACATAGCATATGTTTGTTAAAGGGTAAGTAATGAAAATGTGCTAATTTGAAGATTACATATTTATTATTCAGTATAATGATAATGGCAGGAATTGTTTTGGCTTAAGACCAACAACAGCCTTTTATCGAGAAGCAGTGTTTCATCACTGATGTTGTGCCCTGGTGCACAGTGATAACAAATGGATGGAGCTTTAGTTTTACTGTTTTGTATAATTGTACCTGCTTATTTCCTGCACTGAGGCTGACAGCTCCTGGGGCCTCCCCCTTGGTACTGCACTTAGTATCAAGCCTGCAGACTTAGACCCTCAAAGCTGCATCTCAGGGGTTCTGTTTCCTAACCTCTGAATCACTTTTGAAGTCTTATAGATATCACTCCTACTCTCCTTTGGAAATGTCATGAACTTCATGGAATTTGTGGAAGTTTTCCTTTTCTTTGCAGGAGGTGCTATCAGCAAGTCTAAGGGCAGCTGGAGACATGCCCTGTACAAGTCCCTACACTCTGTGGTTGTTCACATCTCCCTCTTTCCCTAGAGTACTCACAACCCACACCCTCCTGTACCTCACCATGGGCAGCCTTGGTCAGATGTATGTGTGCCTAGTGTGTCATTGTGTCAGGCCCAAGCATTTAGCTCCTAAATCCAGAGAAGGGAATCCTTGCAGGGTATGCTGCCCTGGGTGGGTGGCTGATGCCTCATACCCCAGTACCCCCTTGAGGACCCAGACACTTGACAACACTTTTGCTTCTCACCAGTCTCCTGAGCTACCCAGGCTCCCAGGGGACTAATAAGTATGTTATTACTTATTAATGCCCCAGGTTGATGTGCTTCTCTTTGGACACTGAGGCTGCACCCAGGATATTGGGCTCAGGCTGACATGAGACTGACATCAGGATGTTAACAGGAGGGTCAGGGAGTGGGGTCGCCCTCCTGGCACCTCTCATCTCTGCTGTAAATGAAGCCTGATCCCATCACGAGAGGAGATTGCCTTTCTGCCTAGCAATGAGAATGGCATTTAAAATTCAATATCAGAAAAGATATTGACGAGATTAAGGGCCTGAAGGAATTGATTTATGAGGAAAGACCCAAGGAATTAAATATGTATAGCCTGGTGTAATAGGATATTAGGCTCCGAGCACAATTTCATTTCTATGATCCAGTGTTCCTGTTATCAGTCATCTGAATGGTGGAGTTCTCTCTGAGAGATGTTCCTCCTCCAGGGGTCACCGTGCTAGAGGCAGAAAGGGAGGTGCTCAGGATTGATAAACTGGCCACAGGCTTGGTTACCTTCACACCTTGCCATAAATTGAAATGCAGTTTTATCCCCAGCTGGAAGCAGATGCCATTTTACGCTAGAATCCGTGTTGAGTTGTCTTGCCACCTTGTGTGACACAAAAATTAAAGCTGGTTCAGTTCCATCAGTTTTGTTTTTGGGTTTTTTTTTTTCCCCTCACCTAAGGAGAAAAGTGGATGTTGTGGGCTCCACGTGGGAAGTGCTTGTCCTTCCCCTGAGCCAGGTTTCTCTCCTTTGTCAGAAATCCCATTAGCTGTGTTTGCCTTTAAGCAAAGCTTAGCCCTTAAGTTGGATAATGTGACCCTGATTTTTTTTGCATCTTGATTTTTTTTAAACATCTCTCACTTTCCCTAAAAATTGGAGATTAACTCAGGATTCAGTTACATGTAAAGCAGACCCAGATAGACAGCAGCAGCAGCAGCAGCAGCAGCAGCAGGGCCTAAGGTGACATTCTTAAGTGGTACTGAAGTTAGGCAGAACCAAAACAGGATTCAGGGGGCAAAGGGCCTTAGAGAAGACTGGGGAGAGAAGCAGCCGTTGACTGTGGGTAGCAGGATTTCACCCAGGGAGAAGAGATTAATGGATCTACCTTCTCACCTTATAGCAGGACAAGGTGAGAAGCATCTACCAGAGGTGGCCACAGGTGGACTTCAGACTGCAGGCTGGATACAGAGAATTCAGATTGGAGACAAGGGTGATATTGGGTGCTCATAGGTGTTGCCAAGTAAACTAGATGTTAAAATGACTGCTGGGATCAGTCCTTACAGATAGTCACATCCACCATAGCCTTCCATGGGGAATTCTCTTTAGAAGTCCCTGGACTTCTACTGGCCTCAAAGGCACATCCCTCTGAGTAGGGCATATGATTTAGTAAAGCAGATTTAGAGTAAAATTATAAAGATGAAATAATGTTTACTAAAACAATCAAAAGAGCAAAGCGCATTAAATGTTCATGGGTTCAAATATTTCTAGACTCCTATACATGAATATTCAGTGGTTTGTTTCTAATTAGTAAAACAAACTGATTCAAAGTGGATTCCCCTGAAACCATCCTAATGCCTAAATTGATCTCCAAAATCTCCTAGCGTGACGACACTGGTGGTAGGCACCATTGGAGCATTTTGTGCCTCCCTAAATCAATTGTAGTGCATGTATCAGTACTATCATTTTTGTGACCCAGCATCTTATAGACAGGCTATTTATAGTATCTGTTTCCTCCATATTCTTCACATTATCTAGCCCAGTGCTGTGCACAGAGTAGATAAGTATGGAAGGAAGGAAGGAAGGAAGGAAGGAAGGAAGGAAGGAAGGAAGGAAGGAAGGAAGGAAGGAAGGAAGGAAGGAAGGAAGGAAGGAAGGAAGGAAGGAAGGAAGGAAGGAAGGAAGGAAGGAAGGAAGGAAGGAAGGAAGGAAGGAAGGAAGGAAGGAAGGAAGGAAGGAAGGAAGGACTATTTGAATGAGTGAATATTAGAAAACTGTTTTAAAAGAACTGAAGTAAAGCTAAGCACTGGGGAAATACTGAAATGAGGGGATAAGGAAAAAAATGGGTGCATATAGTGGTGTATATGTTGTGTGTGTGTGTGTGTGTGTAAGTAATGTAGGTGTCAGTCACCATCAATACATATCTACCTGATTATGAGTTTACCTGATCCACCACCAATCTCAACTTACAAAAGAGCCCTCCTCCACCACCACAGAACACGCACATCCATTATTCCAGTTAGGGGATCCTCTCTGTTTTATGCCAAGCTCCACTTCCATCCCCCTGCCGGTCATATCCTGCCAAAGATCCCTGAGTGATCACAATTCTGAGCTTTATAATGAGATAAGGAGATATTGCTGGTTATTTTGTGTAAAGAATTTGCTCTGTAGTTTGTGACTTTCATGGACTCTAACCTTATATAATCTGTTAGGTAGAGGAAAGCTTCACCTTGGTGACAAAATTATGAGATTTTAGAAGAAAAAAGACAAATAAGGGTTCCAGTTTTTAAAAGACAGTTAAATCCACCACACCACTAACAGAGTACTCACAAAAGCCTGTCTCCAACAGCCTAATACTTCAGTGGAAGTGGTGAGTGCCTCGGCAGAAGTCGTTGCTACAAGGAGTCTTAGTTTGCCACATGCTGAATTCCATTTCAAATTGACAATGCAGTGTGGTTGCCAGGGTAGAAACCTCTGTGTGAAGCAGGACAATTGAGCTGTGCAAGTGATAGGTCTCTCCCAGACAGCGTGGCCTCTGCTTATGACTTGACCCCTCTGTGCCTGTGACGCACCATCTATAAAAATGGAAATGTGACTTCACTTATTCTGGGGCTCCAAATAACGTTTGTAATGCTCTTTGAATTTATCAGAGAGAAAGATCCATTATACACCGAAGTCTACATCCCCAAAGAGCATTACAAAAGATCCTATTAAATCATTGGCCTGGAAATATCAAGATGTGTCAGATACAGCATTTATTTACCTGTTATTGTCTGCCAGCATGTTTGCACTTGATTGGCATCTGGATAATTCTCTAATTGGAATGCACTCAGTTGTAACTACCAAAAATATAATAATGCATCTGTTTAATGCCATACTCTCCCATGTTAAATTAAAATTATGCTGGAGTCAACCAGTCCAACTGAGAGATTCTTCTGATTAGTACTAGTACCTATGAGCTTTTGTAATTGGGGCACTTTGGTGCTTAAAAATTCAAACTGGAAAGAATATTATACAGTGTTGTAAATTTCAACTGAAAAAGGACCAGAAGGCCCCACTTGACTTCTGTGTGTACTATCTCATTGTTTGTGTAGGCCATCTAGTCAAATAAAGAATACAGCTTTGAATCACCACTGTTTTGAATTATAAATATCAGGTTCATGAGTTTATGCTTTGTGAACAACAGGAAGCATTAATTTTGAAGAATGGAGGAAATGGTCTATGGTGTTGATTTCATTCCTCTAGTGGTGGGGGTTTTGTTTTTTAAGTTTTTTCTGGTAGATCTTGAGCAAGACATTAGATTATTATAAATTCATCAACTGGATTACCTTAGCCTTTTAAGTAATATCTCTTCCCCTTATAGATTAAGAAGGACATCTGGAACAGCTGGGGTAATGACTCAAAATGTCTTTAAGTGGAAACTTTCCTCTGAAAGTTTCATATATCCATATGTTTAAAGTGATAAATTATCCAGTGATAGAGCCTCAGGTGGTTTTTGTGGAGATGGTCACTTGGGTTTTTGTCTGTGTATATCTGGTGTTTTATTGCATTTTAGTTTTTACCAGATGCAAGCTTTGCTTCATCTCTCCTCTCATTCATTCACTCAGCACCTACTATGTGTTAGCTACAACTTAATTATGGGTGCTAGCATTGGAAAATGTGGCCTAGTCAGGGCGTCAGCTATGAGACATAAAATACTATATTAAGTACAAAGTGCTTTGGGACCATAGACGCCAAAACAGCTAACTTTGCTAGGGTGACTTGAGGACATCTTTACTGAGGAGAAACCGAAGGCCGCTGCATGTGACTATGCAGGTTCTGCTCTGGACAAAGGCACCAGGGCAAAGGATGGAGTAGAGATGAAATTCAGTCCCTGCTCCACCACCCAGGCATGTGCCTCATGAGGGCCTGTGTCTACCTGGAGGACATGGCCCTTTTCTATTTCATAAAGGCATCATTCAAGTTGGGGTTGGCCCAAAGGCAACATTCAAGTTGAAGCTTAAAGAATGAATAGGTGTTTGCCAGGCAGAATTCTGGGCAGTGAGGTTGTCATATAATCATGAAAGGACATGGCATGTCTGAAGAAAGATGAGGGCCAGAAATATGGATTTTATCCAGCAGAGTTTGGAGAACCAACAGTATTTTTAAGCATGGGAGCACTTTCATTCTTAGGCACCTCATTCTCTCAGGAGTATAAGGTGAAGGAGTAAGATGGAGAGGAGAGGGCTGCCTTAGCTGCAGAGCGAGGATAGGGTGGAAGGGGAGGATGGAGAGATGGCAGAGGAATAAGCAGGCCACAAGGTTATCAGGGTTGTGAAAGGGCTGAGGTTGACTTCAGGGTTTTAACACTGGTAAGGAGAGGATAGATTTAGATGTGTGTGGAGGGGGTGATAATAAGTACTGTTGAAAACTAATTTCAGGGACTACTGGGAAGTAGGAAAGAGGCAGAGCTATAAATCAACTTTGAAAAAAAAAAAACATACAAGATGTGTCATTGAAGCCATGGATGTGAATAGGATCACGTGGAAAGAGCACCTAGTAAGAAGACAAGAACCTGGCATGCTGGTTGACATTAAAAAAAGCACTGGTGACTTAGAACAGTCTAAGCAGGGTACTTGGGATGGGAGTCACAGTGTAATAGAATGAGGATTAAGTAAGCATTAAAGGAGAGGGTGATTTTCATCCCCATCCTAATTCAATGGAATTATCTGTGATTTTTTTTAAGGTTTTTTAAAAATACTTTTGTGAAGGTTTTTAAATACCTCCTTTTTTTTCTTTAAGTACCTACTTTTTTTTTTTTTTAAAGTACCATTCCAGCCACTATAGAAAGCTGTGTGGAGGTTCCTCAAAACACTAAAAATGGATCTACCATATGATCTACCATATGATCCAGCAATTCCACTCCTAGGAATCTACAAAAATACTAAATTGAAAAGAAACCTGCACTCCTGTGCAGGTTTATAATAGCTAAGATATGGAAACAACCCAAATGTCCCAAAATAGATAAATGGATCAAAAAGTTGTGGTATATTTTGACACAATGAAGTATTACTCAAAAAAGATGAACTCAAGCCACTTACAGCAATATGGATGGAGCTGGAAGGGATTATGCTAGTGGAAATAAGTCAGAAGGAAAAAGAAAAATATAGGATGGTCTCAGTTGTATGTGGAATGTAGAGAAACATATGAAAGGTCAAGATACAGCCCAAACTAGAAAGCTAACTGCAGATCTGAGGCATTTCAGCAAGGGAGGAGATGGAAGGAGGTCAAAACAAAAAAGGGAAGAACACAAGGGAATATGGTAATGGTTCACAGATGATATGTGGAGGGAGAACTAAGGGGCTATAACAGTGTCATTAAAAAAATAAAAAAATAATGTAATGAAAAGAATAGCTGCTGAAAAAATAAAATAAAAAAGGTGCCATTGCCTGCATCCCATTTCTTGATATTCTGACATAAATATCATCACTGGGACCCAGGAATCATATTTTTTAAAGTTCCCCAGACTTAGGAAGCACTGTCTCTGGTCATTCTTTTAAGATGCATAAATAAACCTCAATAGCTAAAAAGCATATGATGAGATGTGCCAAATCACAGGGAGTCTGAGAGGTACACAATTTTTAAAAGATGGAGAATCTTTCCATTAGTAAACTTGCAAAAATTAGAAAGCAGGAACATGCTAAGTATTAGTATAGATGAGGGACATGGCAAGTCTCGAGTGCTGCTAGAGGCCTTGGGGGCTGGACCACTGGTTTGGGAGAGTAGGTTTGGTAATTTAACTTTTTTTTTTTTAAAGATTTATTTATTTATTATTTATACAAGCACTGGGTATAGTCAGAAGTGCGGGAGGGTGAGAGGATTCACCAGAGCCAGAGCGGGGAACAGAAAGGGCAGACTGACGAAATACACTGCTGAGGGGAGCAGCGGGCGCAGCAGGAGAGGTCTGTCGCGCCATGTGGGACTCTCGCCAGTAGCCGGGGATCGAACCAGCGCTGCAGAGGTACTCAACCGCTGCGCCACCAGGGAAGACCCTGGTAAGTTAATTCTTGAGGCATATTCTGTGAACCAGCACTTCCCCAACTGGATACACATCTCAGAAAATTTCCAACCGACCCAAAAGGGAACATGTATGGCAAGCCCCATTGTACTCATGGACAGGGTGGGAGCTGGGGAGAGACCTGAGTGGCCTTCAGTGGCAGAATTAGATGTAGCTGAATGGACAGACACCATAGAATATCATGTAGCCCACAGAAGTAATAGACTAGAAAACACATATCAACCTGGATTACTTAGTAAAACATATAAGCAGTAAGAAATTTGACAATGCCACTTAAAGGAAAGCATATTTATAAAAACCAACAGCAATACATATTTTGGAAAAACACTTTTACAAAAAGACTGAACCACTGAAGTGATTGCTTACATGTGAGAAAAGAAGCAGGGGCCAGGGACTCGAGTGATGTTTTGTTTAAAATTGTTATCCCAAGAAAGAATGAGACAGATAGAAACTTAAATGGAAACACAAGTCAAGGGAAGGCTGGGTGGGTGTGTTTTAAAAATTGAAGCAGCATCCTAAATTTGTAGGTGACATGGAAGACTCCCTGGGTGTTCTTCCTTTCCCTCTTAACTCACAGTGCTGGGGATAATAGCTCAAAGTTTTGTAAAAGTGGAAACCCTTGTTCTCCCCCAATCTTAATTTCTTTTTCTCATTACTAAAGCAGTATATGCTCTTTACAGACAGAACAGAAAACTGATAAGCAAAACTAAGACATAAACCTATTCACTCAAAGACAGTATCCAAGCACTTTTCTGTGAATATATTGTAGGATTCAGCGAAACCTTTTCATAACCCGAACTTGATGTGTGGGGAGTAGGGTATTGTGAACTGCTTCTGTGGCTACAGAGACTGGTTCAGATTCATTGTGAATGGCTGCACAGTGTGCCATTGTACAGATGTGCACTCAGGAATGTGGCCAACTCCTTCTGCTAAATAGCCACTATTTCTTAGCTTTGCTACCACGAGGGCTACAGA
Organism: Talpa europaea; assembly: GCF_964194135.1. Taxonomy (NCBI): domain Eukaryota; kingdom Metazoa; phylum Chordata; class Mammalia; order Eulipotyphla; family Talpidae; genus Talpa; species Talpa europaea. The sequence continues at coordinate 98,321,999 of NC_140072.1, forward strand.
GAACAAACCTAGCTGCCTACCTTTGAGGACAATGTCCTGCCCTTCATTTGGCTCATTTTTGAAGGAGACTCAGAGATTGGATAGGAAATCGTCTAATGACGTAAGATTCACTTTACATCATCATAGTCAGAGCACCAGATCCCCTTGGAACTGTTCTGGGGCCAGGCATGAAAGAGAAGAAGAAACAGTCACTCCCTACTGTTTGGAAATAATCATTTTAGGTAGTTGTCATGGTGCCAAAATACAATATGGGCTCCCTGATTCCTGTACTTTAATTAATGCACAATTAAATCACATAAAGTGTTCAGGGAGCCAGTGTGGGATGTATCACCTCACATGTGATTATGATGTGAGCAAGTGGTGAAATAGGTGGCAAGCTTTTAGAAAATTATGAGGAAATCTTTGTTGATGCTAAAGGACCAAAGTAGCTTCTTAAATTTCTACCTAGTACCAGAATAGGGAACAGAAAAACAAGCCCAAGGGAAAGCAGAGTGTGTTTTTCTGAGTACTTTTACACCCTCCCCCCAATACCCCTACACTAGAGGTTTTGCAGATTTAATCCTTCCAGTTGGTAGGTTTAAGCATCAGAAATCCAGTGTCTGTGTTTATTCGGACCTTGATAGTGAAGAACTGGCCCGGCAGCTATGCAGCAGGCTGGCAAGCCCTGACAAAGCAGCATTGACTTGGAGATGGCCGTCCGTGTGGCAGGAATGCACTAACATCTTCATATCATTAGAGAAGCATTTGTTATAGATGGCGACCAAGAAGGACCCTTCTGTCTTTTCAAACCAATCCTTTGTGGTCAAGAAGCTTTGAATAGACATAGCTGTTTGCAGGCCGTGTTTTGAAGCCCTTGACTGTGTCCTCCGGTATACTTACGAACATATAACCATGTTCCAAAGAACTAGCGCTGGGCAGCTCTGGCTTTGGCAGACGAGGTGGGCTTCCACATGAGTTACAGTTGATAGGGCAAGGCAAGCTCAAGGCTTACAAAAATCCCCTCAGTGGCCCTGCTTAAAAATAGCAGTGTAGGCCATAGCTTAGTGTTTTGACAGTTTGTATCAGCAGTTCTCGGCTGATGTATTGATTGCGGTTTGGACTTCAGTCCTGCTGATCTAATAAAACATCACCGTCATAACAGAGAAAGTAAAAGGATCTTTTTTTGTTCCTGGACACTTGGTGAAGCAGCTATGCAGAGCTATACTAAAGCTGGCTTCCTAGCATATGGAAAATGACATAACCTGCACGCGTTGACTCATTATATCATTTTTTTATTTTAATCTCTTGACTTATCAATGTGTCATTTATGAACACTCCCCAAAAACAGAACGGTGCTTTCACAAAATATGAAAAAACAAGTTTCTGTACTTCGGTATCACAAACAGCCTGCTGTGTCACAACCCACAGTACTTGCTACAGTGTGAGAGGATGAGGAGGTGGGATGCACAAACAAGTCCACAAAATCTGGATTCAACTTGTAAGATGTAAAAGTCTTGTCTTATTTTTACAGTGCTAATTTTTATTAAAACAGATGCAACATGCAAAAATATAACCAATAGTATCAGAAGCACAAAAGGAACATGTTCATGTTATGTGGAGTTTGGATTTTCTATGCATTAAAATTTTTCTTTGAAATAACTTTTTTAATCTTACTGCTATAAATCTTGATAATGCTGATGAAACATCTAATATTTTTATGATTACAGTCACCTAGCATTCAGTCATACTTAGCCTAAATGCTCTTTTATTTCACAGCAACTGCTGACCATCCAGGAGGAGTTAAACAACAAAAAGTCAGAATTGGAACAAGCAAAGGAAGAGCAGTCACACACACAAGCATTGCTTAAAGTCCTCCAGGAACAAGTAAGTGCAAGAGGGTCCTAATTGTGAATGAGCACAGATACCTAGCCCCTCCCTCGTGCTGTGCGTGCACAGACTGAAGTTCATCTGCAGTCCCTTGAGCCAGCTGCCCTGCTGAGCCGCTGAGCAGCTTTGCTGCATGGAATTTCTCTCATTCCCAGCATCACTGTTCTCTTGTCCCTCTTTAGCCCACAGGTCTGCCGGCAGTGTGTGAAAAGTTTCTTCCGGAAGACAAATGGATTATAATAAAGTTATAAAACACTAGCAATGCAGGGCCTCCCTGGTGGCACAAGGGGTTAAGATGCAACCTATGAAGCTATCTGCAGCCACTGGGGCACAAGTTCGATCCCCAGCCAGGGAGCTACCCACATGGTGCAGCAAACCTCTCCTTTCTCGCCCACTGCTCCCCTCAGCAGTGCATTTCAGTCAGTCTGCCTGTTCTGCTCCCCACTCTGTCTTTGGTGAATCCCCTCACCCCCCACACCTCTGGCCTGTACCCCGGTTCTTGTATGCATAAATAAATATTTAAAAAAAAAACTAGCAATGCAGATATAATTCCAAGCAAGCAGCTAGTTTCTTCTTAAGTCAAACAGTGATGAAAATGAATTTGGCATGACCTGGGGTAGGCCTGCAGACATGTGCACAAGAGGGACTGAGTCAGCGATTTGAGAAAAAATAACCTTCCCTGTGCATGAGGGCAGTTATCTCACCATGGCGAGCAACAAACCTTTTATATGAAGTTTGTAAATCTAATCGTTTCATCCCAGTTTCCTTTGATACTAAAGCGTGGCCTGACATTGATAAGTGGGTTTGAAAGTATTGTCTTACAGCCAGGTAAGATGGATTGCTTAGCAGCACGGTGAAGTCTAAGCCCAGTATCTACAAAGGCAAAAATGGGAGAGCTCTTGAAATGCTTTGCTACTTCTAACCCTCACTTGCTGCCAACATTTTGAATGGTAATTGGGAGGGAAAAAAAATCACATGATAACCTCAACCCTTTGGGAGTGATCAAATTTAGGTAGTTCTAAATTTTTCATTCACAAAGCTTTATGAGTAGGTTATTTGTACAGTAAAAACAATTTCAAATTGAGATATTTAAAAAAATACCAAGTTGGGAGTTTTTAACCCTAGTCAATGTGACTCTGTTACTTTATAGTGATTTATTTTTTTGAATTGTCTGGGATCTAGATATTAGGCTTCCCCTAAAAGTATAAGTGATTTGTGAGGGAAAAATGAATAGATTAGATAGTTTATAAGCTTTTATAACTTTGGAGGAAAATGCTTTATAAAATTAATCATTACTTTTTTATTTTACATATTTTTGTAACCTTTTTTTAAATTTTTTTTATTTTATATATTTTTACATCATTTTTCACTTTTGCACAATGTATGCATTGTCATCTTGGTTAAGCAACCATAAACCAGAGACACATTACTTTCCTTATATATAGTTAATACAGATTCAGTTATTCAGACCGAGGCTGAATCTATATGGTTTGGGATATTTTAGATTGAATTGCAACATATTGACTAAATTCACAGTGACCTCCTTTCTAGGGTATGGAAATCTCTGTTCTGCCCTTCTATCCATTATTAAAAGACTGATTTGGTCCGAATATTTAACTCCTGATGAAATAGACATAGCTCTGAGCCTCTCTCTCTCTCACCCTCTTTCAAAAATGCACTCTCCCTCGAACTTTCAGCATTTATTTCCCACCATGATGACTTTATTTTAGGCCAAAAAAAAAAAAAAAAAAGATGATATAGAAGATGCTGCTTCCTGAGCATAATAAGCAGTGAAAAATATGGGCAAATAGATGGCAAGACCTGCTCCCTCTTCCCCCTTTGCCTTCCTCTCTGTCCCCAAATGTCTGCGTAGAGCCTGGCTAGGATAAAATGCCAATTAAAGGTTTCCAGAAATCTCCTGATAACTGCTTACTCCTAAGCCTTTGGAGAGAGTGTAGAGGGAGTGGAGCTTTCAAATGTTCATTGTTAAAAATCTCATTTGAGAAATAGCTTTTCTTCTAATGCCTCAGCCGCTAAGGAGATGTCTTCCCAATTCTTCCTTTACGAAAAAGAAGCAAATCATAATCTTTTTTTAGGCCTCGAGAAACAATGTCAGTCATTCAAGTATGTTCTCAAGGCGGCCATGTACAATAGCACCATGGCATATTAAAACAACTGAAAAGATATCATTCTCCAATATTGTTAGTGTAACATCATTTAGCTGGTGGCAACTTGAAAACATTGCAAGGTTGAAATTAATAGCAATACAACAAGGAAATGAAGTCGTTTATTATTCTTAAGAACCAACTGTGCATTTTATGCCTATGGAACTGCTTTCTAATCTTATTATTTTAAAAAATAATGACCAAAGCCCATTTATTTTTTGCCAGACATCGAGTTTCATAAAATATTGCTTCGAACTGGTTTCAATAAGATTCATTCGAATTATGTACTCTGCCTGTGTTTTTCTTTTCTTTTTTTTAAATATTTATTTATTTTTATACAAGAACTGGGGTACAGGCCAGATGTGTGAGAGGGTGAGAGGATTCACCAGAGCAGGGAGCAGAACAGGCAGACTGACAAAATACACTGCTCAGGGGAGCAGCGGGCAAGGCAGGAGAGGTCTGCCATGCCATGTGGGATTCTCACTGGTGGGCCAGGATCCAACCCACGCTGTGGAGGTTGCGCGGACAGCTTCACAGTGCAGCGCTCAACTGCCTGCGCCACCAGGGAGGCCCTCTGCCTGTGTTTTTCATTGAAGTTTTAGAAAGTGCAATCTCAGATAAATCTGAGTTAACAGGATGATATACATTTAACAAATATGCTTTCTTATTTCAATTTTCTTCTTTCTTAAAATTTGCAGTTAAAAGGCACCAAGGAATTGGTGGAGACCAATGGTCACAGCCATGAGGATGCAAATGTAAGTACCACCCACCTGGTATTTGCTTTTCTTGCTTGATGTTGGTTAAATGCCCTCAGGTATGTGGGAATTTATAACAAAAAGGAAATAAGTCCTGCCTCTCCATGGCTTATAAGATGACTGAGTGGTTGGCAATAAAATGTGGTAGCTGCTGTCATCAGCTCAGGTTACCCAATGTACTTCAGTTAATCTCTGCCATACAAATTCTGATCTCCATGAATTTGTTAATCCCTTTATATTTGCAAAACTATAAACTAATGATACATGTTGGAAGGGCAAATGGAATGAGACCCATCAGGCTAATAAGTTGTTTACTGTGTATATTTATTTCTTGCCTCTCAATGAAAATAGTAATGAAATAACTGCTATGCACAAAAGGTCTCAGAGCAAAGCTCTTCTTCCAGAAAGTCCTGGAAAGTGGACCTTTCTTCTGTTTCTGACCCAGAGCAGTGGCATGCTTGGTGCCCTTGTATCTTAACAGTATACTGGTACAAGGTCCTGGTTAGTGACCTGGCTTTTCTCAGTGTTCTTGATTAACCACCTGTCCCAAATTAGGCAAGTAGTCCCTTTGCCTTGGAAGGGTAGAATGTTATACCACATAGATCACTGTCTCCCCATATGTTCAATGGTTATTTTTGCCTTTTAAAAAATGTCTCTGCTATCTGGATGTATTTGATTGGCCTCATCACACAAAATGCTTACTAAGCACCTCTTTTCATATAACATGGAATCAAATGTTATAATGAATGCCTGATGAAGCTAGAGCTAGGGGAAATTATACATCTTGTGTTCACTTGCTTTAATTACATGAAGCAGAGAGCCTGACATTCAGAGCACCAAAAAAATTCATCTTAATAATTTTGTTCCTACCAAAGAGATATTTAAGGTATGGTATTTATTGAGAACCTTCTGTGTACATGGAGCTCTGCTAAGAAATGTAATGCTTGTTGTCTTCCCTCAAAGAACTCATAGTCCGCTTGAGGAATTAAGGACTATATGGGCGATACATAAGATATGGTGTGTACATAGGGATCTGAAGCAGCATGATGTGATATGGTTTGAAATCTGACTTGGCTGCTTATTAACCACGTCAGCTTCATTTTTCTCATTTGTAAAACAGTTATCAAAGCCTGCCTTAAAAACTTATCACGATGTTGTACAGAGCTAAGTCAGGCAAAAACCTCAACGTGCTATTGTTGTGGTTACTTTGTGCGAGGTAATTAAGAACGGCTTCCTGGATGTGTGGATTTGTGTTGACTTTGAAACTAAACAGCTGGAGATGGAAATCATTCACACAGCACTCTCTCTAGGCAGTACCGTGCCCTATGTGGAGTTTATCTTCCTACTCCAATATTTTATCATCGCATCCTTAACCTAAACCCCTTTCTCAGAGACACAGTATTCTCACATTCCCAACCAAAATTTCATATATGTTCCCTTGGAAATCTGTCGTCCTTTGCCTTCCCAAGAAGCTGCTATCTAACTCACAAAACCAGACAAAGTGGCATTTCTCCTTAATTTCCTGGTCTATAAAATGGGAATGATGTTACCTACTTTTTCTTCCTTAAAGTCCATTGTGTGACACAAATGAGATCATGGGTGCGGGAGAACTTTGTAATTGTGAGGTTGTATTTGAGTAGGATGTTATGATTATAAACTCATGTATTGACTGAATTAAGTCAGGTGACAAGGCTAAGACAAGCCTAACACAATATCTGATCCATAGGCTCTTTCAAGAAATGTCTAAAGGCATTTATTATTACATAGAAAAAGTGAAAGGAGTCAAGGTGGAAATTTTTAGCTTGACAAATATACCTCTCTATTTTTTGTATTTTTTAATTGAAATGACATTACATATAATATTATATGTAATATAGAAGTTTCAGGTGTGCATCATTAAAAATCAACATCTATACTACATTAAGTTTACCATTAAAGTCTAATTCAGTCTTTTCCCCTTCCCTCTGGTAAACATTAAATTGCCTTATAGTTTAAAAGTTTTGTCTTATTTATTTCATTTGTTTCATTTCTTTATATACAAGTGAGTGCAATCATACAGTGTTTGTCTTTCATCATATGAGTTATTTCACTAAGCATAATACCATGTAGGCTTATCTATGTTGTTACAAATGGCAGGATTTCATCTTTTTTATAGCTAAGTAGTATTCCATTGTGTGTAACTCTATGCTATATCATCTTTATTCAGTCATTTATGAATGAACACTTAGGTGTTTTCCAGCTCTCAAGTATTGTAACCATTCTACAATGAGCATTAGGGGTGCACATATCTTCTCAAATAAGTATTTGCATATACTTTACAGGTAGATTCCTAACAATGGAATAACAGGATTGTATGGAATTTCTATTTTTAATTTTTTGAGGAATACTGTTTGCTGTCATAATTGCATCTATTTACATGCCCACTAATATTGTACTAGAATTCCTTTCTCTCCACACCTTCTCTAACACTTGTTTCTTGTCTTTTGGATAATACCATTCTCAGGTGTAAGGTGCTATTTTATTGTTTTAATTTACATTTCCATATTAATAAGAAATGTTGAGCATCTTTTCAGGTGTGTCTGTTGCCCATCTGTATGTCTTTGGACAAGGGTCTATTCAGATCCTCACCCCATTTTTAATTGGATGGTTTGTCTTTTTGTTGTTAAGTTATATGAGGTTTTTATATTTTTGGATATGACCCCCTTGTTGGATATGTGATTTGCAAATACCTTCTCCTACTCAGTAATATGACTTTTCATTTTGATGATAACTTCCTTTGCTGTATAGAAGCCTTTAAGTTTGATATAGTCCCAGCTATTTATCTTTTGTTTCCCTTCCCATTGGAGATGAATCCCCAAAGGCATCCCTAAAACCAGTGTCAAGGAGCATATTACCTGTGTTTTTGTCTCTGTGTATTATGGTTTCAGGTATTACATCTAAATCTTTAATCATATCTGAGTTAATTTTTTTGTATGATATAGATGGAGAGCCAGTTTCTTTTCTTTTCTTTTTTTTTTTTTTTTTTTTTTGCATGTGACTCAAGTTTTTCTAAGAGCACTTGTTGGGTTGTTCCTTTCTCCATTGTATGTTCTTGGCTCTTTGGGCATAAATTAGTTACACTTATATGTGGAGGTTATCTCTGATTTCTTAATTATGTTCCCAGGATCTGTATTCCTATTCTTAATTCTAATGCCATTCTGATTTGCTTACTGTAGCCTTATTGAGTAGTTTGTAGTCAGGGAACAAATGTAATGATACTTACATTTTTATTCTTAGAATTGTTTTTGCTATTCAGCATCCTCTGTTGTTTCAAATAAATTTTAAGTTGTTTTGTTCTATTTCTGTGAAGAATGCTGTTGGGATTTTGATAGCAATTGCAATCAAATCTGTATATTGCTTTAAGTAATATTGCCATTTTAATAATGTTAATTCTTCCAACCCATGAGCATGGAATATCTTTCCATTTCTTTGTGTGTTTATTTCTTTCAGCAATGTCTGGTAATTTGCAGTAATACTGCTCTTCCACCTCCTTGGTTAAATTTATTTCTAGGTATTTATTTTTCATGTGAATGTAAATGGGATTGTTGTTCTGTTTCTCTTTTGATAGTTCATTATTAACTTAGAGAAATACTAAGATTTCTTATGGTAATTTTTTTAGTCTGAGAAGGCTGTACTTTGGACAAGGTGAATTTTAATGCAGATCACCAGGTTTAAGCCCTGTAGCTCAGAGGTTATCCACTGAGAAATAAGTTTTTTTTTTTTTTTTTTGGTTTTATATAGTCACATGTGGGGGCAGGAACTTTACATGCTATCATCTATCAATAACAATTACATAGTAGTTTTTGTGGCAGTTGACAATTACGTTGTATGTATTACTTTTTAAACAACTGAAAAGATATCATGTAAGTGCATGTATTAGTAATGAAAGTAAAATGAAAAAGTTTGAGTGAAACTTGAAAATTACAAAAAAATACAGAAGAAAAATAACTAAGTCTCTCATTATTCAGAGAAAATTGCTATTAACATTTTATTTTAGTTCTTTCCAGTCATGTGTATGTATATGGCCAGAGGGGAGAAACTCATAAATAAATGAATAAATGTTATCATATTGTTTTCAGTGTTGTACCTTTTTGATTTTTCATGATAGCATAAGTATTTTTCTCATTGCCAAATGTTCCTCAAAGACATGATTCTTAATGGCTGTATAATGTAGATAAATAATTCAACAACATGCCTATGTTTCAGGCATTTAACATCCCAATTTTTTACTATTATAAATAATGCTATAACTAACATGCCCATAAATACTGGTCTTCAACTTTTGTATTTGTTTCTGGGGGATTCTGTATATTAATAGTGGTGTTGTGAAGGGAACTTCAGACTTATAGAATTGGTTGGCATTCAGAATGTTCGTGTGACGGATGTGCACTTAAAGTTTTCATTAGTAGTCCTGAACAGATCCATAAAAGCTGTGGCTAGTCTTGCAATTTACTCTTGCTTTATTCTCGAGTGTTATCTGGCTTATGGGATACCAAGCACATTAAGATTTGGTCTGTTACTATGACTTTTCTATTGTTAATACATATTATTGAACAACACCAGTAACTGGGCAATACCCTGTTTGGTATACTTGAGCTCCCTTTACAAAGCTCACCCCTGCCCCCATATCACAAGATTTGCAGGCTCATGTCCCTGACAAAAATTTTCTGATGGCTAAATTAAAACAAGTAGAGCCAGAAACTGAGATAAACTGCAAATGCCTTGCTTTCCAGTGGCACATGCTGATTTTAAATAAGTTTCTCTTTGATTTGGAACTGGATCTATTAATGACAGCAGAACAGTCCCACCTTTGAAGTGTACCCAAGTTTAAAACTAGCCTTTAGCACAGTTCCTCTAGTGATTTCAAGTATTCCAAACCCAATTTTGTCTCCTGATAAGCAAACTTAAGAATTCTCTTTTAATCTCTCTTCCTAATCCCTGGAATTACTGGATAACTAGTTGAATCACTAGTAATTAGGTATAGCAGATACCAAAATCTCAAATTTAGAAAAAAGATAATCTGTTCTCTTCTTTTATCTTTTTTTTTAAGGATTTATTTATTTATTTATACAAGCACTGGGTACAGTCAGAAGTGTGGGAGAGTGAGAGAATTCACCAGAGCCAGCGCAGGGAGCAGAACAGGCAGACTGTTGAAGTACACTGCTGAGGAGAGCAGCGGGCATGGCAGGAGAGGTCTGCGTGCCATGTGGGACCCTCGCCTGGTGGCCAGGTATCGAACCAGCACAGCGCTCAACCGCTGCGCCACCAGGGGAGGCCCTTTTATCTTTTTTCATGACCTTCTTCCCAGAGGTATCACCACCTTCCATGTCAAGGTTTAGTGAGAAAGTGGAGGGGACTGGAGAGGTTGTGAGTAACGTAGAAAAAGTCAGGAGGAATCAAAGTGGCCTGCAATGTATGGAACAGTTTAGACTAATAGTTTTCCACAAACCTTATCTCCTCCCATCCCTGTTTCTGATGCAGGAAACCTGCTAGCAGACACCCTCTGTTGGCACCTTCAGGCTCACACACTGGACTTGGAGAAATCATTTGCAATCTGTAAACAGGTTTAATTTGTGATACTGAAGGTTACTGCTGTCAAGTAAAACACTTCTCCCACCCAACAATAAAACAGAAACACAAAAGAGAAAAGACTTTTACATTTTTCACCTCACCTCCGTAAGAAAATAAATCCTCGGAGTTGTCTTTAAATCTGTCAGAGTAAAGATGTTAGGAATGTATGGAAGAGATACTGTGTGAAGAACATTCTTTAAGTGTAGCACGCTGCCCCAGAAAGCTATTGTTCACCATGTTTTTCGTGACATATATAGCAGAAACTCTCAAGTGCCGGAATCTTCTGCCCACTTTCAGAAAGTGCTTTCATTTTCTTTAGGCAGGAAAGCACGAGAGAGAAGAGCACACACTGATGTAGCAAGCAGGCAAGAAGGGCAAAGAAAAACCCCTCAGGAAAATGGAACCCTGTTCTCACAGGCAAAGACATTTCAGGCTCTGTCCTTTCCTCCCATAACCACCTGCTGCCTACTCTGAGGGCCCCCAATCTGAAACTAAAAGAGTAGTGGATGACACAGAAGGGAACATGTCAACATAAGCTCCCCTCCCACAGACTCTATCAAGGGGACCATGAGCACTCAACCAGGGAATAGGAGCATAACAAAAACGGGGTTCTTCCAGCCCCTGGGGATCTGCTTTCTTATCTTCCATAGCCCCCTGACTGTGTAGTGTACCCCAGTTTGTCCTCCAACACAGTGTGCCATCCGACTTTACTCAGTAATTCAAGTAGTCATTGAGGGGGGCAGCAGAATGCAGGGTTCAGGACAGATCTGGGCACCAAACAGCCTGATGTCAGTGTTCACTCTGCCCCTTACTGTCCAGGAGGCACAGTGATAACCTATACCCCAATGCCATGGTTTTCTGTTTTTGTCCTTGTAGAACTGAAGGTAGCTGTGTCTATCTCAGAGTCCTTGTGAACACTACTTAGCAGTACGATGCAGGCATCGCTCCCACTCCAGCCTACACATGCCAGGCACCGTGCCAGGCTCCAGTGAATAGTGCAGACATGGTTCTGGCCCTCATGGAGCTGACCCCTGTTGTCCTGCTCTGCCCTTATTAAACCTGCTTGTCCTCTGTTTTACTCCATTTGGTCCCACTGTTATTCTTTAGGTCACTGGCTCAGTGGACATAATGGAAGATATTTATGGGGAGGATTGGCTCCTTGGAGAGAAGTCTGGTGAGAATGGGTTTGATGCATGGGTAGGCCAGGTGGGAACTGGGGTGAATAGAACTCCAGACTGGGTTTGTCTGCTCATGAGCAGCAGCATCTATGTGGGTATCACATTCCAAGCATCCCACTAAGTGACAATGACCAGGAGGCCCTGCTCAAGGCTTGGCCTAAATGAACAGCCTTGTGAAACCTACTTGATATTAACCTCAACTTGCTAGGTAGGATCCATCATGAAATGTTCTCTCCCTTCATAGGAATGCCTTTTGTTTGTTTTTTTTTTTAATTTTTTTTTTTAAGATTTATTTATTTATACAAGAACCGGGGTACAGGCCAGATGTGTGGGAGGGTGAGAGGATTCACCAGAGACAGTGGGGCACAGAACAGGCAGACTGACCGAAATACATCGCTGAGGGGAGCACCGGGCAAGACAGGAGAGGTCTGCTGTGCCATGTGGGCATCTCCGCAGCTGGCGGGGATCAAACCAGCACTGCAGAGGCTGTGGACAACTGCCTGTGCCACTAGGGAGGCCCAGGAATGCCTTTTGGCCTGGAATGTATTTCTGCATTTTCCTGGGTAAAGCAGGGACCTGGGAAACTGTAGAAAGTGAGGTCAGACCATCTGGTTGGGACAGCACCCCAAGGATACCTGAGAAAGCATGGATGCCAAGGTCATGGGGATGGGTCATGTGCCCAAGTGAAGGACAATGGCAGCCTGAATTTCTTCAAAGCTGCACAGTCAGCAGCCTGCGACTTTGCTACTGATTTAAAGGGAACTTTCTTTTACCCTGCACAGTAACATGCACACATCCATACAGTGACCAGAATTAAGGATAATTCTTTTTGAAAATCACTGAGAGAGTAGAACTTACATATGCTCATCAAAAAGAAAAAATGATAAATGAGCTAACTGTTGTGTTAATAAACTAGATTGGGGAATCTTGTCATAATGTATATGTACATCAAATCATCATGTTGTGCACTTTAAATATCTTAAAACTTTATTAATTATACCTCAGAAAGTTGAGAATGCCAATAAAATGTTTTTACTCAGGTAACACTGGTTTACAACACTGTGTGTGATTTAGGGCAATAGGTCCAGTTATCCTTAGGGTACTGCCTAAGGTATTTCTCAGGTATCCTTAGGGTATCCTTCTCAGCAGTATGTCACCACACCACACGCGCCACCAGGGCAACCACAATCACTTACCCCAGTCCATTGGGGCCCCTCTCCCCTTGGTGCACACCCCTTTCATCTCTCCCCTCTAGTAGCCTCAACTCTGCAGTCATGTTCTAGGTTTTGTTTGGTTTAGTTTTGCCAGTTTCTTTGTTTCATTTCTTTGTTTTCCACATATGAGTAAAGTCATCTGGTATTTTCCATTCTCCTGGCTTCTTTTGCTTAGCATAATTGCCTCCAGTTCCATCCATGTTGTCCAAATGGGAAGAGTTCTTTTTTTTTTTTTTAAATAACTAAGTACTATCCCACTCCTCTGTCGCTGGACACTTAGGTTATTCCTGTAACTGGCCTACTCTAAATAGGGCTGCAGTGAATATAGGAATGGGAGTTAGTGTTTTGTGTTCATGTGTTCTCATTCTTTGTGTCAGTGCCTAGGAGTAGGACTTCTAGATCATATGGAAGACTCATTTTTAATATTTTTAAATGCCTCCATACTGATTTCCATAGGGGCTGGACCAGCCTACATCCCTACCAGCTGTGTATGAGGGTTCCTTTTTCTTCACACCCTCACCAACATTTATTGTGTCTGGTGTTTTGTTATGTGTCTTTCCCCTGGGAATGAGGTGGTACCTCATTCAGGTTTTGATTTGCATTCCTGCTATGTGGTGACAAACATTTTTTCCCTGTGCCTGTTGGCCATCTGCATGTCTTCTTTGGGGCAGTGTCCATTTAGCTCTGACAATTTTTTTGTTGGGTGTTTTTCTTTCTGTTGACTTGTATGATTTATTTTGCATCATGGCTTTCAACCCCATTCAGTAGAGTATCTTTGTTTTAACAAAGTTGTTTCACTGTACAGAATCTTTTTAGCTGGATATAGCCCCATTTGTTTATTTTTGCTTTTGTTTCCATTGGAGTCAAGTCCCCGAAGACATCACTAACGTCAGTGTCATGGAGTGCTTGTTCTGTGTTTTCGTCTATATATTTTGTAGTTTCCGGTCTTACAGCCAAGTCTCTAGTCCATTTTGAGTTAACTTTTGACCGTGGTATGAGAGTGGTATTTCTTTTTCTGTGTGGGGCTGTCCAGTTTTCCCAGCACTATTTGTTGAAGAGACTTTCTCCATTACATACTCTTGACCCGTTGTCGTAGATCAACTGTCCACATAAATGTGAAGTTTAGAACTTTAAAAAAAAAAATCTTACAATAAAAAATGACCCCTGAAAATCAGTAACTACTTTGTCTTGCTTCATTGAGAGCTGGACCCAAGTCTGCAGTTGACTGAGGTCACCCGTGCTCTGGAGACATCTGATCTCATGTAGGTGGAGTCTTTTCACAGACTACTATTTTCTTTACACAGTCATATATGACTCTGGTGAAATATCACATATTCATGCCCAGAACTGGGCCTTTTCCTCCAGTTTATAGCTCCTGTAACATTGTGTTTCTCCTGCTGAGGCTTCTTTCCTCATCCTCTACCCTCGTCCTCCTCAAAGCTACCTTCCTGCTGGGGATGAACCACAAGCCCTGCCATGGCCGTGAAATCCATAATTCCCTCAGAAAAATCCCATGCACGTCCCAACCCAGCAGCCTTGGAAGGGACTCCTGCCCAGAGAGACCCTCGTTATAATGTAGCCCACCTTCCAGCATGTGCAGGAGCCCGCTGGAAGGAGCAGAGAGGAAAATGCTGCCTCCAAACGTAGGGGAAACAGGCTTTGTAGTTAGAGCTTTGGTTGCCAGCAAACACTCAAGAGCAGTCTCCTTACCAAACCCCTGTGCCCACCAGCAGTGTGTTCCCACGGCGGGAGCCGGCGCCTAGCGTGCGTCCTTTGTGTCGGGACAGGATGTGGTAGTACCTGCTTGGCCATTCCAACATGTGAAGCAGGTGACAATATTAGCACTGGGTAATGAAGCCGACTTGTTGTGTTTAGAGAAGTGAAATACCTCCTTCTCCCGGACCAGGTGAGAGAAAATCAGGAGCAGGAAAAATAAATGCTAGCTGTGTATGAACTGCTCTGAGACATAACTAACTCCAAGACCTGAAACAAAGGTTTGTTTGTTTTTTTTATTTTGGAAATTGAATGTACTTTCCCGAAAAGGTGAAAAAATTCCACCTGATGCCGCAGCACAGAATGCATAGACTAGGAGATTGGTAACTCTTCTGTAGCCACGATGCTTATGCATAAATGCTCTTCTCCTCAAAGTGCCAGGGTCTTTTTGAGGAAAATTTGGAAAATGTAAAAAGTATAAAGATAAAAAGTGCCCCCCCCAACAATCTCACCACTTAGAAATTGGTGTTCATATTTGGCATTTCCTTCATTGTTGGGTACATGTGTGTACATTTTTACCAAACTTACAATATGTTATATGGGTAATTTGATAAGCCTGCATTTTTTATTGCAAATCGTAAGCATTTCCCTGTTATTAAATTTTTTTAGCATGACTTTCAATGACTGCCTGATACTTCATACTACAGATATGCTGTTGTTTATTTAATCACTCCCCAAGTGGGACTTCAAAATACTCTTTGTTTTTACTGTTACAAACACTATGCAATGAATATTCTTTCCTAGCATATTTGTTAATTGAGCCACCTTTCAATCACTTTTTTTCTTTTTTCTTCTCCAGGCTTTTTGTTCCATTATTTATGGTATGTTCCTCTGTGTGTGAGCTGTTTGTGTGAAGATTTTTTTTTTAATTGTCTTTGGATATCTTTGACCCATTGGTTGTATGTGTTGCTTTTTTGGCTGTTTTGTAATTTTTCATTCCTCTTGTTTTCTTATAGAATTGAAATTTTTCTTTAGTGCTCTCTCTCTTTTGTTTATCTCCTATTAGTTTTACTTTGTGTTTACCAGGAGATTTACATAAAACATGTTATATGTATGAGTCTGTTTTACATTAATAGCAATGTCAACTTGAACACATTAAAAACAACTCTACACAGTAACACTACCCCATGTTTTACATTTGCATTATATTGTTACTCTTATTTTTCTTTTTTTTAAATAGAGGCATGTTTATTTATTTATTTGTTTGTTTGTTTGTTTTGTTTATACATGCACTGGGTACAGTCAGAAGCGCGGGAGGGTGAGAGAATTCACCAGAGCCAGAGCGGGGAGCAGAGCAGGCAGAAGGACCGAAGTACACTGCTGAGGGGAGCAGCGGGCGGCAGGAGAGGTCTGCGCGCCATGTGGGACCCTCCTCCGGTGGCCGGGGAGCAGCCGGGGATCGAACCGGTGCTGCAGAGGCCGCGGGCAGCTTCGCAACCCAGCGCTCAACCGCCGCGCCACCGGGGAGGCCCTATATTGTTACTCTTAAACTATTTTTATTGATGTAATGTTGGCTTAGAACATTGATATGATTTAGGTACATAGGTTCATATCTTTTTCATTATTTTATATTAAATTTATTTATATTCTTACATCATTGTTAGTTTTGGGACAGTATTTGATTTCTGTAGTCTCCCCTCAGGTATAGTTCCCCCCCCATAGTACCCATGATCCATCACCATCATCCCTTATGCTTTTCCCTCCCCTGTTTTGACACCTCTTTCTCTACCTCCCCTACTGTATGCCTCAGATATAAGGTCAGTTTGCAAGTTTTGTCTTTTTCCTGACCCTTTCTTCAGTTTCTCTATATTCCACAGAGAAGTGAAACCATCTAGTATTTATTTTTTTCCTTCTGATGTATTTTGCTTAGCATAATACTTCCCAGCTCTGTTCATGTTGCCATAAATGGCATGAATTTATCGTTGTTGACTGCTTAGTAGTATTCCATTGTGTATATATATGTATATGTATATATATATATATATAGTATATATATATATATACACACACACACACAACATATTCTTGATCCTTTCATCTGCTTGAGAACATTTGGGTTGTTTCCATATCTTAGCTATTGTAAACAGTGCTGCAATAAACATAGGAGTGCAGGTTTCCTTTCAAAACAGTGTGTTTGTGTTCTTAGGGTAGATTTCTAGAAGTGGCATTGCTGATCATACCATGGATTCATTTTTAGTGTTTTGAGGAACCTCTACATGGGTTTCCATAGTGGCTGGACTACTTTACATTCCCACCAGCAAAGTAAGAAGTGTCCTTTATCTCCACATCCTCACCAGTATTTGTTGTTTCTAATTTTTGAAATATGGTCCTTCTCATCAGTGTGAGGTCCTTCTCATCAGTGTGTCCTTCTCATCATTATGGTTTTTATTTGCATTTCCCTGTCAATAAGTGATATTGACTTGAGTGCAAGTAATATCAATTTAAATTTGAATAAACCTAGAGGGCTTAATTACAGTATTCCTGTTTCTCATGCATCCAACTTAGCACTGGCTGATAGGCTGATCAGAAGTGAACAGGAAGAACACATGGGAACCTTTGTGAAAAAATCCAGGAACCCAAAAGGTAAACAGAAGCAAAAGTTGCTATAGCATGTCACCAGGCCAGTAGGGGAGAGTCAGGAGATGCCTTCCCCTGTGCAACTTTAGTTCCTCCTGACATAGCACCATTGCTAGTGATCTGAAAACAGTACCTCTTCCCAATGCTACACTTATTCTGGAACTATTGGGCTTCCTAGATGGTGATGATTTTTAGAATTTCCACACCCTTAGTTTCTGCTCATCAGATGGAGACCGGGAAGGAGAGAGGTGTGAAATGTACCACAGGAGACCAAGACCACCATCAGTTAACTCCACATGAGTGACACTGTTCTACCTCAAAGGTTGATCTGCAGCTCAGCACCCCTGAGCTATCCTCAGAGACTTTGGTCATGTTACAAAGGGTGGTCACTCCCTACTACCACACACACCACTCATCTCTAGCCCTCATGCATTATATTGCCACATAACTAACTCATTCAACTATGGCATTTCTTTGAAAAAAGGTATAGGAATATGGCAAAGAAGAAAAGGAAATAGAAAAATGGGAAAGAAGAAAAAATGGGAACGACCTAGAAAGACCATGACAGGAAGCGTCCCCACCCACCAGCACTTCTAAATCAACTCTGGCAGGCAGCAGCCCAGAGCCCTCGCCCTCACACACCCGTGCCAACTAACAGTGAAATCTGCACTCACCAAAAGTATGTGTGTGTTTGCAAAATATACTCACTTAGTGAAAACTTGACCCAAAACTAAGATTCTTGAATTTGAAGCAAAAATCATACATCTTAGCCTGCAGATAAAATATTGGTGGGCTTCCTAAAAGAAACTACAAAGTTTCAACTTTGAAAGAAATATGTTCCAGCATTTTGGATGTGTGTTTTAATCCATCAGCCTTAAAAGTCCTCCCAGCTCTGATGGCAAAGCCCTTAGAGAAGGCTTCCCTCCCTTCCCTCTCTAGGGCTTAATAGGTGGGATTCTCACCCCCACTGTGAGTTCACCATCTGCCATCTGCAGCTATGTCTCCCTCCTTCCCCGCCTGCCCACTATTCCTGAGAGTCACCCAGACCA
This sequence comes from Talpa europaea, assembly GCF_964194135.1. Taxonomy (NCBI): domain Eukaryota; kingdom Metazoa; phylum Chordata; class Mammalia; order Eulipotyphla; family Talpidae; genus Talpa; species Talpa europaea. Next base: position 98,340,186 of record NC_140072.1, read on the forward strand.
GATGTTCACCCAGATGCCAGACATCCTGTTTGTAGCCTCCTGTAACTAACTGGGCATTGTAATCAAGCCTTCTAGAAGGTGGCAACCCCTACATCAGTGGCTTTAAATTGAACTTAGGCTATCGCAAGATTTCAGGGCTTCAGCCAGCCACACCTCAGCATGAATCCCTCCATGTGTTCCTCATACAGGTAGAATATAAAATGTAAAAAATGGAAAGGACAAAATGAACCAAAACAAACCCTAGAAACCTAACTGAAGAATATTGAGGCTACCAGGGTGGGGGCCGGGGCAGGGACAGGTGGTGAAGGCAGATGTCACTACAAGTTAAGGTGTGTATGATGGGAGGAAAGGGGTGAGGGGCCCCAGTGGACAAGGTGGCGGCTTGCAGGTGCTTTGGCGGTGGACATGGTATGGTAACATACATCTGAAGAGGTGTAAACCTAGATCCCTAAACCAACATTACCTCAGGTAAAAATGATATATTTAAAAAAGTAAAAATAATGTAAACTCCCACATCATAGTTTTACAAAAATGCTGTTGTCATGCATGTAGAGCCAAAGTTGAGCTATGAAAATTAACTGTTGCCCTAAGGAAAACACCCTCACCTGTTATGTTCTTTGGAGAAATTTGGCAGGATTTTCCTGAAGAAATGTGTTCTTAGCTGTGCAGGTGCCTTTGTGGTCCTCCGTCTGCTTAGAGGTGTGCCGAGTCGCCAGCAGACCTGCGAGCAACGCCTTGCTGGAAATGGGGCAGCTGTTCTCAGAAAGCTCCCCAGGTTCCCCTGAAAAGACTCTCCAGCCTTGGAACACTTGGTAGTTTGTTGCTGGCAAGAGGTTTGTTGTTTGGGTGGGGTTCCCCCCCTCCACCCGATTTCTGCTGATCCCGGCCCTGAAATCACCCTTGCAGGAGAGATTTGTGGCCGTGATGCTCAGCATCACTGTCATTTTTATTGTCATGTCAGCTTCCCTGTGCAATTACAGAGTGACTTCTTTGTCTGGACGATTTCCAGTCTGCTCCATGTATACTGATGAGCTACTTATGTTTATGAGACTTTCAGAATCTCATTTGCAAAGGCAATTTCTTTCCATGTCAACTTTGAGAAAGATGACTTGAAACTATGAGAAAGGTCTAGAAGGTCAATCTATGTAAAGCCCCTAGTCTTATGTGGGTATAGTTCCCTGCTCCCCTCACCCTGCATAACTCATGAATTTATGCACATACAGAGGTGTAACATAGTGCTCAACCTCTGTGGTCTTAAAGATGATTCTGGTCTGTTTTATATAATAATGTCCAAATTAGTTCCATTGGTAAGAACAGAGTAACTATTGACCTGGTATTGGAAATAACTTTTGGCCTGCTATCCTGAATAAATGACTTTAGTCAACAGGTCTAGTTAAGCTGGGTGCACCATTCATTAAAAACTCTAAATTAGATTTTGTATTGGTAATTCAACTTTCCTCCATCTATCATGTTGTCCTTTTTTGCCAGCATTGCAAATTCCTCCAGTTTTTAAGCCCAGCTCAGTTCCCATTTCTTGGGGCCTCATTTTAAATTCAACCCAAATGAATTACCATGTTCTCCTTATTCCCATTCCCGGTGTTCATTCCAAATATTATGAACAATTCATATGAAAGGCCTGTTTCCTCAACTCATGTGTAAGTGACCTGAGGGCGGGCAATGTGATGTGTGTCTGCCTTCTGAAGCCTCACACAGTGGTGAGCTTATGCAGAGGGGGACATAGGTTAATATATTTAAAGTACTTATCAATTGATGATTGAATTGACGTGGAATGGCCAGCAGCCCCTGACGGATTTGTGAATTTGTTTTGCGTGGTTAAGTGAGATATGCAAACACTTTATCTGTATATTATCTGCATATTTCATTCCAGTCTGTATTTTAATATGAACTACATGCCTGTCATCCTCTAGATTCTTTTGTTCTTTGAGAGTAGGAATCACTATTTCTTTTCTTTTTTTAAAGATTTATTTATTTATTTATACAAGCACTGGGTACAGTCAGAAGCACAGGAGGGTGGGAGAATTCACCAGAGCCAGAGCGGGGAGCAGAGCAGGCAGAAGGACCGAAGTACACTGCTGAGGGGAGCAGCGGGTGGCAGGAGAGGTCTGCGCACCATGAGGGACCCTCTCAGGCGGCCGGGGATCGAACCGGCGCTGCCAAGATTGCGGGCAGCTTCACAGGCCAGTGCTCAAATGCTGCGCCACCAGGGGAGGCCCAGGAATCACTATTTCTCATCTTTGAATCTTCTTGTCTAACACAAGGACTGCCACATAATAGATGCTTAATAAATATTTGATGAATAGAGCAGTGTTGGGGGATCAATAAATTTCAGTGAAACTATATTGAATTGAGGTACCCAGAGATTTTTAGTCCAAATTGGACTTTGCTGCTGTTTAACCCCCAAAAGAAAATATTCACATGGTAATTGCCAGACTCTCATTCATAAGTAATCACATTGGCGAATACTCCAAAGGTAGGTGGACTCACAATGAGCCACGCCCGACTCTGCACGCGCACACGCCCTGGCAGGCAGCGCCGCACTCCAGACACCGTGTTCTGTCCTGGCCGCGCACATAGTCTCAGCCCAGTCACTGTCCACGAAGAGCGCACAGCCCACTGAGGACAAGCAGATAACTGAAAAGAGAAATCACCGAAGACTGACTTCAGTAAGGAAGGAAGGGATTTGGGAGGAAGGAGGGAAGTGACTTAGTGTGGGGACTGGATCAAAGGCTTGAACAAAATGAGATGTGGTAATTCTCTGAGCTGAGACCCACCCGAAGGCCGGACAGACTAATAGCTCCAGAGTCTGACTGCCTGGAGCTATATTAACACCACTACTTTGCAGAAATGTGAATTTAGGAAGCTACTTTATTTTATTGGTAAAATGTGGATAATAGTACCAGTACCTAGCATTTCCCCAGCACTCAGTGAGCACTGTATTATCATCATTGCCATTATTCATACTTTTTTATTTAGAGGACCCCAAATTCTATATCCATCCTGTGCCATGCATCAGCAATCCAGATCACTTAAAGCGTGGAATATTTCTCATGTGGCATATGCAAGAAGGCAGTGAGGAGAAAGAACTGATTTGTTTGTGTTGGGAAGGGGAAGACTATTTAATGTTTACTAAGATCATATAGTGTGCCCAGCAAACCTCGTGAATTTTGACTTTTACTGTAATAATTAAATGTCTGTCTTTCACATTTATCAGATTGCATCCCATCTATTCTTGTGACCTAATTTACCATTAGAAAGGTCAAAAATCTCTAAATTTTAATATTATCATTAGTAACATAAACCCAGCAGGTGAAAATGATAGTGGGTGTTTTGTAGCAAAGAAAAATAAGAAATGTCATACTGAGAAATGGACTTGGAAAATAACATGCCAAGTGCACCATAATACAATTAATCTTTACCAGCAATAGAGTCAGTATCATACAAGATAAATCAAACCGACTAATTCTGGATGCACATACATACATTTAAAGGTGTTTCACTTTAGTTCCTTCTGTTTGCTGCTCCGTTTTTATTGGTTGAGGAGATTTTTCATGTCACTACTTTTTCAGGCTATGAAGGGTATGGCTGGTGTAGATACAGCACACAAGTTAGATTTTTGACATATGGGAGAGAAACATACCGCTGTGTTCTAGATCAATTGTGTTTTTTGATAACATCTACAATGGCATATAGTTAAACCAAAACTTCTACCACCTACACTTTAAATAATGAATGGGTGTACTGGAATACCAAGGAAATTTTTCTACTCTTTAGATCATTTTTATTTAATGTGACTGTCACAAAACTACGCCTAAAGAAAGCCATTTAATAGCCAACTGGAGATCACAGTTTCAGCATGGTGTGAACTTTGAGAGCCATAATTAAATTAGGGTCCAGGCAGCAGTGAAGCTCTTTCTCTTTAATGGGAAACATTACAAGATTGAAATTATTCTTCCCTATCAATGTCTCTGTTCTTTTATTAAAAGTATATGTGAGGTAATCCTACTTTTCATATAAGAACTGAGCAGCATAGTATATACATGCCTGCATGTGTATACATGATTATTACATATGTGTATGTTTGGGAGGAGATTAAATATAAAATAGCAAAGGCAAACAAAGAATGTTTATATCTAGTGTTATATCTAGGTAGTATAATCCCAGTTGTTTTTATTTTCTTTTTTAAGTTTTGTATCTTGAAAAATATATGTGTGTATACATGTGTATATATGTGTGTGTATTTGTATTAAAAAATGAAGGTTATTAAGAAGTAAAATAAAGTAGAGAATTGTCTTAAATTTTGGAAAGGAAGGGAAAAATATTACAAGCTTCTATTATAGTCTCAAAAAAAGTTAATATTTAAATTAAAAACATATTAAAAGTATTAATGGGGCCTCCCTGGTGGCGCAGCGGGTTGAGTGCAGTGCTGGCAAGCTGTCTGCAGCCTTGCAGCACGTTTTCGATTCCCGGCCAGCCAGGGAGATACCCACATGGCACGGCAGACCTCTCCTGTCTCGCCCGCTGCTCCCCTCAGCAGTGTATTTCAGTAGATCTGCCTGTTCTGCTCTCCGCTCTGTCTCTGGTGAATTCTCTCACCCTCCTGTGCCTCTGGCCTATATCCCAGCTCTTGTATAAATAAATAAAAAATCTTTAAAAGAGAAAAAAGACAGTATTAATAGTAGATTCAAGCTAAAAATTACTTTTCACCTTTCATCTAGGATAATAATTATTTTAAAATGCCATGACAACAAATGTATTTAGAGACCAAAAGGATGTAAAATGCCCAAAGCAATAGCAGTAGAATCTTTTTTTTTTTTTCATTTTATAAGTATATGTACTCTTCATCCGGTAAATTACTGCAGGCTTAGGGTACTGCCCAAGTCTGTGATTACCAGTCAGTTTCACCCAGGAAGTTTATCTTCTCTATGTAGAAGTGCTCAATTCATTTGATTTAACTCAACAAATATTGCCGGCAGTCTACTATTCTTTCACAAATATTAGTTGCCAATTCGCTATGCCCATGGGACTCTGCCTTATTCTGATGAAAGCTCCAACTCAGGAAAAGGAGGCATGGGGCCCTGGACAGGAAGACACTGTCAATCTCTGCTTCAGATTTCTTTTTCTGCAATTAGGAAAAATGAGAGGATATAAAACAAGTCAGAGGCAACTAGAATATCTTTTGCGTCCAAATATATTACTTTTTCGCTAGTCCAGGCCAATGTTTATGGTGTACAATAAAAAATTATAAAAAAATAATAAATTATAAGATATTAAAAACTTAAATTACAATCACATAATCATATTCTATTTGTAATTATATGATACAGTTACCATTATACAATTATAATCATTTTTGTAATTATAGAAGTTAATGAAATACAGTAACAAAAAATTTTCAGTAATTACAAAAATCCTTTATCGACAAATGAGCACTTACTGTGTGATAGCCACTGACTCATAAAGAAAAGTGTGAGAAGAATCTCTATTCTTCTTCCTCCCCCAACTATGGTTCTAATTGTGTGGGGGGTAGCTTGAAGGTTACTGGAGATTGGCATATCCCTTGATGGATTGATTTTTAGTATGCTGGGAAAGAAATATGAGTGAAGGATGTTGAAGTTGCTGATTGGCATCTTGACTATGGTCTACAGAGCCTCAGTTTTTGTTAAGTGTGATGTTAACAGTAGGACCTACGTATCAATGGTTACCAAAAGGGAAAGGGAGGAGGGGGTGGGTAAATCAGATAAAAGGGGTCAATTGCAGGGTGAAGGATAGGATTAAACTTTTAGTGGTGAACTTAATGTGGTATATACAGATGTTGGTGGTTTTCTTGAAGAAACAAACAGAGATGAAAGTCAGTTCTGTCCAGATGTCTAAGTGATCAACTACCACATAAATGATATAGGGCATGTGTAGCCTAAGAGAGAGATGGGACTTGCGCTGTGTTTAAAAATGTCAGTAGGAAGTGGTGAAGACAAGGGAGAAGAGGGCTTTCTAAGAAAGTCATATGTATGTGGGTGTGTAAAGGGGGTAGACTACATTAGTAGGATTGAATCTGAAACACCCGGCTCAATCTGTCATTTTCCCCTGAGTTACCACCAAGCACCTGACTTTTCCCCATGAATTATCAGGTAGAGCCTGGCTTTGAAATTGGAGATTGACAAGATGAAAGTGGCATTTTACAAAAGTGATCTCATAATACCATATAAGGTAGGTCAGAAGAGGAAGAGACTAGAGGCTATCTTTAGTCTCTAGCAAAAACTCAGGAGGAAAAAATCCAGAACCTCTTACGTAAAAGAAGCTAGTGAGGCAGCTGTTTTTAAAGGCTGATATCAGTGATACCAAATATCATAAGATAAAAAGACAGAGAAAATGCATTCTGTCACTGAAAATCTTTCAGAGGACAGTTTCTTGGGGTGATCGATGTGTAGGCTGAGATTTCAGGTGGTGAAACAGTAGACATAGCAGATGTAGACCACATATTCAAGAAGCATTATAGTAGGGGAAAAAAAGTACACTAAAGTTTAGGAGACCACAGCAACAATAAAATGAAAGGAATAACAAAAGGGTTTTATGAGCTAAGGGCACCATGTTGTTGGCTTTTAGGGATTTGGGTGGGTAGAGGAGAGCAAAATGAAAACAAGGAACAATTGTAGATCAGTAATTTATTAAGAGTTTTTCTAAATAGAAAGAAAATACTTTCTCAAACTAACTGATAAGGACTCTTATAAAAGCTAAATTTCTTCCTTCTAGTAGCCTACTCTCTACGTCCAAAGGAAAGTCTGGCATCGCATTCACCACTTTTGGAAAAGTTCTCTTCCAGCCCTTTTTGAGTCCTTTCATCACAGAAATTGGAATGAATGAGAAAAGATTTATTAGATAATCTTCTCTATTCTGTCAAATACAGAATTGTTTCCTATTGTGCATTTTCTGATCTGGGGTGCTTTTTACTGCATCAAATGAATAGTGTTCTTGCCACTTCCCTCAGAATATTGTTTCATAATCCTGTTGATCTCACTGAAAGGAAACTCCTGATTCCCATCTGATGTTTTCTTCCCACTTTGTACTTTGTACATCAGTAACAATTTTCCCTTAGTAACCCCCTTAGCCTCCAAACACACCCACATTTATTCGCAACCAGTTTGCCTCTGTAGGCATCTGGAACACCTTTTTTAGAACAGCTAGTAGACAAATAATTCTGCACATTTATCAAGATAAAGGATAGCAATGTGATAAGATAACGAGTCTTCATAGCTTTATATTTTGACCCTCATCATGAAAACATAAAGAACAGATTAATGGCAGTTGTCCCACCTGACATCCCTGTGCGCAGGCTCACTTGACTCTGCTGACATTTCCTACAAGCTTTTTTTTATTTTATTTTTTTATTCATATATATTTTACATCATTGTTCATTTTTAAACAATGTGTGCTCCCCACCCACCACACTCAGATGTAGTCCCCATACAATTTCCTACAAGCTTTCCTATAGACCCTTTTATAAGACTTGCTTGCTGGCCCCTGGGTTAAGGACATTCTTCTTGCCACTCTGGACTCAGTATCCTTAAAACTTAACATTCCTTGGCAGAGAGTAAGATATGTAATGTAATGGGGCATATGTAATATAATGAAATAGATATATGTGGAATAAATATTGAGTAAAAGCAAAAACAGGCACAGGTTAAGTACAACAAAAGCTTGGTGTGGGGGACTAGTGAGTTCTACGTTCACGCTGTGTGTAGCCTTAACCTTAGCCAGTTGTGATGATGGAGTGCTTTTGACAAATCTTGGATGATATGTAGATTTGCTGCCACTGAATACAAATATAGAAGAGGAAATGGATGTTACTTTCATCTACTTTGTACTTTGTAGACTACCCCAAACTCACAGCCTACCAATTACTGTAATTTTCTTGTTAAATTGAACAACCATATTATAAAAAGACAAATTAACTTTATTTTTCTAAGAAACTCATGACTCATTAAAACACCCCCCTTTTTATTATAATGGAAAAAGAACACTGCATCTTGGAGCTATCTAAAAATCATCCTTTCTTCCAGTTCCTAAAACACATCCATATGAACTTTAAATTTTGTCTCTAGAAAAATGTATGACACCAGCATGCAGCCATCTTAATACCTTTGAGACTTTGTCAGCAAGAATCTGAGCTCCTAATGTTCTGCCCAAAGCAGGCTCCAGGGCGCTTAGTCAATCAGAACTATTTTGAGTGGTCACACGACGATCCACTTCACCGAATGTTTCAGACCCAAGTCACTAGCTGATATGCTTGGGAAAAAACCTTTGGCTGTACTATAAATGATAGTTTCCATTTTGGAGATTCTGGAGGGTAACTTACACAATTTGGAAGCACTCCTGGAGCCTAGGTTCGGTACCACTTCCCACCAAGCACTCCTGGAAGAGCCCGAAGAGCACCTCCATCTCCTCTCTAGACAGAACACACAGTATTAAGCAAAGGCAGAGGCATGTGCCCTGGGGCTCTGCTGGGCCCAGGCCTACTGGACTGCATGGGACCTTTGCACAAAGGTGTGCCCAACTCAATCACTGGTGACCACACAGGAACACACACCTGTAGTCAGTGGAGCGCAGGCTGTCACGTTCCCACAGAAACTTTCCATGGAAAGGTGGTCATTCCTAGACTTTTTCTTGTCTTTTCTATTCTCATGTGGCCAACCCTAAAACATTAAAACAACAGTCACTGGTAAGCCACCCTTGTCTCCTGATACACAGTTGATTAAATAGCATTTCTTGGGGCCTGCTCAGCAGCCCCCTTTCTTTGCTTCCAATGTAGACAAGGGGGGGGACAGGTGCCTGATAGCACTCTTGAGTGGTTCATTCCATTTTGTCCTTGTATTTCCTGCTGGCTCCCTGCTCTCTGCCATCCATTTCCCTCCCCACACCTGTTTTTTGGTCCCAGGACACCCCTCAGTTTTGGCAACTAATGTGGGCTTGTTTGCTAAACTCTTCAGTAATGACATTTTGGCTCCAGTTATCATCCAGGCTGTAAACAAATGATCCTTTCTTAAAGATACTATTTCCTCTCAGCCCTGGGATTATACACACACACATTCATTCATATTCTCTCCCTCTCTCTCTCTCTCTCTCTCTCTCTCTCTCCCCCCCCATTCTCCCTCCCTCCCTCCCTCCCCTCCCACCTCTCTCTCTCTCTCTTTCTTTCTCTCTTTCTCTCCCTCCATCCTAGCTAACATTTTTCCATCCTCTGGAGCCAGAAGGGATTACGTTAGCCAAAATTAGTCAGAAGGAAAAAGATAAATACCGGATGGTCACAGTTGTATGTGAAATATAGAGAAACCAAATGAAAGGTCAAGAAAAAGTCAAAACTCTCCAGCTGACCTCAGAGCTAAGGCATACAGCAAAGGAGGGGACGGGAGGGGGCAACATAGAAGAGGGATGAACACAGGGAATATGATGGCTCACAGGTTATGTGGTGGCAGAACTATGGGGACTACAACGATGTGAGACAAAAAGATTTAAGTAACAAATGAAATTTTTAAAAAAAATTTCCCATCCTCTTTTCACTATTGGGAGACCTTTAGAGTGTGTCAGCCTGTACTGTGCTCGGCAGTCTCACCCTCGCACGCGTGGCAGCCCAAGGTCATGCTCCTGTGGCACTATATCCTCGGGCGTACCGCTAGCAGAACTGACGAGCTCCCTGACCTCATTCACCCAGAGATGAAGTGTTCACACCACTTCCTCTGCGCTAATTGAGTTTGTTTAATCAAAAAACACCATATGTTATTTCATCACGGAAGGAATGCTTGTTCCCTTCCCTGAAACACTCTTTACAAAGTGTGCTAATCTGCACTGCGTAGACCTTTGGCTGTGTAGTCCCCAAGGTCTCTTGTGGGGAAGTGAAGTAGCATCTTCTGTAGTGAGCGCTTATGTCCACTGGCTTCAGACTTGCCTTACACTGTTTCCCCACCCTTCTGATGCCTGTCTTCGGGCCCACTCCTACCATCAGCCTCAAACCTCAGGTGGTACCCTCTAGTCAGCCCCGGCCTTCCCTCTGATGTGTGATCGCAGCGCTGTGATTGCCTCAGTTCTTTACCTTGTCATCTTCACGGCTCACCCTGGCTTGATGACTCAGTCTTCAGCAGGTAAGCCTGACCTTTAGCGGAGATGCCAACTATTACCCGTGATGATCTCTCAGGAGAGCTTTCTTTCCTGGAAGTTTCTGATTATGCTGATTAACAAAATAGTAGTTCATAGGTTGAATTCAGGTTGTGGGTCTATTTTGATTGGCATGCACAGAGGAGAGATTCTTCTTTTATAAAGTTTGAATGCCTTCAGATGGGGTTTGTGTTCTTTAAAAAAATTGAGTCATTATTGCATTATGAGTTTCAGGTGTGGCACATTATAAAGCCGCATCTGTATATACTCTATTCAGTTCACCACTAAAAGTATAATTCCATCTTTCACCATAAAATTGACCCCCTTTACCCAGTTGGCCCCCTCCACCATCCATCTTCTCTCCTAGTAACCAGTAGTTTTAATGTAAAACTGTATTTTTATTTTATTTATTTGTCTCATTTTTTTTTCTTTTTGTACCACATAGGCGTGAAATCATATGGTGTTTGTCTTTCTCTGACTTGTTTCATGAAGCGTAATACCCTCTATGTCCATCCATTTTGTTGCAAATGTCAGGATTTTATCTGTTTTTAGATTTTTTTTATAGTGAGGCGGCATTCCATTGTGTATATCTACCACTGAGTTCTCTGTCCCTCTCTACTTACCCTTTGCCCTGGCAGATTCTCCACCATCTGATGAAAAGTGCCCTTGACACTCTGCTCAACATACTAGCCCTTCTTTAAGAACTATCTCAGTGATAAATTTCCTTCTAACAAGACTCAGCTAACCTAATGATTCTACTGTACCATATAGGCAGACTTCTAATCATTAAACTGAACTTTATATTAAAGCACCCTTTATTTTGACTCCTAATATCAGGATTAAGAGGGTGTAAGTTAAATCTAATTCTGATTTTAAGTTAAAACAACTATCAAAAGAACTAAAAATAATCCAGCCTGATGGACCATGAGTTATTGGGCTTTTGTATCATTCTTCATTTTCAATTTCCAAAGAAAAGAATTACCCAACCTTTGCTTTAGCTGCCTTTGTCAGGATATATGTTTACCCAACTTCGGCAATCTCAACAATTCTATCTCACCTTCCCAATAGGCCCCGTGTCCCCCCACACTCTCACAAATTGCCAACGTAGTGTTATAAACCAGTGTGTCAACTTTTCCAGAAAACCTGTCGTAGTTGAAAGAAAACATAGTTGAATATATTTTTTGTTAAAGAGTTTAATCAAAACATGGACAAAAACCTAAGCTGATATGCACCAAACTTGCCACTGTTGTAGTAAGGTACTTGGTTTCTAGGAGCCTACTTTTTAGTGTGACTTTCTAGTCTTCAGCAGATAGATCAATTACTTGTAAAAGTTCATCTTCTGTTATAAATGGAAGTGATGACCTCTTTTATCGAGTCTGAGAGACCTGGTGGCTTTTATTAAAATGCACACAATCTACATAAATACCTATGTGGTTTTTGTCTTTCTACTTTATAGGAAATCAATGTGTTAACAGTTGCATTGGTCAACCAAGACCGAGGAGAGAACAATATTGAGAAAAGAAGCCAAGGCTTAAAATCAGAGAAAGAAGCTCTACTAATTGGTAAGGAAAGTTTTATTTTCTTCATCTGTTCTCTTATATAATTCTTAGGTAATTCATGTAAATAATATTTAATTTACCATCAACTGCGTAACGGTTTACGCAGCTTTGCCTTCTGGTCAAAGGTAAGATTCACTCTGTGAAGTTTATATTACATATATTTCAAATTAGTGGCATACAAACTGGTGTGTGGGGTTGCGGGGGAAGCTCTTCTGTAGCATGTGTGTTAGTTGGTTGTCATACATGAAACTGAGTTCAAGGAGACAAATCAATTTGCATCCCACATGTTACAAGTCCAAATTTCAACATTTGGCCCAATCTCTTCCAACAAGAGGCCAGATCGGTCCAGTCCAAATGTTCCAAACCAATTCGAGTCCCTAGGCTTTAGAGAGGACATCCTGAGGTCTGCCCCAAGGTCAGACATGTACTTCTGTCAAGATGGGGGCATCCAGATTATCAGTGCCAAGCTAATGCATGATCATCTGATCCAGGAGTCCCAAAATAAATAAAACAAGCTAGTCATAAAATACACCTAGGTTGGCTTTTTCTTTGTCTAGACAAAGCTCCACATGTTCTCTTTTGCTAGTTTTCATCCTCAGATCCGGCAGTAGTACTTACTCTCACAAGAAAGAGTTTTGATGAGGATGTGTTGGTACTCTAACTAAGACCCCACCTTAGGAACCTGTAGATTTGAGCCTGTCTCCAGAACCCTCAAATTCGACAGGGAAGCCACCATCCTCACTTTGTGATGCGCAGCATTGATTCAAGCTGCTCCTTGGCACTGACCCCAGTGTGGGGTTCCAAGTTTAGACTGACTCCTCCATGGCATAGTTAAGAGTGAGGAATGAGGCTGTTGTGCATGGGAGACAAATTGTTCTTCTGTAGTTTGTTATCTGGCAAAAGTAGCACTGGGTTGCATTTTCTAAATACCGTATGCATTCACCTCAGAATGACAGGTACACCAGGGCCTGTGGAAGCTGGCACAGGAGGAATTACACTCAAAAGATAGTCCAAACTTCATCCATCAAATATAGATTTTTCAACTACAGGGTTATTGAATATGACATCAACTTAGAGATACTCCAAGGAAAACCAATTACTTTTCCTCTCCCGATGATATACAGCTATAATAACATGCCGTGCACCAGTTTCATAAGACATGCTGATGTGCTATCAGTTTCGGGAACCCAAAATGAACCCATATGTAGCTGGCAAGTGGATTTTTCTTCTACTGGAAAACGTGTCAAACTCTGACAACTGTTTCTCTTTTGCTCAGTGTGACAAACTGTTTCTCTTTTGCTCAGTGTGACCCTATGATGTTTTCAGGGTATGAGCAAAGCACATAATGATCAGCTGTAAACTTTCCCTCTTTGTTTAAGTTGAAATAATACAGACCACTTGAAGGTTGAAAAAATGGAAATGTGTCTCCATCTTCTTTATTTCCTACTCACTACAGGTTGTTTCTCCTTTTGTGTTCTAAATAGAGAACACAGTCCATTTACAATGTTTTCTAAGTGAAACACAAACTTTCTTGTAAGCTATCTCAAAAATATAGGAACAATATGCTCGCTTGGCATACTTTGGGTCAGGATATCCATTAAAAAGTAGGTATGTTGGCACAACCAACTCTACATTTTCCAGGACATTTCCCTTTACTTTGGCCTTTTGAACTGGTCTGTGTTTGTTAGCTTTCGGAGTTTGGCATTGATCAAAAGAGAAATAGTGTTTTGAATTAACACATGAGAATGTTGAAATAGAGGGCAAGCTAGAGATGTAGGTGTTTGATATAAATGGACAAATTTAATTTTCCCTCATTTCTCTAATAACTGTCTGCCTAAATATTTTCTCATACTCAAAGTTTAATGACAGATATAATTTCGGGTTAGTTTTTAAACTTCTGACTCTTAGTTTAGATACTTTATACTGCATATATTAGTGACACCAGGTGGTATTTATCTTTCTCCTTCTGACTTATCTCAGTTAACATTTTCCCTTCCAGCTCTGTCCATGTAGCCACAGATGGCATGAGGTTATCTTTTTTGATCACTGACTAGTATTCCATTGTGTGTATATACTTCATCATCTTGATCCATTGATCTGGGGTACTTAGGTTGTTTCCATAGTTCAGCTACAGTAAGTAGCACTGCAGTGAACATGGGAGTGCGGTTTTCCTTTCATTCACTGGTTATGAATTTTGGGGGTAGATGCCTATGAGTGGAATTAGTAGGTTGTATGGCAGATCAAATTTTAATGTTTTGAGACACTTCCATACTACTTTACATATGGAGTGGACAAATTAGTATTCCTACCAGAAGTGTAGGAGGGTTCCCTTTTCTCCACACCTGGGCCAGCACTGTTCCTGCTCTTTGTGATATAGGCCATTGTCATCAGTGTGAGATGAGATCTCACTGTGGTCTTGATTTACATTTCTCTAATAATAAGTGACTGTGAACATTTTTACCTGGGCCCATTTGCAGTATCAATATCTCCTTTAAAGAGTGTCTATGTAGGTCTTCTGCCTGTTTTTTGATTGGGTGGTGGTGTTTTCGTAGAGTTTATGAGTTCTTTATATCTTTGCCATCAATCCTTTGTCAGTCAAAAGGAGAGTAAATATCCCTGAGAATGGTAAGGTAGATAAATATTTCCAAGATTAGCAATATCCTGCCAAAGGATGCAGGTATGTCCTGCCATTAAATGTTCATTTATACTTCATAGATACCACCTGAATGTTAGGACCAATAAGATCTCTCCCACAGCTTCTGGAATCTCTATAAGGACTGTGATGGGGGCAGAATATAGGTCCAAAATTGCTCTGGAGCAGGCAAAAGAGAGAAGAGAGTTTGGAGACTGGGGAGGCTGTGGCTATTCTTTTCTTAAGAACTCTCATAAGTAGAATGATTCCAGGAGTCCTCCAGTCCTCTGATATATCAGGAAGAGTCAGGAATACTCTTTACAATTATCCTGTAACATTTGGAATGGTTAAGCCTATATAAAGGATACAGTGGGCCTAGTCTAAGTCAGTCTGGAAGGCCAGGCACACAGCAAAAATATCTCCCTTCTCGTGGAAGTATTTATTAACAAAGTCTTCATCATATCTGAGTGTCTACAGTATATGCAGTATGCCTATGTATTCGGAAAACTCAACCTCATAAAAAATGTACCTGTGTTTAAATGTCACATAAAAATGCACAGTGATAAAAATCTTGATTTGCCTGGAAGAAAAGGGTCATCAAGGAATAAGCTATTCAAATCAATTCCATCTATAGAAAACATAAAGTGATGATTAGAACTTCCAAACCAATGAGGAATCCTAGGTATTTGTGATTATTTATGACACTTATTTTTCTGGATTAAAGTGCGTATGCTTTCCAGACATTCTCATGCTCAGTTAAATGAAATTGGAATCTTTAAGGCATATTAGCTAAGTAAGTACCACAGAAGATCGGTGGGGTTTCATTGATAACCTTATTTGGAAATGTGCAGAATTTGATCTAGAGTCCCTTGGGAATTCAACAACCCTGACAAACTTTCTGCTTGACAATTAGTGGGGATCAAATGCTTTGTTCCAAACTAAACTAAAGGGAGAACCATAGAAAGTACTTTATTAGTGTGATTAAGGCTTATTTATTTTGCAATCAATCCTGAAGAGAGGCAGACATATTACTGAACCTAAAAGAACTAAGATTTTGATGGTGTATTTCAGGGCAGCATTTCACATCTCACAACTCTGTAGTAACTGCACAGGAGGTCAACTTGGCATCGCCAGGTGTTTGTGCTGCAACTCCCAGTCATTTCACATGTGGCCTAGATGTTGGATTTGGTGTACTTTGAATTTGTGTGGGACAAAATGAATCAATACTTTTGATTTAGGACCATAGCTTTGGTGTTGTGTTTGACTGAAAATCACTGGCTGTTATGGAGAGTGAATCAAAAAGGTTGTATTGATGGGCTAATAGTTTTAAGGAGTTGTCGACAATATAACTCTGGGTCTGTATCACCTCATCTTCTCTCACTTTCTAATCATTTCTAACACAGTAGGTTTCCATTCTCAGCAGTCCTGATTGGCACCTTGTTAGTGTCAGTCATTATTGTAAATCCCATACAGATGTAGTCAAAACTGTTGACAAGTCTAAAGTACCTTTTTCTTTAAAACTTCCCTGGACCTCTGAGGTCCCTTTTTCTTTAAAACTTCTCCGGACCCCTGACAACCATTCCCAAATTCTTAATGATCAGTTTCGTTACATATTGTTCCTGCCCCTTACAGATTAGGAAATGTAAATTATCGACAACCAAGATGCTGCTTCTGCCTAACTCTCCCTCCCACCTGACAATTCCCTCCATTTCCATCACTGTCAGCGTCTCACACACAAGCACATGTCCAATCTATCTCTGAATTAGAATATTTCCCCTAATACATAGATATTAGGAAGCAGATGAATGGAATGGACAGGAAAACTTGAAGGTTGAGTGCTGTGTGTTAGGTGTGTTTTTAGTGAGTAGAGATGAGGCCATCTGTACTGTGCCTGACACAAATGACCTGGAGTGGATGTTGTTCTCTACAAGCAAGTGACCGTAAAGAATGAGTCTTTGACCTAAGTCTTGTTCCCAAAGCACAAATGCCCATACCGATAAATTACCAAAATTTTATGAAGAGCCTACTATCCAATGTAAAAGTTGCTAGCCTCCCTTGTGGAAGAACCATCATCTGGGTAGCCTATTGAAAACCCAGACCCAGGGCCTCCCGGGTGGAGCAAGGGGTTAAGCACTGCACTATGAAGCAATCTATAGCCTCTGCAGCACGGGTTCCATCCCTGGCCAGCCAGGGAGCAACCCACATGGCGCAGCAGACCTCTCCTGACTCACCCGCTGCTCCCCTCAGCAGTGTATTTCAGTCTGCCTGTTCTGTTCCCCACTCTGTCTCTGGTGAATTCTCTCAACCCCCACACCTCTGGCCTGTGCCCCAGCTTTTGTATGCATGGATGGATAAATATTTTAAAAATATAAAACACAGACCCTTTGGTCTGACACACACAGTGTGATTATTATGAAAGTAACATCCAAGGTGATCCTGAGGTATGTATTTCTGGGACCATGTTTTCAGAACCACCTCTCTGCCATATTGAAATCCTGTGTTACCAATGGTGGTGATAAGATGAGCTGCTTTTCTCATGAAGTTCTTACATTAGTAGGAAAGAAGGCAGTTAATTATAAGGGAGCATGGCCTTTACTGAAAATCAGAAATGGAAGGAGCCACCCTGTGACCTGGTTTGTTTTCCTCACTGTGCTTCACTATTTAAAAGCATGTCCTTTATTGTTCATGAGTGTATTCATCACTTACATTGTTTACCAAGAACAGGGACCTCACTTGTCTGATGTGGTGCTGCATCCCTAGAACCTCAGCCCTGATTGCTTCTAAGGAAAGATGTAAAGAGCGAAGGAAGCAGTGAAAAGCTAGCACTATTGGGCTAATTTAAAAGTGGTCCTTTGGGCCTCAGATCCACAACTGAGAATACATTAGGATGTTGATGGGAAAGGCTCAGTATGCCTTTGTGCGCCGCCTCTGTGCGCTCTCCTAAGGTGGAACTGGCCGTGTTGTCACAAGTTATACAGAGCTGGTCTGTACCTTTATCTCTAGATTTTTCAGGTCTGTGAGATGTGCAAAAAGGTCAAGAATACTCACAGGCCCCCTACTCTTTTTATTTTCATAAGTTATCTACTTAAAGTTGTATTTTGCACTGCTGGGAAATCCATTCTTAACTGCAGAGACCTTTGTTTCTCCATGGAAATGGCCAAAATGAATTGTTGAGTCCATCCCATTGGAAGCCCACCAGTTCGGCAATGGCTGCGTTCTCCACCCTAAGTGTCTAGTATGTCTTTCGCTGAAATCTGTAGGTCCAATGAAGAAAAGGAACGCTGCCTTCCCCTTTCACAACCCCCCAAGTCTGTATGAGTCACTCTCTTAGAGCGTAGCTCCTCTCCCTGGGAAGCCCTCAGCTTCCTCCATAAGGGGTGTGGGGGGATATCTCTCTACCATTTCTCGGAGGTTCTCTGCAGAAAGAAGTGGGCATAGGACCATCTGTCATCAGCCTGGGGCATCAGGGAAAGTCCCGCTCTCCACCCAGAATGGAGGCGATTCCCCAAAAGAATTCTGCCTCTCTTTCCTACTTAGGAAAGGCAAATAGGTATTATTTTTAAAACATTTTTACTTTATTAATAAAGCATTCATTAGAACCTATTTTTTAAAACTTTTCAGGCTTTTTAAAATTAAGGTAATACTTGTTAACAATATTTTAAGTTTCCGGTATACAGTTTCACACCTGGACAACTACATAAGCCACCCCATGTCCACCAACCAATCAATACCCTCTGCCTGCCCCACACTCTAAGAATATTTCTTATTCATACGTTCTTTTCTAAAGGTGGGTGAGCATATTTATAATCATTATCTTGAACTCTTCATGATGGAGTTTGCATATCTGCAGTTCCTTATTCTTTTCGTGGAGTTTTGTCTTGTTTCATTTGGGATATGTTCTTCTATCTTCCGATTCTCTGTTTGCTTCTGTGTTGTTAGCAAATCTTCTCCATGTCCTAGTCCTGAGGGTTTGGCCTGATGCTGGTGATATCTCCTGGAGTCCAGTCACTCCTGTCTTCCCAAATTATTGTCCCCTTTGTGAGCTGCACCCCCTGTCTGATGGGTCAGGACAGCAGAGCGGGTAGGGCTGTCAGCCTGGACGCGCTGTGGTGTGTTGGTTTAGCCTTGGCCATCAGCCATGCCAACGCGCGGTTGATCAGCATTACTACATTGACTGTACACAGGTGCATCGACACATGGGCCCTTTAAACGCTGCTGCTTAGTTTACTTTGGCTTCCCTCTGACTGTTAAGGCAGGGGCTCGGGAGCTCATCTCCGCTGTGCTGAAATAAAGGGTTGTGGTGCCTGCTCAGGAGAAGTTCTGCACCTTAGAGATCTTTTCTCCATTGTACCTCGCAATGCACAGGGTCGGGTTTCTTCCTTTAGAAGCATTTCTCTGTCCCTCCTTTCCTTCTGGGCACTTTAAATAATTCCATTGCTAGTGCGACTCAAAATATACATGCTGATGTGCTCACCTCCACCTACATGACAGCAAATTGACAACAGATATGGGTGCACACAGAAGTAGGCCTGAAATTTGCATTAGTAGAGCAGCCACTACAAAGGGAAAAAAAGCAGCACCCAGAAGGAAAGGAGGGACAGAGAAATGCTTTTAAAGGAAGAAAACCTCCCCAAATGTTGATGAAACCCTCGGGTTCTCTGTGCTCAGTGTAAGGGTAAACTGGGACGTACTCTTTATAAAGTGACCACTCTTCCCAGAGTGTCCCAGGCTTCACACAGGAGTCAGGGGTTCCCGGACCCTATCCCACATCTCCCCATGGACACCCTGCACTCCGTGGACCGACCTGGTGTAGAGAGGTGCTCCTACAGTGCGCACTTCAACTGCATTTCACGTGAGCGTGGGGTTTCCCTTGGACCTGTGGTGCTCAAGCATCCAACTTCACAGTAGTGAGTGAGAGCATAGCCTTGGATTGCTTTTCGAAGCCTGTTTAAAAGAGAACCAAAGATGCAGTCTGGACACAGTTTCTTAACAAATAGCAACATATAGCCTATGGAGCCTGTCACCTCATTTCATTCTTTTGATGTTGGATGTAGGAGCAGCAAGGGTTGGAAGGTGCTGCTGCGATGTCAGTCCCGACACCGACATCCGGGTTCTCAGATTGTCAGTACAGTTTTGACATTTGAATTTCTTGATGGAAGTCTTCTTGATTTATAATCAGATTCCAGACTAACTATTCACTCTTGGAGTTTTTCAATAATCTTTTTTTAAAGATTTATTTATTTATGCATACAAGAACCGGGGTACAGGCCAGAGGAATGAGGGGTGAGAGGATTCACCAGAGACAGAGTGGGGAGCAGAACAGGCAGACTGATCTAAACACACTGCTGAGGGGAGCAGTGAGCGAGTCAGGAGAGGTCTGCTGTGCCATGTGGGTAGCTCCCTGGCTGGGGATTGAACTCAAGCTGCAGTGGCTGAGGATAGCTTCATAGGCTGTGTCTCAACCCCTTGTGCCACCAGGGAGGCCCTCAATGATCTTTTAAAGTACAGTAGAGAGTAGGAGAGAGTGAACCAGCTCCTTTCCACAAAAGCAGCAATCATAGGGAAATAGGGATTGTTTGGGAAGAACTCGTGCTTCCTGCAGTGGCACTGATGGCAAATATGGACGAAACACATCTCATAACTAGCAACTGAAACGATCAGGAAATTTGGGGGGAGCGTGATTTCTGATGGGTGCATGTGCCCTTTTCCTACCGCAGAGTCCCCTGAGGAAAGAAATCATTTTATTCTCCCAATAATTCCAATTTTATATGGGTAAATCAAGCATAAAATTGGTAGTTGAAATGCTACTAGAAGCCTTTGTTTAGAAATGCCTTTATTCATCTATATATTATTTCAGAGTGTAGCTTTTCTAGCTACGATTCAAGGAGGGTGGTGTGTCCTGTCTGCCATGTTGCTGTGACTCTCTAGAATGTGCTCTCCTCGATGGCGTGCTGGTAGAAAGTAATGACCGAGCCTGACGAAGCCATCATTGGGGTGAAATGATGTTGTGGGAGAGTCTTACTGTTTCTCCGTAACATACAGTGTTTGTCCTTTTAATCCAGGCATCATATCAACGTTTCTTCACGTCCATCCCTTTGGAGCGAACATAGAATACCTTTGGTCATACATGCAGCAGCTGGATTCCAAGGTAAATTTCTGATCTCGTGATGCTGAAATTTCCCGTGATGGCTTCTGGCTGTGGGTGCGCCCCCCTCACCCTCCGTGCCCTCCCTGAGCTACACAAGGGAGACAATAGTGTGTGATGTTTACGGGCTGCTCCTGGACAAGGACCTCAGTGTGGGGCAGGCAGTTGTATTTACTTGCTTTTGTCTATGTAGAAAGAAAAGAAGTTATTTAAAATCAGCCTTTCGGCTATGCCAAATTGCTTTAAAAGACATATGAGGGATTTAAAATGGCAGATTGGCCTGAAAATTCCCCCAAACAAGGGAGAAATCAGGTCAGGGTGGCTGGCTAATGTGACATTATCCTCAGACCATACTCTCACAGGATGCGATGTGAAGGCCTCCACACAATAGAGAAAATCACCTCAAATAACAAAGATCTGATGTGACTGTTAAGAAAACTACATTAATGGGTGTTTTCCATCATTATTCTCTAAATGGAAAAAATGACTGCTAAGTTAATCTCAGCTGGGATCCTCCAGGGTCATTCCAACATCAGGACATCATTTTTCAGAGGCTCAGTTCTCCATCTGCCAATCAGCTGTTTTCCCAGCATGACGCAGGTTTGTGTGTTAAAAGGAAGGGACAGAAAGCTCAATTTACGTATCAATATGAGAACAATGAGCCAGACCTCTGTCCAAATAATGATACATTAACTAGCACTGCCTGGGGAAACTCTGGAAGGGGTTGGGCACAGGACAAAGAAGCTAGGTCTGTCAGTAAGGCATCTGTTAAGTGTTCTGCTGTGGAGGAGAATGGAAATGAGCAGTTCTTCCATAGGACACAGCAAAGTCATGGAATTGTAGGACCAGGCCCTCTGCTGCAGCTCGAGGGGCCTGAATGCACTTGTAGAATTTGAAACTGTCAGTGGCCAGTGTTGATTAGTGTACTGTGTTCTTTGATTCACATTACCTTACTAATTCATCATTCCATAACTGCTTGACCTTTCTATGGGTCTTGCACTTCCCCTTTGAGAGAAAGCATCTGGCACAGAAAGCATTTTTCCCAATCCCAGATTCATGTCCTTTTATTCTCTCCCAGTTGGTGATAGGATGGACCCAAAACAGGAAAGAGATGAGAAGATTCTTAAAGTTCAGAATCATGTCTTCTCTGTAGCCTCCACTGACATGGAGAGGGGCATAACAGAAAATTCTGTTAACTGAGGTAAAATGAGAAGAAACATAACACTTTTTTTCTCCTTTCAATTAGGTCATTGTTTATTTCATCACAACCTTTGCCGGGAGGATTGAATGAAATGCTTCAGCCAATGTGCTTGGCATAGAATAAGCCCTTGGGAAGGTCTTGCTTTGGTTCCTTTTACCTTCCCTGGCATTCTTGACAGTCCCAACCTTTCTGAGAAGTCTTTGTTGAAAAGCAGTTGTTCCAAAAAAAAAAAAAAAAAGGCAGAAGTGGGCTAAGAATGTCAGGACTCTTGTTTCCTCTCCATATCAGTGGAGAGAGAGAGAGTGTGTGTAAACGAGACCCCCGGGGTCATCAGTGATGAATGATTGGAAGCTCACATCTCCTACCCTCAACAGAGTGAGTCAGCCATTAGTTCAGGTGAGACTGGTTTCCCTTCAGAACAGTCTCCAAGAAGAGAGAATTCATCCCTGGCCCCTAGCTATTATGTGATGGACTTGTCTAGAAGGGATTCAGAAAGAAAATTCCATTTAATCTCCAACTGGCACCCTTATTTTAGAAGTTAATGAAGAAAGTATTTCCCTCACAGAAGAAATAGACAGGCCCTCTCCCAGTGCTCTTCTCATCTGAATGAAATGGTCAGTAGAGTGTCAGCTGTTTTCCTCATGCCTAACAAAATATCAAAAACATGTTCTGACTAAAAACTCCAGGGTGCCGGATTGGACTACATACTCTTCTACTCCAGAGAGGTTCAGAGGACATTTTGACTTTATAAGCTACACAGCAACTTACAGCAATGTACTAGAATTCTGTATCCTCAGGGCTTTAAGTAGAAAACAAAGTAATGACTGGTTTGTCCTGTAAATAGCCACCACAGCCTTATCCCTGCCTCAGCTGCCAAAAGGTTCATAATCCAGGCATGGCCACTGGCTGATCCTGAGTTGTCTGGTGCAGGGGCCCACACGCTGCCTCCAGTCATTTAGAAGGAACTGAGTGACATAATGCCCCACAGAGTTTTTAGTATGGAGGCCAAATATTCTATGTGGGCTCCCCAACTTGGGCCAGGGGTGGGGGGCGGTACTGACTATAGTAGGATGACTCTGTAAAACTTGCATTTAGAACAGAAGTCACGTTGATTTGGCCAGCATCATCACTAACACAATGTAAAGTAGCATTTAGCATCTAGCTACCCTCTACCCAGATGAGTGCAAGAAGAGCTTTAGTGGCTCGGGATTAACCACAGCACTCTGAAGCTATCCACAGCCTCTGCAGCACAAGTTCAATCCGCAGCTGGCCAGGGAGCTACCCACATGGTGCAGCAGGCCTCTCCTGCTGCACTCAGCTATGTATTTGTCCGTCTACCTGTTCTGCTCCCAGCCCTCTGGTACAAATACCCCCCCACCTCAGGACTGTACCCACATCTTGTATGCATAAATAAATCTTTAAAGAAAAAACATGAGTCCCTCCCTCCCTCCCACACCAAGATGCTAAGTCAGGGACTTGGGGAATGGGAAGCCACTGAACAGCAAGATTGGCCTTTTTATTGACAGTGCATCTACCTGAACACTGGTATTTGGGCTTTAGAGAGTGAGTCCAGTGTTGCACCCCCATTTCCACCATGTTCCAATCTTGTTAACAGGGTGTCCCACTGTTCACTTCCTGTTCGCAAAACACATTTCAGCCCCCCATCCCAGAGCAATCAGCATCGTGCTCTGTCACGTAAATGGAAACTTGTGCTACACCTATTTAGGTGAAAAACTTTACATATATTTAAGTTTTCAAGGTATAGAGTTGGAATCTAAGTCAGTTCGACCTGAAGGTAGCTGTAACAATCAGTCACTATGACTCTGAAGGCTCTGTTTAAAAGACTAGTTGGTTAACCTGGAATCTTCAGCACATTTTAAAGGAATTCACTAAGTTTTCAATTATTATAGGCCCAAGGAATGCACTAAGTTTTAATTATAGGCCCAAGAATAGCAAATACATGGTGTGAAATCTCCATGAACAGTTGATTTTACTTACTGGTCTTTTTGGTCTCACCATCCAATGAATCTTATCAAATCAAAAGCATAGGTTCCAAAACCATACATAGTGATCCTACCAAGGAAAAATAGGTTTGATTCAATGAACATATTTATGTACCCACCTCTGCGCTAAGCCAATAATCTTCACAACGTTCATCTTAAATGTTTCCCCTTTGCTAGGACAGACCATCTAGATAGGGATCATTTAGCATTTAATACAGGATTCCACCAGATATAGCAGAGCCCAATGCCAGTGTCTTCTCTGCCTTGTTACACGAGGTCTGCCCGTACGGACATGCATGAGGATGCAAACACAAAAGAAAAAAAAAAAGTCAGGGTTTACACTGCAGGGTTGTAGTTGAATTGTTAATGAACAATGAACCATTGCTCAAATTTTTATGTAAAAAAAAAATCTAAGAAAATCGTTGCGCAAACAACTCAGTGCGGATTTCGTGGAGGGTAGTGTGTATAGGGTTGTAAATGTAGGGTTTTGTTTCTCTTCCTACACCTTTTCAGTCCCTGCAGAAGTTAGCGGAAGAGAAGTCATTGCGACAAGAAATCCAACCACAGGCCCTGCCTTTGGCTTCAGTGCTGTAGATCAAGCCCTGCCCCCTGAGCAGAGGGCAAGGTGTCTTCCAGCCGGTGATGGCTTTGGAGCCCCCCACATCCATCCCTACCTCCTCCTGTAGCGAGGGAGAGTCCAGGCTTGCTGTGGCTGCTGAGGTAGCCAAGCTATGAAGAGTTGACCTGGAACCATTACACTCTCCTGACCCACTCTTTAGACGCTTGCAGGAGGAGGAGGAAGAGGGTCGAGCTCAGCATGGAACTCATGCTGTTCTTCATCAGGATGTTACTTACAGCCACGCAGAAAACGACATGTTTTCTTTCTCACTGGGAAAGTTCATCTATACCCAACTCCCTGCCTCTTGAAGGTGACTTCTTTCTCTCCAAAAGTGACTTCTCTTCCTTTCTAACAGATATCTGCAAACGAAATTGAAATGCTTTTGATGAGGCTGCCACGCATGTTTAAGCAGGAGTTCACAGGTGTGGGAGCAACGCTGGAGAAAAGGTGGAAGCTGTGTGCCTTTGAAGGGATTAAAACTACCTAACTGTTAAGAGCAAAAAGTCTGTGGGAATGAAGCCGTCTGAACCCGACCAGGGCTGTGCAGCGTGAGAGCTGGAAGTCTGGGGGGGCCCCGTGTGGGGTTTTGTGGAGCCCTCAGAGCCTGACGTTCGTTCCATCCGTGGAATTCTCTTGTGAGTGGAAATGTCATTGTGTGCCAGTTCCTTAAAACCCAGCTCATACTGTGACAGATCTGTTTCCTATGAAAACCAAGCAGTGATTCCACAGTCATAACGATGGCAAAAATCTTAAAATATGCCACATTGGAGAACAGCTCACCAAGCAAAATATTTAAAGTTAATGATGGTGTAGCAATGCTTGTTGCTAAGCTACAGAGTTGTGTATGTAATGTATAGCTGAAATCATTCAATGACATTTTCCTCAGTCTTTCTGTTTTAATAAAAAAAAAGTAATTTTACAGTGAGGAAAAAAATCATACCAAAAGAAAACTTGAATATGTGTCAGAACATTTATTGTATTTTGTAAATTAAGTTATATGCTGTTCCAGGGACTTTGCCTTATTGAAGGGGCAGAAAATGTGATTGGACTCCTTGAGAATGCTTTATCGAGAATATTATTTTTCTAATGTAACAATTCTCCATCATAAGTTCTTTTAACATGGACTGCATAACAATTTTCATAAAATGTAAATAAAGGAAAAATTAGTGCTACTGTCTTGTACTTGGTATGTAATATTCAGGTTTATGCATCAAAATAAACAGTAAATATTCCTGTTACAAATTTTATAGCAAAGATATTAATTTTTTTCAATAAATATGACTTCTACCATATTGGTTTTTCAAATTCTTTGAGATATTTGAGTTCAGTTTTATTTAGTGCCCATCATTTCTAAAAAGACGAAGTGTATGAGTGACATTAAGAGAACACAAACATAAATAACTGTAAAGTGGATAGTACTAAGAAAAAAAGATTATAGAGCATTAGAGTAGACCATGGCTAAACATACCAAGATACAGCATCCAAATATAACAAACATAAATTTTACCTTTGTTTTGAGCTTTGATGGTTAGGTGCCAAATAGCCGTTTAGTTCTTACTATTTCTTGGGTAACATACAAGCTAGAACAGGAATTTAAGAATTAGCAGTCAAATTATTAACAATTTAGGCAGATTTTGGTATTCCCTTCTGGGATGCCCTTTTTCCTTCCACTTAGAAATAGGATACAGCTTGAGATTGTTATCTCCAGCTTCCTCAAAGAAGAATCACATAAACATAACTATTCAAATTGTTACTTTTAAATGAAACAGTTTTTCAAAAGATAGCTCAGCAGTGAGTGTTCTTTGAAGTTCTGACAAGATGTTCCCAATTTCCCACTGGACATCACTGTTCTATCTTTTCACTGAGCCCTGATACATTAAGGTATTTATTCATAATTCCCATAAATACCTACTTATGTCAGGCGCAGTGCGAATGCTGCTAATGTGGAGATGAGTAATACCCTCTTTAATAAACTCAGACTTCAGTGGGGAAAAACATTTTCCCAAACCTTCTCCACGTGAGTTGACAGGGATGATATGACAAGGGGTGTTGGGGATTCAACTAAATATCAGTAGCTTATTAAACATTGGAACACTAGAAGCTATTTCATTACCATCTGTCAGTGCCCACAACTACCATCGTCCTGACATGTTTAGATCAGGAGACCCTATGGACACATGTAATTGGAGAGATGACCTCATTTACTGATATTGTCATTGGAAAATAACATTAAGAGGTTCACTTAAAAAACAATGAGAGCAAAATTCTGTGAGATACCTAGTTAAAAAAACAGTCTAGCAGGACACAACAAAAGGCACCATACCTAGATTCTTTTTATTTTTTACATCATGTTCATTTCTCAACAATATTCGCAGGGGAAGATGAGGGAGAAGGATCAGAGAGAGAGGGAGGAGCACAGGGGACTGTGGTGATGGTGCACGGGTGTATCGGTGAAGGAAATTCTATGGGAACTAACCCTGGGGGGAGCAAATATTGTTTTAAAATGAACAATGATTCTTTATTTATTTATTTTTTTTTTAATAGAGGCATGCTTTTTTTTATTTATCTATTCGTTCGTTTTTGTTTTGTCTATACATGCATTGGGTACAGTCAGAAGCACGGGAGGGTGGGAGAATTCACCAGAGCTAGAGCGGGGAGCAGAGCAGGCAGAAGGACCGAAGTACACTGCTGAGGGGAGCAGCGGGCGGCAGGAGAGGTCTGCGCGCCATGCGGGACCCTCCTCCGGTGGCCGGGGAGCAGCCGGGGATCGAACCGGCGCTGCAGAGGCCGCGGGCAGCTTCGCAACCCAGCGCTCAACCGCTGCGCCACAGGGGAGGCCCGAACAATGATTCTTTATTAATTGAAAGCATGAGCAGTATTTTTAAATGTGCATTTGTACATTCAAATGTTGCCAGTAGGCACCGCAGCTGCACTGCACGGAGTAAACTAGCATCGAGCTCTGATGAGGAAAAGGGCATGGAGGGACCTCACATTCAATCAGATGACAAGACACTATATTCTAAAACTGTTCTAGAGTTCTAAATAGCAACTCAGGTCTGAAATGATTAATGCAGCTTCCAAAATTTTGGATTACATGTGTCATCTGAGCTAAATTTCTATGTTAGACTCCTATGCAAAGCCACACAGGAAAATGTGTTTTGCTAGTAATATTTTAATTTATACTTGAAACTAATCATATTGTCAACAAATGTATTGATTTTATCTAACTGCAATTACTTAAGTTTTACATCCTAACATCTAGCTACCCAGTAACAAATCTTGGGTTCTGAGAATCAGCAAAATACTAAAGGTTTGGAGACACCTCATAACCGGGCCCCGACAAGGTTTTCTGACTTGCTTTTTTCATTATTTACCCGAACAACAACATTTTCCTTTTTCTGCTTTTGCTCATATTCCATCCAAATACAATGACCTCTCTCATTCAGTTGTCACCAGATGTGACACTACTTCACCGCCTTAAGAGACAACAATGAAATGCCCCCACAACCTCACCCAGGAAGCTTCGCTCCATCCCTCAGAATGAAGACAGAATTTACTTCTGCCTCTGTGTGGCCAGGCCCCATGGTACTTGCTTCCCAGCCGACTTTGCCTCCTCATTTCCCTCTTAGATGACAAGCTCTTTGAGGGATCAAAGCATGTCTTTCATACTTTGAGTTATGTCCCAAAGCGGTTTTGCTGGTAATTTCTTACAACATAGGACAGAAAGTGAACAGAGATATTTCTGAAAATATCATTGATCCAAGATTCCAGGGAAGAAAATGTGGTGATAATGTACTGCGTATTACTGAAATGCCAAGAGTCATCCAATTCTAACTTTAAGCCCATGTCAATTATCTGCTCTTCTAGCAAGCTCAGCTCCCTCAACTACTTCCTCCCATGTACCCACTATTGGTCATTCCCTTTTACTGTAGACCTAACACTGTATTTTTATCATTTGTGTATGTGGCTGTCTCTCTCCTAGTTCTCTGGGCAGATCATCCTTCCAGTCTCTCACTGTGTAACGTGACATACCATGACTTTTAAAGATTCACCACTGTCAATGAATGAACTAAATGAATGAAATTAGACTGTACCAGGAACTTTCTGAATTTTTTCAATCAAAACATTGAGTTACTAGATCTAATAATACAGGCTAGAGCTTTCTAACCCTCAGTTACAAGATCTCGGCAAATTTCTTACCTTCAAGGGAAAAAAAAAAAATCCACCAGCAGGCATAGAGAAGCCAACAGACCAAAGCAGACTGAAAACACTGGTTTCTTCAAAAATAGTGAGATGAGCGGGTAAGATCAGGTAGTGGCTACCTAATCATCTCAAGCAAAGTAGGTAAGCCCCTCCCCTGGTATCATCCAATACCTGTCCTTGAGATAAAGGACATTATATTTCTCAAATAGGTATAAAAAATGCATCAGCCCCACAAATAATTATGTTGAGGTGCAAGATGGACATGAGCAAAGTAATTGTAATTCTAAAACCTGCAAAGGCCTTCATTGCTCCTACACAGACAAATGGGCAGTCTCTGTCACATGGACCCTCAGCACAGAGAAAATGTAGAGTTGCTGGGAATGCTTTGCTGTAGATCCCTTTTCACGTAAGGGGAAAATTTCCAACGAGCTGTAATTAGGGTCAAATACATTCAACTGTGAAGGAACTCTATGACTCTGGGTAACTGCCATTTTGAATGATGGTCAACTAAGTATACAATATGCAAGATTTAAGTAAAGTATTAATTAGTTTGCTTTAAACCCAGCTGAGACATTGTCAGGAAAAATTATAGTTGTAGTTGCAATAATACAACAGTATTATTTTAGAGAACATACGTATCTATTATAGTTGCTGAGAGTATCAAAGTAAAGAACTCCAGTAAATCTAGTAATTACAGACTGGTTGTGTTAATGAAATTAGCTGTTCTCCAAAATTTTAACTCTATTTGCCTATGCTCCAAATTGAACAGATGCCCAAGGAATATAGTTCAAACATTTGCACTGCACATTCCATCTCTTACGTACATTTTTCAGTAGAGGGCTGTGTAATGGAATGTTCTTACTTCATGGCAAAAACAGACTCAAAAATAAATTGCAGACAGTTTACAAAGAAAATCTTACTTTTCTATACAAAGCAAAAAGTGGTTAATGTACAACAGAAAGAACACGGCATATAATGAAATGCATTTTTTGTCTACCAAATATATTTATTGTGTGTTGAAAATTGTAATATCTTCCCCTGCACAAAGAAATTTCTATTATAAAACTCATCTACTATTGTGGGGAGTGACACCCTTTTTCTTGTTTGCTAAAGTAGTCTGTCTTAATATCAGCCCACAACACTGTCAGGTTCACTTAGCAAGAGTTATGCGTAGATAAGAATAGGAATGAATCAGACACCAGAATATTCTATTTCATCTGCTTCTCATATCTGAAGAAGTGCTTTGTAATCCACTACATCTGGTAAAAATTTTTGGAAAGCATTCTTGTTTTCAGAAGAAAAAGCTCAAAATTGGTCAATTTCAGATTTAATCAATAAATTAATCTTTCGTCTTTGAACATGTTTGTGCTTAAGTGAGGATGCATTTCCTTAGTTTTTTTTTTTTTTTTTGATAAAATGTGAAGCATGGGCTGAGAACTCAGGCACTGTCTCCAGGAGGAGATAATGTATTAAAAATATTTTGGTTCATTTATTGAACAGACATTGATCTTCACATCTAGTCAATATATCAGGCATCATTTTTATGCCTTACAATCACATTAAATCAAGTTGCAAAAAACAAAATACTATGATATTCTTAGGATAATTGTCCCTTCAGCAACTGGGTAGGATTTTGCAGCTCGCTGTCTATTTCCTGACCAGATCAAGTTTACTTTGTTCCAATGCATGCCCCAGGAAGGTGGTGTGGTATTGTTACAGGTGTGCCAAACTGCAGGTAGCAGAGGATGGACAGCAAAATCTACATTGAGCTAACCTGTTGTCCAGTATTTTGTGTTCCTGCTTACTGCCAAGGACTTGGAAATTAATCTTCCAGCCTTTCTGGTTCTAGAGGGATTAGAATGCCTGGGCACCAAGGCAGAATGGTGAGGTAGCCTAGAGCATTTTTCTGTAATTAACCCAGTTGAGTCATTATACTCCTGTGATTAATCATTGAAATGATAATAGTAACACCTATTTCCTACAATTTTCCAGTAATTTAGCCACTGCCTGATCTTACTCAGTCATCTCAGACTGTACTACTCCTCCAGCAAGTTTCCATCTCATAGCCTCACAGTCCTCTTCCTATTGAAAAGTATCTTTCTTCAGAGGTCATCAGGAGTATCAAATGGAGTCAGCTTCCTGATCCTCCCTGAAATACCTTTACTGTGACATAATGAGAGTGGTGAATTGTGTGTGACTACTTCTAGGGCTTCCAAAGAACTCTAGATTCCCAAGGCCTCACTGGGAGGATTAGGGACTCATGAAATCAATGAACAAGCAAAGTTTCTAACCCAAACCAGACCTCTTGGAAGGAAAGTCTTGGCAAAGACAAACCTGATGTATTTTCTCAAACATAAAATATCTCAGAGGAAACAGGACAGCATTATACTCTTGGAAAAATGAAAAGACTAAGTATTTTCTCCTGACCCTCTATCTCCAATTAGGATGGGATATTTTGGTGGTGAATCCAAAGAATAAGTATGTATCTTGAGATTTTTTTTAAAGATTTATTTTTTATTTACTTATACAAGCACTGGGTACAGTCAGAAGCACAGGAGGGTGAGAGAATTCACTAGAACCAGAGCGGGGAGCAGAGCAGGCAGAAGGACCAAAGCACACTGCTGAGAGGAGCAGCGGGCGGCAGGAGAGGTCTGCGCGCCTATCTTGAGATTCTTTAGAATATATTACTTTCTGGAGAAGCAACATGGATCATTTACCCCACTCTTCCCAGCATCCAGGTTTAAGTAAGGATGTCAGGGAAGAGGGGATGAGGATATACTCATTACTGTGGTTTGGAATTTGTCAAACCTAGTAGTGTAGATTGGGGTGCAGGAGCCCCCAACTCCTCCTGCTGTGCTTTATAAACATGTTGAGGTTAGTTAGTATTTCCTTCTTCTCCCATGGGGCTTTGCCCTGTCAGTACTCATCTTTCCAATTCATTGATTCATCAGCTCAAGTGCAGTGACAATTGTTAATAAACCAAGAATGTGAGGTATGGGAGGGGAAGTTAAATACCTTCAGGTAGAACACAGTACATACACATGCATGCAGAAATGCAAATGTGTATGTTCACACCTATGCACACTAATAAAAATGCATGCATATACATATACCACACAATGAAAATGTGCACACCTGTAACCACAATTACAGTCACAACTTCAGTGATGCTCAAACACCAAGGTTTTCAACAATCATGTTTGTCAGGTATTTCCCTACCCTCCTGTTTTTATCAATTTACTTTCTGAGTAGGATAATTAGTACGAAGAGAATATGCCACTCAATTCTATAGATCACATACGGAATTTTGAAAAGACTCAAAGGGATGGGAAATGTAGGTTGATTTGAAAATGATTCAAAATTTATGAAAGATTATGAAAGGCAAACAAATGTAGATAGCTAATGATGAGCTCAGATTCAAAGAGGCATTATAGCAAAGATATAACTCAGAAATTCTTGTATTTCCATGGACACAATTCCTGCATTAGATGAAATTACTAACAGCCCCAGTTAATGGTCAGTCCACATCTACATATCTTTCCCTGTAACTCTTCCATTTTATATAACTATAATCTTCCCCCAGACCCTACTCTGGACTTGGTCATTTGCCCTGCTTTGGTCAAAGAGATGCTAGTGGAAGTCTAAGTAGTACCTGTGTGCCCTCTGGCATGACTGGGTTTGCATACTCTTGAACTGGGACACAGCTCTAAGAACACACTGGGTCACCCCACAGGAGTGTGAACAATCTATTTAGGCGAGTTAAGTGACCCAAGTAGGTTAACCTAGATCAACTGAGAGTCACTTGATCTTGCAAGGGTCAAATTAATGTTGTTTTTAAGTAACTGAATTTGAATTAACTTGTTATGCAGTATCAGTTGTGGCTATATATAACTGACATAGAAGTTGTTACTTAGAACCTGTTATGAAACAAAACAAAAAAATGGCTTTTATAACAATCAAAACTGCTTGGCATTGGAACAAGAACAGACACACGGACCAATGAAACCAAATAGAAAATCCAGAAATAAACCCAAAGATTTACAGTGAACTAATCTTTGACAAAGGAGCAAAGAATGTGCAATGGAGCAAAGAAAGTTTGTTCAATAAATGGTGCTGGGAAAACTGGGTCGCTACATGCAAAAGAATGAAGCATGACCACTACCTCACACCATACACAAAAATCAACTCAAAATGGATTAAAGACCTAGACATAAGACCTGAATCCATAAAACATAGAAGGAAATATAGGCAAAACACTGCAGGAGAGAGGGGAGGAGGGGAGTAGGAATTATTTGGGAAGTATAACCAAGATGAAAATGCATACATTGCAAAAATGAAAAATGTAAAAAATGTATAAAATTATATATAAATTAAAAAATAAGGGAAAATAGATTCAATTTAATTTCGCTAATTATTAACTCTCTAGAAGTAATAAGATCTGGAGGCTATAGTATATCCTACTTCCAAGAAGAGGTTACAGAAGATTTTCTACTTTTGGGAAGGAGGAAAGGAGAGAGGAAGAAAAAAAGAGAAGTAAGAAGGAACATGGTAGCTCATGTACTTCATCTTATCGGATGGGATATCAAATGATTAATTGAAATACCACAAAACAGTGGTCTCCCTGGTGGCAGAAGGGGTTAAGATGCAACCTATGAAGGTGTCTGCAGCCTCCTGCAGCATGAGTTCGATCCCCTGGCCATCCAGGGAGCAACCCACATGGCACAGCAGACCTCTCCTGACTTACCCACTGCTCCCTTCAGCAGTATACTTTGGTCGATCTGCCTGTTCTATTCCCCACTCTGTTTCTGGTGAATCCTTTCACCCCCCACACCTCTGGCCTGTACCCCGGCTCTTGTATGCATAAATTAATTTTAAAAATCTTTTTTAAAAAAAAAGAAATACCACGAAACATTGTAAAAAAAAAAAAGCTTTTACTTTCAAATCAACCAGTGGAAACTAAGAAAATTGAAGATGGAAACATGTGGAATATGGGAAAATGGAAACATGAGTTATGTAACAGAAGTAGGAAAATGGTATTTCAGAAGTTAGGAAACTACCTTTTTAAATTTGGGATTTGAGCCATTACATTTCCAGATAGAATGTTGAAAGTATTACTGGCTCTTACTACCTGAATATTTAACAAGATTCTTTGAAAAAAATAAGGTTAGAGAAATACCTGCCTGGCATGTATGTGAATTTAGACGAAAGATAGAAGAACCAAACTCCTTGCATGGAAAATAAAGGTTTTTTCTTATTCCTCATCTCTCCAATCACCAAAAAAAATTCTAAAAGTAAAATAAGGCCTGTGGTATGGATCTAATCAAATGTTTTTGAAAGACGTTTATGACCTCTGAAAGAAAGGAGAACCTACCAGACCCACTAAGCTAGACAAAGGACTGCTAGGAATCTCAAGACCATTGTCCCATAGCAGCCTGATGTGCCCAAATAGCAAGAACTAAACAGAGAGAGAGATCTGACTAAAAAAATTTAGGCGTTCTGATTTATCACATGCATAATGCACAGAAAACAAATTCAGACTACTGCATTTACAAAATTTTCACCAAGTTGGGACTCCCTAGTGGCTCAGGGGTTAAACACAGCATTATCAAGCTATTGCCAGCCACTGCAACACATGTTCGATCCCTGGGAGCAACCCACATGGCACAGCAGACCTCTCCTGACATGTCGGCTGCTCCCCTCAGCAGTGTGTTTCAGTACATCTGCCTGTTCTGCTCTCCAGTCTGGTGAATCCTCTTACCCTCTGCACCTCTGGCTTACACCCCCATTTTTGTATGCATAAAATCTTTAAAAATTTTTCACCAATTTATGTTAAAAGAAACAGACTGTTGAAAGAAGAAAACCTCTTTCTCCCCCTGCCCTGCAGAATGTCTGATTAATAGTTGCCTGTTGATTTTTATTTTTTATTTACTATAATTACTTTCTTTTCCTGATCACTTATTTGGTTCCTCTATATTCCTCCTATGAGTGAAGCCATCCAATATTTTTCTATTTCTTTCTGGCTTCTTTCACTGAGCATATTCCCTTCCATGTTGCTGTGAATGGCATGAGATTATCTTTTTTGATTGCTGAGTAATATTAAATAGGAATGTCTACTCCAATTATCCTCTTCCTTTTTACCCCAGCATTTTAGGTTGGGGCCAAATAATTTGTCTTTTTCATTCATACACTTCATCGGAAAGGAGCCACCTCAGGCCTGTTACATAGCTTGTGAGTCCAGCCCTCAAGTCTGAAGCTGTGATATAGGAAATCTTCAGGGATCCTGGGAGGAGAGGGGAGGTTATTTTTTCATGTGGGAATAAGTAATTGTAACCAGACTGTGGGCATTTGTTTCAGTTTCCATTTCAGTTGTCCATTTTGTATTACCACATATAGGGCTGCGTAACAGTATCAGACACTGAATGGCTTATAATAATCATCATTTAATTCACAGGTCTACAGATCTGTGGTTTCACTTAGAATTTTTTCTGCTCTTGGCTCAACTCACTTGCATGTTTTCTAAGTCAGCTGACTGCTGGAGAAGAAGAGGAAGACGGAGATCCGGATAAGGAGGCAAGCCTCATCACACAACAACTTTCTAAATTTCTGCTTGACTCACACTTGTAACATCACACGGCTGAGTATAGAAACAAGGGAAGCAACCATCAATGCAATCAATCTAGCATAATTCCCAGACTGTCTTCCATGGGATCTAGTGTCCCTAGAGACATGAGCTGACTCACTAAAAAAGGGTTCTATGGCAGCCAGATTTTTGAGATGCTAGCCACTCTATTCTCTTAGAAAGTACCCTTAATCTACTAAAAGGTCCTATGTCTGTTTACCTTCATTTAACTGGTGTCTCCCACAGTTAATTAGCTATGAAAAGCATTTATCACAGAAAACTATGGAACACATCTTATAGACAAAGTGTTACCCATCGCAGTCCGAGAAACACTGATCTAAGTTATAAAACTTCATTATAATGATTGCATTACTATAGATAAAGAGCTTCAGGAGAAATAGGTGCTTTTAAATAAATTGCTCATGGTAATTATCTTCCCAACTCCCATAAGTAAAAACCAAGAGTCAGTACAGTTGAGAAGCCCCACAGAAAAGGAGCCACCAAGCCAATATGCATGCCAGTCGAGCCAAGCACCTGTTGTCTTTTTATCTCCCCACCTGTGGAGAGCCATGGAATGTCAAACACCATTCAAGGGTCAGCAAGCAGCACAGGGTGACAGCCTGTAGTTGAGAAAGTGGTTTTAGTCCTGGCTTTGCTATTAAGTGATCTTGAGTACATCATAACCTCTTAAAGTACATTGAAACACCATCTTTGTTCACTTCCAACTTAAAGAATCTGGAAAATATTTTGCTGATTAGTTCTTTGGGACGTAAGCATCCTCTGAGGTTCCCCCATCTGCCACCATAAAAATGAGATAAAACTTAGCACCTTGCCATTTATCTGGCCCCGAACATAACAAGTTCATTGTTTAATTTGCTTATTTTAATCGCTTAAGATATTCCAAATATCCTTCCAGCCTAAAATTCTTCCCTTGGCCTTTCTAATTTTCCAGCAAAATCACGATGATGTATTCCAGGGAGGGCATATTAATATGCTGAGGAAATATAAAACCTGTACTGCAGACTCTAATTTTAGAACATTCATCACTGAGATGGTTTTCTTCCTCCTGCCCTAATTTTTTTTTTTTTTCAGGCTGTCAGCCTGTTGGACTACATTAAGTTAGGTGGTGACTTTCCTTTATTAAACATTTCTCTCAAGGCCTTGTCCTTGTGAGGAATGGTAGAAGGCCAGAAAAAGAGAATTCACAGCCTTTGGCATCTCTGGACTTGCCCTCTCTTTGGAGAGATTAAAACTAGAGCAGCAAGAGACCGACCACACAGCACCAACTAAACATGGGAGAAAAGACCACTTTGTCACACAATCTATTTCACTGTCATGGAATCCAAGTTGGCTTTACCAACTATCATTCTGAGGCAGTGAGATGATTGACTTCAAAATCATTTCCAAATTTGTGAGCACCACACTAGATGTTCAATGAGATCTTATACCTTGGTGCAATCGCCCAAAACAGATTTGACTTATTCTCCTAAAACAAGCAAAGAAACTCCTATGACTTCACAGAAGATTGTTTCCCATCTTTTGAGGGAAAGAAGAGACTCCAGATTAGCACTCCAAACAGCACTAACATTCTGAGCACCATTTACTGTACGGCACTTTCTATGTATTGTGGGATATTTAGCAGCTCTAGACGCCCACTGGATTATGACTGTTCCCCACTGCAGGCCTGTCAGTAAACTACAAATGTGGCTAAATATACTTCAGGCAGGGAGGGTAGAAGGGCAAAATTTCTATAAGCTATGAGAAATGAGGAAAAAAATCCATTTTTTTTGTTAAAAATGGATACTACCACCACTATCAACCCCAAGTAACATCTCAGAGGTGCCAAGCTTCCCTCCAAGTCCCCCATCCTGATAGCCAGACAGGACTTCGCACATCTGTTCACATCAAAGACACTCAGTCAGCAGCAGCTGTTTCTTTCCCACTTGTCCTCCATACCCAATGCCTTTTGCTGCTCTATTCACCAGACTGACATTCTTTATCAAGCCTTGAGTGGCGAGACTCTTCTCTATGTTTATAGCCATTATGTGGTGATTGGGACAAATCTAGTGGCAAAATTGGGGGAGAGTCCAGTGGTGTCACCTTCAAACGTGATGCTTCCCAGTGGTGATCAGCAAGGCAGAAACGCCAGGGAATCTGTCCTTCGTCCTCCCCTCAAGGTGGATTCTCTCTCTGTTCACTCATTCAAGCACACTTCCCAAGACTTCCACCTCTATTAGGCTGGGGTCAAACAGTCTTGAAGACTTGAGTGCAAAGACATAATATCACTTTGCTTCAAGGGCTTCCCTGGTGGCGCAAGGGGTTAAGGTGCAGTACTATGAAGCTACCCACAGCCACTGCAGCACAAGTTCTATCCCTAGCCAGGGAGGTGACCCACATGGCACAGCAGACCTCTAATGACTCAACCTTGCCCACTGCTCCCCTCAGCAGTGTATTTCAGCCAATCTGCCTGTTTTGCTTCCCACTTTGTCTCTGGTGAATCCTATCACACCCCCACACCTCTGGCCTGTACCCCAGTTCTTATATGCATAAATAAATCAATCTTTAAAACAAAAGAAACAAAATAAATCACTTGCTTCAAATTGCAAAGCTAGTAAATGGGAGAGCCAGGATGTGAGGGTGAGTTTATCGATCTCCAAACGTTAATGTCTTTTCTTTCACCACCACACCACAACTGCATTCCTTTAGAAAACCTATGTAGAATGCTTTGGGAACAGCATAAAGAGCATTCCCCACTTTTCTGTCCTCCTCACACACTACCTCTATGGGAATATTTATGTGGCTACAGCTCCCAATGAATAAACTGCAGTACTTGTTTGATTTCACAGGGTTTTTACTGTGAGCTCCCAGCAGAAGCTCCTCACAGGTTCTCTTTACATTTTTGATGCAGATGCCACCACTTGGCCTCTTGGAGAGGCACCATCCCATCTCGAAGTCAAGATTGGTGGCAGCTAAGTGGGTTCCTTTTATAAAGAATTTGAGAACATTCTCCATTTGCATGACACCAAGAACTACTGATATTGTTCAAGTTTCCCTTTAGGTCATAATTGGAACCCAAAACAAAGCCACATGCACCTCTCTAGATAGTGCGGAAAAGCTCTTTATTCCTAAAGGTTGACTAAAAAAGGGTACAAACACATTTATAACTTGACCAAAAAATGCACAACTAGTAAGAGATAAATTTCAGAGTATTTTAAATTTCCTATTAGTGCTTTGGAAATAATGCAGTAAGAGTGTGGTATTAACCAATATATCGGTGTTTTCTGGGGTAACAACAAATAAACACTAAATGGCTTACATATTTGTATCTGTCTATAAAGCAAGCATGGAGAAGGGAAGAGGAAGAGAGAGTCGAGGGGGCATATGTTAAGGTGTGACTCATGAAATTGTGGAGTCTAGCAAATTCCAAATTTGCAAGCAGATTGACAGGCTATTAATTCAAGTTGCTATTACAACATTGAGTCTGAAACCTGCAAACCAGGTCAGCAGGCTGGGTTCCTACATCTTGACACAAATTGCATCTTCTTTGGGAAACTTGTTTTTGCCCTGGAGGCCTTCAACAAATAAGATGAGGCCCACCCACATTATGAAGAGTAATCTGCTTTATTAACAGTCTCATATTTAAATTATAATCACATCTATTAACTTCCTTCACAACAATATCTACACTACTGTTAGCCCTAACAACTAGACACAGTCTATCGAAGTTGCTAGTTAAAATTAACAATCATTTGAAGAACAAGAATAAGGCCAAAAGTGTTATTCTTCACCCACTAATTGCTCCAAGGGAGGTTGGTACTTTCCATTTTAGCAGGAAGGAGGCTGCTAAAGATACTATGTAATTATAATACAAAAAACAAGAACATGTGTCCAGCACTTTGCTTGAAAGAAGCTTAGGCAGCCATGCCTGTCATGGCAATCCAGGATGTCGCAGAAATGGACACAACAGGATGGCTTCCTTCCTTGAAATCCAGGCTTAAAGACTGGATCTGACTTGTTTTAGATAAGTCTACCTGTTAACAGATAAGGTGTGTCACACTCATGGAAATAATGGGATTTTCAAGAGCTCTAAAAATGTGCTTCCCACCTAAACTCTTCTTCAATCATCCAACGTTCGTAAGGGTATTCATTGACAGTAAGTGCAGAAAAATAAACTCTGAGCTCTTCTAGAGACAAACATATGGAGACTGAGTATAAGTTAACAAGTTTCCTGTGCAAGAGGGTGTTTCCACTGCCCACCATTCCTTCTGGAGCTGTCTGAATCCTTGGATTGGTTTCACAGATTTTATGTTGAGGTTCTTTGGTTTTGTTTAATATGTTTTCCCCCAATAAAAATGATTAGTGGATAGAGGACCTGACTGCTGCTGGGGAATGCATTGCAGGATGTTATTAAAAACTAGCTTGGGATCTGGTGTCAGCTTCTTCCTACAACTCATCTCAGAGCTGGTTCCAATTCTTTTTGCTATGTTCAGAGGCCTCTGGAGAGCAAAAATGTCCACGGGTAGTGGTTTTGTGAAATGCTTAAATATTTCCAAGAAAGACTGATAAAGGGAGATGACTCACTTGTTCAGTAATGCAAACACAGCCCCCAGGTACATTCCTTTATCTCCTCTTCAACTCTGACCTTGGGCACTTAACTATTGATACTACTGCCTCAGTTTATCTACCAGCCATACTCAAATGGTATTAATATTAGGTAAGAAGGATGAATACAAATAAGTAATAAATCAGGATGTTGGAACACTAATCTGAAAGCAGATAAATCAAGCAAAGCAAAATATAGAACCATCAATATCATCACCTTAGGTCAAAAACAAGATTTAAATTCTAGGCTCTGGTGATGAAAGGCTAGTGGGTGGAAATTCTGTCAGTTGGCTCATAGCTCTTGTGTCCATGTTTAACAAGTTCGCCTTCAGATCGAGGAGTCTTTAGTGAAAGATGACCTCACAGCACAGTAGCATTGTTGTAATAGCAAATTGACAAAAGTGGAGACAAATGGCTGCTCAGCAGCATGTTTTTAAAATGAATTCAGTGTTTATGAAATATGCTAGGTTGATGGTGCCAGTGACTAAGCCTGTGCTTAGAGAAAGATCAAGGCAGACAAGGACAATGGCCTGGGCAGCCTCTCCTCAATTTACCCCACCTCAGCCCTGGAGTGCTAGCTGGGTTAACTGCCAAGTTCCCAAAAGGGAAACAGTATCCGGACTCATGGAGATATCTGCTGTGGAACAAGCGAATCGTCAGGCCTGTTTACTCCACACTGGTAGAGAGAATGCCAGTGAGTGCCAGTTGAGTCCTGATCTTTCTCCCACCCTCACACTTCTCTGGGTTATTTTCTTGTGCTCACTTCTTGGGAAGGAGAGAGGGTGCATGAAGAAAATGTAGTCCTCAGGAGAATGCCAACTGCATCATTTAGCATGATCCTTAAAGATATGATACAATGCTCATCAACTCTCCCTAAAATTTAACAGCTCCAACCATCATTTCTTATAATTTCACACACTCTTTAGTCAGTCCTCCCAAACTCCAGTAAATATCCAAATGTTTCTCTTTCATGATATTAAAGGATGTCTGCCAATCCTAATGGCCTAGTTATGTTTTTGAACCATTTTCTTAAATGAAGAGTCAAACTTAAAGGAGAGTCAATCATTTGACTCTCTTAAAGGAGAGTCAAACCATTTTCTTAAAGGAGATCAGCACTCCAGTGTGGTAATTTATAGGCACCGCTAACACCCACTGTCAGTCATTGTGTGTCAATGACATAAAGAGAAATCATAGTCCAGTAAAACTGACTGAGGCAAAGCAAGCTAGGTCTCCCTACAAACTGAGTGCTGTCAGCTGAGAGTGTCAATGGTTCTCTCTCTCCTGGTTTATCTATCTCATTATCCTTTTGTTCATTGTGTCTTTCAATACCAGACTGGATTTGTTTATGTAGCATGGACGTATTCCTGGGACAAGCTGCAGGATGCATCGGTGCTGAATGGAATATGACTAGAACCTTAAATTACACTCTGATATGACATTCAAGAAATAGCAGCAATCCTTAGAAGTGGTATGGAACATGCACTATGACCACTGCAGGGAAGCCCCAAATAACCCTGCATACCTTGTCCACAGTCCCCGTCTGAGGGGCTCACCACGCACAGGGCATGTCCCTGACGCAGCCTGGCATAAGCAATATGCACACTGCAGTGGGACCCTCTTAGATGTGACTAGTAAACCTAGTCAGGGCCCCTCTTGAAAAGCTGGATGACTGACCTACAGAGAAAGCCACCAAAAAAAGAATACTGCAAGAGGTTGACAGATCCTCCAAGTCCAGACACCAAGAAGTAACTGCTGTAGAGAGCGAGCAAGAAGACAATCAATGGGAACAATAGACACAAACCACAATCATTGTCACCAAAATGGTGGATTGGGAGGATAGAGAACAGACTTTCCTGTTACCTCAAGTTGAGTGAGTTAGCATGAAGCCATGCTCTGACTATTGGGAGGACTGACAGTCTCTCTGGCTTTTCCTAAGTACTTTGTTTGTTTTGCCAACCTAACCTCAACATATCCCTGTCTCTTCCATTTCACAAAAACCTAACAGACATATCATCCCACTGTTGCATGGGTAAGCTGAATGTGAGGTCAATGCACCCACCGTGGCACGGATTTATAATGACCAGCTACTTTCAGCACCAGGATCAGTTTCCTAGGCAGTCTGGTTACAGGTGATTTGCTTATGCAGCTCTTCACTGAGGTATTCAGTCTTGACGAATGTTTACAAAATACTCAGCAATGTACATGATACCACAGATACAAATGAAAACTGGAAATGAACCTCAAACTCAAGTTCATTCCCAGAACTTGAACTTCCAAGTCCACAGTGTTCTGATTGTGCAGTGTTCAACATTTCTGGCCAGAGATTATAAAACAAATGCCACTGTTAAATACCACCACTGCCAACGGATCAATAAGTGTTCAAGAGGGTTTAGTTATACAGACATTTGAGAAGAGAAAATTACAGTTAAACATCTAAGACAAATGACTGAAAGGTTAATTCTACTCAAAAGATGAAGCATTAGAGTAATTGCAAAGACACTTACAGTGTTATGTTCCTGATATTCCAACCTGTCCAGGTTTGGTCAGCAGGTGGAGGAAGATGATGGCAGCCCCTATTGGGATTCAGATGAAGTCTGGATCAAGTAATACGTACAAATGTCTGCCTCAACTAGGGAATATTTTAGTGAAGGAAACAGGTGCTGTTATCCCCGAAACACTCTTTGGTAAATTAGAAAAAGATGCATCCCCTAGGAGACAGAACCCCACGCCAGTGCTAATACAACAGCAAGCAGAGAGTTGAGCAGATCATCTACCCTCATTTCTCCTCTTGGCAAGGTCTTTGTGCACTGTCAAGTTGCAAACTCTTACCTGGCACAGAGCAAGGGAGAAGAGAAACAGACAAAGAAATACGTAGTTCAAGATGGTGGCATAGAAAGTTTCTGGGCTCACCTCCTCCCACCAACCATCCAAATACATAGCTCTATGTGGAACATTTCTCCCTGCAAAAGATCTGTGGATGAGTTGAACAACTTCACAATAAGACAAAAGGACCTCACCAAAATGGGTTCAAGAAAGAAAAACACACTGTCCCACCAAAAAATTCCACCCCTGCCATGGTGACCCACAATCATGAAGTATGTTATAAATAAGGAGTTTTTCCCAGAGGAGTCACAAGTTCATGTCCCACATCAGGGAGCCCAAGACAGGATCTGCACTAGAGGGAGGTCCCCCACATATGCACATTTGAAAACAAACCAGGTTTGTAGCTAGGAGAGTCAAGAGGAGGT
This sequence comes from Talpa europaea, assembly GCF_964194135.1. Lineage (NCBI taxonomy): Eukaryota > Metazoa > Chordata > Mammalia > Eulipotyphla > Talpidae > Talpa > Talpa europaea. The sequence goes on from NC_140072.1 coordinate 98,383,181, forward strand.
GAGAAACAGTGAACTCTTAAAAGGTAAGCATTGTCACTCGCCTGGGACCTAGTACAAAAACAAGCACTTGAGAAGCACTGAAATGACACCTAATTGAGACTCATTAGATAATCTTAAAGCATCCACCAGGGGAGCAAGAGGATCTCTCTGGGAACAGAGTCTCTAGTGGCTGCCATTTCTGTGCTAACTTCTACCTTGATAGAGACAGAGCTGGAGGGGAGTATTGTAGCACTCCCCCCATCTCGATGGAGCCAACAGACTCACTGTACCAGCCTCTACCCACCAAGGAGCATGGTGCCACCACTGAAGCCAGAGGAGTGCTCAGGGAATTTAGGTTGCAGGATGCTAACTTTGCATCTAAGCTTGGCCTAACTACAGTTTGCTGATAACTCCCAGAAAGATTGTTCATTTGTCTAGAAACCCAGTTTCTACGCTGGGTCCCCAAGGGGACTCCTCCACATCACTGAGTCTGAAGACCAGCAGCTTTTATGACTATAGTCACACAGAACCATATATAGTGGTTTAAAAGCTACTATCTGAGATATGATCTCTAAACATGAAACTAGGTGTTGAAAGAGACCCCTTCCTGTGGAACAATGACAAGTCTCGCCACACTGTCAACAATGGGGACCATGGATGAATGGATGAAGATGAAAAAAATAGTGGACTACTACTTAGTCATGAAAAAGAATGAAATCTTGTCACTTGTGACAACATGAATATACCCTGAGGGTATTATGCCAAGTGAATTAAGTCAGACAGATTAATGGCATATGATTTCACTTCTATGTGAAATCTAGAAAAAAAAAAAAACCAAAAACCAACAACTATTTCAGGCAGAAAGTAGATTGGTGGTTGCCATAGGGATTGAAGGCTGTGGAGAAATGGATGACAGGGTTCAAGAGCAACAAACTTTCAGTTGCAAAATAAACTAAGATACTGTGCAGCAATAATACGCAATCAATACTATAATGTACACCAATGATATGTGATCAATCATATGGCATTGTGAAGTTACTGGCAAAAATGGTAAACAGACTTATGTGGTGACCATTCTGCAATTTATACAAATGTAAAATCATAAACTGATTATCAATTATATTTCAGAGAAACTAAGAGGCAGAGAGTAGAGGAGGAAATTAGGGAAGAAAATAAAAAGCACAAAAAGAGGGAAGGAAGAAAAAATGAAACCTGCAAAAAAGGAAAGGCAGTTGGATGCATTAGACTTGTCTCTGCATGACCAGTGAGTGCTCGGTTGTGATGGAGAGGCTTGCTAACTAATATATTCAGATGGTTAAAACCAACGCACCTGTTCTGAGGATGGACTTGTGATGCACTGTCCCACAGAAACAATTTCTCTCCCACCTATCCCCAGCTGGCAAGTGACCTGATTTTTGAGATTCTTTTAGTAGGCTGAGGAGAACCTCCTTAAAGCAAATGATATTTCCTAGATCAATACCCTGGTTATCAATTTAGAATCTTGCAAGAAGCCAGAATTTAGAAATATCTTGTTATGATTTCCTAAAAATAGCTTCACATAGCCCTGGTTGTTATCAGCTCAGTTCTTGTTTATGGAAATACGCAAGTGTCAACTGAGCACTAAACCCTGTGCACAAGACCCTGTGTTTAGTGGCTGCTAACGGGAAAAGAGTGGCTATAAAAAGAATAGGGACACAAAATAAACCTCACCTGCTGCATGCTTTGATCATAGAGCTCCAAAGGTCATGTCCTACTTTTGTTTTAGGTTTTTTGTTCTTTCAACCATCCCCCATATGTTTACTGAGCCCCTGCCTATGTATTAAATACTGAGCCAGGCTTTGCAAACACAATGAGGAAGAGTTAAACGCTGCCCTCGAGGAACCTGCAATTTCATTTAAAGAAATGCACATTTCATTAAAAGCAGTAGTAAGCATTAGTAAGCAGTCACACAAGGCTAACACAAGCATATATAACACAAGCCTGTAACTGAGCCCAAGTACAGGCTAGTAAGTAACTGCGGTGTCTGTTCCAGGTCTGCAGGACAGGGCATGAATTGGTATCAGAGAACTGAACAGGAGCTGGCCACACAGGGAAGAAAAGAGCAGGAGAGAACAGCCACAATGAAGCGTAGCCAGTGTGGGTCCACCCAGACCATGAGAGCAAAGGGCATAGGCAGGGATTAGGCTGTCTCTGGAAGGGCAATGTAAACATAACCTCAGTTGACTGTCATTGTAGACTTAGTTGTAGTTTCTCTTTGTCTCTGTCATCTACTTCTGTAACTACCTAGAAAGTAGTACTTGATCTCTGGCATGTGAGCTGACTGCAGTGTGTACTTTACCTTGGTTGTTTCAAACCAGGAGGTGGCACAAGGCCCCAAAGTCCCTTCTCTATCTTCCCCAGATCCTCTTCTCTATCTGCAAACAAAGCTGCCACACCACCCAAGAGGTTTCAGCCCCTCTGCCTCTCTTGGTGACAGAGAACAGAGCTGTCCCTAACTTCCATTAGGGTGAACTTCCCCATGGCTCTCTTAAGACTGCCCTGCTGCTCTGTGGGAACGGAGCACAACCTCTTAATAGTAACATGCCGGTTTCCTCTAGGAAAGTGAAACAGCACAAATGACTTCACTATCTCCTTCCCTGGCCTATATTTCTGCCATTTCATCATTTTAATTCCTCTCCCTCTTAATCGAAAACGAAAATGCCAAGAAAGAATTCCACAATTCATGTAAGTTTGAGTAATAGTCCTAAAAATATATAAAAGATTTTAAGTCCCTTCACTTTCCTTTCTCTTGTCAGGTTCAGCTAATGGGACATAATAGAGGGAATCAAGGTGTTCCTCTAACATTTACATTATGCACTTTTGTAGCTAGAGTAAGAAATAGGCAGAAATCTTTCTGCTCCTGGCGTTGCTAGAATTTGAGGCATAGTGCAGTCCAGGGAAAAGAGGTGAGTGCTGCCATGAATTTCAACTCTGTGTAACTGGCAGTGGCAGCAGAGAGCTAAGTTGAGGATTCTGAGGTTACAGTTCTCCAAGGGAAGGCTGTGTGGTTAGCCTGTGAGTGTGAGTCACATGTGTCCATCCCTGGTGGAATGATGGAGATCTCATAGGCTTTTTAGCTTGACAAGCCACAGTTAAATTCTGGCTTAGTTATTAGTGGTGTTATGATCTTGAAATAAGGAGAAGGTCTAAGAACACATCAGATCTTTAAGACCTTCTCAGATTACGTTACTACCATCTCTGACCAAAGGGAACTGGTGCCAGTCCTCACCCACAAAGCACACAGAGAGGCACCTGAAGAAAAAGAACTCATGGGATTAGTCTGAGGTCCCGGGTGCTGCTGCAGGGTCACCCACCCTTTTCAGGTTTCAAGTCTTCCTACAGGTCTCCACTAAAAGGTCTCGGGGGCACAGAAGCAAGTCCATCTCTAATAGCACCACTGGTCTACCAGGCTCAGAGTATTGTCCCCCTCAGAAGTATCCCGTTTCCTTCCAGAATTCTCCAGGGATGAACAATCGTCTCCAGTCCCACTATTTTTCTTTTAGGTGCAGTGGGTGCTGATGGTTCATCAGGCACCACCTCTGAGGCCAAGAACAATCTCAGTATCAAACTGTGCTGGACTGTGCGGTGAATTGAGTGTTAGGTAGGATTCCAGAAATGATCCACATGACCCTTTGTGTCCCTTCCTTTTTTTGAGAATGAGAGGCATAGGTGAATAAAATGCTACCACTTCTGTAATTATGTTACCTTATATTACAAAGAAAAGTATCCAGGTGGGCCTAACTCTAACCTAATTAGACCCTTTAATAACTGATTTGTTCACAGTTGATGGCAGAGAGAGGCAACACAACAATTTGAAGTATCATTGCTGGATTGAAGATAGTGAGGCACCATGGGGAGAAATGCTAGAAGCTAAAAGTGCCCTTTAGCTGAGAGGAGGAGAACAGATTTCTGTCCTTCAATCGCAGGAACTTAATTCTGTCAACCACAAGAAGCTTAAATGCTTCTTCCCCAGAGACCCAGGCAAGAGCCAAGGCTGACAGACATCTTGACTTCAGCCTTGGGAGCCCCTAATAGAACCCAGACACCCTGCCTGGACTAGGAGTGAGTGAACAGGTGCTGTTTCAAGTTGGCATGTTCTAGTAGTATCTTACACCAAGGCAGGAAACTAATACACAGTGAAAAGGAAGGAACAATTCTCTCCTTAATTCAACAACCTACAGCAGTATTGTTTCAGACCCGTATTTTACAGTTCAGAAAACTGAATCCTTGTGATTTACAATCTTACTGTCTTCCAAAGAGCAGACATGTGTCTAAAGGGCATTGAACCTAAAGACAGTCATATCTCAGTATTTAGAATGACATCCCTCAGTTCTTGGTTAAAACTTTTAAAGACCTTATTTCTTCATGACTAGTTCTTTTAGGAAACCTCTAATTCCGCTTTGAGATGGAAAAGATCATCTATTCATTCATTCTTTCACTTAATAATAAATGCCTATCACACACCAAGCATTGTTGTATTACTTCTGTTTCCCCAGAACCTACAAACTCCTCTCTCTCACCCTGCTGACATTTTCATAAGGAGTAGAGACAAACAGATACATCTCTTTGTCAAAGGCTACCAAGTGCTATGAGGAAAACTAGAGTAAAATAAGGGCACTGAAGAGCAACCCATCAGTAGATAAAGTATCTCCTAGACACAGGCAATGACCTGTCTGACAGGGTGGGAATTTGAGCCGTTTAAGGTGAGGCATGCAGGTGTATGGGGGAGCAGCATTGCAGGCAGAGGGCATTCTAAGTAAGTGTGCTGAGGCAGGAGAGAGATTGGCACATTTGGGGACTGATATTACTGAAGAGGAATAAGCAAGGAGAGAAGATGGAAATGGAAACAGTAAAGCCAGAGGTGACATCCTTCAGGGCCCCATCATTCACTGAAGAAGTTTGAACTGTACTCAAAATAAGATGACAAACATTGGAGGAATTTAAACAGAGGTGCTTCATGACCATACTTAATCTGTGTTGTTGCATTGGGCAAAACCACATTGATAAAGAAACGGGAGTTGTGGAGCAGGCTACATAATGCAGGATGCTGCTGAAGAGCAAGATCCTGGTCTTTTTATTGATGCAAGACTTATACAGCATCACTTGAGAGGAAAGAGGACAAAGAGAAAAGGGAGGGGTGAAACTAGAAAAGGTGCTCTGTCATCTATAGTATGAGGGGTTGTGAGTCTGTCCTCCAGGCACTTCTCATCTGCTTGATGACTTGGTATTATAATTGAGATCAAGCTCTAGTCCCCAGCCATGGTTTCAATCTTAACAAGGCATTCCACTGATCAGCTTCTGAGGTCCCTTGTTATACATCGGTCCTCACCCCCCAGGGCATTCCTGGTCATACCTAGTGAAGCATAGCCTTCCTAGTGTCATCCAGCTTTCTGCTCTTGTTTGATTTGAAAGGAACCTTGCAAGGTTGGGCTCCTATACCCAACTAAATGGGTCATTTTGACCTTGCTTAGGATTTAGAACTGTAGGTAACAAAATGGTGGCTGAACAGACCACTTAGGAGTAGCAGACCCACACTGTATGGTGTAGGAACTACAGGAGAAAAGAGCAGTTAGTGGGCCAGGGCACTGTGAGTCAACTGTGATTTGCTAGGAAAGTAGATATGCAGATGATGGGAGGCTGGTGGTGTAGTATAAGGTGGTGCTGGCAAGATTTGTGAATGGTTAGATATGCAATGTGCAGGAAAGCATAGAGTCATGAGGAACACAACATCTGACTCTGAACTCAGGAGTGAATATGCCTTAAGCTCTTTCCCAAGGAGAACTTTAGACTTCTATTTGATCAGTTCTCTGCTAGAAAGCCTTAAGGCCTAGTTATTATGCTGTCCAGGTTTAACATGTGATCCCTGTTTCAGTAAATCAAATTCCACAGACAGTTAACTTTCTTTTGGGAAGCAAAGGTGAGGCCAAATATTCCAAGAAATAAGAGATCCCTGCCTGACACAGCAGTCAGCCTACCTCAGTATTTAACATGAAAGGGCAGAAAATGCCCTGGCCTTGGTTCGCTGGCTCCAAACTTCAACATACTATCAATTTTGCCTACTTTTTTTTGAGTATGATGTCTCAGTCTGAAGTATGGAACCCAGTCCTAAAAGGTTGAGCCCCAGTTCAAGAGCTGGTCCAAGTAAGACTTCATAGGTTCTGTAATACTTCTCCCAATAACTAAGAAGGAATTTATCACAAAAATCTATACAGAGCTCACAACTCAACAAAAACAAAGTCAACAATCCAGTCAAATAATGGGCAGAAGAGCTCAAAACACACTTCAAGAAGGAAATGCACATTGCCATCTGGTACATGAAAAATGTCAACATCACTTATAATCAAGGAAATGCAAATCTAAACCACAATGAGATACCACCTTACACCAGTGAGAATGGCACATATTAAAAAAAAAAAAAAAAAAAGCAAGAACAAGTGTTGGCAAGGATGTGGAGAAAAAGGAACGCTCCTACACGGCTGTTGGGAATCCCAACTGGCCCAACCACTATGGAAATCTGTGTGTGGTGTTTCCTCAAACTAAAAGATGGAGCTACCATATGACCCAACAATTCCACTCCTAGGAATCTACCCAAGGACACAAAAACTTTTCAAAAGAGCTCATACAACAACAAAACCAAAGTAAATAATACCTGCACCCCTGTGTTTATTGCAGCACAATTTACAACAGGTAAGATATGGAAACAACCCCCATAACCAAAAACAGATGACTGGATCAAGAATATGTGGTACATATACACAATAGAATACTACTCAGCAATCAAACAAATTTGTGCCATTCACAGCAACTTGGATGCAGCTGGAAGGATTATGCTCAGTGAAATAAGCCAGAAAGAAAAAATATCAGGTGGTTTCACTTATAGGAGGAATATAGGGGAACCAAGTAAGGGATCAGGAAAAAAATTACAGGCAACTATAAATCAGACATTCAACAGGGGAAGGGAAGGAAAATTATTAAAAATGGGAGGGAAGAGCACAAGGGACTATGGTAATGGTGCACTGGTGAATTGGTGCTGGGAATTTTACGGGGACTACACTTGAAAAGAGAAAGCAAACATACAAAAAGGAATAATGTAAAATACATATCAATTTAAAAATAAAAATACTTCTCCCAATCAGTGCATTCTACATATGAAAAGTCCAGGAATTCTGGCATGAAAATCACATATGACCACTGAATGCAGTGTGATAAGATGTGTGAATAGAAGAAGTCTTCTATACAGATAAAAACAGTCCAGACAAGATGGTATAAGACTCCTTCTCCTGGTTCCTCCACACTAAGCATAACTATATGATGGGAAATGGCACAAGAGATACCAAAGGACAGAAAATTCTTAAGGGGACAGTAAGAAGAGAAAATGATTTGGGACCTTAACACCTGAGGAATAACACAGTGGTGTGACAACTTGGACCTGCACCCCCCCACCCCAAAAGGAATGTCATTCAGACACAACTCCTCATCTTCACTAGAGCAACAGGAGGCCACTCATGAGATTTCCCCCTAGATGAGATGATAGGAAGACAGTAAGGCAGGCTGACTTCTGTGCAAGGAAGGGGTCTTTTAGTTCTTGGAAGATTTTGTTTTACCTTCGCCTCCCAAAACAAATTCAGCTGTCTCCTATAGGGAGACGATAGGACAACAAGCCCATCAAGAGGAACCATGACAGAGACAGTCAAGGTAGGCACTTCCATTCGCATGTGGCCTCATTCTCTTCCAAGAGATAGCCACGTAGGCCAAGGGACCAGCAGGAGAGTATGGGCTATATGGTAGCTGGCCAGTCTCAAAGCTATTTTATCCTCACCGTCTAAGACTCTTCCCCGTCCAGAAAAGGGTGGGGGTGGGGAAGGAGAGAAAGAAAAGACACCCCCAATAACCAAGCTGACTTAACACAAGTCTCAGAAAATTAAAAAGTCAAAACAATTTAACTCAAATGATTAATATTTTTACAGCTAAGGATTAATAGGGTAAATTGGCATATATGGTAGGGTTGAGCTGCAAGGTCAATGAAACAGTCTCTCTGAAAGGTATTATCAAGCATTTGAGATGTCCAGGTAGAGTTACTAGCAATAAAAACACTTAGTTTTATATTTTAAACACAGGCAGATGGAAGTTAAAATGAAATACACAATTTTTATTGGTATACAGGAAGCAAGAAAGAGACATTGGTCTACATAAAGCTTTAAACTAAAATCTGATTTTCAGCTAAGGTGCTTTAGGGGAATACACAAAAAAAGCTTTCAAAATGAAATTGAAATATGTTCTTGAGCAACAATTCAAGGTAGTGAACCCCGTAAGTTTTATCAAGAAGGCAAAAGTTTAAATATGGAAACAGACCCTAGATTCTGGAGAAATCAGGATAGTTATTAGCCAAGATGAGCAATGAAAAACTTTGGAAAGTTCTCCAACTATCCACACCTTAGGCAATGAACAAAATAAGTTTGTCAATTTTCTGGAAAGAAGCTAAGAAAGAATGTCATTGAGGTGAACAGTAAATTACTTTATCAACAAGTGAAAGATTAACTCACATGTCATGTTCTGGATGTTATGTCTCCTCAAAATTCATGTTGAATATCTAACCACCAATGTGATGTTGGAAGGTGGGGCCTTTGGAGATGAGTAAGGTATAAAGTTGAGCCCTCATGAATGTAAATAGTGCCCTCCAGACAGTTTGCTGTCCCTGACCCCATATAAGGACACAGGGAGAACACTATGCACCAGTAAGTAACCCTCAGAGAAAAATATAGCTTCATCTTAGTCTTAGCAATGAATGTTGTTTAAATCCCAGTCTATGGTATTTTTTATAGCAGTTGAAGTGGATTATCAGATATGAGATACCAGTTAAAGATTAATTCAATAATTTGAAATCAAACATGCCTTATGGGTGTAAAAAAATCACGTCACCAAGTTGTCCCTTCTCAGGATCCCACCATAAACTATGATTTATAAAGAACAAGGGAGGAAATTGGTACTTATGAAAGTTAATTGAAAAAGTCAAGAAGAGGATTCCCCTAATACCATTCAGATGCTTCTAAAACAAAATTTCTAGTTACTAAAATTTGATTGGATATAGACTTAAACCTGTACTCCTTTCTTAAGAAATTACTGATTCAATCAATAAAACTGAAGACCACCAAGACTACAAGGACTGACATCTTTATCACCTACTGAAAAGACAGCTACATAGCTCTGAAGCATCACAGGGTGCTCAGTGTCACCTCACTAGTAACTTCCCCCATGGCTTCCTCCATGTGTGTCTTAATTTCTTAGCTTGAAATCCAAGAATTACATGTCTTTAAATGTAAAGAATCTAGCTTGATAAAAAATTGTAGTCAAGTAACACTTTATATGCTCTGAATTAAAGGTAAACTAAGAGCACTTCATTTGTGACTTTGTTCTTGATTATAAAATTGGCACATATTCAATATGAACTTTAGAGAATATCCAAAACTTAAAGAAACACTCAAATTCATTAAAAACAATTTCACCATTCAGAGTCAAACACATTAAAAATTCTTTTATATCTTTCTAGCATTTTATCTCTGAAGATATACCTAACAACTATTCAAGAACAAGATACCACTGGGAGAACGCCTTAACATGAGGGCTGAGGATGAAGCACCCCTATACCTCAAAGACCAACACAGACATCTATACAGAGATATCCACACACTTGTGTTATGGGACGTGAGTGAAGACGGTGCATGCACATTGTGCTCTGGGGATATGGGGGAGGAGATGGTAGAGCTCCCTGCCTAACCAAGGGGTCTGGGGAGGCGGGAGTAGAGAGTTTAGAGTTCCACACCTCTAGATGAGATGAAGCACACAGCAGAGGAACTGAGGTGCTCCACACTGACCAGAACCCCAGCAAGGAAGGTAACAGCAACCATTCTAAATTGAAACTTACTCTCCCCCCACTCGATCTGTCCTGGTGCTTGAAGTATATTGACTGTTAATAGGCAACTGACTCTTTGGTCTGGGACCCCAAAGAGGTGGTATAACAGTGGCTATGAACACAAACCAGGTCTCCCCAGCAAATCTGGAAGAATGCCTGGCCCCATCTGCCTACATCCCCTCCTGACTGACATAGCAGTATCTTGGTGATGCTCTACTTCCTATGGTACCTGTAGAAGTCGGCAGTAATAAAAAAATTAAAGCCATAGCACTCCCTTCTAGGGAAAAAAAGGTAAACATCAAAATGCTAAGTTACTGATCTAGATTTCAAACAACCAAAAGCAACAAAAAAGTTAAACGTCCATACAGGAATATTCCAACAAGCAACAGGAGAGTTTAAGATATTATGCCATCACAAGGCCAGAATAACTCTCTGGATACCAAAATTAAAGTTATAGAAGCCATATAGTTATGGCTTAAGATAATAAATAGAAGATACAACATATACCACAGAAATACAAAAGAACAAAAGAGTATTAACATCTATGACAATAAAATGGAAAATCTAGAAGACAAATAAAGCTACATTTTGTAGCTGAATCAGGAAGAAATGGAAAAGCCTAACAGACCATTCACAAGTAAGGAAACTTATCAATAGAAAGAACACCCCCCCAATTAAAAAAAAAAAAAGCTGTGGGCCATATGGCTCACTAGTGAATTCCAAACATTTGAAAGAATACCTATCTTTCTCTAAATTTTTCAAAAAAATATAAAGGAGGGTAATTCCAAACATTTTTTTCTAAAACATTGCTTAGATTCTAAAATCAAAAAAAAAAAACAAACAACTATAGACTAGTCTCTCCAATGAACATAGAAGATGTGTAAAAATCTTCAACAAATACTGCCAAACTTCATTCACCATGATAAAATGGGACTTATTCCATGGATACAGAGATGATTCAAAGTATACAAATTAATATAATTACCATATCAACAAAGACAAAAATCATATGGTCATCTCAATAGAGATAAAAAAGCATTTGACAAGATCCAGCATTAATTTATAATAAAAACCCTCAAAATGTGTATATAAGGAATGTCTCTAAACATAATAAAGGCTGTATAGGGCCAACTGCCAGTAAATATTATACAAAATGAAAAACTGAAAGGCATTCCTTTGACATCAATAAACACAAGGATGTTCACTCTCAGCATTATTATTCAGTTGGGAATATCGAAAGTCCAGTCAGCACAATTGGGCAAGAAAAGGAAATAAAAGGTAGCCAAATTAAAAGGAAGTAAAATCATTATTTGCAGATGACAATCCACACAGTCCCAAAGAAAATCCCAGGTTCATATTTAAAAAAGGAAAAAAATTATCATTAAAATGGTCATATCGATTAAAGTTATACATACATTCAAAGCAATTCCTATCAAAACCCCAATGGTATTCTTCAAAGTCATGAAATTTATTTAAAACTAAAAAAAGACCCCAAATAGCAAAAACATTGAGAAAAACAAAAATTGAACCATCATACTACCCAAATTCAAACTGCTCTACAGTAATCAAAGCAGCACGGTATTAGAATGAAAATCACACAGATCAACGCAACAGAATTGAGAGCCCACACACATACAAAACTACACATACCTAGTCAACTATTTTATGACAAAAGAGCAAAGAAAATATAATGAAGCAAAAAATGTCTCTTCAATAAATGGTGTTGGGAAACAGGACAGCCACATGCAAAAGTGACACTGGATACTCCAGTCATAGAGACCCCGTACACTCATGTTAATTCAAAAGGGAGTAAAGACTTGACAATACGACCTGAAACCATGAAATACAAAGAAAATATAGGTAATACATTCCCGGACATTGGTTTATAGAGGTTTTGGGATTCCACTCCAATGGCAATGAAAACAAAAGCAAAAATAAAGAGGGACCACATGAAAGTCAAAACTCCCAAACAATGAAAGAAACTATCAAAATGAAAAGGTATCCTGCTGAATGGAAGAGAATATTTACTCATCATATGCCTGGTGAGGAGTTAATATCCAAAATATATAAAGAAGTCACAATTTAAAAAAATTAACAAATGGATAGAATATCTGAACAGGGGCCTCCCCAGTGGCACAGTGGTTGAATGCTGGGCTGTGAAGCTGCCTGCGGCCTCTACAGCACCAGTTTGATCCCCAGCTGCCGGCAAGGGTCCCACATGGCTCAATGGACCTCTCCTGCCACCCCCTGCTCCCCTCAACAGTATTTTGTCAGTCTGCCTGTTCTGTTCCCCGCTCTGGTGAATTCTCACTCTCCCATGCTTCTGACTGTACCCAGTGCTTTTATAAATAAATCTAAAAAAAAAAAAAAAAAAGAATCTGAACAGACACTTCTCCTAAGACATACAAATGGCCGACAGACACATGAAAAGTTGTTCATCGTCTCTTATTAGGACAATGCAAATCAAAACAATAAGTAGATATCACCCTAAACCCAAAAAAAATGGCTATCATCGAAAAGAAACAAAGTGCTAGAGAGTGTGGAGAGTAAACAGCATATGCACACTGTTGGTGAGAATCTCAATTGGTAGAGCCATTATGCAAAACAATATTAAACATGCAAGTAGAAATTCTATATGCTCAAGTTATCCCACTTCAGGTATTTACTCAGAATATGAAAACACTAATTTCAAGAGAAATATGCACTCACACGTTCATCATAACATTATTTAAAATAGTTAAGAGTTAGAAACAATTTAAATGCTTATCAACAATTCACTGAATAAAGATGGAATTCTTTTCAGGTATATAAAAAAGATGCCATTTGGCTCTCATGGAGGAGTGGAGAGCGTGCTATGTGAAATAAGTTAGATGGAAAAAAGACTAACACTGATTTCCCTCATGTGGTTCCTAAAAAAAACAAACAAATGAATGAACTAAAATAAAACATTTAGACTGTAAGGCCAAATTTATGGTTACCATAAGGAAAAGAGGATTGGAGGTAAGTGGCAGTAAACCAGGTAAAAGGAGCTAATTATATGGTGAAGAGTGGGTAGAATTAGGCTTTCAGTGGTGAATATTGATGTCATATAGATGGATATTTATAATGATGTACTCCTAAAACCTATATATTATAAACCAATATAAACATTGTTACTTCAATAAAAAAGTATTAATGGAATAATGCTACATGATAAGTAAATGTAATATTATCTTTTATTTATTTGTACCTTTATTTTCCCCATATCAGTACTTTTAAAAACAGGACTTTGAATCATCACATACTATTGAATCCCTATGATAGTTATTGTCCTTTTCACTAGTTTATAATGACTTTGTGATTTTGCTCTAATAAGTGTTTGATATCCTTATATATAAATGTATTTTCTGCATCTCTAATAATTTGATTTTTCACAAAACTTAAATTGCTGTGCCAAAATGTATTCTTTAAGGTCATGAAGTAATTGACATGCTACTTTTTAGAGATTTACTTACACTCTGACCAGCCATGTGTAAAAATATTTGCTTTACCAGGTCCTTGACAGATTGCATCTCTAGCATTGGCTAACTACATTCAGAAAAACCTTCCAGCTGAGAAAAGCCAGAACTGGATAAATATTAACAGAAATATTTTTAAAGAGATGGAGACCTACCAGAAAAAAAAAAATGAAATGTATAAGGCAAAGATATGGGAGTAAGAGGAGAGAAACCAAAAATGCAAACCAGCATTAGGCCACTTACATAATTTTAACTGTTACTGATGTTGGAAGTGAGAGGCAGCTACAGTGTGAGAAACAGCAGAGCTTTTAGCAGCATCAGTCTAAAGGGTAAAATCTTGGAGATTTTCAAGTAGGGACTCTGATAAACACTATGTTTTCCTGATTGGAATCCTAGAAGGCCCAAGACACAAGATAAGCCAGAATAAATCTCACCTCACAAATACTTACATCCAGCTTGATTAGGTTAAGGTCACTGACTCAGTAATCTAAATGCTTTCCAGAGCAAAGTAAACTCACTCTGAAAAAAGATCCTAACTCAGAGCCACAACCTAGCTCTATGTTTTTCCATACAAAATGTCTGACTTCTACATATTTATACTTAATAAGTGTACAAGACTATAAAGAAAAAACAAAAAAAACAATATAAATTGTGGATATAAATATAGATATGTTCAAGAAATTAATAAGATAAAAAATTAGAAAATATAAAAATGAATCAAATTAACGATCTCTAATTTTACTTATTCTTTCAGTACTAAAGTCAGTAGAGGGAAGCAACCCAAATAGCTCATCAGATACGGTAATAAACAAACATGGCCCATTTATACGGTGTGATGTTATTCAGACATAAGGAAATACTGATATGTGTTACTACACATAACCTTGAAAACACTATGCTAAGTGAAATAACACAGGAACACAAGACCATGTATTGTGTGATTCCGGTCATATGAAATGTCTGTAACAGGTAAGACTAGAGAGCCAGAGTGGCCGACTAGCCTCAGGTAAGTCTCTGGGAATCTGAGAGGTGATGGCTACAGAGTAAGGGTTTCCTTTTGGAGGTAATAAAGATGTTCTAAAAATGACTGTGGCTATGAATGTACAGTTGTGAATACTACAATCCACTGAACTGATGACTTGTTTGGTATGTGAATTATGTCTCAATAAAATTGTTTTTAAAAATTCAGTGTCTAAGTTTAAAATCCAATTAGCTATAGTCCAAAAGATGTTAAGTATCTTTCAATACAGGTCAAAATAAAGTGAGTTGGCTGAATACAAAGGGAAACAAACATGGACAATGCAGAAAAAACTAATAATTACACAGGATATGATAAAAAGCTGACATACCCTATAATTGGAGTTTCAGAGGGAAAAAATAAAGCCAAAGTAACAATCTGAAGAAATGATTGTAAATGTTCTATAACAAAGGACATTATCTACAGATTCAAGAATTTCCATTAGCCACAATAAAGAGACCCAGAAGGAAATCTCACCTAGCAACACACTTAAACTTCTGAAATTACAATCAAGGAAGAAATTATAAAAGCAGGAAGAGAAATTCTCCTTGTTAAAAAAAAAAAAGCTAAAATAAAGACCTTCTCAATCAAACAAAATTGAGAGAATTCATCACTGCAGATTCACATTAAAGGAAATATTGAAGAGTGTTCTTTAGGCTTGATGAGCTCTCAGGGAAAAGGCTCTTGCCTGGCTGGCTGAAATTGGCCAGCATGTGGAGCCCAATTCCCTGCAGTAGAAGCTGGTGGCAGCTTTTTTGGCAGAGCCAGAACTGGAGGGGAACATCTGGTTTTAGTACTGCAGTGTCCCCAGAAGGCCTCTCAATTGAGACTCTGTTCCACCAGCTCCTCCAGCTTACTCCTGCTGTGGGGGTGCTCAGAGCTGTGCGCCTGGGCCCCCGGCATGCTTGTTAACCTGTGCCCACTAGCCCATGGTGCCTGGCAATGGCTATGTGCCTGGCCCAGAGGAGCAACCAGGTGCATCCTGAGCTGCACCGCAAGTTCTTTTCTGCCATCACCTCACCTGAGTCCGCAGGACGTGCCCTATACTCAGGTGTTTATGCCAGCCACAGTTCAAGAGCTGGTGGGCCCCTGTTAACTGGGGGCCAAATGCCCAGAGGCCATGCTTACTTAGCTCTTGCTTAATGACACATAGGTGCTGGCTAACCCTGCTTCAAGGGCCAAATCAAGCCTGTTGCTGTGACAGGGGATCTTGCTGTCCCTGCATTTTCCTCTAACTTCTCCAGTACAGATAGCAGCCAACTGCATGGATGGTGGGGTGTTCAGAGGGACAATTCTTGTGCAGAATCTAGAGGTGCAGAAGATCACTGTGGGAGAACCGTGGGTACTTTAGTGGAGGGAGAGCTGAGATGAGCACACGTGATGGGAGAAATCCTATAATGGATTTTTCTGTGAGAAATCCTATAATGTCAAAATATTGACAATGATGTAAAACAATGTTACTTCATTCATTTAAAGAAAATTTAAAAACATTAAAAGGTTAACTACAGATCACATACTGATCCTGCTTTTATTCCATGTACCCCAATTAAAAAAAAAAACCCTGTAAAGTGTTAATTATGTGCCTGGAATTGAGGAGTAATTAACACAGTCTTACATTGATCAGTGATAATATACTTAAGGGCGGTCTATTAAGGAAAAGATAGGTCTAATTTCTATTTGAAATAAATATTTTCACATGGAAATTGTTTCAAGTATCTGGGAAGCAGTCATTCCATTATACATTTTAAATTTAAATCAATGTGAAATCTTTATAGTTTAACAAGATAAAGAAACCCACCTCTTTAGACTGTCCGCTTTCCTTACAAATAGCTAATATTCTTCAAGTCAACTTTAAGGTCTGGCCTACATTGTACACAGGGAGTACATTCTAAACTGTACACCTTGCTTTAGAATATTTAAGTCCAGGTTTCAACCTTCCTCTTATTTACTTTTTCTCTTTGATTTATCTATTTTATTCCATGTTTTATAGCAGTGTAATAGTTAGGTGTTTTGTGTTTAATTACTAAACAACCCTTTCATGAAATGGTAGGGAGTCTGTCATAAAATGTACAACAAATCTAGAACTAGTAATATGGTGTATTAATATACATCAGTGGCATATTAAATAACAAATGCCTCCCTTGTCAAAGGAAATCTGTATTCTCCAGGTGATTGCTGCATGCTGAGCCATTGTCAGATTTTTCTTTCAAGAGAAGCCAGAAATCAGATATAAATGTAAAACTTTTGTCTCTCTAGAAGGGAAAGAAAAGTAAATCCACTGTGGGCCAAAAAAAAGTCACTCTAAGCCACATTCACCCTCCTATTGGCCTGTTTACAACCTCTAGTAATGTTTATTATAAAAAACTGTCATTTCAAAATGAGGATGACCATCATTTTTAAATTGTGAAGTATTAAAATATAGTAACTGATTCTTTGAACAGGTATGCTTCAAATATATGCTTTTCTCTTATAAAAATATAATAGGCCTCATATTACTGCTTCTCTAAAGGAATTCTCCCAAGAAAATGAATGACTTAGCCCTGGAGGGGAGAAAAAAAAAATCAATCTATTTTGACAAAATATGATCATCTCAACAGATGCAGAAATTTAACATCCTTTCATGAGAAAAAACTTCATTGTTAACAAAGAATAGAAGGGAATATCTTTTATCTACTAAAGACTATCCAAACCTACAGCAATCATCACAGTTAAAGGTAAATTGTTGAAAGATTTTGCTCTGAGATTTAAAGTGAATCAAATATGCTTGCTATCACCACTTACATTCATATTTTAATAAAGGTCCCAGTCATTACAATGAAAGTCAGAATAAGAAATAAAGATTAGAAAGGTTATTTTTGCAGAAGGCAAGATTGTATGTAAAAAGTCCAAATACAAGCTATTAAATTTTATAATTACATTTTTGATAAGGTTACAGATTTCATGGTAAATATGCAAATTGTGATGATTGATTTTATGTGTCAACTTGATAGGCTAAGAGATACTGAGCTAGCTGGTAAAACATTTCTGGGTGTGTATGTGTAGGTATTCCCAAGAGATTAGAATTCTAAATCAGAATGCATAATGAGCTCCTTTACCATCTCCAGCAGCAAGAAAAACAAAGGAGAAAATAAACATCGGGACTGTATTAAACTAATAAGCTTTTGTACAGCACAGTCAGTGACCAAAAAAAAAAGAGACACCCAACTGAATGGGAAAAAGTATTTTCATACCTGACATCTGATAAGGGATCTATACATAGATCTGAAACACTCAGGAGGGATGTGTACATGAAGGAAACAGTGGTGGGGAAGAGAGTACAATGGACCATGGTGGAAGATGGTGGGTGCTTTGGTGGTGCAAAAATTATGGTGACCACACCTAAAAGGAGTAATCTTATATTGAGAAAAGACACACACACACACACACACACACACACACACAGATCTCCTTTACAAATACAGGCAGCATCATCCAATTCAATCATTTGAGGTTCTAAATAGAAAAAGGCAGGGGAACTCAAATTCACTGTTTCACTCAAAATATTTACCTTCTGTCCTCAGACATTGGTAGACCCTGTTCTTAGCTTTTTTGAACTCACGAGGAACTTATGACATTATCCTCTGATTTCTAGTCTCAGATCTTCAAACTCAGAATTATACCCACCACCTTTCCCTGTTCTCCAGCTTACAAACAGACCAAGGAATTTCTTGGCCTCCATAACAAAGTGAGCCCATTCCTAAAGTACATCTCCTCTTACACGCCTACACTTCTATCTTGTTCTCTCTCCACATATATACATATATTCTATTTTCTGTTTCTCTGGATAACTCTAATACACCAATCACTCATCTTTCTTTACACCAAGAAACAAGAAAAAGAGCAAATAGAATTTTAAAATAAATTCCATTTGGGGATAATATCCAAAAACATAAAATAGCTATTAAAACATCGAACAGAAAATATGCAACAATTCTACATAAAAAACTATAAAGCATTGAGGGACATTAAAGAATATCTCAATAAATGGAAGATAAACTATATAAAATACACACTGAATTAGTCTTTAAGGATGAAGGAGCTATGTGCTTGGGAGGACACAGCTAAAGGTGTTCATGTGCCCCCATCGAGCCTGGCTTAAGACAAGCTTAGCCCCCCATGCTCTCAAATAATTCTACCTCCCTTTCACATTTTTTTTACATGATAGAATTATTGATTCTCATGTCTGTTCAAAGCAAGAGTAATGAAATGTTCTGAAAATTCATCACCTACATACAATGCAAGGTTCCAGGTTGTCTGAAGGAAACTGGAGGACATGAAATTTTTCAGAGGAAAACCATTCAGTTCAGAAAAAGAAATTGCACCATTCAGTTAATCAACACCCCATTAATTACTCCACACTTGTGTAAGATGCTGGATATATGGAGAGAAACAGGACACATGAAGTGTCTTCATGGAGTTTTGATTTAATGATGGTGCCTGAGAATTTAACAAGGCAGTGTGTTGAAAACCTTGGAGACATGCTTGACATGTCAATGTGCTCCATTGTCAGTTATTCAGGTACACTTAGGAAAGATCTGGGCAATGACTGTCCAAGTTGTTGGCTTGCAGCAACTTTCCTTCAGTCAAGTTAAGCACCTTGACAGTGGAAAGAAGATGGTACTTAGCTGATGTGGTGACACCCTGAATTACAGCCAGAGGTTAAATTCAAATCCTTCACCTGTGGAGCCTAGAAACAAGCAGGGAGCTGGTACCAAACACAATCCACTTTATGATTGGACAAGATCTTTGTCTTCCCCACTAGGCCAGTGGACACGTTAGCCTCTGCTGCCTGACAGTTGTTATCGTCTCTAAAATGTACCATCATGAAAATGTACAGACATTTGCCCTAAAATTATTTACAGCCTCTCCCAACAAAATATGTATCAAGCCATACTCTTGCACTGAATGAACATTTATAAGTGTTACTTCACCCCCCATTTGATAAGAAATTAAGGTCCATGAATGGCAACATGGCCCTCTAAAAGATGTATAAAACAGGGGCCTCCCCTGGTGGCGCAGCTATTGAGCGCTGGGCTGCGAGGCTGCCTGAAGCCTCTGCAGTGCCAGTTCATTCCCAGGCTGCCTGCGAGGGTCCCACAAAAAAAAAAAAAAAAAAAAGGATGTATAAAACAGAAATTGCGAATTTGCAAGTATAAGGGCTGTGTGCTTTGTTCAAAATTCAGGTTTCTCGGGGCCTCCCCAGTGGCTCAGTGGGTTGAGCTTAGTGCTGTGAAGCTGTCCACAGCCTCTGCAGTGCTGGTTCGATTCCCGGCTGTCCAGAGAAATTCCCACATGGTATGGTAGACCTCTCCTGTCTCCCCATTGCCCCCGTCAGCAGTGTACTTTGGTCCTTCTGCCAGTTCTGTTCTATGCTCTGGCTCTGGTGAATCCTCTCACTCTTCCACACCTTTGGCCTGTACCCCAGCACTTGTATAAGTAAGCAAATTCCTTTAAAAAAAATTCAAGATTTCTCTTGCTTGAGCTGTGAATGCTGAGTGTGATTCATCAGGACCTCACTGTTTTCAGACTTCAGTCATGCTGAGTAACGACCCAATAATCCCAGAGGAAGATGAATCCATCCATTCTCTGAATTTTTCAGAAACTCAATATGTATATCCACTAAGAAAGCAAGGTTGTCATAGCTCCTCAGAGTGGCCCTCAGTGTCAAGGATTTCCAGGCCAGGACTTGGAATCAATAGAAACTGCATCAGTGACTTTGTCTATGGATTGATTTGGCATCTTGGCCCTCATGGAGCATCACAGAGCCCACATAAAGCAGGTAGCTATGTCTTAAATGCATGTGAGCATGTGTATTTGCATGCATCCCTCCTCTGGTTTAATGCCCTTATTTGTAAACCCTCCAGGCATAAACAGAAGGGAATTCATCCAAATGTGACAATAAAGAACTTGAAAGTGCTTTGGAAACTGTAAAACACTTGCTAATGATAGTTGTTATTTCCTTTTTTATTATCAGAGCCCATTTAAAATCTTGGCTTGTCATAATTAGTTGTCATCAACATCAAAAGAATGGAATTTTTGTTATTTAAAAAATTCCAACTAGAGTCTTCTTAGGACAAGACAACTTAGACCCTCGCTCAAGAGAACACCTTACTGGAATTTTTGGTGCCGAGGGTCAAAGATTTGTGGTGACAAAACAAACAAAGCTAAAGAAAAAACAATTAGAAAGGAAAGATGGATGAGGTATGGAGCCTAGGGATTGCAGGAATTCAAAGAATTTTTCAGAACTGGATGTTTTATCAAGGAAGTCCAAGTCAAAACCACAATGAGATGCTCCTCACTTCTGGAAGAAAGGCCCATCCAAAAAAAAAAAAAAAAAAAAAACCCAAAAAACCAGAAACAGCAAATGTAAGTAAAGGACCACCATACGTAGAATGGTCCAGCCCCTA
Organism: Talpa europaea; assembly: GCF_964194135.1. NCBI lineage: Eukaryota > Metazoa > Chordata > Mammalia > Eulipotyphla > Talpidae > Talpa > Talpa europaea. Next base: position 98,404,070 of record NC_140072.1, read on the forward strand.
TGAAAAACTGTACTGGAGATTCTTAAAGTATTAAAAATAGATCTACCAAGTGACCCAGCAATCACAATCCTAGGTATCTGCCTGAAGAATGTACAAACAGTAATTCAAAGGGACAAATGCATCCCTATGTTCGTTTAGGCACTATTTACAATAGCCCAATTACAGAAACAACATAAGTCCCCAACAACAGAGTAGTAGATAAGAAAATGTGGCATATATACATAGTGGACTATTACTCAGCTTCAAAAAAAGACAAAATCTTGCCATTTGCAACAACATGGATGAAGCTGGAGAGATTATGGTGAGCAAAGTAAGCCAGAAGGGAGAAAGAATTCTGGATGATTTCATTCATGTGTAATATTGAGAAACAAAACAAAGGAACTGATAAGACTAAACCAAAACAAACCCTAGAATCTGAGACTATTGTGAGGGAAGGAGGGAGCACGGGAGGAGGAGGCCCAGTGGTTTATGGTAAAGAACTGTGGGTACTTTGGTAGTGGGTATGGTGTGTAACAGACCTCTGAGGAGGTGTGATCCTACACCTCTCAACCATATACAGTGTTGTAAACAATGTTACCTTGAAAAAAGTAAAAAATTAAAAAATGGATTTATGTATAAACCTAAGTTTATAACTCCCCCTTTTTGCCCTAAAACTTTAGGAAGTTCTCTGTACACCTACACAACCTTATAGGTTAGAGGTATTTGAGGGAGTGAAGGAATCAGGGTAGCATAAAATATGGGGTGGCAGTATACAAAACAACCAGGGAGCATGAGTTGACAAGATGATCCCTGGAACTGACTGTTAGCTATACAAGTTCAGATGCAGGATTACTAGAAGAAATACAAACTTACCCACAGGTCTTTCCTCCTGATGGGACAGAGCTAATGGTAACACTGCCTGTCTGGTGCCATTCATCATGCTCTTAGTGTACCAGTTCATCTCCCCCAAATTTCTATAGATATTATGCCTATTTTACAAAGAAACAGGGGTTAAGTCACTTGTACAAGATCACACAGATGTGGGCAAATGGACGCCAAGGTCCCTAATTTTATTCACTGTGCTTTGAAGTCAATTTGAATCTCAGAAATCAAAAGAATCCCAGTTGAAAATTGTGTTGCAAATTTCATGTGATTAAAACAAACTAATGGATTGGGGGCTGGGCCAAGTATTGATGGCTGTGACTCCTGGGGCACTTGTGAATCCTGATTTGACATCTGGTTTGCAAGATTAAGTCCAAACAGTGCAGAGGTGAAAGCCTATTGTGAAGGCCTGGGCATGAGGGGCATGCATCACTGGCCAGACTATGAGGGAGGAGCAGAGGAATTGACCCTGGCCCAGGAAAGGCATAAGCCAAATCCAGACAGCTCCCAGGGGAGCCAGATAAACTTTAGAGTCATCTCCAAGATCCAGGAAGTGCTCACAACTAGGATCCCCTTTGTCTTGGAAAAGCAAATTCCAGGAATCCAACCCGAGTGGCATAGGTCCTGCGGTGGTCAGGGGATCGACATGTGTCTCGAGCTCCAGGCAGTGAGAAACAAATGACATCAGAGATACAATGAAGCTGGCAAAGTAATGAGGATCCAAAGAAAGAAGAGAGAAACAGGGTAGGGAAGGCAGAGGGCCCAGCTGCTGTTCATGTGTCCAGAACCCATCCTTCAGCAGAGGAAGACTGGATTCACCTAAAGGACTTAGCCTGGAAGTGACAATTATCACGTGGCAGCCTTGATTCTTCAAGTCTCTCTGCCTCACTCAGCCCCCTGGCTTAGACCTATAGCTCCATAGCCAGACAGCAGCCAGGTCTGCTTCCAATGAAGTGAGCATACCGAGATTGCGCATACTGGGGAGATGAAAGGACAGGGAGATGAGGGTAGTGCTCTAGACAGAGTAGTGGATCAGCAGCTTTTCAAATATGTGGCTTCAGGGTCCCATGAAGACACAGTGCTCTACAGTCTCCTCACCAGTGGCTAAATCTACTAGACCAATGGTGCTGGACACACATTACTGTACACAGTCCAATGTTCAGAATACAATAATGCATCCTTTCTCAAATGACCTCCCAGACTCTAGCACAGAGGTTTCTAAAACCTATCAGTCCTCCTACCCTGTATCTGTAGCTTCAGCTCACTGGTTACAAAGAAATAGCCGGATTACCTGTGGGTCTCATGATTTTCAGCACTGGGGAGAAGGGGGTCATAGAGTAGATTGAAGGTAATTTTCTCCCTTTCTCCTATATTGTCAGCATTTCCCATCGTAGGGAACTATCAGATGCCGTCAAGTGAGCAATAGAAACTAATATGGGTTTAATGAAGTAAGAGCCTTGGATTGACAGTATTTTGTCTTAAGGACTCTCTGGACTTTAGCAGCATAATTTATTCATAACTCACTACTCCCCAGGAAGAGAAAACAGATGGTTTCTCAATTTCCAAGTTGGAGGCTGAAGGACTAAGATCAATAGGCATGATCCCATGGCAAACACTGCTGTCTGGATATTCTCCAAATCCAACTTCCTCTTTGCCCTCCTCCCACAATGAAGAGTGAAAATGCTAGAGATTCTTGCTCCAAACTTCCTCTGCATCTGAAGGGAGTGCAGACAGCACTATCCTGGGAGGTCTATGGGAAGTATTTTTCCTCCTCCATTAAAGAGGAAGGCACAACGAATAAGACTTATGTAGGCCTCCTTTCTGCCTTTTGAATGTGGCTAGGGGAGGAGCTAATGCCTGGTACAGTGACAGTCTTGTTGTAACCATAAGGACAACACTAGAAACTGGATGAGATGATAACCTGGTGTCCTGACATAGAAATGCTAAACTTACACTGGAATCACCCATCTCCAGATTTCTTAATGAGTAAATAAAATCTATCACTTAGGTCCCTGCTATTCAGGTTTGCTTCCACTTCTACATTTTTAAATTAAGTTGCAGGAAATTAAGCAGCAAAAATAATGTATCTGAAAATACAGAATGGCCAAGTAAGGTGGCAGGGCAGATGAACCTCCATTTAATACAGGGATATTGGTAATACCAGGCACTGCAAGCTCTGTTTCAGACTCTCTTGTCAAGTCCCGTCTACTGAGGCTATAGTGTTAAGGGAAATAGTGGGAAGCATTTAGGAGATTGGGTCATGTTGGCTATTTATTGTAGCCTTTGGCAAGCTCCTATAAGAAAAAGATAAATATAGGTTAGAGAACATCTATCAATAGGAAGAGAAGAAAAAGAACTCTTGTGAGCTACTCTCTGCTGGTAACCTGCAATCTAAGTTGGAAACTTATTCCATAATTTGGAAACTTGCTGGAGTCATGAGCAGAGTGTAGACATAGCAGGAGCTCAGACTGGCAAAATGACAGCCTAGGCCCCCAACCTCCTCTCATGCAGCATTATTTGCCAGGCAAGCAGACCAACCTGCTGGCAAAGTTCTCATCACAATGGGGCCTCCTCTCATACCCCTCATTTTGAATTGCCTCCTAGCAGCCACCATTAAATGAATAAAGACAGCTGGTAGACCTGACCCTCTGTGGTGGCAGCCATGGGAAGTGTCCTTCTCCAATCTCCCTTCAAGAAGGGACTTGCAATGACTGTTTAGCTGACAGCCTGCAGCTGACAGCCATTTGAGGCTGCTGCTCAGCTTTAGAGCCAAAGCCGCCCTTTCTGAAAAGTCTCCAGTCAATGGCTGAGGACAGGGGCTGTGAGAAGGAGAACAGAGGCCTGACTTCTGCCCAATGTGGGGCTGTTCTAATGAGATCTTTGTTCTGAACCCCTATCAATTACCAAAGACTTTGTCAGATCTGCATCAGTCTGAGGCTTTGCCTGCCCAATCTCACTTCCCCACTGTTTGCTTTCACAGACATTACATCTGTATCGTTGTTGGAAGGCTTGTCTTACTACTTTTTACCTTTTCAAGTATTACCCCTGAAAATGATCTCTTGCACTCCTAATTCCACCCCAGTCTTCTGCCTCCCGAGGGACCCAACTGACACGTGAATTGTAGAAATTGACTTGAATCATCAATATCAGAAAGCCCCTAAGATTTTAAAGGTAACTTACTGCCAGAAGAACCCTAAGAAAAGCAAAAACAAAAAAACAAAAAAAACAAAAAAAAACTTTTGAACTCCTGAAAAATGTCAGGATCCCAAATATTTGATCCAAAATGAAATGAGCTAGAAATCTATGCAATTTCCTTCTCTTGGTGTTTTTTGTTGGTTTCAACTTCTAAGCAGAGCATATCAAATGGGCCATCGGGGAAATGAACAGGGAATATTATCCATAGAATAGTATCAAAGCCTGCCAGAGGCTAACTAAGGAGCTGAATCCTCTGTCATTCTCATTACTCCAGGTCAAAAAGATCGGCTCTGGTTTATAGCACAGTGACTACTGTGTTTCCTATTACCTCCTTTTCCAGACACAGGCTTTAATTAAAGGTATCTTCTTCCTTCTGCATCACTGTCTTTGAAACGGTACATTGTCTTTTAGTTATAGGCTGCTGCACCGTAGCAATCCACAATGAGCCATGATGGAGATCACCAGTCACCCCAGACCCCAGGCTTGGTGCTAGCTACAGGAATTGGATGATCCTGAGCATCTGTTCTCCCCAAGACAAAGGTGAGAACATTCTGCCTACGGTGACTAAAGAAAGAATGATGTCAAGGGGATAGATTCTGATCAACACGCTGGCAACCCATCCAAGACATGCCCAAGTTTTTTTTCCTTTGTATGTGCTAATATACAATATTTAACAATAGATATTTTCTGAGACAAAGAGAACATCTGTTGGGGAGAGAGGGAAGTTCCCAAGGAAGGGCAGGCTCAGGGACGTGGTGTTGTGCCTTAAAGGCTAAGTATCTCAAACTCCATGTACCCTTATTTGTCTATCCCTGAGATTTTGATGGTGCTTGCTCTACTCACATAACCAGCCTCTCTCGACTTAGTAGAGGTTCTGCGAAAGCAAGTAAGACTAATCTGGCCAAGGGATTGGGGATGAGTAAGTGGGTGGGGCACAGGGTGGGTTAGGAAGATCTTCCCCAGGAAACTAATAATTGAAGTGGCAATAGAAGGATGAATAGGAGATAACCAAGTAAAGGGAAAGTCAAACATGCAACTCCGAATAAGCAGAAGGAGAATTATCACATATACAGAATTAAAAGACAGGCAACAGGGGCCTCCCCGGTGGCGCAGCGGTTGAGCGCTGGGTTGCGAAGCTGCCCGCGGCCTCTGCGGCGCCGGTTCGATCCCCAGCTGCTTCCCGGCCACCGGAGGAGGGTCCCGCATGGCGCGCAGACCTCTCCTGCCGCCCGCTGCTCCCCTCAGCAGCGTACTTCGGTCCTTCTGCCTGTTCTGCTCCCCGCTCTGGTGAATTCTCTCACCCTCCCGCGCTTCTGACTGTACCCAGTGCATGTATAAACAAAAAACAAACAAACAAACAAACAAATAAAGAAAGAAAACATGCCTCTATAAAAAAAAAAAAAAGACAGGCAACAGAGGGAAGGGAGTCTGGGGAAAGGTGAAGCTGCAGAGGCAGACAGGGTGCTTAGAAGCCATGTGGATAGATAGCATCAGTTTTCATGGGAGAGAAGTAGAAGGCCATAGAAGAATTTTAATTAAATGGTGTTTTTATGTGTATTTTTCAATGCTTATTAATGTGTGATGACTGAGGGTTATTTATTTAACTGCCTTGGCAAGCTGATTATAGAATTGGAAGACTGGTGATACACTTTGCAAACTGCTCTCAGGTGAGAATCCTTCTCTATACTTGCTGATTATGAAAATTTCCTCCAGTCCTTTTTGCTTTTCATTATCAACAGACACTTGAGTAGCCCAGAAAGTGATCTGGTCGCTGATATGGACTGAATAAAAGTGTAGTGCTGTGTTTGTATTATGATAGATTTAATGTATGCTGGCTCACGGCATTAACACTATCAGAGGAATAAATGGAAAGTTATTCTGGGCTGAGAGGGTAAAGAGATCAGTTTATGGGAAAGAGTCTCCTTATGCACATATTCTGTAAACTACAGATCAAAAACCAAACAAGGAGCACCGGTCATGAATAATGAAATCACATACGCAAAGGTCTGGCCTGAGTGAGACATCTGATCATTTCTTTTTAAGGAAAAATCAAGGTATCTGCCTAGTTCTGAATGCTTTGAAGATAAGTGCTGAAAGCAGAGCAAGATAGTTGCCCTATTCAGTAGAGACAGGTGAACTTTCAAAATTGGGTTCATTCAAATAGTGTGCCCCAAAGACTTCTGCCAGACAAGGGTCACAATGGCTTTCAGAGCATTTGAGGGACACTTTAATCTCCAATAATTTAGCTGTCCCATGATGCCTGGCAGCTAGGGACTGAGCTAACCTTACCTTAAGTCTTTACTTTGGACTAAAAACCCAATCCTAGATCTTAATCAAGAAAATTCTGAAGTAGCAGAGTTGTCAGAAAAACATAACACAACCACAATCAAAGCCACAATCATGCCCCAGGCAAGTACATTTCTCAACTTCTAATCATTCCCCAACCCGCTAAGCTTTCTCCCTGCCTCACTGTGTCCTCAGTTCTAATATAACTGCTGATACTTTGACAGGGAGCTCATTGTGCAGATGGACCTGGTACTATCCCAGTTTTAGCGCTAAGCCTGTGTCCAAGGGCAAACAAACAGAGCTAGCAGTTGTCCTCCTGGACACATGCAGGGATACTCGTGTCTTCCTTTCCCCTTCTTTTGTTTCCCCATCCTCTCTTCTCATTTATCAGCCTACACTTCCCTGTAACCTCCAGAAGGTTAGTGTTTCTCATGATTCCACCCTTAGTTTTCTTTCCTTCCCTTTTCCTCTTTATCTTTATGCTGGGCTGAATGGTGTTTCACCCCAGCCACCCCCCCAACCTCAGACTGTTAGACCTTATTTGGACTTAGGGTCTTGTCAGCAGTAATACGTTATGATGAGGTCATTCAACTCCCAACATGACTTGTGTCCTTCTAAGAAAAATTGAGGACAAAGAAGGGAGAAGACCATGTGACAACAGAGGCGGCCCCTGGAAGGCTGCAGTTGCAAGCCAAGGGACACCAACAAGAGCCAGCACTACCTGAAGCTGGAAGAGCCTGCAGGGAGACTGGGGCCCTGGTGACAACCTGACAACTCACAGACTCCTGAGCCATGAGAGTGTAACTTTCCACAGCTCATGTCACCCTGTTTGCAGGAGCTCTATGATAGACCTAGGAAGCTGATACAACCATCTTCTGGAGTAAGTTTAGTCAATCTTCTTGGTTTCAGTTGCTTCTAGTTCTCAACTGCTAACTTGGAGCATTCTCCCAAGTTTTAGATCTGTATTTTCAGATACCTGCTCAAACAGCGGTACACCCGTTGTCTGTGTAATATAGCCAAGGCTGAATTTGTCTCTTCCACATACCTGCTTTCCCTTCAAAAATTTTTTAATCTAAGTTACTGACATTGCGAAACCTCTGCCTCCAGAAACTTAGCATTACCCTTGATTATCCTTCCTTCTCTTCTTCCTTCATTTATTGACCATTACAATACAACCTCAATTCTCCCTTGGGAACTGCTCTCTGCAGTGTTGGGTGTGCCATAGAGTTCATGTCCAGCTGGATCCAGAGTGCTCTCCACAGCTAGTTTTCAGACATGTAACTGAACTTGTCTGATGCACCTGGATACAGGAGTGGTGGGGGAGCTCCAGTGGGGAGCTGGTTTGGGTAGGAGATTTACATGAATTCCTGAGGATATAACCTACACACAAATTCCTGGCTTCACCAGTCTATGATAATAAAACAAAGCCATGCTTCCCTTTTATACTTCAAATTATTATGGCAGGAGACCTCATCTTGATTGCTTATAGGAAGCGGGTCTTCTTCAAAAGGTCCTTGTGTTATTTCTGGAAGTCCCTAGACAGATGTCTCATCTGCATTCACAAACCCAACTGGCACCTGCTAGCATCAGTGCATTAGTGCATTAGTCCTTGACACATTCTGGCCACGTGTGTCAGAGCCCATCAGAGCCTGCGTGAGACAAGAGAATAATCGACTCCTGCTGTGAGGAAGGGGGCTAAGGATTCTCATTTAATTGAAGAGGCAGGGGAGAAGGGGAGCCAGGACCCCAAGAACCGGAACCAGCACTCATCCTCCATGTCTCTTTCTTCCCATCTCATTTCTACTTGTTTTTGCTCTTCTTTATATACTAACTTCGCTCTCTCTCCTCACCCATATGGCACAGAACAGTGTCATGAGCCAATCCCAGGAACAGAATCTCGTGATCTCTCTGTGGTTCTCATGCCCATGTCAGGGCTGACACTGTCTAGCGAAGACAGTTAGCTAGGGCTGGGTCACAAGCCCACTTCTGCAGCTGGCAGAGAGTCTGTTACTAAAGGAAAGAATGGCAGCTAAAAATCAACAGCCTCCACAGCCACCACACATCCTGTCTGGTGTGTCTGTGTCTACAGCTTCCATAGCCATTCAGTTTAACCTCACCACTGGCAAAGGCGCCCCAAGACCCACAGCATAAGCAGCACTGCTGAAGCCCAAGTTGTAAAGCACATCACTAAGAAGGGTGTCTTTTTATGTGAAAATTCATCATCTGATACCCCAGGACCTCCAATGAATTCAGCAGCTCCATTGAAGGATGTGAGAGGAAGTAAGATGGATGCAATGTCCGAGGCGTGGATCTACATGAGAGGAGGTAAACGTTATCAGAAGCAAGAAGATCAAACAGCATCTACCACAGCTGTCCTTACAGACATGTTAAGTTAGCACCAGGTGACATCAAGAGTTGGGAACTTCGAGATCAAACCAGCAGGTAGAGGTTTATTGGCCCAGGATTTCTTTTAATGGGTGTGTGCATATGGGGATGGGAGTGGTGGCTGAAAAACCCAAGTGAATAAGCCAGTGGCTCTAGATAGAGTCAAGAGTCTTTATAGAATTACTGGCTCTTTATGTCTTTCTCAAAGCATCCAACCATGCATATTCTCCTGAAGGCCCCTTACTTACAAGGGCTTGCCTTCTGCTTGTAGGCCCAGTGGCCACTTTGCACCAGCAACAATAATGCAGCACAATGCCGTTTGGATGAGAGCCAGCAAGGAGCCAGATGGGGTGAACTGGAGGAGTGTGAGCAGTGCTGTTTGCTCCTGGAGTGGGAGTCCTGGTACCACTCTTGACCTGGACCAGTTGTCACAGAATGGGAGGCAGATAGTTCTACTGCACGCCAGTTTGCACCAATACAGGCCAAGACCACTGGGCCTGCCCTGGTGGAGCCTGACTGTAGCTAGTCAGTAGAGCCAAAGTTAGCAGCCAAGACTGATTTAAAGAGGCCATCCAGGCTTATTCTCACTTGTGGCATGAAATACAAATGATTGTGCTTACCGAGAGAGGCTTAGGGAATACAAGTTTGTGGCTTGACAGAGTGTAATTAACACATCAGCTACACAAAGCCAGAAGACGGACTCCATAGCACCACCGTGATTACTCCCAGGAAACACACTGTAATTGTATCATCCCGTCCAAATGCACTGGGACAAGCATTTATGTTTCTGGATGAAAATCAAGGCAGATTAAGAAATGCTTATGCCAGAAGCAGCTTCCCCGACCAGCATGAGGAGGCAAGAAGTGGGAGGAGCCAGAAGGGGCTGGTTAAATAATTGCACCACTACACAATAGCATGCAATGTATTAGGAATTACATTGCAGAAGAACATACAACTACATAGAGAATGTCTACAATATAATGAAGAAAGCATAATACAAAGCTAAAGAACGAGTATAATCACAGGACCTTCAAATGCTTGTTTTTGTGTGCTTTTCTTGTATTTCTAAAATTTGTCTTTGAAATTGGATTACTTGTATGAGGAGGAAGCTGATTGGCTTTGACAAAGCCACCCTAAAGGTCAGAAAGACCTTTCTCCAAACATTTCTCTTTAATTACTCCTATCCCTCTTTCATTGCCTGGCACGGAGTCCTGCCCGGGAGATAAGTCCTTTCCCTTTTCTGCTGCTGCTAATAGTTGAAACCACCAGGGGACACATATTCTAGGGGTCTAATCTGATACACACTGACAGGACAGAGTGAGCCATTTCAATGGGGTCTTGGAAAATAAAGGCCTTAACTTGATGGTATTCTATAAAAATCCTACTAAAAAAAATAGATTATAACAAAAATACCACAAGGAACGGCCATCTGTTGTGAATGGCATAAAGGAAATGTCTGCATGGGGAAGGAGGTGGAGCCAAATTATCTCCAACGGCTCCTCTGAACCTCAAATTCTATGACATATACAGCAAGCCTGTAGCCTCTCCGCAGGCGGGAATGCAGGAAACACTGCACGCTGCTCTGGCATTTACTGTGACTCTGGCCTCCACTGCCTGCTCAGGCTCAACTTGGTCAACTGGCCCATATTCCATGATCCACAAACCTCACCTCATCTGTAGCCCGTTTCTCCTTAGAATAGAACCTGGACATCCCCATGTGTCAGCCCCATCTCTCTGGGTTCCTGTGTGTCCCTCCCTTTCCTCTGCCAGTGCACATGGCTTGAATGGTGGTGTGAAGCTTCTGTTACCACCAGATGCCAAAGGGGAGCAAGGGCTCAACTTTACCCCATCTTATTCCTCCACCCCATCCCATTGGCATAAGCATCAAATCCCAGAATGCAGCCTGGGCATGGTGCCGTGGTAAAGAGCAGGTACAACTCACTGGTGGGGTCAGGCTCCAGGCTATGCTGAGTATAAGTTGAGGTCACTGTGTGTGTTGTGTATCTGGGCTTAAGGAGGGACTTTTCAGATCACAAATAGGTTTCACCACCCTCCCTGCACATTACAGTGACAGCTGAGAGCCATATTTCAGGCCCTCATCTTAACTCATCTCACTTTTCTCAAAGATGGGTGTTACAGAGAAGGGCCTGTGAATCTTAAGATATTACAGAGCTCAAAATATCTTGTCCAGGGTTATGCAGAGAAGTGACAGAGCAGGGGTTCAACCAGAATTGTCTGTCTCTTAAGGATTACCTAGTCCATTAAAAATGAGATTTTGTGAATTTTTTCTGAGGGTCACAGCCTTTCAAAAGAACATCAGTGAGTGGCTGCAAAGGTCATGCTTGTACCTCAACAATATTTCAGTTTAAGTTTCAAGTTACATGTAATTAAATTGTGTAATTTAGAATATAATGATGCTGCTGTATGAGCAAGATAGACACAGAGTGGTGCTTGCTCCTGAACACAAAAGAGCTGTTTAATTTTAACAAGATAATTCAAATGTTTGCTTTGCCTAAAGCTCATAAAATGCCATTTCATTAAATCATGTCTTCATTTATGTAAGATGACTGTCACATCAAAGCTATTTTTTGTTATAGAAGTTAGAACAACATGGTGCATTGTTATTATGAACACACTTTTTAGAATAAAACACACCTTTTTCTCATTTAATAAATAACTGCACATCTGCCATGTTCCAAGCAAGGTGCTAGGTAGGAGGGTAGAGCAGATTTTCTCTATTAAGTGAGTGGAGAGATAGAGAAATGGCCCCTAGGAGAAAGCAGGTTCTAATGCCTCAAGTGTTACCTTACATGGGAAGATTCTCTGGTTCATTTAAGGGTCTTGCCATGGGGAGATTATTTCTAGACTATCAGAGTGACCCCTAAATGCAATCATACATATTCATATTAGAGTGAAGAGATTTGGACACACGAGAGAAGGCAACAGAACACAGGGAACATGTCTGCTTTGAAGAATGAAGAGATAAACCCTGTGCCACCAGGGAGGCTCTAAGTCTCAGCATTATCAACTATCACCAGCCACTGCAGCATGAGTTTGATCCCCTGCCAGGGAGCAACTCACATGGCACAGCAGACTTCTCCTATCCTGCCCGCTGCACCCCTCAACAGTGTATTTCAGTAGATCTGCCTGTTCTGCTGCCCACTCTGTCTCTGGTGAATCCTCTCATACCCCACATCTCTGGTCTACACCCTAGATCTTGTATGCATAAGTAAATCTTTATTAAAAAAAAAAAAAGACTGACGAGATAGCCAATGAATGCTTGCATCGCAGCTCCCAAAGTGACAAGAGGCAAGACAGATTCTTCTCTAAAGCTATGGACAGAGTGTGGCCCTGCCAACCCCATAGGGTCACTCATTTTGGCCCAGTGATGCTGATTTCAGATGTCTGCCCTGAATTACTGTCAGAGAAGTCAGCTAATGTGCTGTATGGAAACTTGATTCCATCAGACCTGGGAGACGCGATGAATTGTTAACTGGAGGGATCACTTCAGAGGATACAGACCAGGAAGGCTTCTCTGCAAGTGAGCATTCTACAGTCGAGGCTGGAGCAAAAGCAGCTGACACAGAGGCAGGTAGAACAGGTAGGCAGGATTCCATGGGTGTGAGAAGCACTGGAAAGCCAACACCCCCATTTCTGGGTGTCCATTCCCAAGAATAGGAAATCATCTCAAAAAAGGACATGCTCCACAATGTTGATTGCAGCAGTATTTGCAGTAACTAGAACTGTGAAACCACTTCAGTGCACATTGATAGAGGACTGGATGCAGACGTGATAAATCCACACAGTATTATTATTCAGCTATGTGGGAAGATGAAATGTTACCATTTACAGCAAAATAGGACTTTGAGGGAATTATGTGTAGAAAAGTATGTCAGAAAAACAAAGATAAATATTGCATAATTTCCCACAAACGAGTAAAATAAGGAATTGAGCAGATGCACTGAGAAAGCAAAGCAACTATCAACTAGCCAAGTGAGGTTTCTGATTAAGAGGGAAGGGGGACAGAGAAAGACAAAATGGTAGGTGGTGGGTGGGGGAGAGATCACCACAGGGAAGGGGGAAAGAATGGCCAGGGAGATTGAAGCACAAAAGATGAGGACAAAGGGCTACTCCCCAATTTTGCTCAGGCCCTCAGTGTTTTGCTGGATGACTAGAGTCCTTTGCACCCTAGGATTTTTGCTTTTTAGCTGTTTACCTTGGACAAGTTACGTAACTTCTCTGGTCCTTGGTTTCATCATCTGAAGAGTGAAAACAGCAGACTCCCCTCACAGTAGGGTTATAGGGATTATGCAAGAGGGCAAAATGCTTCCAGCATCGAAGTCCTTATAATCTCACCTGCCATGATCTTCATCACCACCATCCTCCTGCTCATTGTCATCCCAATCAGTTCCCCTTCTTTGTTTCTCAATCCTTCCTACACACCATGGCGAGATCACCCATCTAAATGCTGCTTTGATTAAATCACTCAAAGCCAACACCTTTGATCACTGTAAGCCACAGGATGCAGCTCCTATATCAAGTGTGAGCTCCACAACCCGACCTTCAGCCCCTGTACTTTTCTAGTCTTCCTGCCTCCCTACTTATTTCTGGCAGCACAGCCCAATGGTGGCCCTCACTTTCCACAAATGTGATAGATTCCCTTTTTCACCTCCTTTGCCTGCACTTGCATTCCCCACAGCTGCTTCCAGGTTGTATCCTCTGGTCCCTGCGCTTCTGTCTTTAGAACCTTTCAATGTTCCTCATCCCTCCTCATGGGATCCTTACCTTCTCCCCCTAAGTTCATGTGTCTGTACTGTGATAAACTAGAGACCCTCCTTCCTGCTGGCCTTTACCAGAGTACCTGGATCAAAACAATTTATTCCAAAGCAGTGCACCAGCCTATACCACATCACCCTCTGCAACAGGCGTGATGCCAGGAGAAGCCGAGGATTCCCCAGTCAATGCACCAAAATACATTGGGCAAAACCAAAGAGATCACAGGGTCCCCACCTTGTTAATAGGAAAAAGCCCATGTTGCCCATTCTAGGGTTTGGGCTACCCTCATGTATAAAAGCAAAGCAATCTAACTCTAGTGTGCTTAAAGATTTTTAATCAACAAGAGATTCAAGGGAATTAAAAGCAGGAGAGAGAAGGATGTCAAAATATAGATTCCCAATCAAACTCCAAATCACCCAGCCCCTTGTGAACCAAGGTGGTGTCAAACAGGCAGAGCCCAAAGAAAAGCAATCAAGGCCCCAAAGCAGAGCCGTGAGAACAAATACAAGGACTTTCTGGCAGAGACAGAAGCAGGAGGTTGGGAAGGGCCGAGAGGGCTGGGAGAAAAGAAAAGCAAAGTTCATAATGTACCGCATAAGCCAAGTGCAGAGTGTCCAGAATGAGACTGCTAGAGTGTCCTAACACAGCCAGATTGCCCAACTTGCCAAAGAACCAAAGCATGAAAAGAAGTTAGCCCACACATCTAGGATTTTAAAGCCAAATGGCTACTCAGCTCTGTCCCTAATCCCCAGCAGCCCCCCTTATTCAGGAAGCCTGGTTCATGACACATTGGGAGCTGCAGGGCCCAGCCCTGGGTTATCAGTAGCACAGGGATAGAAGGGGAGATGGTGCTAGTTCCCACAGCTGCAGCACCAGCTGGATGGCCAGGACCCCAGCCTCATCCTCTAACAGAATCAACTACCTCCTAATGAGCTCCCCCCGGGGGAGGCTTCTTCAAAGAAAGAGCAAACATTAATGAAACTTACGTGGAACCACAAAACCCTCCACATAGCCAAAGCAAACCTGCCTAAAAGGAACTGAAGTATACTTCCAGACTCCTAGACAATACTACAGAACAATGGTAACCAAGAGCAATGGTAATGAAATAAGACACATAGGCCAATGGAATAGAATTGACAGCCCAGAAATAAACCCACACCTATATAGTTATATTTGCAACAAAGGAGCCAAGAGTATCAAGTATAGAAAGGAAAGTCTCTTTAGCAATGTGGTGCTGGGAAAACTGGACAGTCACATGCAAAAGAGCAAAACTAGACTATCTTATACTATGCACATGCACATACACACACAGACACACACAATTAACTCAAAATGCATTAAAGACTTGGACGTAAGACCTGAAACCATAAAATACCAAGAAACATAGATAAAACACTCCATATTGATTTTACAGATGACTAACTACTTTTGAAAAACAAAAGTAAAAACAAATAGGATTACCTCAAACTAAAGTGCTTCTGCGCAGAGAAAGAAACTATGGTTAAAAGAAACACTACTGAATAGCAGAAAATATTTGTACACCATACATCTGACAAAGGAACGATATCCAAGATTTACCAAGAACATTTACAAATCAACAAAAAACAAATAACCCAATGGAAAAAGGGGTGAAGAGTTAAAAAACAGATGGTCAACAGGCACATTGGAAAAAAAAAAAAGCTCACATATCAGGGAAATGCAAATCAATACCACAAGGAGATACCACCTCATATCTCTAAGAATGGCCCATATCACAAAGAGACATGCCCTCTTGGTGAGGGTATGGAGAAAAAGGAATTATTGGTGAGAACGCAGACTGGTCCAGCCCCTATGGAAAGAAGTATGGAGGTTTCTTAATTATTTAAGATAGATCTAACATATGTTCCAACAATTCCATGCCTAGGTATCTACCCAAAGAATGTAAGGCATTCATTTGAAGGCATCTATGCATGCCATTATTTATTGCAGCATTTTTTTACAACAGTAAAGTTACGGAAACAACCGAAGTACCCAATGACAGTTGTGGTATATACACACAGGAATACTACTCATCTATTGAAAAACAAAAACTTGCCATTTGCAACATCAATGGCACTAGATGAGATTATGCTAAGTGAAATCAGCCAGAAGGAGAAAACAAATACCAGATGATTTCACTAATATGCAGAGTATAGAGAAATAAAGGAAGTGGCAAAAACCAAAGCAAAACAAACCGTAAAAATCTGACTGAGTCTGTGAGAGGGGGTGGGTGGGGGTGGGGACCAAACGATGGATGGAAGATTGGTGCTTTGGGAGAGCCTATGGTGAGGTAACATTCCTGAAGAGGTGTGAACCTGTACCCCTAAATTTACAGAGTGTAAATGAAAGTTGCTTCAATAAAAAAATGCAAATTTTTGTGGGTCTGCTAATCCTAAGAGACCAGATTAGCCAACCTTTTTTGTTACCTGCGGTCTGCATTCCTACACAAAATCAGAACTGCCCAGTCAATGAGTCATAGGAGCCAAACCTTACAAGGTACCTTTCAAATCAACCAAGAGTTTAAAGCTTGACCACTGTGGAAAGGCTATACATCACGAGGTATGATGGGGAACACCTGGGGGCTGAGGACTGATGTATGACAAGGGACCCCAGAAGCTGATCAGTGGAAAACCTGGTTAAGATTGAAACCATGGATGGGGATGCTCTCAATTACAATACCAAGTCATCAAGCAGCTAAGAAGTGCCTGGACGGCAAACTCACAACCCCATAGTATAGAGCACATTTTCTAGCTTCACCCCTCCCTTTTTGTCCTGTTCCCCTTACAACTGATGCTGTATAATTATTCTATCAATAAAAAGTCCAGGATCTTGCTCTTCGGCAGCATCCTGCATCCTACAGCTTGCTCCACAACTCCCATTCATCAGCATGGTGTGTCACCGCAACAATTTTTTTTAAATTGTTTTTTTAAAAAATTTAAAAATTATTAAAAACTTACAGAAAGTGAATAAAGACTTGTAAAGAGAGACAAAACTATTAAAGAGATTACAACCTCTCAAACTGGTTAGGTTTTTCTCTCTTGTCTCCCATATATTTTCTTATATATCAACCATAAGTGACTGCAGCGCAGGTCCTCCCTAGTGCTCTACCTCCGGTGGCTCTGGTTCATGCATGAAGCGACTCACATGCAAAGGTGCAGTTGCCTGTTCCTCTCAATTGAATATCTGTCTAGTTACTCTTCAGAAACGAGTCCATGAAGAAATACAAACCCAATGAGATTAACATCACAAATCTCTTCCACAACATGGGGTGCCTGCTATCTTTGCCTCTTAAGTATACAGCAGGTATCCAGATACCAGCTATTTCCCAGTGATTAAGAACCAAGAGAGTTAAATTGATGATCTGAGATTCCACCTTGGGGCATTAACTTCAGTCAATTATTGAAGTTACGGCTAGTTTTGAAATAGCGTTTGCTTTAAATCTCCAATAATGTAAATCTCACAGGCAGAAAGAGTCCCTCAGCAGCCATTCCGGCTCCAGTGAAAAGCCAGAAAAGACACTAAGGAGTTAAGGGGTGGTAAAGACCAGGGTCTGCCATTTAACTAACAACAATCACCTTTAACATACAGAAAAGAGATAAATCTTTTGTTCTGTTTCATTCATGTAGTCGCAAGAAGCCACGGATTTGGATTTCAAATTATGCCACAACAGTTCATTTACATAAATCATAAATGAGAATATATTGTTAGGAATAAAACACAAACACCAATCTAGGCAGGCCCTTCTCCCTTGGTGACTGTTATATTTGTTTATATATACTATACCATTAAGAGCTAAACTCCTAGAATTTGTTCATTTAACCAATATTTCCTAGCATGCACTGTGGTCTGTTAGGCAGTTGGCCCTAAGGAAATTTTGGAACCGTCTCCTAAGCGAGAGCAGATATGCACACACAGTTGCAAATGCCATAGCAGAGACTTAGTTTACTAGACTGCGTGCCAAAGTACCAGAAGCCAGTGCTTAAAACAACAGAAATTTGTTCTCTTACAGTTCTGAAGGCTACACGTTCAAAGTGAAGCTGTCGGCAGGGCCACGCTGTCTCTGAAGACTAGCGGAAGATCCTCCAGCTTGTTGTCAGCAATCCTTGGCGCGCCTTGGCGTGTGGGTGCATCACGCTCACCTCGGCCTCCCTTAGGACGCAAACTCCTCCCATGAGTCTGTCTTCTTATAAGGGCTGCAGGCAAGTTAAGAGTAGGTGCTCTCACCTGAGTCCAATAGCAGTTCATCTTAACAGATTCCATCTGCAATGGTCCTGTTTGCAAATCACTTGAGGCATGGCAGTTAGGAGGTCAGCATATTTTTTGGGTTGGATGTAATTCAACCCATAACAGAGGAATCTTTATTCAGTCCTCTTGTGAATGAGAGCAAAACTGTAAAATTAAACTCTGTGTGTATGCAGGACTCAAGGCATCAACATAATCTAGCTCATTTGAAGGGGTCAGCTTTTCCCACTGCTTCCCATATCTGTCCTCTTAGCTTCACACCAGCCCTACCAGAAGCATCTGGGGCCCATGAGCTCTAACGGGGGAGCGTGGGCCCCTCAGCTTTCTCCTTTCTTTTATTTTCCTCTATGGCATCTTATTCTGATCTATAGAATATATTTTTTAGACATTAATCAACCAATTCTTACCATGGGGGCCTTAAAATTTTTCAATTCTAGTAGCTGTCAGTTGTATATTTTGAAAAACAAATTGTAATTTTTGAGCAAAATTGTGTGGAGAAGCCTATCGTGAGCAGACTTCGCAGACAGATAACCACCCAACAACTAAGTCTCCATTGTGAACTTCTCCATTGTAAAGCTGCCATGGTGCCCTCAGGCCGGTGTGCCATTCTTCTAGGTGAAGCCTACTTTTAGGCTCACAACTGTAGTGCTTTCCTTGAGTGAAAAAAGTTGATATGATCAAGAAAGAGAAAAGCTCTTTGCAAGCTGTGAATCACTAAATAGGGGTTAATTTGGAGATCTTCATTTCCCCATATCATTTAAAACAATGTCATCATCCATACTAAGTGCTCCTGTTGGGCAGCTGGTCATGCAGAAGGTCCCTTGACAGATTCTAACAGCTTAGGCGGAAAGGATCTTTCCCCACCTCCTCTCCCTATGCTCACTCCAGCCTGAACCCAAAGCAACCCAGTGGGTGGAGAGGGGATGGAGTTGTTTATATCTTTCTTCCTTGCAGGCTTCTGAACACTTGTCTGACCATAGGTAGAGATGGGGAGAGTAGGATAGTGCTTTGTGTATTGATGTTAATGATCCTGACTGATCAAGACATGGGTGTAACTAAAATGGAGGTAGTAATTTAAAAAGAAAGCAACCAGTTGTTTATGAGACACTGATAAACAGACTGATGCAAGGATAGATAAAAATACTGCTGTACTGAGAAGGCAAACCCAAAATAAAATTAACATATGGCTCTGATAATACATAGCTGAAAGCAGTATAAACACCAGAGCTGAATTAAGCCAATCTGCAAAGCTTTGGGCTCCATGCCTGTGGGTGGTTCTCTGAAGCCTCCTCCAGGTTTTGGCAATGGCCAACAGTCTTCACCCAGACAAGCAGCCCTTCCCTCACAGGGAGCTGACAGGGAAGGGTCAGACCCAAATGCCCCTCCAGCCCCAGTCTCCTAAACCTTGACTTACACACACACACACACACTCTCTCTCGCTCTCTCTCTCTCTCTCTCTCTCCTATATTTGCAAAGTGCATGTTGGCAACAGATGTGTAACCAAGTCCTCCTCTAGCTAGATACACAAACACCACTTGGTCAGCTGCGTTCCAAGCTCAGGCCTTCAGAATTGGCAGATTGTGAGAAAATTTGGGACATAGAAAATCAGTGCCCCCAAAGCAGTAGAAATTGAAAATCTTGATTGAAATTTTCTTCAGCATTCCTTAGAGAATAGAATCTGGCTAGTTTAAAAACCAAACAAAATCCCTGGAGGAAAATGTAACATTCTCCAAAATTCAAAATGTGTGCAAAATATAAATCTCTGACTTTAATTTTTGGAGTGTCTTCCTCCACCCCACCCCAGTAACACTCTATAAAGTCCTCAAAGATAGGAATTGAGAACTGTTCTCCATTTCCTTCCAGCATATTTTAGCATTTTATTTTAAATTTCTGAACTTTGTTGGGGCCTCCTCCTTAGCAACAAATATCATTAAATCAACAGTCTCAGCAACCCAAGCTTCAAACTCCTCATGTGAGATGTAACACAAACTACATTCAAAATCCACACCAAAATATAGATCATACACTAATCAAGAGCCCCTTGAATAATCCACAATGTCATTCTCAAAATGGCTTCTAACAAAATGTATGCCCAGGCATAACAAGCTCATTTTTTCCAATACAAATTGCAATTCAAGTCCAAGGATTCGTTTGCATGAAATATTCTTTCCAAGAAGTTCCTCCCAGGTGAGGAATTTTAAATGTGTTTTCCTCTCTCGACAGGGAAGGCAGACAAATGACATTGGCTGGTCAAGGGTTATATTTCTCAGAGCCAGGATATTCCAAATGGTTTCTCATTCCAAGGGATCAATAAACAGCCAGGCTTATATGCATAAAACTGTCTTAGCCTCACCAGTGCTAACGCACACCATTTCTTGAGCTTCCCCCAAGGTGGAGTCTTAAAAAATCCTGCCATCACTGAAATATGTATAGTAACAAAACCAATAAAAGGATGAAGATGAGAGAGACAAACTCAGCTCTGGATGTGCCCTCAAGACAGTTGTTCAGTGCAGTTCAGGCTTTTTTCTTGTGCAGAAGAAACACAGACCAAATTTAACTCTGTCAGCAAAATCAAGCCCGTATTTCTGACACTGTCCTCTTTGCCCCAGACAGGACCTGTAAGAAAAACAGTCTATGGAAGATGAATTAATGTGACAGGCCAATCACAGTTAATCACAGAACCCCGTTGAAGGACCTCAGACCTGCACAAGAACACAAAGATCAAAAATGTTTAAGTGCTTTAATCTCCACACATAGACTTTGTGCTTAAGCTCTGGATGGCCAGGCTAGGAATACAGGCGTTTGGTGCCCTCAGTCACTGCTTGTCCCCAAGTGTCCACTCTTGGCTCCACAGCCTGTTCATACCCCAAAGGGCCAGGGCACATGTACTACCACACATTTCCCTCTATACCCACATCTCCTTCTGAAAGCAGAATTACGGGGAAATTTGCCTATCCTGGAAGGTTTAGTAGGCACACGTGTGCTTTTCAAAAACAGGATGACTTTTCTGAGAAACCTTTGTGAGGAGGCACGATCAGAGCCATCTGCTATAGTTTTTTCCTTGGCAACTTCTCTTTCCTTCTCTCTATTCTCCATCCCTCTAATACTGTGCCTATAAACACACTGACCTTAAGACCCTAAGTCCAGGAAGTTAAACCTCCTGTTGCATTTTCTTTTCCCCAAACCCTTCCCATCAAATCACAAGATGAACCGTTTTTCTGCAAATAGAGCTGTCGGGTCAACCATGCCTGTCCATTCATTCAGCCAGCCAAGAACCTTCTATCAGTATTGGTATGGACCCTCAGTGAAGACAGGCAAACTTGTAAGAATGCAGAAGACCAGTAGCAACAGTGAAACTCTCCAATGTGACAGCATCCTTGGAACCCCCTTAACAAATGGGAAAGAGCATTAGAAAGACTAGCACCCAATAGCAGGTGTTTATTGATAGTCCACTGAGGGCTAAACAATGGTCTGGGCTCTGTAGGTAGAGAGGGACACACTTGATAGAAATAGACTTTGATACTGACTTTGAGGACTGTGCTTAAAAGGGCTTGCAGAGAAGTGAATGTTTTTACAGCACGATGTGGGGATTGACATAGGTGGGAGGAAAAACAACTTAAAGAGAGGCACCTCATTTTTCCAGAACAACTAGGAACAGTTTCTCAGAGGATATTAATCACTTAGAAATTTTAAAGGAGAACATTGAAGGAGCCGAGAACCTGATGAACCATTAGTGTCTATGGCACATTGGGCCCCAAGAGCTTGCAGAAGTGTTAAAAGCCAAACTGACCTGGATTTGAACCAGGTCTCTGACCTACTAGCAGTGTATGTGGCCCTGAGCAAATCACTTTGCCTTGTTGAGTTTTTTTATGAATCTATAAAATGGGGACACTAATATCTACCTCACAAAATCATTTTAAAGATAAAATGCCACACCATGGGCAAAATACTCTGGTGCCCAGCACATTCCAGGCTTTCAGTGCAACTTCTATGACTTTGTATATTTTGTGCATTAGCTCTTAAGTCGAGAGATGGACCACATTTAAGAGCTTACCAAAGGAAAGAAGACAGTTGTAAGGTTTTTCTCTCTCAAATTTGCATTTAAAAAGGGAAATAATGCTGCTCCCCTTGTCATTGTGTTAGTGAAAGGAAAGAGCTTGCTGGTTCTCCCCTTTGAGCCTACCACACTTTGAGGGATATTTGAAGAGTCATCCTATCAAAGGAAAGGCTGCCCACAACACCCCATTTCAGGAGCCCATTTAGTGTGCTCACAGCCCACGTGCACACTCAACACTGTTTCAGGTGGCGGCTATGTTCCCGTACCTTAGGGTGACCTACTGATTCTCAGCAAGGAACTAACTGCCCTGCTGGCACAAGTAGCTCTATTCTGTGCACTGGGGCAGATTGGGGTTGGGGGGGCTGCAGCAGACCCTTGGCGTGTATGTTTAGGGACAGGGCAGGGTGAGGAGACAGGGAACAGGTGCTCACTCCATTCAGTCTGCTAGTCTGAAAACAGACCCGGGCACCCCATATGTCATCTCCCCAATCACAAGGTAGGTTTGGCAACACCTGCGTCTGTGGGAGTACAGATGAATATATTTGTACTGCTAAGTCTTATAAGCTTCAGCTCCAAAACAAAGTGATACTTTTGAGGAAGCCTTTTCTGATTCCTGGAAAAAGAAGTCAATGTCTGAACATGTCTGTAAACCCTACGGGCACCCCTCCCTTCTTGAGTGCACACCCCAGGGCTTCCCCTTTGCTCACTTTGCACCAGCCACAATGGCTTCCCTGCTGCTCCTCAAACTGCTCCTGCAACTCCCTCCTCTTAGTTGCTGCCTGTGCTGTAGCATTGGCATTTTCTCCACCATTATCCACCTGGTTCACTGTCTCCCCTTCTTTCTTGCATTATAGCGAAGATGTCACTTTTCAGCAAGGTCTATGCACCCTATTT
Source organism: Talpa europaea (assembly GCF_964194135.1). NCBI lineage: Eukaryota > Metazoa > Chordata > Mammalia > Eulipotyphla > Talpidae > Talpa > Talpa europaea. The sequence continues at coordinate 98,426,784 of NC_140072.1, forward strand.
AGCTACAGTATCCTCCCCAGCAACCTTTCTCCATTTGACTTTTCTCCTTGGCATTTATCATCAGGTGTCATAGATTTGTTTTCTAACTCTTCGTATTTATTGTCTGTCTTCCCCTAGCCCCTGACTTGATTGCTGCCTCACTGGACTATAAAGACTCCATGGCATCAAGAATTAAAAAATCTGTTTGTTTTACTGTTGTGGCCCTAATGCCCAAGACATAAAAATCAATAAATATTTGTTAAGTGAATAAGTAAATGAGATTTTTTTTTTACAAAACATTTTTCAAAAACCTGTTACTCCCTCTACCTTATTTTCTAATATCTACAGATATGCCCCCCATATACACACAGAGGAGACTGCAGAGCTGAATTAAGAATAAATGTACTAGGACCTCCCTTGGTGGTACAGGGGTTAAAGTCTCAGCACTATTAAGCTATCACCAGGCACTGCGGCAGGAGTTTGATCCCTGGCCAGGGAGCTACCCACATGGCGCAGCAGACCTCTCCTGTCTCGCCCCACTGCTCCCCTCAGCAGTGTATTTCAGTAGATCTGCCTGTTGTGCTCCTCACTCTATTTGTTGAAGCCTCTACCTCCCACCCCATACCTCTAGCCTATACCCCAGTTCTTGTATGTATAGATAAATAAAATAAATCTTTTTTTAAAAAAAGGGATAAATATACTAGGGAATCAGGCAAAGACACTTCTTTAAGGCATAACAGGTGCTAGAGAAAAATACTTGCTGATTGAATGAAAAAGGAACATTCTAAAAACACATGCACAAACATCTTCTAGAATCAAATATGGAACCTTAGAGAGAACAAATGATGACCTTTGTAGAAGGTGACTATGCTAAGGGAGAACCCATTTTTCCAGTAAAGATAGGGGTTGCTTGCCTCCTACCCCCAACCCACACAGTAATGGGGAGAAATAACAGCGTGAGGCCAGAGGCTGGTGGTGAGAGGACTCACCAGAGACAGTGGAGAAAAGGAAAGGCGGATTTACTGAAATACACTATGAGAGAAACAACGGGCGAGACAGGAGCGGTCTGCATGAGAAGGATTTGGGGTTCCTTTTAAATCTGTTTTTGCAGGTTTTTCGTGACTGGGGAGTCATTTGGGTCAGTTATTTGCTGAAATGTCCAGTCTTGGGCATTGACCTTTGACTCAGAATGTGTCCTGGCCCTGCTTCCACATTCAGGGACAAAGTGATCATCTTAAGGCCTAGTTCCCATAGCAACCTTCTCAATTCCCTTTATCTATTCAGGCTTCTGAAACTTTCCTGCTGGGCCTGGGATGGGGGCTTAGTTTTTAACCTCTTTAAATAATATGGAACACAAACCCCTGCTCCTGGCCCTCGAGTGGGGTGAAGTTAACTGGCCCCAGTGGGGGCTGAACCCAGACTTTGGCCTCATTAGCACCAGCTGTAACCAACCAGTCAAATGTTAACTCCATAGAAAGATCACAGGCTGGGTATGAATAAACCAACACACCCGTAAATAATGAAATATATACATGAGGCACAGGGTTTAGCAAGTCTTTCAGAGGAGGGCATTAAGAGGAAAAGAAAAACCTGCCACTTTCTCTCCACTTGGCCAGGAAAGGCAGTGCCACCTGTGTGTTTTTAAGGTAGGTGTTAGGTCTCCTTAGTCCGATAACACCAGCAAGGCCATGGGTGACTCACGGTTTGGCTGCTGTTGTTGCTATTGCTTTTTATAACTATTAAAAGAAATTTCTTTTTTGTTATAAGAGAAACTAATTGCAAACACCTCGGGGTGCAAGGAGGATTGGTTTTCTCCTAGTTCAACCCTTTGTGGCGGAATGAAAAAAGACCTTTGTACTATTTCTTAGAGATGAAAAAACTCTTCCTCAAACCTTACCCTTCAGGAAACTCAAAGCTTCCAGAGGTGGTTATAAAGTCAGGGATTATGCAGCAAATGAAAGGGACAATTTTTGGAGGCATTCAAAGAGAAAGGACATGCTTTTCACCACTCCTTTGCCTTGAAAGAGAACATCGCCACAGTCCTCAATGTGACTCACCTAGGTGATTTTCTCAGTCCTGTTGCCAGTAAAAGGCCCAACGTAAGGATTAAAATGCAGCTATTATATTTGGGAATTGAAACCTTGAGGAAGAGAAGGTGAGGAAGGAAAGGAGATGAAAGGCAAGCAAGACAGTAGCAAAAGTGGTGAGCAATGGTGTTGCTCTGAAGACCTCCAACCAAAGGCCTTTTGCAGATTTGCCAGGAGAAGCCTTACCTTACAGTGACACAGAATGGATTCTCAGCTTCCAGTCACCTGAATCCAGACTTGCTCCCAGAGAAAACAGCATTCCCTTAGGGTGGTCCCTCTGGAACTGCCCGGAAACCAGGTGCCTAGCCTATGGTTGTGTGTGTGGTAACCAAATCCTGGAGCTGAGGCCAACTAAAAGTGAGGATCCTGGTCTGAAAGGCTCAAGCCTCAACTTGGAGTCCAGGCAGTTCCAGAGCTTGGCAAAGGCAACACCACTGTTGTTGGTGAGGCGATTCTTCTGAAATGAGGTCAGGAGGCCCTTAGCATTTGTGTCCAGTACTAGGGGGATCTCAAAGAGCACTTTCTGCTTCCAAACTTGCACAAAGCTGTTTCACAGACTATCTTGTAAAACTCACTTGTCATGCCCTTTGGCCAGTTTGTTGGCCTAAGTCTAAATCCTATCAGACTCACCTTCGCTTTCTTAGGCCCCATTATGCTTCACTCTTCTTAAATACCATTTTCTCAGGTTCTCTTGCTTCAGTCCAAGTGGCATTTTGTTCCTTCCCACTACCTGCTTTTCTTCTGCTGAGCACTGACGTCCCAGAGGTTACAACTGAGGTCTTAGTTTTCAAGATTGTGATTTCAAATGATACGCAAAGCTGGAGAAACATTGCTCAACCTCTTAAGGTAGCAGTTGCAATAACATGGGCCCCAGGGGAAATGGATATGGGATGGAATGGGAGAACAAAGAATTAGGCCTCCCCGATGGTGCAGGGGTTAAGTCTATATGCCAGCCACTGGGGCATGAGTTCAATCCCTAGCCAAGGAGCTAACCCAATTGGCACAGCAGACCTCTCCTGTCTCACCCGCTGCTCCCCTCAGCAGTGTATTTCAGTAGATCTGCCTCTTCTGCTCCCTGCTCTGTCTATGCTGAATCCTCTCACCCCTGCACCTCTGGCCTACACCCAAGTTCTTCTATGCATAAATAAATGAAAATAAATTAAAAAAAAAAAAAGAACAAAGAACACAACTGGGCAGGGCAGTGGCCCATCCAGGTTTGCAACCTGTCTTTTCCTCCTCACTGACTGTGTTCCTTAGGCCTGGAGTGCCACACTTCTTGCTTCCAGGACTGGCACTAGAAGTTGGGTCTAGAGCACTAATGAGTGCAGCGTCTCTGTCAGGTGCTGGTAAGATGCTTCAGTGACATTTCAAACACTGATGCTCTGCTTCCACAGAACACTAGGTGTAAAACAGTGGAGGCGGTCTGAGATCCACTTAGCAATTTCTTTATAAAGGTGACATAATAAACATTTTTTCCAGATAAGAGTATGCATTTATGCATTTTTCACAATTTTCCACAGACCATTCATTACTTTGCACCTGAGCACAGGCAAGGGGTGTGCGTGCGCGTGTATGTGCGTGTTAGGGGTGATGAGGTCAAAGAATAAGGCAGGAATAAGAATTTGAAAAAATTCTTCCCTCTAGCACCAGGATAGCACGAAGCAAATCAATGCATCTGAGGCAGCAAATGGATAGAAATCTCTCTGCCATCACCCTGTGCTCAGAAGAGACTAGAACACTTCCTGGCCTTTAAATGTTCTGCCTATAGAACTCATTGTAATTTTTTTTCAGGAGAACTTCAAAATTAATTTGGCTTCCCTGCATCTTGTCCTATTTTAATCTAACTGTCAACCGTCCATTCAAAAATAAAGATCATACGAGATGCATACAACTGCCTTTGAGACGTAAGGATGAAAAACGGACTATGAAAGAGGTTAATGTTGTCATTCCAGAGAGATAACCTCGGTTGCTATGGCAAGGAAATTTCTGTCAATCACTCCGATGAAGTTGGTTCCTCTTGTGAGAACAGCTTCTATCAGAGCAGTTTGAATATATTTGCCACCAAGCTTTGACTCCAATGAGGACAGGCCTGTGCTTTATCGGATGGAATATCGTAGAGTTAAAATGCAGTGCCTATAGCACACAGCAGAATGAAACTGCAAGCTCTTGGAATGGGCCAATTTAACCGCCAGGCTATGCGCACTTTAATCTCTAGGCAAGGATGAAAGGATTTGAGCAAGAATAGAGCTGAACATGACCCACAATGGAAAAGATCCAAAAATACAATGTGTGGTGTGATTTGGTTTGTAAAATGGGAGTTCTTCTTGATAGATGAGTTGATCGATTAAAATTTTTTTTCAATGATTTTGATCCATGGCGTTCACAGCTCAATGATTGGCCCTTCCTACTGAAATTTATTCAGGCAATAATCCACAAGAAATTGGTTGTTTTCAGCAGTTTATGACTTGTTATTTAACATTTAACAGAATGGCTATTTATTTTGGAAACAACCAATTGTGAGAGGTTTATTGCTATTGTAAACCATAATCAACTGCTTGTATCATTACTAGTTTTGCAAGAGATAAAATGGGCAGCTGCAAGGGGAAAATTGTAGAGTAGCTTTAAACATTTGCATTTGTGATTGTGCGGGGGAACTACTTCACCTTGAAGCTCGCCTGCATTTACACCAACTATACACTTGCCTTTAGTATTAAAAATCAGGCATTCTGGTTAAAATGGGATCCAAATAAGATGGTGCTCCAGAAGGTCTCTGCAAATGTTTTTAAATGGCTTGCATGAAAAAAAGATTTACATGAGCTAGGACAATGCTGTAGATTACATTTTGTTTATCCGAGTATCATACTAGGAATGACATTTCATTGCTTTTATAGAAAACCAAGTGTTCGAATCATTTATTCCACCAAACCTCAGAGAGTTCCTTCTGTCACCAGGGTTTCATAAGCTTTAGCACTTGCTGCTTCACTGTAGGATTCACTGCGGTGGACTATGACCAAGAACATGACTACATCTCTGAGCAGCATGCAGCCAGAGCCCCGGAGAGTGCGTGCTCCCTGAACCAGGATTCATAGAGGACACCAGGAGCATCAAAGCCACACTGATTCCTTGGGAAAGTTTGGTCTGAGTTGTTTGCAGTTTTTCTTGCTGTTACTGGTGGGACAGAGGGAACAAAGGGGGCCTCAAGGCCCCCAGCAGATGAGTTTCTGGAGCTCTGGGGCAATGACAGGAACTGCAGCAATCTCAAATCACTGCACCTCTCTGAGCACCGGCTGCAACTTTAAAATTGGAGAGCACAAAAAACTACCTGTCCTTGCTACAAAAAGGTGATCCTGAGAATTAAAAAGAGGAGTAAGATCTCAAAAAATAAATTTGGAAAGGGTTAAGATCAAGAACAAAGCTTTAACAAATAACATTCTCAGTTATTTTGCATGTCTAAATCCAATAACTACAAAGATTTTATTTGGTGCCAGACATTTGGTATTTGAAAGATTCTTTTGTAGGCATAGCCACCTGACTTCCTCAACCCCAAGGTTTTCCAGGCAGGGCTCCACACACAGTATTTTATCTTTGGGAAAAAGCTGTGGGAGATGAAAGATGCATTTTTGTCTGTGGTCTGGGGAAGAAGGAATCATTTTCAGATGGGTAGCTCCACCAACAATCACCTGCTGAGGATGTGGTGCAGGCTGAGGGGCATGATCCTTAGCAGTACTTGCATTCCACAGCCTTGGAGTGGTGTAGAAGTTTCCAGGGACACAAGAGGCAAAGAGTGACAGACCAGGGAAGAGGGAAGGGCAGAAACAGGTGCAGAGGAAGATGAAGAAAGCATGTGTGTGGCGGGGGAAAGGGAGAGAGAGTGTGGGCCGCCTGAGCAAGCCAGCGCCTTCTGATGCTCCAGGGAGCTGACCAAAGGGCTCATTAGTAACTGCAGCATTGAACAGAAGGGAGGAAAGAAGGCAACAGAACGGAATCTAGAGGCTATCTTTGTTTCCGGTGGAATTGCTGCAAAGGGCAAATTCATTTCCAAAGATGACAGACTTGGACAATTTTTCTTTTTTTTTAAATCTCTCCAATCCCCTACGGCTTAAACTAAGAAGCATAAAAAGATATGAGAAGGTTGGCTGCGTTTTCATGCAGGGAGCACACACTGGGACTTGGCACAGCTGCCCTGTGGGCAGAGGACTGGGGCTGTTGGGATCCAGAAACCTGCCCCAGGCCCAGAGCTGCCCCTTTTTCACCCTGGAGGAAAGGCCACTAATGCCACTGTACGACCGGGATGCCAAGTTTCCTCAACATTTAATTATCCAGATTTCTAGTACAAAAATAACAATATTGCCACCTTGTACCCAGCGTTAATTATGTGCCAAGGGCCATCTTAAATGTTTTTCACACATTATCTCATTTATTCCCAATAAGAAGGTACTGCTACTGCTTCCATTTCACAGAAGGGATCACATCTGTCTGAATGTATTCTTAACTTGCCTCATACACACACCCATGCATACAATATTTTTAATTTAAAGGAAAAAACTCTACACACCCATGCACACAATATTTTTAAGTAATTTAAAGGAAAAAACTCTACAGCTCTACACATCTGCACACATGTAACCTACATTTTGTCAAATTCCAGTGATAATGAACTTAAAACTCTGTATACCCAGTTTTCCACATATGCACCATCATCTCATGATCATCAGCATTATGCTATCTCCATCATCCTTTGATTTAAATAAAAGAAATTGGGCATGAAAAACATCTATGCCAGGTCCTTGAGGATTTACATTAGGTATATGCAAACCCAGAAAATATTTGCTGAGCTCCTCTGATAGGCCAAGCACTGTGCTACTTCCTGGTTAAGCTCACAGCCCCCACCGATAACACCTGTCCCGGCACCCCTGAGGCAGCCTCTGCACCAGCCCAGACTACAGATCCTGGCCCAGGTCCAGCGTGGTGAGAACGAGGAGGAGAACAGGTTCAACATTGCCTGTCTTCATTTCTTCCTAAGGCAGCCACAACAAGCAGTGTGAGGGTACTGGAGTGTTCCTGGGGCTCCTCATGCCTATGCTGCTTCTCTCGGGGCACATGCGGTATTCTCTAGTCCTGCCAGCTGGTGTGGATTCGAGTTCCACCTAGACGGGGAATATAGAAATGCTGCCTTTGCACCCCGAGCTCTTTAGCCACCAGAAACAATGGATAGAACCAAACAAAGCAGTAATCCTGCCACATAACTAGCAATGTCCAGCATCTAGGTCAGTGCATTCCAGCGGAACTTCCTGCAATAGTGGAAATGTTTGACATCTTCACTATACAAAATGGTAGCCGGTGGGGGCATGGGGCTACTGAGCACTTGATGGGAACACTTGCGATATGTGGCTAGTGCACCTGAGAAGATAAGTTTTAATTGAATTTCGGTAAGTTAAATTCATATTTAAACAGCCACATGTGGCTGCTAGCTATCATAGTAGGCAGTGTAATTCTAGGTGAACCAGCACCAGGGCTGTCTCCCTGGCTATGTTGCAGGCCTACAAGTTTTTATCCATGCATCCAGGGGTTCCTGTGGACAGGCCTACCTTTCCTTCTGCAGCCCTAATTTTCACAGCAGTTTGACTCCTAGGCTTTGTGTGTAGGTGGCAGGAGGCAGAGAGAAGGATTATGTGCATCAGGCAGCCTCGATTTATAATTGGCAACAACTCAGGCTGATTAAGCAGAAGTGAACACATTATAAGGAAAATGAGACACAGACACAAGAACCAGATACAGCATCCCACAGCCAGGACAGTGGTTGGGACCAAGGGAGTCACAGTCTACATCACTGCTGCTGCTGACATCAGACACTGGATGCCACTGGTCAGATGGTTGCCAGTACTGCCCTTGAAAGGCCATCCTTCTGCAGCAACTGCCAGCACCCTCATCGACATCATGACTCTGGGAGGGTTAGTGATATCTGGGTCCTCAGCTCACCCGTTAGCAGATTAAGAGGCTGATGAAACAAGTAGCTGCCATATATAGTTACTACAGTGGAAGACAGGCTGTACCTTCGCTCAGGGAATTCCACAAAGCTAGGAGGGGAATGCAGACACTTGGTGGTAAAAAGAATAAATATTCAATGTGACCACACCACACCACACTTAACCAGTGAGATTGATAGAAAAGATTATCTGACTCTAGTCAGGTCAACAGAAGACTGCACAGCCAAATTCTACCATATTTGGCAGCCCTGTAGAACTGCTGTCTCTGAAAGGCCCTTAGTGTGATAGCTCAGGATGCTAAATCACAGCCCCGTGAATGCATTGTGTGAGTTCTGGGAACATCGATGAGTTTATTGTTCATGAACTTTTACAGAGTTGTTTTTATGAGAAAAAATTTTCAGAGGCCACCATGCCTGGGAAGCAATGTGTGAAGAAAGCTAGTGATTCACATTGTGTTTGGATAATTGCCTTAAGGTCAAAAATCATGGCCTACTTGAAGCCTGAGTAGAAGACACCAGAGTATGTATATTATGCATAAGCCCCTTTGTTTTTTTTTCCTTCCCTTTCTCATCCTTACTCCCCTTTGCCCTGATTTTGTTGCTTACTTAAGGTAAGTGGTTTATTTTACATTTTAATTGTTTATGCAATCACTTTACCTCCTTTTTGGAGTACATCAAAACAAAAATATATAATTATGAGTCCACAATTACACCGAGTTCATTTTAAAATAATAAGTTCGCAGAAAGAAGAGACAACAGACTCTGCCTAGGAGGTGGGCAGGGAAGGAACTGCCAGGGAAAGCTGCTGAGGGAGCAACCTTTGAAGACTGGAGTAGACATTTATTTCTAAAAGGGACAAGGCAAGGGAGAGCCTTCCAGGCAGCATGAGCAAAACCATTATTTAATTTTGGTTTTCAGCTTTGTTTTTGTGTTTAAACAAGGCAGTCTGGAGGTGATGTTTTATTGCACAGGCTCCTGGATGGTTTTGTCTGGTTCATGTTCTTGCCTTCCATGTTTTTCCTATTAACTAAGGGGCCCGCAGCAGAGTGGGAGAGAACTCTGAGGCTAAATTAAGAGGCTATCTGCTGACCCTGCTTGGATCCCATCTGCCCCACTTGGCCGCCATCCCCATGACAGGTGGGCCTGGCAGGCAGTTCAGGCCTTTCCGCTAATTGTGGGCAACTCTGAAAAAGCCTGCTCACTCTCTTTGAAAAGAAACACCCAAATAAATCCACCCACTTTGGTAGACTTAGCAGCCTAAGTAGCTTTCTGGAGAGCAAATGGTGCCCGACCAATTTAATTTCCTTGTCTGAGAGAATGAAAGAGCACACGGATAAGGAAACAAGCAAAAGATGTAATCTCCTGGGGCTGTGGGAGAGCTTTTGACTCTGCCCGGCGGGAGAGCCTCATTGACTGAGCAAAATGGCAGGGTCACAGTGGAGTGAAGCGCAGAGGTAGGTGAAGTGGCACTTGACGGCCAACAAACCTGAGGCCCAGAATCTGGAGGGGAAGCCCAAGCTCTGGGGCCAAGCTCAAGGTGGGATATTTCAAAGATAGAAGGGTTCCTTATTTGCCAATCTGGTGATCTTCCTTGTGGACTTTAAGCAGGGAGTAGAAAAATCTCTGCTGTGAGGGGTTGGTGGGCAATTCTTTCTGGGGAAGTCATGGTTCTGCAAAGCGAGGGTTCCTCTTCTCTGGGTGCAGAGCCTTCTATGGGAAGCAACACCTTGTGTCTTAGCTTTGGTCGTCTCAAGTGTCAGGCGGGCAGGCAGACTCAGGCTTGGATGATAACTCTGATCGTTCGTAGTAGCTGGGTGATCTCAGGCCAGTCACTCCGCCTCTCCAGACTTCAGTTTCCTATTGTAAAATGGGCATAATTCTATTCACCTTGTGCGAACAAAGAACTAGAGGTCAAAATAAAGGCAAAATGCACGGTGCCTGGTACTCAATAAGTGTTATTTCCTTTCCCTCATGGTCCCAAGGCTTCCCAAATGGCCTGGGCCCATTGACCCAGCACTACTGACATTAGCCGAGATATGCCATCATATCTCTAATGAAACAAACATCTCTCAGGGCCAGAGGACCAGGCCCAGCAACGTAATCGCAAATAGATATAGCCAGTTGGACTTTGGTTTTTTATTTTTACGCTTTATTTTTGTTCTATTCTATTGATATATACTTAACATACAACACTGTATAAGGTATACCATGTGATCATTTAATACTCTTATATATAATCATTGTGAAATGTTTACCAAAATAGGGCTAACCTTTCTATCACCTCATATAATTATCATTTTTTACTTTTGTGGTAAGAACATTAAAGATCTACTCTCGTAGCAAGGTTTGAGTAGATAATACTGTATTGTTAACTAGTCACTGTTGGATCCCCAAGCTTCTTTATCTTGTAACTGCAAGTTTGTAGTCTTTGACCAACATCTCCCTGTTTCTTCCACACCCCTGCCTCTGGCAACCACTACTCACTCTACTCTGTTCTATGGGTTTGGCGATTTTAGGTTCCATATGTAAGTGTAACCATTAATTTTTCCTGTCTAACTTATCTCACTTAGCATAATGCCCTCAAGCCCACCCACATTGCTACAAATGGCAAGATTTTCTTCTTTCTTCAGGCTGAATGATATTCCATTACACAGTAGTTCCCCTGTATCATTGGCTAGATGCAATTTAAGACCTCCAGTGGGTGCCTGAAACCCTTTATTTATTGCTTTTTCCTATACATACATACCTATTATATAGTTTAACTTATAAGTGAGACACAGTAAGAGATTAACAATAACTAATAAAATGGAACAATTATAACAATATGCTGTAATTTATATGAATGTGGACTCTTATCAACATATCTTATTGTGTCTAATGTTTTCAGACTTCAGTTGATCTTGGGTAACTTAAAAATCCTGTTTGTGGTCTCTTCTAAGCCTATAGATTCAGGCCATATTTCAGTTCCTGCTCTCCAGCCATGTGTCAGGGGAGTAAGTCACAGGGTGGGGATGTGCATGGATGAGGTGCTAGGACCACTGGAGGTGCCCATGGGCCAGCTGAGGGGGAGGGCACAGGTAGGTATCCAATTAGCTGTGGTGGGCCTCCTTTTGGTGTCTGTGATGTGGTTAGTCAGATTGTATCCTTTTTATATGTTCCATTTAATAGTAAGTGCTCAATAAATGTTGGCTAAATGTACAAGAACTAAGAGAATATAGGTTAGGGAGCCAGCTGATATCCCCTCTGTTGCATTCTTGAACCAAGAGGATGCAGGAGCTCTTAGTCTGTAATCCTCTCTCTGGATGTAGGCGAATATGTGGCTGTGGGCAGGGTGAGTGCCAGCTTTCTCGCTCACGAGGTATGTGATTCTACATTACTTAGTTCATCTCTGTGGCACAGAGCAATAAACAAAAACCTTCACTCAATAACACCAGAATTAGATAAGTCCCTGCAGGGAAAGTTGAGTGACAGTGTAATGCGATTCATCCCCCAAATAGCTAAAGAATCCATTGGTCCAGGTTTACCACAAAACCATGCCAAATGTTGAAGAGAACACTCAAGGCACTGTAATTTGTGTCTCTGCTAAATATTAAGATACTTTTGATTCTATGTTTAATCATCACAACAACTTGCAAGGCAAAAGAGTGGTTTCTTAAACTTTTTATGGATGAGCTCAGCCTCTGGGCCACATTTCAGAAAAAAGTTTTTAAATGCATAGAATAAAAAAATACTTTACCAGGAAACCAATTAGTTTAAAATACAGTTCTCATTAAACTAAAAAAAAACCCGAAAGTATGATATCATAATATATGTGTCTCATTATTAGTACATTAAATATCTGGATCTAGAAGCAAGTCTAAAAACTGTAATTTTGAAGGTGAAAGATGAATACAAATGATATGTAGATAACTGTAATAACTGAAATGCGATATGAAAACATGTTATTTCTCTTGCTGACAAAGTTGTGGGTTGCTAACATTACTGTGATTTGTTGCCTACATTCATAATGGAAAATAAAAATGATTTCCCCCCTTATCCAAGTCCAAAGACCCTGATTCCATCCACTATTTCCTTGGAAGTGCATTAAGATAAATGTTTTTATCTTCAGTCTACAGATGAGGAAACATGGGTTCAGCGAAGTTAAGTAACATTTTAGAGATCACACAGTAAGTAAAAGAGTCAAGGTTCACACTCAGAAGTTAGCAAGCTTGTTCGTTTCATAATAGCAGGGCTTTGCAATCTTTGATGAGCATGCTAATCACTACGGAACCTTGTAAAAAGCATAGTCCTAGGCCTGCCCCTGGATTTTGTGTTTCAGATTTGCAGTGGGGTCTGAGATGAGTTTCTCATTACTTCCCTATGATGCTAATGCTACTAGTCCTAGACAACCAAACTGTACTTCCCAGTAAGATTTGGGGAAACCCTATTGAAAGTAATGAGTTTATCAGTGCTTGACTCCTGAGGGAGAAAGCATGATAACCCTGGCATTATCTTATGCTAAAAGTCTTGTATGAAAGTCAGTGCCTTTGTAGTCAGGACTTACGGTATAGGCTTGTTCTCCCCATTTTTTGCAGTATTTTCTTCTGCTTTGGTTAAATTTTTTCTTAATATGCCCACTTTGGACTTGATTCTTCTCCAGGCTGTCTTCAAATTCCATTTCAAGTTGGTTTCACTTAAATAAAATGCTGCAGGGGAACCGAAGACCCAGGGTGATTAACCTCACACAGGCCTGGAAGGAGCTGAATCTCCCTCCCACCTTGCACAGGACCCCAATCCCTGCTGCCGGCTGAGCTCCATGATGCCCACATTTAGACCACAGTCCTCGTTTGACTAGATGCAGAAATACCAGGGGGATTTAAAAAAATAAAAAAACAAAAAACAAAAAAACTTGCCTGACTCTCACCCCGGGAAATCTGATGGTCTGGAATGCTGTCTGAGTATTGGAATTTGTAAAAGCTACAAGGGTGATTATAGTAGTGAATCACTGGCTTAGTGAAAAGAAATCAATTATGGTCACTGTTATGGAGTACCAGCTCTCTGTTTGATGTTTTACACCTATCACTATTTCATCCTGGTAATATGATCCCCATTTTACAGATAAGGAAACTGAGGGCTTATAGAGATTAATTTGTCCAAAGCCACATAGTATGCAAGTATATGAGCCTGAATTTAAATCCATATTAATCTGCCTCCAAAGCCCGAGTTCTTAATCCTGCCATTTCCCAACAGAGGTGACATGAAAGTAGTAATTGTTTTTGCCCCCAGATTGGATGCCCCTTTAATTCAGAGTTTAACCTCTTTGCTGTGATCAGCACTTAATGCCATAGATCTAGAAATCCATCAGGCTGAACCTAGGAGAGGCCTAAAGATCTACAAGGACATTTCCAGTTCCATCCCCAGATTCTTAAGTCTATTTGACACAAAAGTGCCTTCTGTACATTTTACTGGATCTCTCTGGGCATCCAAAATGCAACATGACAAGGGACAAATGTCCTGACAGGTATGGATGTCTCTGGACTGTGATCATATTGGAATGACAGCCCCAAGAAGGCTTGCTACATTTCTCAGCTTCCACTCTACGCTAGGAATGAAGTGTTTAGGAACTCACACTATGACTCTGAAGGGAAGGCCTTCCAGGTAAGAACACATCCAACTCTACCCGCTCTTGATTTGTGACAGGGGAAGGTGCTTACGCTCTGGAAGCCACTCTTCTTGAGTTAAAAAAATGGGGACAAAAGTAATCTGTTAACTGGATTGTTGTAAGAATTAAACAGATAATGCAGATAATGTTTGACACAAACATCAGCCCTCCATAACAGATCGCTATTACTATTCTCATGCCTTGGTTTGCCATAAATCTGGCCAAAGGACTTTTTACTTCCCCTAAATTCTCTCAGATCAAATTTTTAGCTATTAAATAAGTATTGTACTTTAGTCACACATATGGCTACTTGGTTATTTACTTTAATAAAATTATTTTAACTTCATTACAATGTTATTATAAAATACTATAGTTTGATTTCTAATCTAAAGATCTGTGTTTGTTCATGGGCATTTTCCTATAAAGACAGTTTCTTAAGATTTTATGAGATGTCCTGGAAGGGGTCCCAGAAATAAGAAATGGATATCGGACTTATTGGTAATTTATTAGTCATTCTTTTATTTTTTTTTTTTTATTTTTTATAGAGGCATGCTTTATTTATTTATTTGTTTGTTTGTTTTGTTTATACATGCACTGGGTAGTCAGAAGCGCGGGAGGGTGAGAGAATTCACCAGAGCCAGAGCGGGGAGCAGAGCAGGCAGAAGGACCGAAGGACACTGCTGAGGGGAGCAGCGGGCGGCAGGAGAGGTCTGCGTGCCATGTGGGACCCTCCTCCAGTGGCCGGGGAGCAGCCGGGGATCGAACCAGCGCCGCAGAGGCTGCGGGCAGCTTCGCAACCCAGCGCTCAACCGCTGCGCCACCGGGGAGGCCCTATTAGTCATTCTTTTAAAGACACATTTGTTGTATAGCCTAATTTGTACCATACTTGAAATAATAGGCCAGTAGAGTCAAAGAGATAAGCAGTAAAAATGAGTATTTTTAGAAAACCTACTACGTACAGGCATTAAAAAGGTATATCCCTATGTATGAAATCACGAAATTTCCCAAATAACCCTCGAAGGCACATAATCTATCCATTTATGGGCTAAGAAGTCAAAAGAAAGGCTACACAACTTCCACAAGATCACTTTGCTAATAGAAAGTGGATAGAGGATTTCAACTTAGGTCTGTGTCACTGCGAAATGTGTGACAACTATATGCCTTTTGGTGAGTGGCTAATTCAAGTGGTTTTGAAAAGGTGAGGCCCTGCCCGGAATCATGAAACTCATTAGCTGCAGACCTTGGGGACAAAAACCCAAGTTTTCAGACCCTAGAATGAAAGGAACTCGGACGCATTCTTTTTTGAGAAAACCGCCATCTTTAAAATGTTTAGAAAACACAAAATCCTCAAATTTTTACCGGATAATTTAGACATGTAACATTATCAGAAAATGTCTGATGATTACACAAAGTTTTGTTGCCCTTCCCATTCCCAAAGAGGCATCTACATAAATACTATCAGCAAAGAGAAGTGCAAGACACCACTGACTCTGAAAGTACGCCAAATTGGTAACGTGTGTAGGTGCATCTGTGTAGGTAACAAACATATGGTGGTGGTGGAGACAACCACCAAAGATGACTCTTTGTCAAGTGAGAAACAGCTTCATAAAAAGCTGATCATATGCAGATACCATTAGAGCAATGCAAATCTCTTGCAGATGTTGCCTGGCAGTTTTACACCTGGCTCTGTGAAAAATACTAATTGCTTTCAATAATCAAACTAGTACAGTCAGACATCTGATTGGCTGGGTTGCAAAGGAAAATTTTAAATCCATTGTTGTGGTAAGTCTGCAGCTCGAAGCCTATAGAGCATGCTATTCACAATGAAGTATATGCTTGATGTTGGCAAACACATAAAACAGACCCAGATAGAAAACTTGAAATAATACAGTATTGCCCAAGATAGATTTAAACAAACAGAAGATCTCTCAGCCACCTGCAAAATGGAGCAAAGATACATGCCTGGAGCTAGAAATAAAAATACCAATTTCAAAGTCTTTGCTATGAGGCTATGCACTTCCCCCATTTACAAGAGAAAGGCTCAGCACTCTAGTGACTGTTCAAATGCAGAATGGTTCTTACATGAAAAATCAATGCTGCTATTCCTTGCAAAAATATTAATAATGCCTTGAGCAAACTCTTCCCTTCAAGGAGTCCAGAACATTCAATGCATCTCTTGTTATTTTTCATTCCTTTCTCATTAGTCTCACCATCTCACTCAGTGGGTAGGTAGATGGGTGGTATTCCAGAAGGAAAGTACAAGGCAAGGCAGGCTGGGGAGCTGAGCTGGGGACCCAGAGCTCACTGAGGGCCCAGCAGGAATCACACCCCAGTGCTACAGGCTGATGTATGTGTAACTAAGTGGGTGCAAAAGTTTTAAAAAGAACAAGAGTAGGAGAGATATTTAGGAAAAAGAAAAACTTTCACCATCATTGTGGATTTGTAATTCCTAGACAGCAAAAACCAAAAATTCAGTGATCAACTGTCATGCATTTCATCATTGAATCCAGAAAGTTGGAAGCCTTGTTACCAGAACACTATAATCTTAAAGCCTCTTTTGCTTGATCAAGTTGTCTCTGGAAGTCAATTTATACAGCAGTAAGTTAATCCCACTGCTGCCAGTGAATGAGGTGCTGCCAATTACCATCTGACCTCCTCTAACTAGGTGTTCATGGCTCCAGACTGGAGACAAATCTGTCAGCCAGAGAGTTCTTCTTTCCTCAGAAGTAACTACCAGCCAAGCTTTGGGGTAAACCCCTATTCCTTTGATACTGAAAGTATAAGAGAGCCTCAGATCTCCTGACACTAGACACTTGACTTAGACTCTGAGAGAAGAAGCTGTAACAAACTAAAAGCACACCTGAGCCATCTCCAAGACCCTAAGAACCGCTCTTCAGGCATTCTTGTTATATTAAGAAATTTAACCTTCAAAAAGGAAGTTGGTAACACATTAAAACTATCTATTTGTATTTATATATGCAGTATACGTAGAGAAGAGTGGCTTTCATAGATATATTTTGAACAAAAAATTCAAATTAGTAATTTCATCCATTGCATATTTTCAGGTTTTCCCCTTCACTACATTTCTTAAATTTAAAATCCCACACAGCATACGTATTCTGGGAGTTTTCATATCGTGGTAATAGATACTCAATTATGTCTGTATAGAAAACTGATGTTCTATACATAAGTCCTGTCAACAGTCAAATATAATGTTTATCGTGTGAGTCTATGTATTATTCTTAATTCACCAGATCGCTGTGAAAAATATATTTCTCCCCTGACAAAACAAAATCCAAGCTTGTATTTTATGGTAGATGGTCTCTTTGTTATGTTAACCCTACACTGTCAGTCTTCTACTGATTTGAGAACAGGTCATACCCTGACATGAGAGAGATATGAGACCCTCCCAGGCCACTTCAGTGACTGGAACATGCACTGATGGTCTAACTGGCTTTGCTAGAGATTACTGAGATGTGGCTGCTCCATGGGCCAGAAGTGTGTGTGTGCCTATGTGCGTAACCTTCCAAGAGGGCAAAGACAGGGTAAGATGTGAGAAACAGTAGGCACATCTAACCGTTCTGCCAGAAACGGAATACTGGCCCTATTCCTCGCCTACACTATATGGGATCTAGGCAAGTGTGCAGACATATTCAATAATATATTCTGGGATGACAGTTTGGTTGTGTCAGCACTTCCATACCAATGTCTATAAGTGCCAAAGCAAGAAATAAGGAAATAAACCAAGAAATCAGGCATTTTTCTTGGATGTCTACATTGTAAGATAAATACAACAATCAATTCTAAAGTATTGCTGGATGATTTCCATTTTTCACTTGCTTATTTTAGTATGAGATAAAAATCTGTTTCACCAATGGCTCTAAGAAAATTCACGTCTATGGTTTTGAACCAATCAATACTATATCCTGAGGGACAACTGGTCAAGTATCTCATGAAGTGGAGGAAGATGTAAAAGAAATTGAAGCAGAGGCTGTATGAGAGATCACCATGTAGATGAAATTATATAGCACATAAGGTTAGTGTCTTTTTCTTTAACAAGAGTTGTATGACAGAACAATTGAGTGTAAATTCAATTTTGGCAAGTCAGATTTAATTTTAACTGCATGGAGAAAGTAGATAAAGCATCTTACAGTATACCCTTTACAATTTTAAAGCAAAACAAATACAACAGTGTATATGTATATATGTATTCATTTACTTCCACATTTCCACATATTAGATTTAAAAGAAAACAGATGCTGTTTACCAGGAAGGAAAGAGCCAAACAAGTATAGAGCATATGAAGGGGTACAAAATGGAATAGAAAACAATAGAATAGAATGCACACTGAATGCCTAAGTACCCAGAATTTGAGGGACAAAGCATTATTCAGATCTGAGTGGGGTTAATTAGGGAGGGTTGCATTTCTGTGTGTACATGCAACTGTTTTGTACAACATTGCACTACACAACATTCCAACATAGCCTGAGATGCAGACTATGCAACTCGCCACCAGAGGACAAACATTACTAGGTAATTTTATCCTACTCCAGAGATACAGCAGCCAAAATGTAAATACTTCTAAAGTCAATGATTGATTATTCACATTCATAGAAAGAGCAAAAGCATAGATAACCCATGAGTTAATAAATGGAAAGATCACTGTGCATTTCTCTTTGAATACAGGTATATTTAACATTCAAAAAACTCACAGGTCTGCTATGAATATTATAGTCCCAAGGAGTTAAAACTCTTTTCACCATTTAATTAGAGCAGCTGAATGTAGAGGTGATAATCTCAAAGACGCATTCTTTAGTGATTAAAGTTCTGTTAGATAACCTTATAAAGGGGCAAAATATAATTTTGGAGTTTGGCATAAAAGCATGGAATGAATGAGTAACCTAGTCCATAACTGGAATATTGGAAAGTAATTTTCAAAAATTCTACAACAGCACTGCAATTCCCTTTCTAATGTTGTAAGTCATCTTGTGTTTCAGTGGTCTCACTTTATAACCTTAATTTTTTTTCATTGTCTCTCTGCTCCTCTCAATAAATTCAGCCTTCTTATTCTCATCTTACTGTACTGAGTGATTTCTTCAGTCCTCCCCCTTGGTCTACCCTTCCAGTTTCATCAACTGTCTCCTCAATTGCTCCAAATGTTCTCCAAGAAAGCTCTTGTCCATGAATGATTCAAATAAAATTTCACCAAAGTTTCCTCTATGGTGACTCTAAGTCAGAGAACCCCTATCTGTAGAATTTACTACTGAAGCTTTGCTATATGAAGTTAGATGGGCAGCACAAGCTTTTAGAGCAGAATTAAATACATTACGTACTGCTTTCATATAATGCCAAATAACACTGTATCCTTATGTAAACCTATTTTCCTAATCTATAGCCCATGATCACAATCATGAGAAAAAGACCCAAGAGTCATACAAGCCCTTTCATTCTATCATGATACCCATGTAGTGAGAATCAGCACAACAGAATGGAAAGGTAAAGAATGTCTACTTAAGAGTAAAGTCAAGCTGGATTTGGATCCCAGTCCCACCACTTACTAGCTATGTAATCTTGGGAATGTCCCCAGACTCCTTTGAGCCACTTTTCTAAATCTGTAAAATGGTATAAAAATAGTACATACCTCCTAAGGGTGCTATGAGAAGTGAGAGAGATAATATACGTACAAGGGTCAAAGGTACTCAACAGGTATTAGCTGTTATTATTAAAATACTTTGAATTTATGAAAGTGAGCTGATTCTAATTTCTTGGTCTTTAACTTAGATGTCAATATGGGACCTCTATTTCAATGAGACTTTTATCTTGCCAAAATCAAATCAAGGTTCCTACTGTTGGTTTAATTTTACAGGGGCATTTTCCCCCCTTTAAGTTTTAAATTTATGGCCAACATCTAGCCTACGTGAACATATCCTGGTAATGTGAAATTATAGTCCCCCTTGATGTTGCAGGTCTTTATATAAGAGTCTGTTCAGGCCTAAAATGTTAACCAGTGCAGCGAGGCACTGCTGAATAGAGTAGAGGGGGAAAGGGTTATTATGGCAGGAAGAGACATGAACAGTGCTTAATGAACTTGCATTACAATTGAGCAGAGTTTTTTTTAAAAAAAAAAAAAAAAAGAAAAGCTTTTTCTAAATTCTTTTGCTCAGCAACAAAGGAGAAAGGAAAAGAGCACTGGCTGGGAACAATAGCTACTCAGCTCATAAAAACCATTAGAAGGAACATTTCCTTTGTCTACCATACCCAGCAATTTCACTGGTGGGCAATGATCCAGATCACTTAGATTCCACCTAAAATATGAGTCCAGAGAACCTTCTCAACTTTTTCAGCTAATAAATTATACTAAAAAATTCTAATTTCTGAACATAATTCTACTATAAATAAAAATCTGCTCATAATTCATGGAATGTTTTTGACAAGTAGATGATACTGATCTAGTGTTAATAGGATGTGCTCTTCAGGTTGCTGCTCCATTGGGAGAGAGGGACAATGTTGACACATTTGCTCACTATCATCAAATCCCCTTTATAGCCAGAGGCCTTTTTATCCAGGAGGTGACTGCAGAGACCAGGCAGAGTGCCAATGCATGGCCTGGTTTCCTCTGGGTACAGTGAACTGGCCCATTTGGATATTTAACTTCTCATTGCTGTCTCTCTAGCTCATCCTAAGTGAGTTAGATCAGACAAACTTCCTATTTTTGACATTTAAGGGCCTGGCGATTCATCTGCTTTCACAAATGTCATTAAATTACCATAAGCCAATTGCCAAATGTGTTGTGCTCAAAGCTTTCAGCTGGGGCCTCCCTGGTGGCTGAGGGGTTAAGTCTCAGTGCTATCATGCTATCACCACTGTGGTCTGAGTTCAATCCCTGGCCAGGGAGCTAACCCACATGGTGTAGCAGACCTCTCCTGTCTCACCCGCTATTCCTCTTAGCAGAATATTTCAGTAGAATCGCCAGTTCTGCTCCCCACTCTGTCTCTGCTGAATCCTCTCACTCCCCGCATATCCCAGTTCTTTTATGGATAAATAAAAATAAATCTTGAAAAAAATAAAAGTTCTTTTCTGTATTCAAGTCTTTCTATGAAAACCAAAGGGTTTCTGTACTTGGATAAAATGTATTATTTCTAAAGATCTTGCTTTGCAATCATAAGCATGCCCAGAAATAAAAGTCTTAATAATTCTTATTTGTTGGAAAGAATGAGGCAAAAAAAAAAAACAAAAAAAAAAACAACCCTATATTTAAGAATTCGGGGTTTTTTTTTGTATTCAGTTTGAACTTATTTCATAATTTAAGAATGAACTTATTTTATGTATCTTTACTATCTGGTGATAAGTTTTCAATATTTTCTAAATGTCTAAAATGCATTTCAAGCCAAATATAGGAAATAGTTTGAAAACAGAGTAAAACAATCTTTTCCATAATCAATATACTTTTTTCCTTATTAAACTTCCCTACTTTTATGCTGGAGATAGACACCATCAACTACAGTCTAGATGACATTCCCTAAGTTCACTAAATTTGAACTCTTTAATTAACTGTCCATTTGACTTACACTTTCTCTGGAGTCTTGGAAGTAACTTTTGTTACTTTTGTTATTTTGTAACTTTTATTACTTTCAAGGTCTTTCTTGTTTCTTCAGAATGCATCTAAGATGTAAGAATAAACAAAAACTGCAGTATCAACAAAGAACTTAATTAAGCAGTTATGCAATGACAGCAAATATGTAAAAGCAGTCTTTACTGAAGACAGGTAACCGTTCAAACAAGCTTTTTACAGATAACAAAGAGCTGAGGGTCAGTACCATTTAAAATTCAGTTCTATAAGTACAATGCCATTCAGAGAATGACTTCCAAATTAATATCTACCTAAAACAGCAGTTTATGCTTTCGGAACTATTTCAACTAGTTGTATTTAAATTCTACATTTCTAAAAATTTTTTTTTAAAGCAATAGTTTACTTGATATGAATAAGGGGTTAAAACAAAACAAAACCAAATCACCAATCACTGTGCCCTGATACATATTGAAAGACAGTCAGTAATTTCAGAGCCTCCCACTGTCTTCCCCCTTGGAATCCAGCAGGTTCTAAAATTATGAGACCTACTGACAGAGACAATCTGACTTTGTACCTTCCCTTCATGTCTCCTAGACCTCCATCTCTTGCAACACAGTTACCACAGTGTGGTGACACTCTTAACCCTGTACAAAAGCCTATGTAGAGAGAAACCAAGGCTCTCAGCTGACAGCCCTGGTTATCTCCTAGACAAGTCAGTACTAACCTGCCAGCCACATGGAGGTGGCTCTCCCAGCCCAACTGACTCTGCATAGAATGGAGATGAGCTATTCCCACCATGTGCCACCCCAGCTGCAGATTTAAGAGTAAAATAAATGATTACTGGAACATACCACAAATCTTAATTCAAGGTATTCTAATAGATTTTAAATTAATTAAATGGGATAATTAGAACAATAATTATATTGAGTATTTGTTATGACTAAAGGCTTTATACAGCTACAACCTCATTAGACAAAAAATATTATTTTTCTATACTATAGAAAAATATAGATCATGTAATAGAAGGACAATCATTAAGATCATGTAATAGGAGGGCAATATTCAAAAACAGATCTGTTGATTCCATTGCGCATGCCTAGCAGGAAAATGGGAATAAAGGAATACCAAGCTAATGCTCGAGACTCCAACTCTCACACTGTATGAATAAGAAAATGATATTAATTAAAATTGTGTCTGAGGGTATCCCAATATTGATTAGCATAACTTTCAAATTTAGCGATAACATATTTTAAAGCATAGTATTCAGAAAACATTTTCTTAGTACTTACTTCATGATTTCTACTAAGTGCAAGTGTTCAAACTAAAGAGAGATAACTAAAAATGGTAAGATTGTTGATCTGGAGGTTCCCATACTTTAATAGGAGAAATAAGGCATGTTGTAAGTGACAAAGTGCAATGAGAATTCATTCATTAATTCGGGAAATAATTGTTGGGTGCTAATGTAGCAATGACCTAGGCAGATCTGGTCCCTGCTGCCAATTCATATCACTTTCGCTGAAAGCACCAGCAAAGGAAGGCTAAATTTTAGCTTGGTCTTTTTATTTTTTTTTTTAAGATTTATTTATTTATTTATACAAGCACTGGGTACAGTCAGAAGCGCGGGAAGGTGAGAGGATTCATCAGAGCCAGAGCAGGGAACAGAACAGGCAGACTAACGAAATACACTGCTGAGGGGAGCAGCGGGCGCGGCAGGAGAGGTCTGTGTGCTATATGGGTCCCTCACCAGTGGCTGGGGATCGAACCGGCGATGCAGAGGCTGTGGGCAGCTTCGCAGCCCAGCGCTCAACCGCTGCACCACCAGGGGAGGCCCTTTTTTTTTCCCCTAAAAATTTATTTATTTTTATACAAGAGCTGGGGTACAGGCACGGGAAGGTGAGAGAGAATTCACCAGTGAGAGCGGAAAGCAGAACAGGAAGATGGAAGAAAGACACTGCTGAGGGGAGCAGTGGGAGAGTCAGGAGATAGCTGCCACATCATGTGGGAATCTCCCTGGCCAGGCAGGAATGGAACCCGCGCTGCAGTGGCTGCAGACAGCTTTACAGCTCAACCCGCTGCACCACTAGGGAGGCCCTCTAGCTTGGTCTTGATCTATCCCTAGGCTCTGGACACTTGAGAGATTTGGTGTTTAGGAGGGCATTCGAGGTAGAAGGACAATAAGCAGAAAAATGGAAAACACTAGCAAAGCACAAGAAAATTAGGGCATGCAAGGGGACTTAAATAAGAACCATATTTTACTGACTCAAATTCAATCAATTTTAAGTCAGGTCATTATTTTATGTAAAAAAAAAAACAAAATACTAAATATATACAGCAGAGGTTCTCTCAACTAGGGGTGATTTTGCCCTCTAAGGGACAACTGGCAATGTCAGTAAACATTTGGATTGTTACAACTGAGGGGGTGCTAGTGGTCTTCAGGTACAGGCAGGGATGCTGTACCTTCAGGTACAGGCAGGGATGCTGTTAGTCATCCTAGAATACACAGGAGAGTTCTGCAAAATAAAAAAGGACTTATTCAGCTCAATATGTAAAAATGGCCAATGTTGAGTATTCCTAGAAGATGCCATAGATTGAAAGACACACCTAGAATATTGAAAAAGTATTTTAAGATATGAAATGTATTAGTTCATAAATGTACTAAGGGATGAATGCATGGCTTGTAAAGGAGTATTGGAAAATAATGCTAGTACTTGGTACCTCAATCTGTTTTTTCACCTTTAGAACAATAAAGTGATGCGAACAAAGGGCTGATTTGAAAAAAATTAGTGTGTGTAAATCACAGAGCTAGCCCTTCAAGACCATGTGTTCATTTTCAGCTTTTGAGAAACCCAGCACTTTAATCATACTAATTATTATGTCCTATTTTTGCTAATTCTGATGGGCTCAGGAGAAACAACTCACTAGTTATATGGTATCTTATTGTCTGAAGCCCAGTGCAAGGCCACTTATTCTATGCAGTCTCCTGCAGCACCCCCCAAGATATTAGTTTTAAAGTACTCATGTGATTTATCTCTCTTCTAAGTGTAAGTGCCTTTAGATCAGGATCCATGACTGGGTCACACCTGAAACTCTCAGAGGACACACACTACAGTGCCTGATACAGTATAGGTAGTCAGTAAATAACTGTAGGATATATGTTTATTAATATAATATATATTATATAACTTACATTATATACATAACATAAACATACAGTACATGATACATAAACATGTTTTTATATTATATAAATTATATAATACATATTATATAAACATATAGTACCAGAAGACTATAATTAAATATAAAGTCTTCAGATTTCTCCCAGCTCTTTTCAGCCTTTCCTCAGAGGGTTCATTTTGTGAATCTTTATAATCATTTTAGTAGCTCTCCAATGCTTCAGCTACAGGGTCTCAAAGAGAGCAGAGTTCTTCAATAACTCCTAACTATGACTTCAAAAAAACACCATTTTCCCAAGGGGTGGCTGTCAGTATTTGGTCTCAAAACACTTAAGGCACCTTCTATAGGCAGAGTACTAAATTCCTCTGACGAAACAAGGGGTGATGCAAGTATAAATATAATAAGCAGGAAAAAAATTTCTACTCACTGGTCACACATCCCAATTACATTATTGATTATCTTATTTTTGCATCAGTTTGTGGAGCAAATAAAAGTAGGGGAGTAGGGAAAGAATTTAGGACTAACCATGAAAATCTTGAGATGTATGAAAATTACAAAGAAAAGGAAACAAGGGAAAAAGAGCAGTCATAAAATTTTAAGGAGTTCATTTAAATGCTAATACTAAGATTATTAATCTTTTATTATTATATAGCTTAATCATGGAATAAATGATTGTGGTCAGTACACATGAAAATTAAGAAGAACGTGTTTTAGATTCATTCGCAGACGTTTCTTTTTCAAGTTACCCTTTTTTCCCTTCAAAGTAGCTCTTAAGCATCAATCAATGTTTGGTGGTTGCTTCTAGCAAGTCTTTTGCTTCATTTATTTTGGTTGCTAAGTACGGAGAGCCACCTGAGAAGACAAAGAAAAAATAAATGGTAAATGGATAACACACTTCATTATTGACATTTTCTAAAGTCAAATACAGAAGACCATTCAATTACAATTCTCAGATATTTTCCATATATTCACCCTCTGACAAATTATTTTATAAGCTGAGTAGAAATCAAAAGAGCATAAATTAGTTTAATGGAGCACTGCAGACACCCAACAATGATAAATAATCTCTGGAAAAAACAATGCAAGTTATGATCAAGAATAATTTGAAAAAACACTCAAACTTTTTCGCTGGTTAGATATCATAATTCAAATAGTTAGCCGGAGAATTTTCTGGTAATAAATAATTGTCTTTCTTCTAGACTTTTTTTAAAGGAAAGAATATCCATCTATGAAGGGGGATATATATCTGCAGGAGGTAAAGAAATCCAAGGGATCTTTCAGTCTTATCAAGTTTCCCATTTCCACAAAAATACATGTTAGGAAGGGCAACTATGTATCAGACAGTTCTAAAAATCATATTCACTAATACAGATGAATGAGTGATAATAATAATGTTAAAGGAAATGTTTCCTGTGTCTAAAAGATCCCATTTTAATAGTTAGGGCATAGTAGATTCACTGTGCCCTGAAAAAAAACTGTCAGTTTAAAGTTCTTTGAAAAAAAATTCTTTCTAATGTTAATAGCAAAAAGAAAACTGAAGTGAATTTCAAATTTAGAATCATTATAAATCACAGAATCTATTTGACATACAAAAATACTAGCCCCAAACTGTCAACGTTAAATCTACTTAAACATCATATGCCTTCTAATTTCAAGTCTTGAACACTCTCCTTGCTTAACACTCAAGCTAACAATCATAATACAGTCCACCAGTCTTGTTTTGTTTGTTTTTATTTTTATTTTCCCCTTGATTACAAACCATCTATAGCTGTTGAAAGCATCCTAAAGCCTCAGTAGTTTATAGCAGACCAAAAGACACATACACAGTATTGGTGTAAATTGTTCTGATTTTATTCAGGCCTTTTATCGATATCCTATTACCCACCTTACAAAGGAAAGAGAAAGCAAGGAAAACAGATCAACTAACATGGTACTATAAGGGCAAGTCAGAGGAAGCCGTAGTTGTTTGCCCTTGAAGACATCAATGACATTTTCATATCAAGATCTGATGTTATAAACAGCATGTCTTCAAATGTACAATAAGAATTTCAAAGGAAGGTCATGAATGTTTCCATATGTACTTAGTTATTGATGGATTTTATGACTGCCTTTGAAATTGATCTAGGAATTAAATAATGACAATCTTGATAAGGTGCTTAAATTTTAGAGTTACCAAGTTAATACCCAGCATTGTGTATGTCCTCAAAAAATAGTAATTGAATTTCTACAGAACCTTCAATTAATATACATTCTGGATATTTGTATCATTGGTAATATGCTCATTTCATAGGCAGGAAAAAAAAATCAAAGATAGGAGATCAAAAGTCTTATTAACACTCTACTGATGACAATGTGAGAAGAAAAAAACCAATTTATCAGATTACTGAATTGCCACTTATTTCTACAAGTTACAGGAACAATGGTCTTGGATTAGGACAAATGTTTGGATTGGCTGTCATACTACCGTTATTCTAACTTCTTAAAGCAGAAAAGCTCCTAGGGCCTCCCCGGTGGCGCAGCAGTTGAGCGCTGGGTTGCGAAGCTGCCCGCGGCCTCTGTGGCGCCGGTTCGATCCCCAGCTGCATCCCGGCCACTGGAGGAGGGTCCCACATGGCGCGCAGACCTCTCCTGCCGCCCGCTGCTCCCCTCAACAGTGTACTTCGGTCCTTCTGCCTGCTCTGCTCCCCTCTCTGGCTCTGGTGAATTCTCTCACCCTCCCGCGCTTCTGACTGTACCCAGTGCATGTATAAACAAAAACAAACAAACAAACAAACAAATAAATAAAACATGCCTCTATTAAAAACAAAAAAAAAAACAGAAAAGCTCCTAAAGCAAAAACTGAAATTCCTACATCCCTGTCAAGTTTGTTTCATTCAAATTAAGATCTATCAGTGAGGACCAATCTCATGAGATTTGGAAGGCTACAGTGAGGAAAAGGTTTTCTTGCTGGATCACTTTATTACTGCAGTAAGGGAGATGACGGGGTAGAGGTGATAGTAAACTGTGCTTTTCTACAGTTCTAATGGCATTCCATGAAGTGGTAGCCTCCTTAACAGAGCAACTCTACATAATTGTTTGGGGAGTCATTCTTTGTAGGCCACGTCTAGAATTCATTACTTCAGGTCTTCCAACAATTTGTAACATTCATTCTCTGTACTAAATGATCTGCTGTTTAAATCATATAGGTTTTGGCAATGAATTCTGATTGAAAAAACAATACTCTGTGTTTAGTGGAAATAATGTGCTCTTAAATCTATCAATCCTGCTCAGATTTCTTGGGGGAATCATCTGGATTCCAGTGAATTAGAACTCTCACTCTCACCTTTGATCTAGTACCTTTGTATTTCAAACACTAAATACTGCTGGAACTCTTCTGCTTTTAGCAATCATTAACTGTCATGTTTTAAACCAAAGCTCCCATTGACACCATCAGTGGAAACTGAATAAAAATACAAGCATACACGTCACTATGAAAGCTGGAGGTCTACCAACTCAGTAAGGTCTTAAAGGCCAAGGTCCTGGCAGGAAGGAAAATGCACAGTGTTGAGTCCAAAGCCCAGTACTGCTTTTTCCCGTCCCTGAAAGGAACCAGACACTAAATGACATATACTCATGCAAGTCCACTTACATGAAATGCCAAAAAAGACTTATCTATTCCACAGTAGCAGAAAGCAGAACAGTGAGTATCCAAGTTGGGTTAGGGACTGCCAAAGGGAAGGGTGCCAAGGAAACTTTTGAATTTTGAGTGTTTGACTTCATCATGTCATTGGTCACATGGGTGGATATACAAAATTGTCAAAACATCACACCAAACATTTACATAGATTTTTTTTTTTGTATATAAGCTATATCTCAATATAGTTGATAAATAAGCCATAAACTGTATATTGGTTACAAGAGACTACTTAGTTTTTAAAGAAGAGAAAAACACACACACACAAATAAAATTGGTAATGCCACACCAGTTACCAGGTGTGTACACTTTAAGGCAAAATTCAATACTAGAGATAAAGTGGGGAATTTCATAGTGTTAAAAGGGTCAATCTACTGGTAAGACAAAACAATTGTAAATTTGAATATACCTAATGATATAATCTCAAAAACAAAAGGAAAAAATGAAAAGAATCAAGCATACAAATACACATTCAGCTGGAGATCTAACATAGCTCTCAGTAATCCATAGAACAATTAGACAATAATAAGTTGGATAAATCAATACTTTGTCTAAATGATATATATATATATATAAAATATTCCACCCGACAAGTGGAATATATCCTCTTTTAAATTACACATGCAACACAGAACATGGGCTAGACTATATATCAAGTCTCAATGAACTTTAAAGACTAAGATCACAATGAACAGAGCTACCTTAAGTGTATCCCATGGACTAACTCTGGCTTACAAGTGTTAACAGACTTCAACTAGACAGATTTAGAAATGAAGGATGTGTTCATGTTTAGAAATGAAGAATGTTTAGAAAATATTATAGCCATTTACTATAGTAGTGTACATCTGAAGAATCTAATAAAAAACTAGGATTTAGGATCTAGGTCTTCTATATCTTTTCTTATTCCAATTTTCTAATAAATTCATTTTTATTATATTTTATGAAAGTTATCAGTCTACCAGATATTGGGGGGAAAAAAGAAGTGCTCTATCACAGGTAGTTTGTGCAGTAATGATATAAAACATGTTAACTGATGACAGTAGAATTAAGGTAGAAATCAATAGTGTCTAGGGGATTCCAGTGTTTGGAAATAAGTCAATATGCTTTTAAATAATCCATGCATCAGACAAAATACCGCAATAGAAATTAACATTCAAGAAAATTAACCATGTCAAAGGTTCTCTGAAAATATGAATGCATTTCATACCAAAGCATTAAAATTTAATACATTCTAGGAAAAACACAATATATCAAAACTGATACAGGAAGAAATGGAAAATCAAAAGAATCATATATATTTTTGAAGTTAAACCAATAATTAAAAACTTTCCCACAAATAAAAAGATTGGTAAAGATAGTTTTATTTGTGTATTTAAAAAACAAACAAACAAACAAAAAAAAAAAACCCAGAAGAATAAAAACATTCCAACTCTTTCAATGAGGTTAGCATATCTCTGGCAACAAACTCTGATGAAGATATCACAGGATGAACAAAGATGCAAAAACCCACAAATATTAGCTTATCAAGTCAGGCCAAGTATCAATGCCAACTTAGGTTTATATTAAGAATACAAGGTTGACTTCCACATTAGAAAATTAGGCAATATAATTAATCCTAATTAAGGGTATGTGTAGATACATGTATACACATGTTGATAGCTGTATCTATTTTAAATATGTGGACAAAGACATACAGGTGTGTGTATGAACTGACATATATATACAGATAAGGGTATAGAAAAGTATCATAAACAATGATACCTCAAGTTCTAAATTGACACTGTAATTTCTCCATCTGCATCTGTAACAACCTCCTCCAATTGTGAGGAACTTAACTCCTATCATCCTCAATATATTTACTCAACTGCTCGCACATAAAATACACAGAAAGTGTTTTCACAACTGCTAATACATACTATGACAAAAGTAAATTTATCGACTAGAGTTCAATACTTGTTAATATTATCTTTTTGGCATGAGATAAACTTTATATACAGCTAAGTATACAACACAAAAAGTTTTGATAAATTTATATCCCATCTAACTATCAGCCTTATGAAAATACAGGACATTTTCATAAAACAGGGAAGTTTGCTTTCTTCTAATCAAACATACACTATTATAGTCATATACTTTTCTGGAATTTTGGCCACAGATTAGATTTTACTTTCTTGAATTTCACATAAATTATATGGTATGTTCTCTTTTATAACTTGCTTCCTTTTTGCAACAGAGTTTTTGAGATTCAGTCATGTAACTATGTTTATGGATACATCTGGTTACAGCTTTAGAAATATAGCTAATTGTTTTCATTGCTAAGTAATATTCCACTGTACAAATACACCACAATACATTTATTACATACTTTCCAATTAATAGACACTTGAGTTGTTTATAATTAATATTCAAAATAAAGTTGTTATAAACAAGGAAGTGAAAAAAAATTCCATTAACAGAATAAGGAATAAATGTCATATGATCACCTCAACAGATTCAGAGAACTCAATACACACGGATAATAAAAACTTTTAGTAAACTAAGAATAGGCGAAAACTTCTCTTATGTGATAGAAGTTATGAAAAAATATAGCAAACATAAAATGTAGTAGCAAAATACTGAAACCTCAGTCACATGAAAAGGATACTAATTAATGAAACTTTCCACCCCCAATTAAAAAAGAAATGAGAAGTGGAAAGAAACTGACATTCTTCATGAATGACATGACTGAGCATGCAGAAGATCCAAAAGGATTAAGAGATGAATTTAACAAGTTATTGGATATAACAGCAATATATACAAAAGCCAATCTGTATGTCCTAGAAAAACAACTATACAATATAACCTTTAAAACAATACAACTTAAAATAGCATTGTGGATAGCTATATAATTATAAATTTACTAAAGTTATTAGATTTACTTGTTTAATGGATAAATTTTATGTTCTGCAAATTGTATCTCAATTAGTCTGTTGAATTAAGGAAAAAAAAAAAAAAAGATAGCTGGCCTCCCTGGTGGCACAAGGGGTTATATCTCTGTACTATGAAGCTACAGGCAACCACTGCATCATGAGTGCAAAACCTGGCCAGCGAGCTGACCCCCATGGCACAGCAGACCTCTTTTGACCTAGCCCTCTGCTCCCCTCAGCAGTGTATTTCAGTAGATCCACTTGTTTTGCTCCCCACTCTGTCTCTGGTGAATCCTCTCACCCTCCCATTCCCATACCTCTGGCCTACACCACACCCCAGCTCCTGTATGCATAAATAAATAAATCTTTAAAAAAAAAAAAAAGATAGCACTTAAAATAACAGTACCTAGAAATAAATTTAACAAATTAGGCATATGACTACAATCCAGAAAACTAAAAAAATCTCATTAAAATAAATTACAGAGTACCTAAATAAAAACCAGGGTAGGTCTTGTTCATGCATGAGAAAATTCAGCATTATAAAGACATCAGTTCTCCCAAATACCTACAGATTCATAATAATCTTAATCATAAACCCAAAAGATTTGGGTGTGAATGTGGATATATGAGATTATAATGTGCACATGTGAAAAGGAAAATTCCTAATTTATGTTAAAAAGCTAAGAAATCTTAAAGAATTTAAAGGATTTACACTACCAGAAATCAAGACCTGTTATGAAGTTACACAAATTATTATTAAATGTGCTATTGTCACAAGCATAAAGCAATTCACTAACAGAGGAGAGAGAAAATACAGAAACATTTCTGTAAATACATGGTTACTTGTTTTATAAAAGGTAACAGTACATATCACTGAGGAAAGAATACTCTTTTTAATAAGTAATGCTGAACCACTGGGATATCTATGACACTCAACATATAAAAATCCTATATCATATACAAATATAGATTTCAGTTTACAACAGATAAAACTATGAAAGATTATAAAGGTTCCAGAAATTATCTTCAAGACCTTGAGATAGGCAAATATTTCCTAAACTAAAACAAAGAAAAGCACTATAAATGAAAAAACTTAAAAATTGGACTCTATTAAAATTAACACTGATAAGATTAAAATAAACACATACCATTAAGAGTATGCATAGGCAAGCTATGAAAAGAAGACATTTACAAAACAAAGAATCTGTATCCAGGATACTAAAATGCATCGTTTGCCCAAAAGTCAATAGGAAAAGAGGCAGTCCAATAGAAAAAAAAAAAAAAAAAGGATAAATAGTAGGCTATTCATATCATGGAATATTGTATAACAATAGATATGAATGAATCACTACTATAGCATTCACTGCTACATAAATAAATCTCAAAGATAATGAGAGAAGACAAATACAAACAGTAACACATAAAGTTCAAAAACTGGCAAAGATAATCTTACTAAAAAACCAGAATAGTGCTTACCTTTGAATAGAGATAACTGGAAAATTACTGAGGAGACTATATAAGGTTTCAGTACTTAACATTGAACTGGCTACGTAAGTGACAATTCATTGGGTTGCATGTTTATGATCTGTGTACTTTAATGAGTACATATTTCAATTTTAAAAAGTTTATTTAAAAAATAATCCTGGAGGGCCTCCCCGGTGGCGCAGCAGTTGAGCGCTGGGCTGCGAAACTCAGGGCCAGTTCGATCCCAGGCTGCCGGCGAGGGTCCCACATGGTGCACAAACCTCTCTTGCTGCCCGCTGCTCCCCTCAGCAGTGTATTTCATCAGTGTGCCTGTCTGTTCACCACTCTGGCTCTGGTGAATCCTCTCACCCTCCCAAGCTTCTGACTGTACCCAGTGCTTGTATAAATAAATAAATCTTTAAAAAAATAATAATACTGGAGATATGTTGGCCTCCCTGAAGTTTGATTATACTTCAAATTCATATGTGCATAAACTGGTGGCAAGGTTATGATCAGGTCCATGATGACAAAAATAGTCACTAGGCACTGTTCTAATATATTATTTCATATGGTTCTTCCAACCATCCCCTGTAATTGCTTAATTCATATTTTCATTACATAAAGAGACTGAATCACAAAAATAAGTTTAGTAACTTGTCCAACACCAGCCACAGAATTAATGTGAGGTGGAATCAGGATCTCAGAAAATCTGGTTCCTGAGCCTGTACTCTTCTTATTCACCAAATCACTATGCTTCTCCTTTTGTTTACGAGACTTTTTTCTTATTAAACATATGGTTGTTGTAAAACTTTTCTGTTTCCTATCCCAGGTCTTCTTTCCTCTTGAGTAGATGTAAATTCCTATCAGCTCTCAAGTACACAGATAAGGCTCAAGACACATCCCTCCATTAGAATGTATGTTCTATGAGAACAAAGATCTACCTTTCTTGTTTGACATTTAAGGTTCCAAGATTTAGCATAATCTCAAGCACATTGTAGAAGTTGAATAAATAATTTCTGAATGAAAGAATAGTTTCAGGTCATTTCATACTAATAATATAAGGAGTCTTTCAAAATTTTAACATGATCATTATGTATTAGTTACAATTTTCAATTCTATCTTATAAACTTTATACATATGACTCTTTATTCATTTGCTTATTCATTCACTCATGGGGAAATATATTTTTTTAGTGTCAGTCATAATGATTTATAAAGATGAGTAAGTCATAAAGGTCTAACCATGTATCAAAGAAAATCAATGTGTGACAAAACAAAAAAAAAAATACAAAGTCTTAAATTGAAATAAAATATTGAAATGAGGAAAGATTAACCCTTGGCAAAAAATAAGTCTAGTACATCTATCAAAGAAAAGGAAATTGAGCAACTTAGGGATCACTTTTTCATCGTGAACCTGTGATTACTCTTTGCGATTGTGTCTTTCTTTTGCAAAATGTTTGCAGTACATCTTTTAACATATGGGGGTTTCATGTCAATTTAACGTCTTCTACAATAAGCATTATTAGGGAAAATTCATTCGACAGTATAAATTACTTTGATTTGTTTTTAATCCCAACGTTTCACTAAATTTTGAATGAAATAATAATAAAGGAGAGGATATTGTACGTTTACTGGGGCATAAATGGAAAAATTCTGAGAATCCCCCTGTTGCGGGATGGCAGATTTTGACTAAATGCAAGGAAGAACATTCAGGAATCAGAACAGTCCACCAACTCTGCCTGGCAAAGCAGAACTAGGTTTCCATCACTAAAAATCTTTAAGGAAGTTAGTAGGTCCTTTTTCCTGGAATGGAACAGAAACAATCTTGATTTAGGAGCTGCACTGATGAAACCAGTGTCTCTCAAACTAGAAAAATACAACTTTAAAAAAAATTTCCAATTTGTGGTAGATTGAAACTTTCACACTTAAAATACAAAAGCAACACATTTGGATGTCAACACAATGTCAAACTGCTATAAGGTTTCCTAAATACTTACTTCTGATTTCTTTTTAAACTTCTTTTTTTAAACAGAACTGTAACCTGGCATGAACAGGTGAACTATACTTCGAGTAGACTGAATCAGATAGCCTGTAAGAGATCGCAGTGGTTCTACAGTTTTCCTAATTTATCTGGGCTGTTCTCTTTTCTATATTCACTGGATCTTAAAAACAAGCCACTCATTTCATAACAACTAACCTCTCTCTCCAATTTACAAAAGCATAATTTAAAAGATATTAGTCTAAAAGCATTAGATGAAAGACCTCAGATTTTTTATTGTATTAACCTTTTATCTCACTAAATTGAAACTGCAAAATTCTATTTTTACCAAAACATCTTTGAATGCTCATTTAAAACTGGTTACAAAAATTTTACTTTTAGTCATTTCTCACACCTAATTTTCTGGTGTCACTTTCTTTGCACAAGCTGATAATGAAATGTGTAACAAATTATAGCTGATCACACATGTGAAGTTCTGGAGTTCTAACTTTATTTTATCAAGGTAGCAAAATCAACAGAAATGTAACTGGGAGGCAGGGCGACGTGAGGCAACATCATGAATATCACAAGCAATGGGTAGAAGATTTAAGTTTTTGCAACCACCTATAGATAACAACACTCAGTGGTGACCTGGTCAAAGTAAATATGGTAAAGAATTATAAAAAGAGGAGACAATAGTCTTTGTGTCACCATTCCTCCAAACCCACTCCTATCAAGATAAACAAAGATTTCTACACTGCTAAATCTAATGTTCAATCCTTATTCTGCATCTTACTTACAATAAATTATTCAAGAGGAAGCAAAATGTAAGAGCAGTCCATTCTCATATTTCCCCTATTATTCCTGGCTTTCTCTATCCAACGAGACCTTTTTGTTTAAAACCTATTTTCTTCTTCGCACTAAAACCAAAAGAATTATCCTTTCCAATAGACAATTTCTAGATTTATGAGCCATCATCTCCCAACTCCATCATATACAAATGTTTTCCACCCAGTAGTTCCAATATTCCTTAATTTGCCATACTTTTCCTAGAGCAAAAGAGTTCTTAATTATGAATGTAGATGAACCCTTTGAAGCTCCAAATGTTTTAAATATGGGGGTTCATGAGTAATGACATGGACAAACATCCACAACTAATACATTTTTAGAAGGTACTCTAATTCTAAGATTAAAAGCATTTCTCTTATATTAAACATACAAAATAAATAGAAATACAGAGTATAGGTTCTTCATTAATTGAGTAGGCACATAAAGTTACTACATTACATGACAAAAAAGGGGGCTTTAAAAATCATTCCTTTCATTCTAAAGATGACAAAGCTGACATTTTGAGAAGCTGAGGTTGTGTCTAAGGCCACATTGGAAGCTAGAAGGCAGAAGCCAAAGAGAAATGCTGGCCTCCTGCTTCCAGTTCTACTCCCTCAGACATTGCTACCCACCCTAACCAGGCATGGGGAGAACAGTGCGCACACTACAGGCATTCAGCCAACCTGCCTCTGATAAATACACAATCTCAGAATAAATCAAGTATTTTGTCAAACTCTTCATTTCTAAGATACCAAATATTCCCTGTTTGTACTAATGGCATCTAATATACATATTATCTTTCATACATTTCAGAACTTGAATCCTTGCCCATAGACACAATCAACGATTTGTCAATCATCTGAAAACTATGAGTGCTTGAGCTTACTGCAATCAATAAGAGAAGGGCATACACTTGACCTGGAAGGGACAGAGGGTGTTTAGGAGAGGGAGGGCTTCAAGGGGGCACTTAAACACATTTTTTTCTGAGTCAATTACTCTGAAAGCCCACAATGCAGAGAAAATTAGTTGAGTGGTGCTTTCAGTAACCACTGAAGCTGTTTAGAAATTTTAAGCAACATCTTTTTTTTTTAATTTATTCTCTTGTTTATTCATACTAAAGAATAGCAAGTTCAAAAACCAAAAGAGATGATATTTAGGGAAAAGAATTTTTATAGTAAGTAATTAAGTGAGAAAGATGAAGAGGAATGCCTTATTTTGGTGTGAGTTAGGATGGGCAGGAATCCAAAATTTGATTTTATTTCAAAATAATCAGAAAACTGAAAGTCTAAAAATAAGAATTAAAAAAACCTTCATCCTCCTTCCCCCACCCCCGACTTCTGAAATACAGTGCAACTTTCTACCATCTGTTATTTTAGAGAAGAAACAGTAATGAGCATATGGGCTTTCTCTCTCAAGCAGCTGTAGTGTAGTTAAAGTTATAATAATTGTCTTTCTGTAAGATAAATTTACATTAAAAACCTGGCCAGTTAAAAACAAATGGCTCAGCCTCAGAGCCTTCTAGAATAAAAATAAGAAATTCAGACTCTTTAAGACATATTACATTCAAAATCTTGTACTTTTGTGTTTAAGGTTAAACGAATGTAATTCATGATGTCCAGATCAATTTATACAATCAAAGAGTCCACAATTCATGTTTTCTTCTAAATCAAAATGCTAGGATAACCACTAACAGAGGTTACTTACATGCAAAATTCAGTAACTAAGCCCTTTGAACATTGATAATATAAAGCTACTAATTCTGTGGATCACTAAACTGTAATCTGAAGGCTCATTTATTTATAAGAAAAAAATCACAAAACATGTGTCATATAAACTTCCACTTCAACTACATATCATTTTAAATAAGTTTAAGTAAATTGAAAGGAATGCAGAGTATATTCAGAAGTATATATCATGAAAAACATGAATTTTACCTACCTTTATCTGGGTGATTCAGAATCATGATTCTCCTGTGAGCTGTTCTAATCTTAGCCTTGCCAGCAGATGGGCTGTAAAAAATATTAAAGTGCGTATAATAAATAGTGTCAAATGCTGATTATAAACTAATGCTTTATATGGGTTTCAAGAAATTAAAACTAGTGAGGATTTCACCATCTTGTGGATAAATTATGAAATTACAGCTTGTCACTTAATCCCATCAACCATCAAAAAAATCACTAATTCAATGTTGCTTGTATTTTTCTTCAAACCATTGTAATACCAGTCCTTAATCAATTAAAAAAAAAATAGAACACGATATATGGGTAGGTGAATCTCTGTCTGAGTACCATACTGTAAACTGAATGATTGATGCTTCAAGTTATTTTGAGGGAAGGCAATATAGAGGTATTTGGACACCAGAGCCACTAGAATGCCACATCATTTTTTTTTAAAAAACGAAAGATTTATTTTTATGTATTTATGCATATAAGAACTATATAAGAACTATATAAGAACTATCATGTATTTATGTATTTATGCAGACCAGAGGTACGGGGTATTAGAGGATTCACTAGAAACAGAGTAGGGAGCAGAACAGGCTGATCTACTGAAATACACTGTTGAGGGGAGCAGAGAGAAAGACAGGAGAGGTCAGCTGCCATGTGGGGTTAGCTCCCTGTCTGGGAATTGAACTTGTGCTGCAGTGGTTGGCTATAGCTTGTTAGAGCTGAGACTTTAACCCCTGTGCCACTTGGAAGGCCCATTTCAGGCTATTTGAAATATGTATAAATATACAGAATTAAGGAGTATTTTTTAAATAGGTTATCAATAGTCAGCTACATTTGTGGCTCTATCTACTTGTCATATAGTCAAAATAGTTTAGATTCATTGATCATGGAAATTGGAAGCATAAGAATACATTCACATCTTGACTAATTTTGTCCAAGTCAGTGTTGCCTAACTGAAATAAAGGTTTAGAGAAAAGCAAAGGAGTTTCAACCTTCTGTTTAATGTTGTAAGGGTAAAATCTTTAGCTTCTACATTCATGATAGAGATGGGAAGAAAGCAGAGCCATTTATTCCACAACTGTTATTTGGTGGGGACTTTTATAAAAAGGTGTGTCATCATATCATTTTACAAATTACAACAAGGCTAAATATTAATAATTCCTTTTCAAAGCTGAAGAAATTGAAGTACAGAATGGCTAAAAATAACTTTATCAAGATTACGTAGTACAGTGCCCCAGCAACAGATTCATAAGAACGTTCTGCTTGGTTGTTATTTACTGAGAAGCTACTAAGTGCCATTTTTGTGCTAAGAATTTTGTATATATAAATCTTCACAACAACCGTATGCTGTAGAAAGCAGCATTAGCTCCATTTTACCAATGATTAAACTAGAGTAGTCATAGATGGAAAAACTAGTATTTGTAACCAGATTCAAAGCCTGTGCTCTTAACCACTGAATTTCCCATGTGAAATTGTGTACAGTCCAGTTCATTGTGACAAAACTTTCTATGTATCTTAAGTCAATACCTAAGTATCCAAACAACCGGACTGCCTTGGATATTAAATGAAATTTTCAAAAACCTTTGTAATTAGTGTTATAATGTGTTTCATATCACATTCTAAGACTATAAAGGGATGCTATGGGGGCCCACTAATAGTTCAAGAAAAATAGCAATGCCATTTTTGAATAATATTAAAGCAAGGAATAATTAATAATATAGTTATCTTCCAATTTAGTTTCCTGCTTAAAAAATATTCCCTTTTTCTTCTCTAAATGAGAGTTCTCATCTCTTGCTTTTTTATAAATCACCAGAAGATTTTTATCGTAACACACTGTAACTAAAACCCCACTAAAAAATTTAGCAGTCTGTAGAAGACCACAAAGTAATCAAATAAATACAGCCCCCTGGTAAATCTATGGTAAGGGATATTCTTAAACGTCAAGTGTTAAATGATACCATATAGCAATCACACACTATCATAAACTTTCTCCTGTCTAAAGTTAGACAAATGGAGCCTCCCTGGTGGTACAAAGGGTTAAATCTCAGCATTATGAAGCAATCTGCAGCCACTGCAGCAGGAGTTTGATTCATGGCCAGAGAGCTAACCCACATGGCACAGCAGACCTCTCCTGTTTCACCCACTGCTCCCCTCAGCAGGGTATTTCAGTAAATCCTCCTGTTCTGCTCCCCACTCTGTCTCTGGTGAATCTTCTCAATATCCCCCGGACCCCAGCTCTTCCATGCATAAATAAATAAAATAAATCTTGGGCCTCCCTGGTGGCGCAAGGGTTAAGACGCAACCTATGAAGCAATCTGCAGCCACTGCAGCACAAGTTCAATTCCCGGCCAGCCAGAGAGCAACCCACATGGTGCAGCAGACCTCTCCTGACTCACCCGCTGCTCTCCTCAGCAGTGTACTTCAGTCAATCTGTCTGTTTTGTTCCCCACTCTGTCTCTGGTGAATCCTCTCACCCCTCACACCTCTGGCCTGTACCCCAGCTCTTGTATGCATAAATAATAAATCTTTAAAATAAAATAAAATAAAATAAATCTTAAAAAAAATAAAGTTAGATAAATGGGCAGGAAGGTGAAACAATACTGTATGCTAGAGGTCAAATTGTGGAACTAAAAAAGAATTACTGAAAAAATGCCAGTTATCAAATTATAAAACTGATTCCAGGAAGAATTCAATGTCACAATAATTGCTTTGGAACTTTAGTATTCAAATGTAACTCCTTGTTACTGAATAAAGGCAGATCACAACTTTGCCGGATTTTCTCAGAGAGAGTGGGGAAGTCCCTTAAATTTGATCATTGAAATGTAAAAATTTGTCATTTTCTCCTCTGCTTCTTATTTATAATTTAAAATATAAAGATAACTTTACAGTAATTTTTTTTTTCATTTTATAAGACAACTTGGCCACATAACAAAACAGTACAAATGCAAAACACCTACCTTACACCCAGAATAAGACTAGCTTCTCGCCTACTCATTTTCTGTTCAAATCCTCCTTTATAGTAGGATGAAAGGCTCTGTACAGGAAAGAAAGAGCAAGAAATAATTAGTTCCATGTAAGGGATTTTATGACCTCAATCCCCAGCTGCAATAAGAGTAATGCCTGTTAGTAAGAGTCAACTTGAAATTGGGAAGTGGGGGTGGGTAAACTAAACAATGAGTCTTTTTGCAAGAAATTATGACCATGAAGAACACTTAGAAGACATTAACAACTTTCTTCATTTTCAAATACATTCATTTTTCTATACTAAGATATAACTTGAGGAACAATAGATATTGGTAGAAGCAAAGGCTAGAACTTTTCTTAAATTCTGCAATAATTTCACTGGATAAGCTGGTGAGACCAAGTAATTTAAAGTAGATTTATATGACAGACACCTATGTAACCTCGTCGGTAGACAGGCTAATAGAGAAAAGACGGAATTGACAAAAGTGAGGAGGACATTAGGATAGCAGACAGGTAGGCCAAAAGAGTGGAAAACTGAATTGAAAGGTCGATGTGGCTGGAGAGTGTAAGCAAAAAGAGTAGACTTAAAGAGAGGGAATTCAGATGATATTGTGGAGGGCCTAGAAGGTAAAGGAAATCATTTAGGATAGTATTTTCAGTGGGAGCATACGGAGCACTGCAGTAACAATCTGATGTTGTTTTGAAAGGATTATTCTAGCTGCTATGTGGAGACTAGAAAGAGAGGTGCAAAAAAAGGAAGCAGGAGACCCAGTTAAGAGGACATAACAAAGGTAGCAAGAGATGATGGTATAATGAACCAATGTGGTAATAAGGAGGCAGTAAAAATTGATTTTGGGGATACTTTAAAAACAGAACTAACATTTGCTTAGTGGAGTGAATAGAGGCTAGGAGAAAAAGAAAAATTAAGGATGATGTAGTATTATTAAAGGCTATATAGATCCCCCTTCAGAGAGAAGGACTTCCCCCTTGACTCCAGGGCTGCTGCTGGCACTCTGCTATTATACAGAATTGCCTTAGCTGAAGAAAGCCAAGTTCATATCCCCCTACCCAGGGCAGTCTCTGTCTAATGACTAGTTGACAGGCAGGTATAAATGCCTGACTTCTTATCTATTGGTATATTCTCTTCCCAGAGGATGTCATTTTAGTCTCATGGCTCATGGACCAAATTGGGACAAGCATAATCTGAGCTTCAGAGTTCCCCACAAGGGTAGCAGAGACAAATAAGAAAGGTTAAAGAAACATCATTTTACAGACAGAAAAATCACAACAGCCCCTATCACCAGAGGAAAGAAGATCCTCCACTCAGGAAGAAGAAAACAATAAATTAGAGTCAATAAGTGCAAACAATAACATCAGGGTAATAATTAAACCATAATAATAGAGATACACATTCTCTATCAATACACAGCATAAGGGCCTTGCCAGCTTAAGGGTCTTGCCACTTTAGGACCTGGGGGTAAAAAAAAGAGAACCATTAAACCTGGAAGGCATCTTACTATGAATGATAAGAGGCAAAGAGAAATATCACATTTCAGAATCCAGAAGGCTGGGGAGGACAGTCATATCAAGGAGTAAAATATACACAATACTCAGTTGCTCTAGGACACTGTAGGTCCCAAGTATCTTCTGGAATCCTCAATTTTGAAGACAAGAGTGTTGACATTACCCATATATGTATTTTCAGTCCACATCAACCCTCTCATTCAATTAAATAGTTAGAGCAAGCCTAACAACTGCTGAGGAAGGTCACTTATATAAATCAACTTAGTCCTCAAAAACATAAACTAATAACAAAAGATCATCGGATATTTGAACAAATCCAATATTTAGGGATGAAGAGAACCAAGATAAAAAAATAATTGACTTTAGAGGGAGGAGATATATCAGGAAGCAGAAGAATATTTGACAAAATTTTCTCTAGTATCTTTAGAGATTTCAAAAGGATAACATACCTCTACAAAGAATAAGATGTTATGAAAAAAGAAAAATTCTTGGATTATTAAAAATTTACTAATGCAAAATATTTAATGGATGCACTGCATAACAGAATAAACACTATTAAAGGCCACCCTGATGATCTGGGAAATAACCTGTGGAAATGCTGTGGAATATACAACAAAAAGATAAGGAGATGGAAAAAAATAAAGAGACTAAATGTTGAAGCATGAAGAACAGGCTCATAGATCCAGCATCTGTCCACTAAGAATTCCAGGTATAGCGCAACAACAAAAAGAAAAACAAAATATTTTAAAATACACTAGACAATTACAGAACAAAAGATAGACACTTTTCGCATTAGGTAAGGCTTACTAGGATTCCTTTGACATTTGAGGGCATCAGTAATAAAGAGATAATCTTCCAAATTTCCAGAGTTAAGCAACAAAGAAAAATCATCAAAAACCAAAATCCAAACAACAAAAGAAAATCAAAATCAACTGCAAACCAAGGAATAACAGAAAATTTGGCTGAGATTATGTAGTGTAAAGAGATTAGGTAGAGCACAGAGATTTCTGCAGTTTTCTGATACTGGCTCCACCACATTTTTAGGAGTTAGCAGTTGCTAATTAACAGTGAAAGCATTAGAAGCAAATTATTTAAGAAAAAAGAACTTATTTACTACCCACATATTCATATGGGGGGGGGGGGGAGAGAAGATTCCAACAAAATGAAAAAAAAAAAAAAAGTGTGGTGAACAGAAAGATGAGATTTAAGAATGAGATGATATTAAAGAATAGAGGAAGCAAATGTTTAAGGAAAAATGAAAAGAACCCAAAGGAACTTGAGCCTCGAAGTTCTCCTTTGAGTACCAGAAACAGTAACACATGATTACACTTCCTATTTTTCAGTAACTTTTGATTCAATAACAAATCATGCTGACAAAATGAAAACACTGTATGCTATTTATGAAGCTTTTCTTCTTTGGAGTCTGTAGAACCAAGAGAATGTATGCAGATTCCACTTCTCAGTTTCCCCAGAATAATTAAAACTTAAAGAATTGTTAAAAAGTAAACAAACTCATAGCTCAACTGAGGTACAATGATGATGGCAATAAAGATATCCTAAGATGTGTCACTGCAAGCTGCAAGAGTAGTAGTACTTTAAAAGGGGGCCAGACTTAACAAAAGCCTTTGTTTATTTTTTTAACTTGAAGCCCACAAAGGAGAGGGAACTGGCATACATCATTTCCCTCCCCTTAAGAAACACAAGGTAGGCCTCCCCTGGTGGCGCAGCGGTTGAGCGCTGGGCTTCGAAGCTGCCTGCAGCCTCTTCAGCGCCAGTTTGATCCCTGGCCACAGGCAAGGGTCCCACATGGCGTGACAGACTTTTCCTGCCGCCCGCTGCTCCCCTCGGCAGTGTACTTCGGTCCTTCTGCCTGCTCTGCTCCCCGCTCTGGCTCTGGTGAATTCTCTTACCCTCCCGCGCTTCTGATTGTACCCAGCGCTTGTATAAATAAATAATAATAAAACCACACAGGTGAAGGAAACTATGGGAACTACACCTGAGGGGGTTGGGGGAAGCAAATATTGTTTAAAAATGAACAATGATAAAAAAATAAAAAAATAAAGTAATAAAAAAATAAGTTTTCATGAAGCTATTACAAAAAAAGAAAGAAAAACGAAGGCCCCAGGATCAGTCTACACAGCAATCTCACTAACTACTCAGCCTTATTGCAAGCTTCCACAGAACAGTGAAAATTTTCTCCTTTTCTTGCTCTCTCTTCATTTACAATGTTAAATAATATAGTTCTTCAATTTATGGCATAAATATATCTACATATGATATAAATATATCTATATAACATACCCTACCAGAAGAGAAATGATTTCTGAAATTCTCTCTCTACTTATTATTTATAAACATATGGAAAGACATACATAGCCTCACTTAAAAAACTATGTCAGTATTTCCATTCCTATTACTCAATTTCAAACAACTGTTATCTATTATCTAGACTGTCTCAATACTCTCTTAGCTGGTTTGTTTCTACTCTGGCTCATCCTACTTTAAACTCTATGTAGCAGGCAGTGTGATATCTAAAATGCAAATCATATTGCCCTCATGCTCAAAATGTTTCAAAGAAGCTCCATCATACTTACTGTAGTATTTGCAATTTTTATCATAGGTCTTTTATGATCTAGGAGCAACCTACCAGGACTCCCTCAAATTCTCCATTGGAGTTATTCTTGCTGCTAAACTCATTATTACCTCTGGATCTTTGCGGAGTTCCAAGTGCCCATAAAACTCTTTCAGATATTCACAGAGCCTGCTCCCTCATTTTTTCTGAGAGGTCTCCTTGATCAATCTAACAGATTACATTCTGTTTTCGCTTGCCCTATTTTCTAAATAGTATTTATCTTACTTAGTCATTTTTCAGTTGCCTCCACTAAAATGCATGTACACATATATAATCATCCATGACACTACATTC
Organism: Talpa europaea; assembly: GCF_964194135.1. Taxonomy (NCBI): domain Eukaryota; kingdom Metazoa; phylum Chordata; class Mammalia; order Eulipotyphla; family Talpidae; genus Talpa; species Talpa europaea. The sequence goes on from NC_140072.1 coordinate 98,471,435, forward strand.
CCACTCCCACATTGTTGTCTGACATGCAGCATGTGCATAAGGAATATCTACTGAATGAATGCTAAACAGCTATCCGTACGTTAGCCAAATAAAATAGAGAAACAGAAAATAAACAGAAGATTCCTCTATTCACAGACATGCACCTTGAGGTCTGCAAAATCACTTGCTATTCTTTTGAACCTCAGTTTAATTATTTGTCAGTTTGTCATCCTTTGAAAGTGTAGTCATTGTTCACAGCTAACTAAGCCTCTCAAGTCTGTAATGCCTTTGCTAAAACAAGTCATTCATTCTCAAATTGCTGCAAGTCAACTTGATCTATTCCTGATCTGCTTCTATTTCCCAGAAGTCAATATTTCTGCTGCACTGCTTCAGTGAGTTTCTTTGCAATGTCTAAAGTAGTCACAAACCAGTTCACCACACTGAGGTTTTCTAGGTAGCTGCTATCATTCATTCTTCTTTTAGCTCAGCAGAGTCCCTATAATGTATAGTAGGTAAATATGTAAGCCCTCCAGGATTTCAGGTTTGGAATCTTATTATTCTATATTTGGAATGCACAGGTATTATGGTACAAGGGACCTACTTTCAAATTGTAAGATGAAATAAATGCTTATGTAGCTCATCAAGTCAGGGACCTGTATCAGTTCCTTATACAGGGACTATCACTAGATGAATAAATGACTATTAATTATGCAAGGAAAATAAACTACATCAGACTTGATGTAATACTGTTAAAAGAAATATAACAATTATATGTTAAAAACAGGAATTAGATGGCATTAAAAAAATGACCAAGAAACTTTAAAGACATAAAATCAGTAAATTAGAATAACTCCAAGATAATATAATGAAGGAAGTAAATTTCTACAAACACTGGACAATCTGAGACATTTTATAAATTACTATCAAATATGGCATAAAACAATCAAATTGAACTTTTTTACTAAAGGCATCTTTAACTTACAGGAGTTGAAATCTTCTTTGCAGTTTCTGTGATTACTTGTTCTAGAGGTTTCCAAATCTGAAATGCATAGCGACCTAAAAAGTAACAGGAATGAAAGCAAATATATTTTCTATAACCAAAGTCAATACCCATAGGTGCTTACCTTGGTATTTATGGTAATTTAGATATTTTCTTTACACATATCACATATATACACATTGTTTTAATAACCACTTCAAAATTTACCAGAAAGTTGTATTTTTTCAAACTTCTAATTTATCAAATGGACAAGAATTTCATTTTAACATCATTACCATGGCTATTAAATTTATCAAGTTCTAGAACATGATTATAAAATTCCAAAATGTCAGTGTTCATGTTTATAGTACCTTAATTTATACAACATTACTGGTCACAAAAAATAATATTCTAGTACTCTTTCCACAAGAAACTGTTAATAACATCCCTTATGTATAAAGATATTCATGTATCTAAAATGATTATTTGTATTACTTTTCAATGATGATCACTTTGAAACAACAGAAAACAAACACTACTTAAAATCTATACAACAGGGCCTCCCTGGTGGCTCAAGAGGTTAAGACGCAACCTATGAAGCTGTCTACAGCCACTGAAGCACGAGTTCGATCCCCTGGCCGGCCAGGGCCAGGGAGCTACCCACATGGCGCAGCAGACCTCTCCTGACTTGCCCGCTGCTCCCCTCAGCAGTGTATTTCAGTCAATATGCCTGTTCTGTTCCCCACTCTGTCTCTGGTGAATCCTCTTATTCCCCACACCTCTGGCCTATACCCCAGCTCTTGTATGCATAAAAAAATCTTTAAAAAAAAATAAAATCTATACAACAGAGGCATGATTTTTATAAAGTTAATTCTAAAATAAAAAAACAATTATGTAGAAATATTTACCAAGTAAGTTTATTACCAATTTCTCACTGAGGATGACTACTTTTCTGAACTTATTTTATTTAGACTTTCCTTTCTTAGGCATCCTAATAATCTACAAATTGATATAAAACAGGTCTGAAATTGTTTTGAGAGCACAGAACAAGAATAAATTATCTAGCTAATTCACCTTATGTACCCTAATCCGAATGTGTGTCAACTAATACTAGTCCCTTGTCCCAAAAGTCCGAAACCATTATATGACACGCTGAACTTTAATTCAATATCCCATCATAACTTTATCTTGTGAATCAAGATTTCTACAAAAAGTACAAGTACATAGATATTTTAGAAGAAGCTATCTATTTAGAGACACAAATACTAAGACAAAAACTATAAATATTTATCAATAAGGAAATGCTTTTAGATAATTTAATTAAAGAACAGCTATGCCAGTTAAAACTGTAAATAAATGACTAGAAGGGAACAATTGTGCTTTAAGTCTTTATAACTATTCTTCCTTAAAAGGTGATTTTGGGGCCTCCCTGGTGACGCACTGGGTTAAGTACCCCACTATGAAGCAATCCGCAAACTCTACAGCAAGAGTTCAATCCCTGGCCTGCCAGGGAGCAACCCACATGGCAAAACAGACCTCTCCTGTCTCACCCGCCTGCTGCTCCCCTCAGCAATGTATTTCTATCAGTCTGCCTATTATGTTCCCCGCTCTGTCTCCAGTGAATCCTCTCACTCCCTGAATCTCTGGCCTGTACCCCAAGATTTAAAAAAAAAAAGGTGATTCTGGCTGTAAAAGAAAAAAATGAAGCAACAAGTACACCACAGGGACCAACTGTGCTGATCAGAAAGAACTGACATAGCAGGAAATATGTGACCTTACCTGCAAGAAAAATAAATATGGGAGAATGAAGGAACCCCATATCACCTACATTGCTTCATATTAAAGATTTTTTTTTATAGTACACTATTGATCATACTACCAAAAAAAAAAAAAAAAAAAAAAAAAAAAAAAAAAAAAAACCAAACAGGCAGATTGACTATTATGGGGCTAGTTTTCCTAGCTTTTATATTATTAATTTTTTTCACTACAAAGTTTATCTAGATTTTGCTGACAAATGTTCAGTGACTATAAATGGTGGAAAGAATGAGACTAGATAATGTCCTAAAGCCAAACACCTTAGGATACTAAGAGTCTGCTTACAAATCACTATAGGAGCTATTTGGTAATATTGCTCTTGTAAAATTTATTAATGTTTATCCTTTATTTATCTTACCTGCAAATGCAAGCGCTGCAACACCCAGTCCTACAGCTATCAAACTTCTTGCCTATGGAGGAAAAAATGATTATCACTTAGTATTACACACTAGGTTTTAAAAGTATATCATTCCTAATAATGAGAACAGTTATGTTAAATACTACATTTTCTTCAAGCTTTGCTGTGAACAGAACTTGAAAAAACCTGCAAAGTCTGAGATTTTATCTGCTGAACACTATACAATAGATAATTTTCAATGAAGATAATAATTTAATTTCCATATATTTGAATTCATTCTCTCTTCCTCCCCTCTGTTACCTGCATAATAGCAAAAGTGGGGAGAAAGGAGCACCTTCTGGTATGTCAATAGTTTGGTGCCTGCAGCTACTCATTTTTACCTAGTAGGTTAGACTTAGGTTATAAGATGTTGGGTGTCTTTATTTAGAAAGGGCCCCTGGTCTTCTGGTTGGGTTATTTTCACTGCCCACCTTGGTCTTTCACAGAGCTTGCAGGAGCCTCACTGAAGAAAGAAAGAGTAAGGATGGTTTTTTACAAGTTCCCAGATATCTAGCCCTGAAATTACAATCAATGCCCTGATAGTAGAAGAGGTGAACATTCCTAAATAATAATCAATTCTTGGCATGAGTATTCAAGGATGGATGGGAAGAGACTGAAAGGGGACTGCTGGCTGTTGTTACACTGTTATTCCATGGGTGTTTCTAGGAATAAGTAGTGGAAGTTGAACAAGAAGGAGAAGAAAGAGGAATTTTTTTTCTTTAAAGATTTATTTATTTAAGCAAACAAGAGCTGGGATACAGGCCAGAGGTGTGTGAGGTGAGATGATTCACCAGAGATAGAGCGGGTAACAGAACAGGTGGATTGACTGAAATACACTACTGAAGGGAGCAGCGGGCAAGTCAGGAGAGCCCTGTTGTGCTATGTGGGTTGTTCCCTGGCCAGGGATCGAACCTGTGCTGTAGTGGCTGCGAATAGCTTCGTAGGTTGCATCTTAACTCCTTGTGCAACCAGGGAGGCCCAGGAGGAATTTTTTTTTTAAAAGAGAAGATGGTTTTCTCCTGGGTTTATCCTGAGTTGGGTTTTTAAATAAAGGCAGCATAGACTGCCAAATGGTGTTTTTTAATAAACTGAAATCACTTTAGTATATACGTTTTCCTCAACACTGGAGAATTTTACTTTTTTAAAAAAATGCTTATATATATGATATGTATGTATGTGTATGTGTGTATATGCATACATATATCAATCCCTTTTTTTAAGAGGCCATTTTTTATTAGGTCTGCTGCTCCATCCTAGAACCTATTAGAGATACCATTTGCTGTTAACTGGTTTAGGATTAACCCTGCATAAGTTTGGTAATAAAGAACGTCTAAGTTTAAAAAAAGAAAAGAAAAAGAAACATCAAGTCAGTAAGGTAGTTATATGAAGGTATTTTATGGCTTACTATCCTGTAAGTCTGTCTTAGAATTCTAGAGTTCTTCACAGATAAGATGAAGCAAGTCCATATAGGCTCCTCCTCACTTCCAACTCCAAAATTCACCTTCTCAGCAGGAGTGACACAAGGGCAGACAATTTAAGTAAAGGAAGATTCATTCCCTGGCAGAAAAGGCAAAAAGCCTACACCTAGCTAGCCACAAAGGTAAAACAGTCTTCAAGGTTTCCTTCAGTTTGTCTAGTCTCAATTATTGAGGTACGTTTCTGACATTTTCTTTTTTTTTTTAAGATTTATTTATTTATTTATACAAGCACCGGGGTACCGTAAGAAGCGTGGGAGTGTGAGAGAATTCACCAGAGCCAGAGCGGGGAGCAGAACAGGCAGACTGACGAAGTACACTGCTGAGGGGAGCAGCAGGCGGCCGGAGAGGTCTGCGCGCGATGTGGGACCCTCGCCTGGTGGCTGGGGATCAAACTGGCGCTGCAGAGGCTGCTGGCAGCTTCGTAGCCCAGCGCTCAACCACTGCACCACCGGGGAGGCCCTGTTTCTGACATTTTCTAGAGCCTCCCTGGTGCTACGAATTTTAAGTTTATCTTTTATTAGTTCATTTTAAGGACCTTCCGTCCAACCAAGCAAGTCAACGATTTCATGTGAGTTGGTTTTTGTGCCTTATAATCTTGCTTATTCTCTCTATTGACTAGCAATATTATCTTTGTCTATCGAGATCTGATCTACTCTTGAAATTGCAACTTGAATCTGCCACAAGAATGGGAAAAGCAATCTGTAAAAGCTAACAATTAACAAAGATCCAAAAATACCTATAGATTTCCTGCAAACTAATAGTAAGACAGACAACCCAAAAGAAGAAAATAATAACAAAAACCAGGCAAAAGACTGGGTCAGGGACTTCATAAGAAAAAATCTAAATGGCTAACAAATATGAGAAGAGTAACTATGGGATACCAATTATAACAACAAAGTCATAATGGTGTAGAAATATTAATATCAGAACATAAAGCTTTCTGGTCATTCTGAAATTCATTCTGTTGACTACCATGCCAAGTACTAACCAATAGTATCTATTAACTCCTGGAGTTACTGTGAGAACAAACTGCAGTAAGTTATGTAAAGTATCTAAAACAATATTATCAATAAAGGGCCTCCCCGGTGGTGCAGGCAGTTGAGCACAGTGCTGTGAAGCTGTCCGCAGCCTCTGCAGCGCCGAATCAATCCCCGCCAGCTGCAGAGATACCCACATGGCGGGGCAGACCTCTCCTGTCTTGCCCACTGCTCCCCTCAGCTGTGTATTTCGGTCAGTCTGCCTGTTCTGTTCCCAGCTGTCTCTGGTGAATCTGCTGCAGGAGGCCTTGATGCCCCAGCCAGATAAGACACTGGCAAACAGCGAAGGTAAAGGGCCTCACACCGTGGGGCTGAAGATCAAACATTCCTTCATTTTTTGTTCTTGGTCATAAAGAGAGACAAAATTTCCCAAAAAGTACACTAGGCTATAAATTATATGTATCAGCAGACTGCAAGCAATTGGCACAGAAAATTACCTGTTTAGAAATTAGTTACTACACAATTCGGCCCAATTAACAATGGGAGATAATTTATTGTACATATCTGACAAGCAATCCAGCATAACAATTATAGTAAATCCTTCTTTTGTTTTTTAGAAGTTTCCTTTCTATTTAGAAGTTTCTTAGGAAAGTTTTTAAATGAAGTTAACTGTGTTAAAAAGTTTGTAGGTAGAAAAAGTTCTGATTAGCTGAGTAGCAGCTGGTCTCTGACTGAAGGCCATGTGAATAAAATAGTCTTTTGATGCTTAGGCTTTAGCTGATAGGGATGCACTGGCGACTATCCACTGTCTTAGATAATGGTCTAGCTGAAAAAATAAGTTTTAGTGTTAGGTCTGTTTTTTTATCTATTAACCTTGAAGGCTACCGTCTAGCTGGGACCCGTAGGAGCCAGTAGTCCATGGGAATAAAATACACTAATTGTTTCTGCTTTACACATGACAATGTATTTTTTTTTCTGCTTACTAAAAATAAATAAATAAAGACCTGCTGAGTCTCTCCGCAGAAGATACTTGCACCTCACCTAGTGTCAGTGTCTCCTCATACTACCTCATCCCCTTCCCCTTAGCCCTTAAGTTTCAGCCCCTTACAGGTCGCCGAGGCCGTCTCATCCTTTCAGGAACCCCTGACACGACATTTTGCCGGAAGCTGGTCCCTGGCATGAATCCTCTTATCCTCCCGCACATCTGGCCTGTACCCCGTTTCTTGTATAAAAATAAATAAATCTTTAAAAAAATATTATCAATAAAAATAGCTAGATGTGGTTAAAAATAATGGTATAATAGAAGTATGAATAAGGTTCTACAATCCTTAAATCTGTAAATAAAAGATTCACAGTAGTGATTTTTCAGACAGGCCATAGAAAATAAACTGGTCTTCCCCATATTAAGTAATCTAAATTCCACATTTTGAGTAATGCATATTTAAAAAATAAAAAGTTTTAACAAGTGGAATTATTATAATTTCACATTTTTATAAATTATAAGATTTTTACTATTTTAATTATTCAAAATGTAAGACACCAATAGTTGCCGCTACAATTCCAAAGAGATTTTCATTTCAAGGCATTCATACCAGAAACGTTAAACCAATTTTTCACAATAATAACATGTAAGGCTAACTTGTGTTTAACAACAAAATTCAATGTAATTAAAAAAATAAGTATTGAGCATTCTGCTAATTATTGTCTGGCTGTTCCTCTTGATCCATTTTCTACCCTTCTGTGTCATGTTCTGTCCCCTCACTTCTGGCCAGTTTCTGGTTAGGTTTTGCCAGTGAGAGGAAGTATAGTATAGAACACCATGCTCAGGTTGTCAACTCCGGGGACCATTCCCTAAACACGTCTACCTACTGCATGTGGGTATCAAAATTGCCCAAACTCCTCAGAGTCAAGCATGGAGTAGAACATATTTTACTCACACAGAGAAGAGTAAGATCAGCTCCAACTGTGTGTATCAGGGTGTCCTCAGTAGTCAGTGAACAAAGGGGAATTGGTTCAGAGCACACATTTTGTGCTGCTGCAGACAAAACCCTTCCCCTCTATAACCAACCTCTAAGTTTGCACCACTAAAAGTAGGGGGCAGGTCTGAGAGTCATTCCATGTGGTTGAGCAGAATAAAGGAGTACTCAGTGAGCATAGAAACAGGCGAAGATGGTCCCACAGAGAAGGTAAGGAGAGCAGGAGCTGTGAGGGCGGGCTTACTCATCTCCCAGTAAGCAAGTGTTCCAAAGCCAAGGTCCATTCTGTGACAGCAGAGTTAAAAGACCGAGCACAGGATACTGCCTTTCCCAACGGGGAGCATCAGCAGAAAAGCAGCGTGGAAGAAGGCAGAAATAACAGTACAATTTATTCCCTGCTATATTTCCTTTTTGGCCCAAGCTCCTATTGAGTGACTCCTTTTCCATGCCTATAACTTTCACTGGATTCCGAAACGTAATTTTCAACCTCTTGCCCTCTTGCCTGCATGGATAAGAGTTTCCAACTGTTGCTGGGCCCTAGGTGCTTCATTATCCCTTTTTGGATACTTGAAACCATGACTAAAGCTTTGCAAATAATCATCATTTGTCACTACCAGGACCCTCACTGAAAGAAACATTACTATACACCAGCCACTATTTTTGTACTAGAGATGTTGCCTGGAACGAGCCTGGACTCAGGCTTACATCCTCAGTCCTATGTAGGATCTGGGGCCTCCAATAATTATGCTGATCTCCCACAGATCTTTATTTTCATTCTTATTACAATATTACACTAAATTATAGTTTAGTGTTCTGTTTCATTTAACTTTCCGAGATATTGAGAGTCTTTTAAAAATCCGACAAAATCTATGGATCCAACCTAAGAAATCCTGATATAAATTAAACAAACAACTACATAAGCAAGCAAGTCCACTGAAGTCAAAGAGGGTGCCTCATTCACCTCTGAGCTCCTAGAACACCTCAGAAGATTTGCCAGATACACTTCAATTTTCATTCAACACAGTAAGAAAAAGAATGCCATAATTAACATATTTCTAAAGACTAACTTAAAAATAAACACAAAAGGCTTTCTAATCGTTAAAAACAAACCCAAATTAAGTAATCACTAGAGCACATAAGGATGTTCAATAAATGACCAAAATTTGTGCAACCAAATCTTATCCACACTGAGAGGATGAAGTATACTATAGCTAATCAAACACCATTACTAGAATTAAAATTCCTTGTTGGAAGGGGGTTAACTTTGATTTACCTTTTTAAATGTTTTTTAAAATAATATGATGTTAAAATAACTTCTACTTTTTAAGCATGGCTACAATACAAATATCCTATACAACAAATTTTCCATTCTGAAATAAAAATAAAGATCCTCATAAGGTTTTCTATAGAAATACTAAGACTCTTAGATATAAGTACATACCATAATACTTAAACAGTTCCAGAATGCAATTTTTTTCTAGAGAAGAAATATTTATCTGCCTCTACCTAACTTTTATTCATTCACTAAAAAATTCACCAGTGTCTCTTTCCAGGCACAAATTTATAGATCTAGGGGGTTAAGACAATAACTTCCCCAACCATCCGCATATGAGAATGACCCAAGTGGGGAAAAGAAACTATCTAATTGCAAATATAGAAAATAGAAATGCAAAGAGAGTCTATCTGAAAACTGAGTAAGAACTTCAGACCATACCTTTATTTGACCATTTGACCTTAATTTGAAGTGAAATAACTGGGGCTTTAAAATCATCCATGATGCATTTGACATGATGCATTTGACATAACTGTAAATATCAGAGAATTCCATCAATGTCTTTTCTATTTTACTGTGATCGGAAATAATTTCACATATGCTGTATCACTATGTTATTCACATTTACTTAAACTTTAATATTGTATCCTCAGGCTAAGAGGATCTATTTTATTTCTTTTATGATTGCAACACCATATTTGATGCTAGGCAGCACAAAGATGTACTTCAATTTTTTTATTTTTTGTAAGTTTTTTTTAAATTATTATCCTTTAAAACTAAATTGCCAGTAATAGAATAACAAAATGACATTGAAAAGACAATTTAAAACGCAAAACGATGAATCAGGCATAGTATTAGTACCATTAAGTACAGTCATTTTCTACCAACTAGGTAGTAACCAGGCTAAATGTTTAAAATCCTTTAAATGACTAAATTGACATTATGGTATATCTGTGATCTTACAGAACTAGAGAAATGCCATGATTTTTCTGACTTAGCAAAATTAGAATGTGTGTTGAAAATAAATCAGGCAGTGATTTTTAAAAGAAAGGTATGTATGTATATACCACTTGGAACCTAGCCTAAGCTAAAGCTGCCATGGGTGTCACACACATAGGACAGTGAATGATCTGTAAAAGATCTAAATAAATTCTTAGAGATAAATACATATTTATATATACATATATAAATCTATATATTTACACATATATATTAATATGTATGTATATATACAATATAAAAATTAGTAAGAAAAAGATCATCTTTCCATAAATCTGCACATATATATGCCTGAGAAGCAAATCTGTTACAAGTCACTTAAAAATAGTTTTACAACTGGTCTGGATTGGTGTTGGGGGGAATGGTCTATCAAAGGAAAAGAGAAAACGTTCTATTTACACAAAATATGAAAATTCCATTTTTAACAATCTCATCATAGTCAGATGATATGCATGAACATAAATTTATGTGATATTGACCAATGATAATTATCTTTAAAAAATTTATGACTTTACACTATATTTGTCAAAAATACCAAAAAGCATTGTTTTTGCTAAATTCCCTGTGACCCTAAAAAATTGCATGAATATTTTTTATATAAAATTTTCCAGGAATATGCATAATAGCACTATAAAAATTAACAAATGATAAACTCTCAGTGAAATCACTTACTGGTATCAAGATGGTGAGAGTTATCATAGAGAATCCTTTTCCTAGACTGTAATGTGAAGTAAAAATTCTTATGTCCACACTAAATAGCATCATTACAAAATTATGGTTTCTAATCTGTCTACCAGGTCTTCAACTGTGCTCAGAGTCATCATCTTCCTCATCCATAATTGCTTTTCTACCTCACTTCCTCTTTGCCTTTACTATTCTAAACCTCTACTTTTCTCCCTAAGTTGTAATGTTTGCCATCCATGCAGCAAGCATGAACTCCTTCAAAAGCCACCCTTTCATCTCTGTGTGCATGAGGTGGATACTATGGAACGTCTATGGGTTTCAAAGTTAATCAGGCCTGAGCTCCAATTCTAACTCATTATCTACCAGTTGTGATTCTAAGCTGATCGCTCTGGACTCATTTCCTCATCTATAAAAGGGTAATGTGGATACATTCATCATATGATGCTCATGATTTAAGAGATAAGATTATGAAAAATAAACCAGCACTGCATGGAAACATGGCAGGTACTCTATGGAGGCTCTTTCTTCACCTCACACATCTTTATTTTTACTCCTTCATCTCTACTCTTACTAGTGTCTGCTCAGTTTTCCTGTGAAATTCCTAGTAATTCCTCAACAAATAGCTGTGTCAGTAAAGTTTTCCCAAACCCACCGTCTCACTCAAGTAAAATTCTCCAATCCCACACAGTACTTAGCAGATCTATAATACATGGCACATTAGTTAATAATGACCTATTTCAAGTCCCTCCTAAAACAAGCTTCTGGAAGTAGGGACTTTTTATCTCTTTATTTCTCTAAAATCTAGCAAAGTACCTGGTAAACAGTGTATTTTCAAAAAGTTTATATAATGGGAAGAAAATGATCTTCAGGATCTTCTCCACTACTGAGATGCTTCTTGTAACTTCTATTACTTATATACTGTATTGGTGTCTGCTAGTGGCAGGGATTATGTTTTGAAGTAGGAAAATATAATGGACAGTGACAGCCAAACTTAATTAAGAAACACATAATCATGCCTTGAAATATTTTGGATCAGAAAAATAAATCCAAAATTTTCATGGAAGACAAAGAAAACGATGAGAAGGACTTCAGTCAGACAAATTTTATTACGAAAATGAAACAAAGATAATCCACAGATTCACATAGGAAAACATGAAGGAACAACTGATTTGTTAAACAAACATAAAGAAAAGTAAACTACCAACTTATCAAGCAGTCATGTGGACTAATCCCATTTGGAGGATATCTCCCATCTTTAATTGGTTGACTGATTTCAACAAATAGTGCCTACTATGTGCCAGTCATAATTCTAATTCCTGGGGAATGTATTAGACAAAATCCTGATCCTCACAAAGCTACATTTAGCATGAGAAACACAATAAACATTGTAAGTAAGAAAAATATACAAAAGAGTGTGTACGATGGATGAAAACAGAGCAAGTAAAGAAGTACGTGTGTGTTTGTATGGTGAATAGCAAATTTACATAGAAAGCAGGGACAGCTTCACTGAAAAGGTGACTTTTGCAAAGGAAAAAAAAACAAAAAAAGGGAAGTAATGCCAATATCTAAAGAAAGCGCTGTGGGCAGATGAAACAAGAAACTGTAAGGGTGTGCCTGGTGTGCCTGAATACTCAGGAGTTCAGTATGCATAAAGCAGAAAGTGAAGCGGGGAGAAAGAGCACGGGACCAGGAAGCAGGATCATTGAGCAGCAGATCAGGTCAGGGTTTAGGGATCAAAATAAGGACTTTAGCTTTTCTGAGTGATATGAGACATGATTGTTTTGAGCAGAGACCTAATATTATCTTACTTAGAATTCTAAAATGATCCCTAGTTGTCATGTTGAGAATAGACATGTCAAAACCAGAGGAATGGAGATGAGTATGAAGCCTATTAAAATAATCTAGGGAAAGGTAATGTTAGCTTGGACCAAAGTGATTAGTGATGCAGATGGGGAAAAGTGGAATATATTCTGAAGATTAAGCCAACAAGATCTGTTGAGAGACTGAATGTAATGTATGAGAGGAAGAGAAGAATCAGTGTCCACCAATGAATAAATGGATAAAGAAAATGTGGTGTACACACACCCCTAAAAATTCTTTATTTACAACATCATGGATGAACCTGAAGGTCATAATGTAAAGTTAAATAAAACAGAGAAAGACAAATACTGTATATTCTTACACTGGAATCTAAAAGTCAAACTCACAGACGTGGAGAATAGAATTATAGTTGCCAGGAGCGGGAGGTAAGAGAAACAGGTGATGTTAGCCCAACTTTCAGTTATGAGATGAAAAATTTATACCTGAAGTTTGCTTACAGCATAGCTCTTAAGTGATCTTTTCCTCCCTAGCCACACACTGTGGCAGTCATTTCACAACGTACTCGAATATTGCACACCTTAAATATACACAATTTTGTCAATTAAAACCTCAATAAAGCTAGAAAGAATAAAAAGAATATTATTACTATTGCCTTTTACAATGGGAAGAGTAGAACTGACTTTTGCTGAGAAAGACTACAGGAGGAGTGGGAAGAGAGTAAGGGGTTGTCATAAGCTCTCTTTTATACTTTTTCTAAAAACATGCCATGCTGAGGATGATAGAACTCAAAAAACAGTATGTGAATTCATAACAATGAGTGGTAAGAGTCTCACCTACTAATAGAAAAAAAAATGAGCAAGTTGTCTCACAAAGTTCTTTTCTTTTTTTTTTGCTTATTTCTCAGGGGTTAATCTCAAGCAAGTCACTTTCTGCTGACCTTGGTATTTTTTGCTGCCTTATTATTTGGCTCAATTTCTACAAAGAGAGTTCTCTGAATGTAAACCACATAAAGTGGAAGGGAGAAGAAAAGAGAGGAAACAAGAAAGACTGGCAAATCAGCAGATGTGGGACAGGTACTTCACCCACAGATTAAAAAACAGGAGGAGAATTTGTATTCTAGAAAAAGTGTCGGATGTGATGACTTCAGGAAGGAAATTTTTACACAATCATCCTTCCCTGTAATCTCCAAGCTGACATGAATTTCACAAATGTTTGTATCTAAATTGGACCAATCCACATTAACTTACCTGGTCCTCACCACTACTGTTTCACTGCCAAAAACAAATACTGTACTTGTCTCAAAATACCAATTCGAGTAAAAACTTCAAATTAAAAAGAAGAGGCAAAACTAACTATATCTGCATTTGCTCCATTTCAAAGTCACTTAATTTTAAACCACAGGCAAGTATTAATTTTTATAGCAAGACTAGAATTAAGTAAAAGGGCAAATAAAATCAAAGCACAACAATAAAAGAAATCAAACGTCAAACATTAAAAGACACAAAAATCTTAGGCTGACACCAAATGAGTACTTCTCTACACTCTAACATAATTTACAAAAAAATGCCCCAAACTTTAACTATAATGATTTCTTAAAAATAATATTTTCTAAGTATGATTTTGCAGTTATTTGGTGACCCGCTTATGCGAACCTTCTCTCTACTTTCTCCTAAAAAAGTAGGCATCTTTCCGGGCGTCCGTGGTGATGCAAGGGGTTAAGACGCAACCTATGTAGCTCGCCACAGCCATTGCAGCAGGAGTTCGATTCCCGGCCAGGGAGCAACCCACATGGCGCAGCAGACCTCTCCTAACTCATCTGCTGCTCCCCTCAGTGTATTTCAGTCGATCTGCCTGCTCTTTCGCTCTGTCTCTGGTGAACCCTCTCACCCCCCACAACTCTGGCCTGTACCCCAGTTCTTGTATGTATAAATAAATAAAATATTTTTTAAAAATTAAAGTAGGCATCTTTCTTTGCTCACATTAGTGTCTGATCGAAAGTTCCAACCAATATCAATCTAATTCCTTTCTTATGTTACTACATCACTGTGTAGGGGCATTAAGATGCACTGCTTTATATAATTACACTCAGATAATTCTCAATGTGCTGAGAATAATTAGTGTACAGATTTTGCTAATGTTAGCACATCCATTCAGTCAATTGGAAGCAAGTCTACACTAATATATTCTTCTAAATGCACAAAATTATAATTGTGGAACTTAAATTTTTAAAAATGCATAACACTTTCACTTTAATATTAGGTTTAACCTGAACAAAGAAGGTTCCATTTTTATATTTTCTTAAAGATTTAGTAAAATCAGTGCTAGTAGGTAGTAATGGAAGTGAAAGGCTGAAAGAGGATCTCAGCAAATATCAGAGACCAACAAGAAATTTGTACCTTACAAATTTTCCCCGTGAACTGGTCCCTACCTTTGTCTAGACCACCATATTTTTTTTTCTCAAAATAAGCTCTCCCTTCTCTATTTCTGGCTCTCAGTGATGGAAACTTGGTACCTGAGTCACATCCGTCGCTATTCTCAGATGACTCTCACATAGCCCTTAAAGATGACTGATTTTTCTCTCTCACATAGAAGGGTATCTGGTATATATGTTTTTTCAGCTATTAAATAGACAAGAAAACTGGAACTTATTCTAGAAGGGCAATAGGATCAAGTCAACTTCCAAATATGAAAGAAATCAAAGCCAGTGCTGCCCTTTTCCATATTCAATATCCTCCACCTGTCCACCTCCCAGTAATTTCTTCGTAGTAAGCCCAGACCACACCTTCACAGTTTGTGTTCCTTACTAAACCAAGAGCCTCTAGACAGCCAGAAGTTGGCTTTATTTACCTTTGTATTCCCAGAACTTACTATGGGCTAAATAAAAATTATTATAATTGATGGGATAGCCTGATGTGTGGATAGCTGGTACATGGCCAGCTGGCCCAGTACTTTGCTCTGGGTCATAAAAAAAACTCTGAGAAGAGTTCAGAAAAAAATGAAGGAAAGGGTCCAGGCTAGACCAAGGAGGTTAAAGGTAAAGTACAGGGAGAGAACAAAGGTTAGAAACTGGGAAACCTGAAATATGATTCAAGTTCTGCCCTTAACTCAGTGCAACAGTATAGACACGTTGGGGAAAAGGGAAAGGAATCATCCCTAAAATGTCATCTATGTAGGATGTTAACATACCAGTTATCTGAACAATATTTTAACTACAAATTAGATGAGACAATTTGTAAAATATAAGGCCAACTACCAACTATTTAACAACATATAATTATCTCAAGATAACAAGGAAAGCAGAAAGGTCAAAAAAATGGCAAGATTCTGGGCCTCCCTGGTGGCGCAAGGGGTTGAGATGCAGCACTGTGAAGCTATCCATAGTCACTGCGGCATGAATTCAATCTCACCCGCAGCTCCCCTCAGCAGTGCATTGCAGTAGATCCACCTGTTCTGCTCTCCACTCTGTCTCTGGTGAATCCTCTCACCCACCACACCTCGGGCCTGTACCCCAGTAACTGTATGCATAAATAAATAAATCTTTCAAAAAAAGTGACAAGATTCTTATCAAAGTCATATTCTACTTAGAAAATTAAGCCAGAAAAATGAACTCAAAGTTTAAAAAATATTTGTTAGAATCTAAGAAGTACAGAAGGCACTGCATCCTTGTTTTAGTTCTTGATGCTGGACATGTCAAGTGTAAAAGTAAAACTTTGAGACTTGTTCTTTGGTCTGAAGCTTCAAAAGTATCTGTTCTCAAAGCTGTCTTGTAGCATTCCAATATTAGTTAGATCTAGGAGTTAGTTTCTATAACTTGTTGATCACTGCTATTTAATTCACAGGTCCTAAATTTACCTCTTTCAAGTTTAAGGAGTACCCTTAGTTGTTTTCTAAAATTTGCAAGGAGACTTCACCCAGAGACTACCCCTTTTAACAAAACTCATTATTGTACTGACTTCCTTATTGTCTAATGACTTTCTGAATTAAGAGTTCTAAACTATCCTTGAATTAAGTTCTAAATTATTTTAGTCTATCTTCAAATGACCCTTCCTACCTCTTTTTCCCCTACACAATCAATCACACACTCAATTCATGTATTTGGTATCTCTAAAAATTTCCATCTCTAATTGTTCTGAAGGATGCAAGCAGAAGTCGCGCAATATTTTGGAGATTTTGTACTTTTATACAATGACCACCACTGGCTTTGATTTCCATTCTTTAATAAAAACAAATACACCTAATCTTTGGTATTCCCCTTTTATCCTTGCACTTAATTTTGCCCTCTGATCATAAAACTCATCTCTCTACTTCTCTAGCCAGCCTCCTCCCTATTATGTACTCAGAAGCTTTTATATAATGACTTTGGAGTCCCTGGCAAGTTGACCTAAAATCTCTTTTGGCTTACATCTGATGTACGTCTTACTTGCAGTATTTTATAGATTTGTTTATCATTCTTCTTGAGCAATCACTCCAATTTCTGAAAACTACTTTTACTCCCTTACAATAGTCTATTTTATTTTAAGGCAGCAATTTCTGAGAGTGGTAATGCTTACAGCTTAAATTTCATAACACAATATTCTTTTCTTCCTTTTTGAGTTAAGGTGAAATGAAATGAACTCTGCTTCGCTGTTTAAGAACTTTTAAACATATCTTGAAGCATCTGCAGACTGAAAATTACCACAAAACCCAAGATTGTATATCATTTCTTGAAGTTGCTTTTCATTAATTTCTGATTTCAAATGATGAAGCAACAATAAAGCACAGTAAAGAAGTCAAAAATTTTTGAGTGAAAACTGGTTTTATATCCTAGGCCAGCCACTTATAATTTATATGAGAGAGAACAGTTAATTAACTTTTTGATCCTCAGTTTTCTTATATGTAAAATGGTGAAAAGTAATATAATAATTTCACAGGGTTATTATGAGAATTGAGAAAACATAATCACAGAGTCTGGTACATAGCAGACATTCACTAAATATTAGTTCACAGCCTCCTTAACTGTTTGCTTGCATATCACCAACTCAATATATTTAGGAATTTCATTTATTTTTACAATTTCCTATCCGTGGAGCTTAAATTTTAGCTTCCTCTTATGATATAAAGAAGAATAAGAAGGGCCTCCTTGGTGGCGCAGGGCTTTAAGTCTCAGCACTATGAAGCTATCTGCGGCCTCTACAGCACGAGTTCGATCCCTGGCCAGCCAAGGAGCGGGCCCACAGGGCACAGCAGACCTCTGGTGTCTCGCCCGCTGCTCCCCTCAGCAGTGTATTTCAGTAGATCCACCTGTTCTGTTCCCCACTCTGTCTCTGTCTCTAGTGTATTCTCTCATGCCCTGCACCTCTGGCTTGTACCCCAGTTCTAATATGCATAAATAAATCTTTAAAAAAAAAAAGTATAGTAAGGAGAGAATCAAACTTAAATATGTGGATATATATATAATCCATGTGAAATTTCAAAGAAGAGTTTCAGATATGTTAAAACATGTTTTAAATAAAAAAAAATGAAAAATAGTGATTGTGATCTATTTTTATAAAACACTGATACATAGTTGATAGGTTTTAGCTTTTATGAATCAGTTTTACTATATTGGATGTGTAGCTAATTTTCTTACATGTTACACTATCCTACTAACATTAGGAGTTACACTTTTCAGGAAAGTCCTGAAAACTAAAAGGCTACTACTTCATATAACTAAGTTTCTTTCAAACTTTAAAAATTGGTAATAACCTGTTTTAACTTTAAAAGAAACATTTACTTTATTTTGTACTTTTCTATGAAAACCAGCTTTTCTAACACAAAGCTTTGCCATGATCTCTGAGTATTAAACAATTATTTGTGCATAAGTACAAATAAGTACATAAAAAATAAATGACACTTTATTCAAGGCACCACACTGATATTTTTGCCTACATTTTTACTTTTTTAACCTAAATAGGCTAATGAACATCAATTCTTGATCCCCAAAGGGCTTACCTGAGAAGAGTTATTTAATTTACAGCAGCAGATAAGATATTTTAAAAACTTTAAAATAAGTTGCATTAAAAAAATGGCATGAAAATGTTTTACCTTGTTGGCAAACATTTTATTTTCTCCTATTTTCAATGAGATTGTCGAGTATGTCCCACATTTAGCTCATTTATTCTTTTCCTAAAACCCTCAGTCAGTTTCCCATCACTTTCAGTTCCCCAAATTATCAACTCTTTTCTGTTACCTCTTCACTAGTCATGGCCTGGATCAATGATTCCCAACTGAAGGAAAATAGGACTTAAAGGACACTTTGAAATGTATAACTTTTTTGGTTATCAGAATTTAGGAGAGAAAATAGTTGGCGGGAGGGGACGATTGATCCTAGATGTCAGTATTAAAACCAAGGAGGGCCTTCCCCGGTGGTGCAGGGGTTGAGCGCTGCGCTGTGGGGCTGCCTGCAGCCTCTGCAGCGCAGGTTCGTTCCCTGGCTGCTGGTAAGGGTCCCACAAAATAAATAAATAAATAAAACCAAGGAGACAACCATGCACAATAAGGAACTGACTGCCTCCCTCAAGATTTTAGAAGAATCCACTGGTCATTAAGGTAAAAAGCCAGTTCATCTTCATCTAGAACTTTATTATATATATAAAAGTATTTCATGTTTTAGTATAGAATGAATTTTCTAGAAATGTAACTATGCTGTAAATTAGATTCTACTTTGTTCAGATTTTTACCAAAATTACTCACAATTTGAGAAAAATCAGTTTGGTTGGTGACTTGGCCCTCCTGGTATTTGAATTGCCAGTATAATACATCTGAAATCTGTCTGTTATTATAATTGTCACATTCACTGAGATTGTTGGCATTAGTGCAGTAAGTCGGCAATTGCTTACTTCATAAAGTCTTCTAATGTAGGCAAGAGTCTAAGCATTAATATATTTAAATAGTATGCTATTTTCTAATAAAATACTTATTTTACTTCTCTATTTCAATAACAGCATTACATTGGGATTTTTAAAAATTAGTTAATGAGTAGATTTTACTGCCTCTAACTCTCATTTCAAGATATTATAGACTTGACAAAGTATTTGTTAGAGGGAAACAGTGGACTAAAGAGTGTGGGACTGGCTTACACTTTAAACATCATATACCTAAACTAATAAAGAAGTCTCCTAACTGCTAACTTGGATTCTATACACTTACTCTTCCAAGCAAAAGTATCTATAGATAGAAATAATATTGGTCATTTTTATTTACATCTTCAAAACACAACAGAGCTCCCAAATGCTTGGCAGTCAGTTCAGTACTGAGATTTCTGTGACTTTCCATAAATAGATTCCTTCTTCCCAACCTAATATCTTATCAGGCCCATATCACAGACTATATAATCCATTCAGAAAACCTTTCCAAGTAGCCATCAAGACAGTGGAAACTAGAATCCTAATCTGCCTCTTATTTGGAGAATATGCCTGGACAAGTTACTTATCACTTTCTGAGTTTCTCCATTTCTTAACTGAAAATTAAAAATTCCTTCCTCAGAAAATTGTGGTATCAAAGTTTGTATGAATCGAAGTTCACTACAGACCGTGTTACTTAGGCATCCCAAGGTCCTTCAATGGCACCTGACACATAGCAGTTCTCAAGAAATGTCTGTAGTATGAAAATATTTGCTTTTTGAAACCTATCGAGGCTAGCCCATCAAACTGTTTGCTCCACAAGTGTATCAGACTGAGTCACAAATTGCCTGCTCACTGGAAGTAAATACCTAATCACTGCTCTCAAGAGACTAAGAAAAACACTGGAGAATGACAGGTCAACATAAAATACCACTAGACAATATACGACTAGTAAAAAAATGACATGGGCAATAAAAGTGTTATCTAAAAGCATGATATATGACTGTGGGCTGAAGAAGCATGGAATTTGGAGTGATAAAAGGCTCAATCTCACCTTTCCAGACTTTATCCATCTAATCCATTTTTCCTATATATAGCCAGAGAAAAAAATCATACAATGGCCCAAGCCGTCACTTCTCTACTTAAAAATCACCAAAGAGTTGGTACCACCCAACTCCTTCAGAATACCCCAACTCTTTCACCTGGATTACCACAGGCTTGGTTTTTTCCTACTTCCCCTTCATCGCTGGGGACTGCACTGACCATTAAGACAGTCACTGACAACATACCTCTGCTGAGCACTTGATATGTGACCAGTCCAACTGAAGTGTGCTGTTAATATATAAAATACCGTGTTCTAAAGACTTAGTACCAAAAAAAAAAGATGTAAACTAGCTCACTAACTTTTACATCAACTAAATGCTGCCGTCTAATTGTGGGCATATTGTGTTAAATACATACAGTCAAAATTAAGCCCACTTAATTTCTTCTCTCCTTTTTTAATAGAACTACCAAAACCTTAAAAAATACACGTGGCTCGCATTAGGTTTCTGTTGGGATACTTTCTTCCCTGGTTCGACATGTCCGTCTGAATGAAACCCTTGCTGTTTCCAAAAGGGCCCGATTTTCCTCACCCAGTTTGCCTGAAACATTTTGCCCTCCCCTTTTCATGAGCTGCTACTCATTTTTCAGACCCAAGTTTTTAACTATCGCTTTCTCTATAAAGTTTCCCTGAGCTCACCCCCAACTCCCCCAAGACCCGACTGGGGGCTCCTCCCCTGAAGTAGATAGAATAAACGCAGCCTTATCACACGGTATCTGCAACTGCCTGTTTTTCCTGGTCTCTCTTCGACCAGACTGGAAGCTCCCTGAGGAACAGACTCTCCGAACACGCCTAGTTATAAACGCTTGGCCAGGAGCGACGTTCCGCCGAACGCACGAACAGGGGAAGAAAGACGGTGCAGGAACGCCCAGAGCACCCGGGCACAGAGGGCTGAGGCGGGAAGTGGCAAGGGATTCCCAGGGTCGAGGCAGCTAAGAGCCGGCGAGGTGCGGAAGCCGCTGGCGGGACTCACCAGACCGTGGTCAATGTCTGCGTCAGGTCGTTTGGTCGACGGCGGCGAGTACTCGGCGTAGCGCAGCCCGTCAGCGGCGGGAGCGACGCCACCACGGGCCGCCATGGCAATGCGGCCGAGGGGAGACGCGGTGCGCCCGGCGCCGCCTACGGGTCGGCCGCTGGGACAAACTAGTTAGGGCGGGCTCGTTCGCGGACTTAGGCCAAGACTTCCATGCCTGGTGATGTAAAAAGGCAGGGCCCCGGTGGTCTCATTCTTTTTTTGATTGGTTGGTTGGTTTGCTTTTTTTTTTTTAATTTATTTGTTTTTATTTTGTATATTTTTTACATCATTTTTCATTTTTGCGCAATGTATGCCTTCCCATCCTGGTTATAGTCCCCACACAACCCTCACCCCCCCATCCTGACCCTAATCCCTCCCCCACACCAAACCCCATCGTGTGTCTCTGGTTTATAGTTGCTTGTTGATTTTGATTTTTTACTTTATTATAATAAGTCTTTTTCCTGGTCCCTTATTTAGGTTTTCTAAATTCCTGCTATGAGTGAGACCATCTGGTATTTTTCTTTTTCGTTCCTGGCTTGTTTTGCTGAGCATGATCCCTTCCAGCTCCATCTGTTACAGGGCAGGGAGAGGGGCAGCCCAAACCCCGCAACCTGCCTATTCTAAATGGGTTTGTTATAGGACAGGGAGAGGGGCAGCCCAAGCCCCGCAAACCTGCCCATTCTAAATGGGTTCTGCCATCCGCCGCATCAACACAAAACATATGAGACTTTAATGGGAAGGATCTTTAATAAAACTAGGAAACAATACAGGTAAGGCAAAGAGTCCAGTTTCTAAATGAAGCACCCAAAGTTACCCGTCCCCTCGTGGGTAAAAGTCCATCCATATGGGATTGGCCCAGAGCAAGGCCCCAAAGCCTGCCACAAGTCTAAAGCACCTTCCAGTGGGGACCCACAGAAAAGAGTCAGAAACAACCAAACAAGCCCAGAAGGAAAAGAGCAAAATCAACATCAAGATAAAAGCTGCCATTGTCACCTCCCCACGGGTCTCACCCACATCTGTGTCACCCCATCCACGACCAAAAGACAAGCGCAGTTTCTTCACGTGTCTCTAGGCTCCATGCGCCTCCTCCAGGTCTCCGGACTGGATCCATCCTGCTTCCTTCCTCAGTCTCTTCTTCAGCTTCTCCTCTTCCTGCTCAGCTCCACCCTCCCTTGGGTGGGGCAGGGAACCTGGAACTTCCCCCTTTCCTGGGGACCACCCTGTTACAGGTTCTTCCATCCGCCGCATCAACACAAAACATGAGACTTTAATGGGAAGAAGCTTTAATAAAACTAGGAAACAATACAGGAAAGGCAAAGAATCTAGTTTCTAAATCAAGCACCCAAAGTTACCCGTCCCCTTGTGGGTAAAAGTCCATCCATATGGGATCGGCCCAGAGCAAGGGCCCAAAGTCTGCCCCAAGTCTAAAGCATCTTCCAGTGGGGACCCACAGAAAAGGGTCAGAAACAACCAGACAAGCCCGGAAGGAAAAGAGCAAAATCAAAATCAAGATAAGAGCTGCCATTGTCACCTCCCCACGGGTCTCACCCACATCTGTGTCACCCAGTCCACGACCAAAAGGCAAGCACAGTTTCTTCACATATCTCTCCATTCCATGTGCCTCCTCCAGGTCTCCTTCTGGCTCTGCATCCTGCTTCCTTCCTTCCTCAGTCTCCTTTGCAGCTTCTTCTCTTCCTGCTCAGCTCCACCCTCCCTTGGGTGGGGCAGGGAACCTGGAACCTCCCCCTTTCCTGGGGACCACCCTGTTACACATCCATGTTGCTGCAAATTACATGAGTTTATCTTTTTTGATTGCTAAGTAATATTCCATTGTGTATATGTACCACATCTTATTGGGGCTGGGATCTACTTGTTGGTTTAAAGCCAAGGGTGGCTCAGAATTCAGGCAAAGTCCCCAGGGAAGCAGAGGGGTTTTTGTTTATTCCATATTAGCAGGCCCAAGGCCCAACTCCCACAGTGTGTTTCCTGGGTCATTGGATTGTGGGACAAGAACCTGTGGTGCTTCAAAGGCTAAATTAACAGCGCACAGCAGCTTCACAACTGTTACAGGGCAACCCTGCTATGAAACGGGTTACCTGACTGTGGGTCCTCACCTGTATGCTTAAAAGGGACTTATTTAATACTCAACTGCAGGTGCACACAAAATGTTAATAAAAAGGTTTATTTACAAGGGAAGGGGAATGAGGAACTGTACAACTCAGAGAGAAAAGAGGGAGATAAGGTCTTAGATGTGTCCTACCCATTCTGCCGACCTAGAATTCCCAATGGCATGCTGAGAGCTGGCAAGAGCCAAGAGCTGTGAGGCCAAGAGAGCCACCCAAAGCCCATGTGCCTGGTTTTACACCAAACCTGGCTGTTTAACTCTGCTTTCAGGTCCCAGCAGCCCTCCCATTGGTAATGGGATTTGCCATTTCCAGTGTCCTGATGGCTTTGGTCTGGAGTGGGGGTGGAGTCCACAAAGCCTGTATGGAATTAGCTCAGGATGCCCTTTCCCCCTAACACTACTACTATTCATGTTTGTTTTTAATGCCACAATTCTTCCAGCCATAGAAGAGCGAATTTGCTTACTTCCCTCTCTCTCAAACAAATGGCTCTGCATGTTTAACATGAAATTACAAAGAAGCTTCAAAGTTAGTAAATAAATCTTACTCCCCATAAAGGGTGTTCTGTTGACATGGATATAGAAAGACCCATTTTAACAATTTTTAAACCTTTCCCTTTTGGGAACAAAACCAACAAATGAAGCCAACTTGGCAGCTCTTTTCCCCTTTATACCCATTGCAAAAGCAGCATACAAGAAGAGAAAGCTTCTTTTTCCTTTGCTGTATTAAATTTTTGAGGGGCTGTTAACTTTTATTAAGTTGACATTATTAGCAGGTGTAATAAGCAGTTAAGTTCTGAAGGAAGTCACAATTTATTAGGGAAGATATCACTGAGGCAGGATGATAATACATGCCAGAACATGAGCACATGCCTTGATCAGCCATATAAAGACAACTGGACAAGGAAAATGGAGAAAAATCTGAGTACTTATGTTCTTTTTTTTTTTTTCCTAAGACATGTCCTGTAGTATTTCCATAAATCTATCCAAGTCTTGCTTATTTGTGGAAGGGAAGTAACAATCCGTTTATCAGGGAAGTTGTAAGGATTTAAAAAAAAGAAAGACTATGGAAGCAGCTTAGGGCATCTGAGGTCAGGAAAGGGGGAGAAAGAAGAACCCACAGGGCCAAGGGGAGCGCATAGCAAGGTGGGGGGAAGATGGGCTCAGCAGCTTTGGACCTCAGTTCAAACCCCAATCTATTAAGAGTAGTTCCCTGATTGCCTGCAGACTTGACCCCCAGGCCCACTATTGCCTCAGGCATCTACTCCTTCTTCAATAGCCAGTTTAAAAATCTTCTATAAAAACTACTCATTTTTTAGCATTGTGTTCTTTGCTGAAGTCCGCACAGCAGCAAAGAAAGGATGGAAATGAGCAATTTAGTCCTCTCCCTGACTTCACTAAACACACTTCTCTGGCTTCCCTGAGAACAAAGAAAGAGTATTTTTTGTGAAACCCAAAGGGAAAGCCACATTAAATTTTCATCAGCCTATTTTTATCAGTTATGACACCTCATAAGACAGATTACATTATGTTCAATAGACTTTGTAAAAGAAAAGCAGACACTGGTAATACAGCTTAGAAACGTCTCAGTAAAAAAATGTATTTTAAATATTTGTTGTTTAAAAAGATTCTTGCCAAAAACAACCTACGTATGCCCCAATTTTCTTACCAGTAAAGTGGGGGATAATAATAGCACCTCCCTTTTGAGGATGAAATGAGTTGACTTCTGCAAATGTCTTAGAGGAGTGCTTGATATTGTTGGGAAACAAAATCTGCCATTTCCAATAGATATTTCTTTTTGCTGTAAGAATTATTTCATAGGAAGGACTGTGAAGGCTAGGTAGAGGTTACTGTTTTGTGAGACATTTACCTATATTAAAAAAAAAAAAATCTCCCTTTGTAAGGGCATCTTCCTCACTTATAGGAAACCTAATCACTTTCACTCTTACTAATAGAGAAGACTGAACTTAAATATGCATAAATGCCAAGCCCTAGCTTGCTATGCCTTATGGCTGACCTCACACCTGCAATGTCCTTCATCTCAACCTGAAGATATTTACAGTGGTAACTGACCCACATGGGTGAGTTATTCAGTCTTACTGGGTTTCTCCCATGTATACAGGAGGTATACATGTCATTACTAAACTTGTTTTGTTTTTATCTTTTGTCAATCTGTCTGATGTTGATTATTTGCAAGACTGGATAAACCCAGAAAACTGTGAGACTTTCCCCTATACTCCTACAATATCAAGTAAGTTATGCAAAAGCGTTAGTTACTATTTTCTTTATGTTACCTCTTTCTCCTATTTGTTTCCTTGTATTTTTTTCTCCCTGACACTGCCATCACCCACAGTTGTATTTGATCCCCAAATGATTGTTTTCTCTTTGATAAAATTTAATTAGATATTACATATTGATGAACTGTAAGTGTATGTGGGGGGTAGAGAGCTGTTTTCATGAAAATGAAATTAAATGCTTTGTATAGATTTGATAAAAGCAAGTTACCAAAACAGCTGTCAAATGGTGGGCATAGGAAGAGAATCATAAAAATTGAGTTTGCTTTTACACTGTTTACTTTTACACTCAGTTTACTTTTAAAGTGCCTTGTTTCCACTTCATATAAAATAAACCCCAAATAGGAATCACAGAGGATATAGATTATCAATGTGGAAGAAATCTGAAGCAGTTCTGAATCAGAGGACCTGAGCCAAATAAATGGCCTTGCCTTGCAAATATACTCAGTTCATACTATGTGTGTCTTTGTGGTATTTCATTGGGGAAAGAAGGGTAAGGGTGTGTTTAAAAAATTCATCTGAATGAATTTAAAGATCTAGTTTTGTTAAATGATTCATGAATCAAGTATCCTGTATTGCAGTAGAAAGGCTCTGCAAGGAGTTAAATATTTTTAAAGTCAGAAAGAGGGTGAAACAAGGTCATTAACAAAAAAAAAAAAAAAGAAAAAGAAAAAAGAAAGGTAATTTTGAATACAATCTCACCTTAGGAGAAGGCAGGAATGTCTGGTGTATATTTCTTTATTAATACTGACCAGGAAACTCCAGATTGTTTAAAAATGACACTTTTGGATGAGGTTGAAATTGGCAGCTTTTTGAGTATTAGGTTTTGGTGGGATCAGCACGAATTGATTACATTTTGGTTTGTTGTGTCTATGTTTAACAGCTGTGTTGACTTATATAAATTGGGGTTAGCATGACTGAGTTTATTAAATAAATGTGAGGATTCAAACCTAGGAAGCAATTCAATATATTTTCTTCTTTCAGAACTGTTCTAGCAAATGAAAGTTTGAATTTAGTTTATACAGGTACAAAAAGTGAGCCATTTTGCTCTTTTGCTTACTGGACTAGGGAGGTGGTAGTCCAGAAAGCTTCACAATGTGTTCACATATGTTAATAGGAAAAATTAAGGCCTAAAAGAGTTCTTTTAGGGGGCAAAAGAGGCTGAGAAACAGTAAATGTTAACTTATGTTTTTTTAAAAAAAGTTACATTTTATAATGTAATGATGTCATTATAAAATGACATCATTTTAAGAACCCTAAGTTTACTTGTTTTGTTTTTAAATTAACCCACCAACCACTGTCCTTCTCTGGTCAAAAGAGAGGGCTCCACTATATAACAAAATTCAGAGGGCACAAAGGAGAAAAGACTAAAGAAGGAGTCAGAAATGATTATGGAAGGATGAATACAGATTTGCTGAATTAATAAGAAGGAACAGATTTTGTTACTGTAGGGACAGGAAGGGCCACAGTGCAGGTTTTCTGATCCAGCAGACCAGGTAAAGGAATCCTAGAGCCCTCCTGTAGGCTTTTATTAGGATTTACCAGGCACACGGCAGGAAAGGGTGCTGGGGGGCCGGGAGGCTGGCAGGCCTCCCAGCCCCCAGCAAGCTTCACTCTGCGCTCTCCAGTTCTCTGGTGGTTCTGCTTCTGCTTTTCTGCTTCTTTGTTTCTCTCTGCTTCTGCTGGCATCCCTATGACGCCGCCCTTAAAAGCCCAGTCTCAGTCTAGGTGAATCCTATCTACATATGCCCACACTCTACTCCAGGTGCCCGCCATCAGGCATACATTCAGGACCACAGGGTTCCATCATCTATCCTAATGAGGGGAGGGCAGAAAATCCTGATACTTTTACCGTACCCAACAGTTACCAAACTCAAGTCATTTGTTGCATAGTATGTATCATCAGTCAATTGATTAGATGGAGTCAGAGATTCATGGTAAGACAATTGAAGCTATCCTCAGCCACTGTAGCACAGCACTAGTTAGATCCCTGGCCAGCCAGGGAGCTGACACATATGGCCCAGCAGACCTCTCCTGACTCACCTGCTGCTCCCCTCAGCAGTGTATTTCCATCAATCCTCCTGATCTTTTCCCCATTCTGTCTCTGGTGAATCCTCTCACTCCCCGCCCCCAACTCTGGCCTATACCCCAGTTCTTGTATGTATAAATAAATAAATCTTTAAAAAAAAAAAAAGAATACAGGGCAAGACGCAAAGGCAGATTTATATCTGCCCTGCTGGAAAACAGCATAAACTGAGTAGAGACCAGGGTGCAAACAGGACCCCAAAAAAGAGAGGAGGCTCCAGATCCATTGTCACTCTGAATGGAGTCGGAAGAGCCACAGCAAGGAAGTAATTCCTTCAGTAATAATTTGGCAATCTGCAAAGCTGCTTCTGTCTTGTGGGGAATGCTCGTTCCATGAAGTTATCCACAAAGGCCAAAAGATATTTACAATTGCCAGTGGTTGGGCATTTGGGTAAAACCCACTTGCCAGTCTTCAAAAGGGCACATGCCCCAATATTGAATCCCAGTACCTTAATGAGAGTCAGACTTTCACTTTTTCTTGGCACATAAATAGCAAACTTGATTTACAGTTTGAGACATTCTGTGTAAATTAGGGCTCTTTAAAAATGGGCCCAAGCACTCTAGTAAACCATCCCTCCCATAGTGGGGTCCTCCATGGAGACAGTTCATCAGAATCATTCAGCTCAGCCAATGAGAGGACACCACCACCCTGCAAATGACAAGCACTCTGCTTCCAACCCCCCATTTCCTCCAGTTGACCCTCCTTTTTTCTTTTTTAATTTTTAAAATTTTCTTACAGCATTGTTCATCTTGTAGTCCCCATAGTTGACAATCCTTAATTCCTTTTTTCTACTGTTTCTTCCTTTTGTTTTGGGGTAAATGAGAGAGTGAGATCACACCTTCCAAATTACATTTTGTTGTTGTTTTCAAATAAACCCATTTTGCTGCTGAAATAATTGGCTGTTTATTTATTCATTTATTTATTTTTGAGGTCAACATGAAAAATACCAGGTACCTACAGATAAATCAAGTAAGATGAGGATAAAAGGTGACTGTTTAATTTGCTAACTACATGGTCTTTGGTGACTTGGGCCTGGGGGGGGGGGGTGCGTGGGTTTCATAGCAGAGAGATGGTTACCATACCACATTCTAATATAAGGAGAACCATTGGTAATTCTCTTTCCTAGTTATATAGGTATCAGACTTCTTTACATAACATGAAGAGAAGGGAATAATAGCTAATTTGTATTTATCATCAATCAGATGTTTTTAAAATGACTTTCTCGCTAGGTGCTTGAATATTTGCTGAAATGTTTACCCTTTGGAACTTAGAGTAGGAAGTCAGTGAAAACCTCTACCTTCTTCCCTTAATGATATTTACTTAACTACCCACAATGGGAAATACAGCTGAGGTATGGTTTTAAGACTTCATCTCTTAGAAGAGGTTTTTAAAACAAAGAAATGAGCATAAAGTAAGTCACTAGGGGGTGCACACACAAACATGTTTTTATTTTTAACTTCAAGATGCATTTTCAGTTGACTGACTGCCAATAACTTGGCATGCTGCTTTTGGCCTATGGCAAAGGCAGTAAAATAAGTGCCATCCGTGGGAGTGTCCACTGTGTAATTGCGAAAAACGGGCACCTACAACACATGGATTTGTCTAATGGTCACCCAGTGCAGCATCTGCTGCTCAGGTGCCAGCTAGAGATAATCCTGTGAAAGAAAAGCTGGCACCAGTGCACATATGTTATTTTTTGGAGCCAATTTACATTTTGTGCTTTTGTCTGTCTGAGCCAAAACAGCATAAACAATGCCAAACCCAGTTTTCTGATTATTTTCAGGCTGATTGAATCTGGCACATGACATGGTTTTATCTAATTAACCCACATGTGGTACAAAACAAAACAAATTTGAAATGGAAAGCTCTTTTCTGCCTTTATTGAAAGACTGAGGTGAATATATAATTATTTTGTCCGTGTCTCGCAGCCAGATTTATGGTTGAAAGAAGAGGTCTTTTTGTTGTTGTTTTAACTAAATAGTAAAATAAGTTCTGGGTATTATCTGCCTATTATAATTAAAATGTTTTATGTTTTACATTTTCCCAAATCTAGCCCTCTCCTTTTCTCCCTGTCCTGAAAGAGGAGATAGTTATGAAAGATACGTTCAAAATTGTGTTATCATTAGAAATATATTTGATCTTTGACTCCAGTTCCTGACACAAGTTCCTAAAACCCTTAGAATTTCCCCAGGGATAAGACTTAAAAGTATCCATCAGGAGCCCTACTAGAACATACCTGAGTTTTTGCTAATGAGGTGACAGAGTAGGTCACTTTGATAGCCTTCATGGGGCTGATCAGCCCCACTTGCCAACTTCTGGGAAGAGGGGTAGGGTGCAGCTTAAGTCACAAAAATTCTGGAACAAGGAGATTTGGTGAATCTCCAGATCTATCACATCCACATGCCAGAAGGTTGCTGTACCCTGGTGCCCAGAGACAGAAGTTCCGGTGCTAAGGACTCTTCAAGATCTCACACTACGGCCTTCTTTAACTGGCTGTTCTTCTAAATTCTTTTTACTATTCTTTCCAATAAACTGGTAAACATAAGCAAATGTTCTGTGAGTTGCTCTAGCAAATTAATCTAACTAGAGGTAGGGGTGGTGAGAATTCCCAATATGTAGGAAACAACCTGAACTGAGAGTGGGCTTTGAAAGGGTAGGGGCTACATGCTTGTGGGACTGAGCCCTTAACTTTGCTGTAACCAGATGGTCAAAGTACTGCCTGAGGTGAACAGAGGGGAACAAAAGTTTTTAAGATAGGGAGAGAAATTTTAATACATAACCAGTCAGGTATGAAAGCAGGAGCTGGCTCAGATCTGCCTCCCTGACCAGTCAGAGCCTTGGGGACTTAAAGGGTGATTGGGAGGTGGGGATAGGACAGGACTGGCCAGGGAAAAGGGAGGCTGTTCCATTGTACAGACCTCTTCTCAAGGTCCCATGTTCACTTTCCAGGGGGGCTTAGAATGTGCTCCGAGAGGGATTTGCGGAGTTAGATGTCATCAGGTTACTCCTGGTCACGTCTGGGGTCCAAGTGTGCCTCCTAAAACAGAGCTGCCCGATAACCGAGTGGAATCTACTTTGATCAGTTTCTACTGGTCGTGTTCTGCTCATCTTGCAAAAACAAGCTGACAGAAGTTTGTGAAAGAAGAGGGGGAGATGAGCACGAAGAAGAGAGCGGTGAGAATGCTTCGAGCTTGTCAGGTGACACATGCTTGGACTTTGCATAACAATTTCTGACCAGAGTTTCATTACTATTTCTGGATATTGATTTAGATTGCAGGGCATCTAGGTGGTGTTGCAGAATTGTCAAATATGGGTAAATCTCATTCACTACACATTTGGTGACCAGAAGTGTCAAAATGAGGAGTTAATCATAAGTGGTAAAGGAGAAACACAGAGGAGTATTTTTTTTCTTTCCTTTAAACTGATAAACATATGGACTGTTTGTTAAAAAAAAAAAAAATCTCACAACTGAATAAGAGTCTATCACATTTTGAAGATGAATATTAGGCAAAGTAACAATTCAGCTATCCATTTAGGGTTGCAATGCTTCCATACTCATTGTATGGTAATCTGAGGGCAGGCATAATATTTCTCATCTATAGTTGCTTCAGGACACCCGACACAGCAGTGAGTACAGTGGAGCTCAGTAAAATGCTAATTCATGGTGATGACGGCATTAATGCGTTAGAGTAGGAAGTGGTACTGTTAAATGACCAAAATTCAGTGAATTAATTTTAAAGATCTGATTGGCTTTATTATACAAGTCATGAAGAAGCAGCATCCCATCAAGCTTGAGCAAAGGACTGTAAGAAACTTTACAAAAAGAATTTTTTTTTACTGTTTATAAGAAATTTTATTTATTTTTATTGATGTTACATTGGTTTACAACATCATATGCAATTAAGAGGTATCCTAGGTATGTCTTCTTTTATTTATTTGTTTGTTTGTTTTGTAGTTCTCTTATGTATGTCTTCTGAAAGAGCCCAGAAGCATTTTTACCTTAGTAAAAATGAATACAACTTCCACTCAAAGGTTGATTGCAAATACCATTTCCCACTAAAAGGAAACAAAGGTCCTTGGAGAAATGGATGATAATTCTATGTCTGAAACAGGGAAAGTACAAGATAAGCCTGGTCAACCTTAAAGAAGTTTACCAGCAACGTGAGTCTACTGCAGAATAGCAGAAACATTGCAATCCAGGAGATGCAAGCTATTGTGAAATATAGGCAAATCCAAAGTGACAAAGAGAAGATTGGCTTTATGGCCCTTAGCAGAAAACTGGAGAGGGATGTTCAAATGCAAGTTCATTGGAGGAAAGTGAGAGTTCAAGATTGTGACAGCTTCCTATTGGCTGGACTGCAGCTAGGCAAGATGAGATATGTAAAAAAGGTACTTCTGATGGAGTCTTAAATAACAGTGAGTGAGCTCTCCCTCTGGTCCTCCAGGCTCCATTTCAAATAAAGCTTCCCTTTATTTATTTCCACAGCCTGGAGCATCTTGTTGTACCAAAGTAAAAAGAAGCTCAAAGAGTGCTGGGACATTTCAAAAGGCAATAGGAGTTCCCACAAAGGGGCTCTAACTGGCCAAAGGTGACAATCAAAACAAATAACAATAGTAATAAAGTAGAATCTGTTGAATAAAATAAATATCCACAAGTCCTTATTTGTATAAATGAATACATAAGATGAAAGAGAAATCTCTTCCTTCAAGCAGAATATTTTATAATCAATGTTGAAGAAGTGATGGAACTAGAAATTATTTTGTGGTAGTAAATGGTTCAGGCAAAAAACATCAATGGATGTTAAATCCAGTGTACAAAAGTTTGATGAGGATTAGGATATTTACATATTCTCAAAGTACCTCCCCACAGATTACTTGTCAATTGCTTATTAATTATTCTCATTCACTATACAGTGGGGAAACCCAGCATTATGTACCATCACAACCAAGGGATGATGTCACCATTACAGATAATGGGACAAACTGCCATCATACAGTTTCAGATATGATGCGTTGAGGAAAACAGCATTTCTGTAACAATGCACAACTTTATCTAAATCTTAAGGAAAAATATGGCAATGTTTGCGAAGAACACTGCAATGTTTTTGGCTTGTATGCCTCAAAAAATATCAAGATCCTGTGGGATGAGGGAAAATTGGAAACAGTTCCTGTGTGAGAGCAATCAGAGTCAGGGCAATTAAATGGCCCTCAGTTGGATCCTAGATCATGAAGAAATAGGGGGAAAAGGAAGAAATTTGCTTTTTTGTTTATTTTGTTATGAAAAATTTTTGAGATAACTGGCAACATTTTTTTTTAAGATTTATTTATTTATGCATACAAGAACTGGGGTACAGGCCAGAGGCTCGGGGGGTGAGAGGATTCACCAGAGACAGAGTGAAGAGAAGAACAGGCAGACTGACTGAAATACACTGTTGAGGGGAGCAGCGGGCAAAGCAAGAGAGGTCTGCTGCACCATGTGGGTATTTCCTTGGCTGGCCAGGGATTGAACCTGTGCTGAAGAGACTACAGACAGCTTCAGAGCGCTGCACTCAACCCCTTATGCATAGCACAGCAGACCTCTCCTATGCCACCAGGGAGGTCCATGATAACTAGCAGCTTTTGAGTGGCATTTATGGCTTAGATGCTAGTATATATTGATGTTCATTCTTGATTTGTATAAGTAAAAGAGTGTCTCTATTTTCAGTAAATGTGAACTGAAGTATTTAACAATAATGGATCTGTGTGTTTGCAACTTAACCTGAAATGTTTCCACAAAAATGTGGAAGACCCAACCCCATATCTGTGATTAGTGGAAATTCAGCCTTGGCACATGTAGTTGACATGAGGTCATACCGCATTCTTGTGGGCTCAAGTACAGTGGCCAATATCCTTACTGTAGTGATTTGGAGATGCATGGACATGAGGAAAAGGACCAAGTGATGGCAGAGGCAGAGAGTGGGGTGATGAGCTAGAAACCCAGAAATGCCAAGGATCTCCAAAAACACCAGAAGAAAGAAGATGAATATGAGACTGTCTCCCTCAGAGCCCCCAGAAATAACGAACTCTGCTGACACCTTGCCTTCTCATTTCTAGCCTCTAGAGATATGAGAGAAAAAATCTCTGTTGTTTCAAGTCACCCAGGTTGTGGCACTTTGTTCTGATAGCTCTAGGAAACTAATGTAAACCCTTTGCTACTAACATCAGCATCTTATGCATATGACTTTTTTTGGGTATAAATATTCTAAAAAGTGTAACGGAAAGGGCTATACAGGAATGTATTGTTATGTGCATGTAAGAAAAATGTTTCCATTTTTTGTGTATATTTCTTTCATTCATATACCTGTGGGATCCTTGCATATGATGTAACTGTATTCGCTATGATCTTAATTTTTGTGTCTGTCCCAAATTCATCCATTGAAATCCTCACCTCCAGAGGTGATGGTATTGGTAGGTGAGGCTTTGGGAAGTGACTAAGTCATGAGGGGGGAGGGGGAGCTCATGAATGGGGTTAGTGGGGGTGAGAGGATTCGCCAGAGACAGAGTGGGGAGCAGAACAGACAGACTGACTGAAACACACTGCTGAGGGGAGCAGCGGGCAAGACAGGAGAGGTCTGCTGTGCTATGTGGGTTAGCTCCCTGACTGGGGATGGAATTCATTTTGCAGTGGCTCATGGTAGATTGATAGCACTGAGACTTTAACCCCTGCACCATCAGGGAGGCCCAGGGATTAGTTTTTTATTTTTAGGGGATTTCACAGATCTCCTTCGTTTTTTTAATGCTATGTGAGGACCCAGAAGAGGGCCCTCACCCAATGATTCTGCATACTGACTTGGAACTCCCAGCCTCTGGAACTGTGAGCATACATTTCTGGCTGTTCGTGAGTCATCCAGTCTGTGGCATTTTGCCACAGCAGCTTAAATGGACTAAGAAAATAACTTTTAACCCTCATTTCCTTGCAGGATAGTATCTCCTTTAAAATGCACAACATGATAAAATAGAGTTAGTGAAGAGAGCAATAAAGAGGAAGCTGAATCAGATTCAAAGCCTGCTTTTGGAACTAACACAACTCTGGGAAAAATGCCTAACACTGACACCCAATAGCAGGCCATGCATGTGTAGTAAATGTGTGTTGATTATTATGAAATAATTCTGAACTACTTGCTTTATCTTTTATAATTGAGAAATTAATGTTCTTCACAGGTAATGCTAAGATACATAAAAAAAATATATAAAATTTCTTTTTCACATCTATACCTTCCTGTAGAGAACATTTATATTATCAATAAAAATGTTAACATCTCATTAATATATGCTCCAATACCATTTGCAGAGCCAAAATATCTCTATGCCATTGTTAATTTGTTAAATAATAACTATAAAAAACACTTTATAATCTCCAGTGTGCAATGATCACATTTGGCCCTGAAATGTGAAAGCAAATGGGAAGGAC
This sequence comes from Talpa europaea, assembly GCF_964194135.1. Classification (NCBI taxonomy): domain Eukaryota; kingdom Metazoa; phylum Chordata; class Mammalia; order Eulipotyphla; family Talpidae; genus Talpa; species Talpa europaea. Next base: position 98,506,742 of record NC_140072.1, read on the forward strand.
AGGATTTATAAAGGAGGAAACCAAGGTTCCCAGGGGCTGAGTAATTCACTAAAGATCATCTTGCTTTTAAGAAGAAGAGACAATATGAGTATTAATTCCTGAAATTCTGGTGTCAGTTATTGTTTTAGAACACAGCCGAGCATTTGGCCAGAATTAAATATCTGGCTTGAAGCACAGAATGTCATTGATGGCACTGTGAACTAATCCACCTATTACTATTTATAACAAGGTACATTTGATTGCTTCTTTTAAAACTCAACCTTTGCATTCCATAACCCAGAAACATGTTTTACTTGGATTAAGTACAGCCTAAACAGGAATAACCCAAGGTCTTTTGTCTAAAAAACAAGGAAACAAACAAAACAAAACAAAAAAAAACCTTTACTGACAAACACAACTAGAAAATAGAAAACATGGTATTTTTTTTTTGGTTTCAACTATTTTTGTATGGCCAGATTCTATGTGAATGAGTAGTTTTGAGAGAAAGTCTGCTGGATTATTTTAATCTAAATTGAGACACCAAACCTCTAACATTGATACAGCTTGATTTTCCAGCATTTTGCTTGTTCTTCCTATATTATAATGAAGATAATTTATTGAGAACAAAAGGGATTTAAGATGATGCGGGTTTGTTCTTTAAAATACTTTCGTTTTTCATACACTATGCCACAAAGTCAGTGTCATGGATGTGACAGCTCTGCATTCCAGCCACCAAAACAGTGTCACCTGTCAGGGTCCAAATGCACCTGGCAAACATGCCAAGAATGTGGTTGGAAGGAGTTCTGAAACACTATCTAAATGGTTTGAAATTTCTTACATCAATAAAAAAATTTTACATCCTTCCTCTTTCCACATTCTCCTGAAAAGTGTCATGTATTAAATGTACTGCCATAGTTATGTTTTAGTACAGGCTATGTGCATATTTCATTATCCTACCCTCAGAGACCAGCTGATGCTTCTGCTATACTACCCAACACCTCCATACCGACTCAGTCACGTACTACAAAAATGACCAAATTATTGTTCTCCTTGCAGCAATATGGTCTTAGCCTAATGTTCTGAGACATAATGACCTACTAGAAGCAATCTGTAATACACACTCAAGACTTCTCCTTCTAACTTGTCTGTTATTCAGCCTTCTAAACTGTCATTCTGTTGCAGTTTAGTAACTTGTAATATCTTTTGGTGCAAAAAGCAAATAAGAGCTGCTCCTAAGAGTTGATGTAATGATGACATTAGTGATAATGTTCCTCATCTACAGTGCTGATTCTCAATCTGATTGTACAGTGGAGTACCTGGTAGACTTTAAAAATTCCAGGGTCCAAGCTGTGCCCCCAGATAATTCCAATCAGAATTCTGCAATGGACTCAAGTCTCAGTGACTCTACAACTGCTCAGGTGATTCCAGAATATAAGCAACATTGAGAATGACTGAACTAGCATATAAACAGCCAGTTTACCAGCTGCTAGCCAGCAGTATTTCTGCCTGTCTGTGCCCAAGTCCCTAACTGGACTTGAGATTTGGAGGTTCAGATGTGCCTATTCTGACACTTTTGGGGTTGGCTCCACACCACTGGAACCACTGGCTTGGCTCTACACTGAGGCTCTCTTGCCTTCTTACTAACTGACCAGTTTGTACCTGGAGTGAACAGGGAGAGAATACTGCTTTTCCTTTCACACCTTTTATTTTCTCTTCTTTTTTTAATTCATTTTTTTCAAAGATTTATTTTATTTATTTATGCACACAGAGCTGGGGTATAGGCCAGAAGTGTGTGTGTGGGGTGGTGGTAATAGGATTCACCGGAGACAGAGTGGGGAGCAGAACTGGCAGGTCTACTGAGATACACTGCTGAGGGGAGTAGTGGGTGAGAAAGGAGAGGTCTGCTGCACCATGTGGGTTAGCTCCCTGGCTGGGGGATTTAACTCATGCTGCAGTCGCTACCAATAGCTTCATAGTGCTGAGACTTAACCCCTTGTGCCACCAGGGAGGGCCCTAATTCATTTTTTTTGATAGGCATATGTGTAGTTTCCAGTTTGACAATCCATGGATAATATTCATTTGCACATTTTTATATAGCACATGGTAAGCACATGTATAGTAGAATTATTGGATATGAAAATGTCACTCTTATAGTCAGTCAGTTTTTCAAAAAGGTTATACTAATTTACAAAGTCCACCAGCAAAGCATAACACATTTTAGTTGTTTTATATCTTTGCTTACAATAGGTTTTTCTCTTTCATTTTAATTTTTGTTGAATGTATAGAGGTATCTCATAATTTTAATTTGCATTTTCAACATGCAAATGAAGTAGAGCTCCTTTTCATTTATTAGTTATTTGGATATATTTTTGCCTAAAGTGCTTGCTCAAGTATTTTGCCCAGCTTGCTTTATGCTTTTGAATTTAAATAATAACAATTAATAATAATAGTAATAATGATGATGATGATCACATTTACTGAGTGTATTATGTGGAAATGAGGTGCTACACACTTTGTACTTGTATAATACATACAGTGACACTATTTTTTTTTAAAAAGATTTTATTTATTTATTTATAAAAGCACTGGGTACAGTCAGAAGTGCGGGAGGGTGAGAGAATTCACCAGAGCCAGAGTGGGGAGAAGAACAGGCAGACTGATGAAGTACACTGCTGAGGGGAGCTGCGGGCAGCAGGAGAGGTCTGCGTGCCATGTGGGACCCTTGCCGAGGCCTGGGGATTGAGCAGGCGCTGGGGAGGCTGCGGGCAGCTTCCCAGCCCAGCGCTCAACCACTGTGCCACCAGGGAGGCCCAACACTATTTTTCAGTAGTTCTTATGACTCATTCCCATCTTACAGTTGAGGAATCTGAGGCCCTGAGATGTTCAGTGCTTCACCCAAAGCTTCTCAGTTGTAAGAATTGGGGCTGAGATTTAGACACAGGACTACTTGGCAGCGTAAAGTTTAAATGGCAAACACTTCAGAAATAGCAGGAATCATTCCCTTCTTTTGGACTGTATGTAACCTTTATCATAACCATTTTCAGGGGTTTCTGACTAGTACCTCAAGAGGAGTCGTCATGCTATTGGTGGGGAATCCCAACCTCAAATCTCACTTCTAGAAGCACTTATAGGCCATGGAAATTTCTAACATGACTCCTTCTCCAAGTTCAGTCAATCAAAAGAACCCTTGGTTTATCCAAAACAAGTGGATCTCTTGTCAGCTTCCCAAATGTAGTAGGGATGGAACAATGTCACAAAATATCTATGGAGTGTTCAATGCGTCAGTATTCCAGCTTCCCCAGGAGTGTACTCCTGAGCCAGGCATTTAGAAGTTGGTAGGTCAAACTATATACACTGCTTTGTTGTTAAACTGAAAGGGATTTCAAGATAAAACACACTGAAGGTATACCTCTGTAGTGCTTTAGCAATAGTGAGCCAAGAACTACTGGAACTGAAGTTAAGAACTCTTTAAGATCAACTCAAAATGGATAAAAGATTTGGACATAAGACTTGACACCATAAAATATATATAGAAGAAAATGTAGGTAAAACACTTTAAGACATACACCTCAGTACCTCAGTAACATCTTTAAAGACTCATGACCCAAAGCAAAGAAAGCTAAGGAAAAGATGAACACCTGTGATTGCATCAAACTGGAAAGCTTCTGTACAGCAAAAGGTACATTAACCAAAGAGACACTCCGACTGATCGGGAAAAAATATCTTGGCACTCCATACAACTGATAAGGGACTGATCACAAAGATATTCAAAGAACTCACATGACTCAATAAGAACAAAGTAAACAATCCAGTCAACAAATGGGCAGAAGAATTTAAAAGACATTTCTCCAAAGAGGAAATGCAAATGGACAAGAGGCATATGAAAAAATGTTCAGCTACCTTATAATCATGGAAATGCAAATCAAAACCACAATGAGATACCACCTTACACCAGTAAGAATGGTACATATTAAAAAAACTATCAACAACAAATGTTGGTGAAGATGTGTGTGGTGAAAAAGGAACTCTCCTGCATTGTGGTGGATGTGCAAATTGGTCCAACTACTATAGGAAGCTGTGTGGAGATTCCTCAGTTTACTAAAAATGGAGCTACCATATGACCCAGCAATTCCACTCCTAGGGATCTACTCAAAGGATACAAAAACATTGATTCAAAAGAATACCTGTACCCCTATATTTATTGCAGCACTATTGATAATAGGTAAAACCTGGAAACAACCCAAATGCCCGAAAATAGATGACCGGATCAAGAAGATGTGGCATATATACACAATGGAATATTATTCAGCAATCAAAAAGATAAATTAATGGCATTCACAGCAACATGGATGGAGCTAGAAGGAATTTTCCTCAGTCAAATAAATCAGAAGGAAAAAGAAAAATATCGGATGGTTCATTTAATAGGAGAAATATAGGGGAACCAAATAAGACATCAGGGGAAAAAATAATAGCAATACAAAATACAACAAAACAAAACAAAAATAAATGGACAGATATAAACTAGAGACATCTTGCAGGGGATGAGGAAGGAGAGGAATCAGAGGGAGGGAGGGAGGAGCACAGGGGACTGTAGTGATGGTGCACTGGTATATTGGTGAAGGAAATTCTATGGGGACTACACCTGGGGGGGTGGATGCAAACATTGTTTAAAAATGAACAATGATGTAAAATATATATAAATAAAAAATAAAAAGAGCTCTTTAAGGACAAACTTAAGTACTATTACAAAGCATATATAAAGCTCTTACATTGACAGCTGAAAAAAATTAACTTCTATTTATTTGATATCAAGGTGCAGTTTATGAACCACTTTCACATATATTAACTCCTTTGGCTCTCACAAACTCCTAAAAGTAGATTGGACGGGTGGTGTTATTATGATTAATATTTCCATCTTATAAATGAAGCAACCAAAGCTCAGAGAGTTTCAGTGGTTGCCTGAGGTCACAAAACTCTTTACGTTGACTCTGGCAGGTCTCAAGGTCAAGTCTCCTGACCTTTTCCCTGTACCACACATTCTCTTACATACCTGAAGATACTTACAGAGGGCTATTAATGCTCACAAATGAATTGGCCTAGAGTTAAATCATCAGAACAATTGGAGAATTACCTAAGGGGGACATTTTTGGAAAAGTCACAGTGGTTGGGTAAAAAATGGGCAGCACAGTAGAGAGTTTCTGTTTGATTAATATATCACAACTAGAGAAACCATTCGGGGGAACTCTCTACCATACCACTGGCAGAGTCTTCAGAAGTTTCCCCAAAGTTAAGGGAAATACCTTTTATCCCTGCAGCCTGCAAAGATCTGTGACAGCTACCCAGTGATAGAACCGGAGATGGAAGCCACCAGCTATTTCTCAGATCTGAATTTATAAAGAAATTCAGCTACCTTCCCAGGGATAGGAAATATCATTGAAAGCACATTTCTATATTCCAAATTTCCCCAAGTGATATATATTGTCACCAGAACAAGCACACATCTTTCCACTCTCAGGTATAATTTTTTGAGCTATACAACAAGCTCACTACATTAATATTGTTAAAGAAAAGGAATTCTGATCCAAATCTAGCATGTTTGCTATTCATGAAAATTTAACAAGTTGTATAAAGCACTGTCATTGTATAGAACATTTGATCATGTAATTGTAGGGATGAGTATTTGGAGTGTTAAAGTTTTTATTAATGCTGATTCTGATAGGTTTGAAATTTTGACATAACTGTTTTGGTTTTGGAATATAATACACAGCTACTCATTGTGAAAATCTTAATAAATGAAAAGCATTTTGAATTTTGGCAATAGATATTTTGTCATGAACATCTTACATAATGTAAAAAGTTAGACTCAGAAGACCTAAATTTAAGTTCTGGTTTTGTCACAAATTTGTTATAGAATTCTGGTAAGTCATCTGACTTACTTAAGTTTCAATTCCCTTGTGTCTAAAATTAGCTGGCTAAGAGACATTCTGCAGGGGAGGTAGATGGAGTTGGATCAAAACAGGGGTGGGAAGAGCACAAGGGTCCATGGTGATAGTGCATGGGTGAATGGGTGGTGGGAATTCCATGGGAACTATACCCAAGATGATAAAACATACATTGTATAAAAATGAAGAATGATATAAAAATATATAAAATTAAATAAATAAACAAATAAATCAATCAATAAAATTAGCTGGCTAAATGATCTTTAACATGGAGTTAGAATAATAAGGTCCACTGTAGCTCTGGACTCAGAGAGAGTATGTATGTGCTTCTCATTCAGTAAATATTTCTTATATGAACTTAGAGTGATATAATTGTAGCATTTTATGAGTCTATGGTATAAGACTTGAAGAATTTCTAAAGAATATATAATTGTCACAATACAAATATGCACATACCCACTCCTACACACTCATATACACACACATCCAATGAGAAGATACCAAGTATTGAATTTTACGTAGCTCCTTCATTAGGAGATAAAATAAAAGCTTAAAAATAATAATTGGACTCAAGCTATTGGATCAATCTAACTTCTGAATGGTCAGATTTAAGGAAACATGACTTATTAGAATTTTCAGAAACTAAGATTTAATTGAGATACTTGAAGATAAAAGGAAGTTGAGGAGTTCTCTATCTTCATGCTAATGAAGGAGTACTCTAAGGCAAGAAATTTAAAAATCAACTACATACTTCCATTTTTTCCCTTGGAAGATAAAGACATGCTTGGGCATGTTAGCATTAGGCCAGATTGGTGAAATTTCTTTTTGATTTAAACTTATCTTTAATCTGAGTTTATTGGGTTTGCTAAAATTGTTCATTGTGGACCTGAATTACCATTTCCCATCAATGTCTCATTTTATAATACTCATTTGCACATCTTTTTGAATCCTCCTTTTCTTTCCACCCAGCTTCCCTCTTTTGCAACCAAAATGTCTTTTGCTCAGATTAAACTCATTTACCTAAAGGAATGAATAAGTGATTATTTCCCAGGGGCAGTTATATTTGAAAAGAAAACCATTTTCTAAATGAATTCCTAATTGGTCAAATTTCAGGCAATTTAACAATCTCATTAGATTTCAGGTGTTCTCCATGTCCCTTAAAACATATAGGTAATTGTCTAGTACAGTAGTTGTTCCAACCTTTAAAGTTATGGAATGCTTGCTTCAAACAAAACCAAGCAGCAGTCCAATGCTGAGAAGAGAGAAGGGCTAAAGCATTTTGGTTGAAGCAAAGATGGAGATCCAGAAACTTCCTCATTCACTATTTTTCTCCACCACCCATCACTGCAGAGGTATATGCCCCAGAACAACACAGTAAAAAACAAACAAACAAAGAAACCCCCCACATATTCTCACATAAATATACACATTTAAAGTGAAAAGAGTGGACGACATGCAAATAGATAACCCACTCTCAAGTATCCTAATGTGACCTGTAGGTGTCCATTTGCAATAATAAATCACATTCCCCTTTTATTTTTAACACTTTGAGAAAATAGCAAAATGAAAAGTGAACAAAAATAGCAATTTGATTTTATCTATTATCTTCTATTTCTTGTTCATGTTTGAAACTTTATGTGATTGTGTTGTAAAGTAAATATGGTCAAGTAAGTATATTCCTAATGTCAATGTTAACTAATATTATAGCTCCTTTAGGAGAACTGGTTTTCCCCTAATTTGGATTTTCCCTTTCTCAAACTTTGAACTTAATCCAACCAACAAACCAATTGCTTTCTCCTCTGAAATAAAAGTTCCAGTGGTATTTTCCCAGTAGAAAAGATTTTGAACAACATGACTTTTGGAAAGACCATCCAGATCTACTTTTTTACTGAGCTCTAGACTTGCATTTCTTACCTTACAGATGCTTCCAGACCATTGGTTCCCAAATCAAACTCGTTCACCTTCCGCCAAAACTTACCCCTCCTCTTGATTAAACTTATGCTAATTCAAAACTAATTCAAAAACCATAAGAACAGCAGCCATTAAATTACTGGGACTCTAAACTAGGCATATAAAGTACATCAGGATTTTCAACCTCAGGACTGTTGACATAGGTGAGACTTTGTTGTGGGAGGCTCTCTTGTGCATTGCAGGGAGCTTAGCAGCATCCCTGGCCTCTACCCCGTAGATAGCAGTAGTTCCAATCCTCTCTCCCAATCCTCACCTCCAAAGAGGCTTATTGTAAAAATGTCTCCAGATGTTCCCCACAGTCTGTTGGCGTCAACTTCATTTGAGAACACTGATAAGGATTACTTCTTTATTCCTCACAGATCCCCACAAGGTAGGCATTGTATTTTTATTCCACACTATGCAGATGGCAAAACTGGGCCTCTGAGGAATTTTGAGTTTTGTACTTGGTCATGTGACTGATATGTGGAAGAACTGGATTTCAAAAGAAATGTGTCCTCAGTTTTTTCAAAAGCTCTTATCAAGTCACTTTGCTTTTATGAAAGACTGTCCTGAATACCTATTTTTGCTAGCTGAAGGAAAACTGAAGAGAATTTACATGTTTGCAATAAAGCCAAGAGCAAAATGTCTTCTAGTGTCTATTTTGCAGCAGCCATTATGTAGGGGAGCTCATCCCCCAGAGAGAGAGTGGCCCGAAAGCTTTTTCCCGGGAAACTATCAATACTTGGTACAGGCTGTGTAAGCTTTATATCATTATTGCTTTTACTACATGTTAATGTTGTGTTAGGTTAATTTTATGTTGCTAATGTTATTTTAGATTTCATGCATTATTTGGCAGGATTTTGTAGGTTAAACACTCAAAGAATTTCCATATTAATGAATGCTAATTGCATCATTGATTTCCTAAAAAGTTTCATGAGAAGATTCTGTTTTTGGATATTGGGGGAAATTTGTACTGTAAAAACTGCCCTCCTGATGCTTACTTCTCCTGTGCATCTAGCTTTTTTAACCACTTTGTTCTTTGAAATGTCTTGATTTTGCTTCCTGTATTCTGTTTCCCATGGCCTTGCCTTAGCTCAAACCTCTATTTTGTACATAGGTTCTAATAACTAGGCTCTCAGGAGCTGGCTTTCTCTATCAATATTATTACATAACTGGACCTCCCTGGTGGAGCAAGGGATAAAGACACAACCCATGAAGCTGTCTGCAACCACTGCAGCATGAGTTCGATCCCTGGCCAGGGAGAAACCCATGTGGGGCAGCAGACCTCTCCTAACTCTCCCACTACTCCCCTCAGCAGTGTATTTCGTTCAATCTGCCTGTTCTGTTCCCCACTCTGTCTCTGGTGAATCCTCTCCCTGCCCCCTCTGGTCTGTACCCCAGTTCTTATATGCATAAATAAATAAATCTTTAAAAAATATTTTTACATAATTGCCCTTTTGAGAACCCTTCTGTACCTCCATCTGTCCTATAGCATCGGTCTCCAAAGGTAGTCCCAGCAGCATTGTTATCTCCTGAAAATGTACGTACCCGGTGCCCACTGTAGATCTACTAAATCAGAAACTCGAGTGGGTTAGAGCCCAGAAGTCTGCTTCAATACATCAACTGTTTGGCTGAAGTTTAGGAACTGCTGCCCTACTTACTTGATAGAGCTCTAACACCCGTGGGTGGCACAAAAGCCCTAACTTGTTTTTCTCCCAAATCCCTGTCTTTCCTCCTCCTGCCTTACCCCACATAGTTGCTGCCATTCAATTTCATTAGCTATCAATCGTGCATTTGTCTTTCTGTTCTACACCTAATAAAATAAGCAAGACAATCCAGCTCCTGATCTGGGGCTGGGGGACTACCACCACCCTCCCCAGGGAGTTAGGTACACACCTTGTCATTTTAAACCACAAATTTCTGCCACTGCATCTTTTTCCTGGTGAGCTTCTGTGTCATTTGTGGCTCATTCTCAAATGTCCCTTTACCTTGAAATAGTCAGAGGGTTCATCGCTAGTTACCCAGAGCAACAAGTAGCCATATACATCCCCTTGTTATTTCACTCACCCCATGTGACATTAGCATGGGTCTCCTAGTATACATACAGGCCAGGTGAGGGAAGAGTCTTCTCTCACCTTTGGTTAGCCAGTGCTATGGCAACGCTGATCCTCACACAGGATCATCAGAGAGCTTTTAAAATATGTAGGTGCTGGGACTTTCCTGTAGACCTACAGGTATCGAATCTTGCAAATGTCTATCTTAAAAATCATCTCCACAACTAGCTGAATCATTGCACATTGGCTTGCACAGAGCAGGTGTTTAATCAGTATTTCTCAAATGTCTGATTTATTACTCAACAAATCTTGCTAAAGAATCACCTCTACCTACCCTTCACCTTCCTTCTCCAGTACTTTGCTTTTGATTTTACTTTTCATTTCCTTTAACTTGAGTGCATCTGCACAGCAACAAAGCAGCAACCACTGCTGCTAAAAGGGGAATTTCTGTTTAGATAATTTTAACTATTGAGCTAATCGCTGGCATTTGAAAGGAAATATCTTGTTCACAGCCTCAAATATCCAGCAGTAACTCAAATTGGAGTTACCCGTTAACATTCCTTATGTATCTTTCAGGTTCTACTCTCCCTGCTGCTCCTCGCTCACTTAGGGTTTCACATAGATTTGTCAAAGTCTGGGGCAAGCACCAGGCCAGGGCTGCAGCTATTTGTTGTGATAAGGTCAGAGGGTGTCTCCTTGGAGGCTGAAATGGAAATCTGGCGGGAGCGGTCTGCAATAGGTAACCAGGAATCGAAACTCAGCTGTTAAAACCGCTGTCCCTGTGGGAGGGATCGCCTCTCCAGACTCACTAAGCCTTCCAGCCTCCTTCCTCCAGCAGCTGCGGCGACCCGGGACCGCGGGCCCTGAGCCATGTCCTCCCACAGCAAAGTGGTAGGCTCCAGGCTCCGCGCCAAGAGCCCTTCCCAGAGTAGACCGGTGCAGCGATGGTAAGTCTTGAAAAACCTGCCCTGAGAGGTAGGGGGTGGGCGTCCAGAACCCAAACGTACTCACAGCTTTTCTTAATTCTTGGAGCCCAATATAAGGCTTGAAACAAAAGCTCATTTGTCTCAACAAAAGCACCCTGACTTACTGTCCATATTGAGCGCGCCAATCTGCAGTCCTTTACTAACTCTACCAACTCCCATTCATTTCAAGAATATTGCTTGCCAGAGCTTGTGGCTGGTTACAGCATGGAAAGCTATCGGCGCGTCGGCGCGTAGAAACTGCTGGACTTCATAGTAATATTTCAATTATGTCCTAAACAGCTGTTATAATTAGTATGAAAACAATTTCCCCCTTCTAGTAAAATTAATCTCCCCCCCCCACCCCACTTCACTTTCACTCACCCTTTCTCCTCGACTTCTAGCACATGAAAGAAGCCCTGGTTGCTAAGGAAGCTTGACCGATAAGCAGTACATTTTCTTTCATTTTTTAACTTTTGAAAGAATTCATAACTACCAGACTTTTCCTGTTATTCATGAAAAAGGTTAGGATCACTCTTAAATGGGGAGGATGATCTGGATGATTCCAGTTAGAGATTGCTACATTCCTCTCCTCAGAATAAGAGGTGTCTTGCCACAATAGGCGGTCACTAACTTCCAGTAACCTGCATCTCTGTCTAAGCTGTAGCACTTAATGTAACAGAGGTTGTGGGTGTATGGTCTCATGTTGATGATAAACATCCTTTAAGTGCCTTCTTTTTTTTTTCCTATTAAAAGGCATCTACATAGATATAATTGTTTATTTGCAAGTTCATATCATCTCATAAGCATTAGTAGATGCATCTGTTCACTTATTTGAGTGTAAATTACCCTAGAATCTTGTTGGACCAAATTGCTCAGAAAGGAGCAATTTTCTGATTAATTATTCATTTCTCAAAACCTGCAGACCTTCCCACATATGGTTTGTAAGTACACCATTAAAGAGTACCTGGAAAAGTTCAGTTATCTCTCATAGAACTCCATTCTCCCCCTCCCCCCTATGAACCAGTTGCAATTAGCAGAGCATTATAAGATACATTCCTTTTTACGGTGTTTAGCATTTAAAATCCTGTTTGGTTCATTCTGAGTTCTTATGTCTCTATTAGTCACTTATATCTACTCTTTATCTCCTTTAATAGAAGTGGGAAACCAAGGGAAATGGTTGAATGGTAAATAACATCTAACTAAAATCAACAAAAATAGTCTATTAAGATTTATTCATTTGGGTAGGTATGAGAAATTAGAAGCATTTTCTGATGGAAAATTAAGAAAAAGGGAGGAAAAGTGCTTAATAATAAACCATCAGTGACTCACTCTTATGAGCTTATTTTTGTGATTAAGGGTTGAAACCTAAGCTTATGTGTGTGCAACCTTCCACTAATTGTTTAGGAAAGCCCCAGTATGGGCACACAAACATGGGTGTTGAGGCCAGGCAGACCTGGGTTCAAGTTCTGATTCTGCCATTGCTTGCTTGCTTTCTAAACTACAATAAGATGTTCAGTTACTTGGTGCTTGAGTTTCCTCATTACTGAAAAGAGGTACCAACCTCTCAAGGTCTTTTTGTTAGTGTGCGTGTGCACATGTGTGTATACATGCACATGTGTGTATACATGTATGCATGAAGCATAACTTTTTGACTGGCCAAGAGCAAATATGCAGTAAATGTTGGATACTGATCACCTCGAATTCATTTCACAAATGTTTATTGGTAAGTACTATGCACTTAAGATAAAGCGTTTCTGTCTTGTGAAAACACCAATTTAAAACACCTACTCACATGTAAATGTAAATAAATTGATTTTAATAAATTCTCCTTAAATGATTACTCTAACAAACTCTAAAACAAAGCTGAATTCTTGACTATGTTTAGATTTAAGTAATTACAGGTATTTATTAACTCATATTTTCTTTCCAATAATTTTTATTTAGTTATTTGCTCTTGTCCCTAAATAACATCAACTATATATACAGAATTAAAGAGAAAAAAGCTCAAACAAACATCTAGTCCAAAGTAATCTTGTCTGGACCCTTCTTTTCAATATTTGATTGTCATCATCTTACTTTCACTCACATCACATCTAAATAAACATTCGACTAAAGTATGGATTTTTCTGATGGTTTCAGCCCAGAACAGACTTTATCCAGTTCTGGTCAATAGGCTTTTGCCTGTGATAGCCACATAGGGTTCACTTCAAACACTTGTCTATAATCATAACTGGAAGTAGTCCTTTAACTAATGCTGCTTGAAGAAAATAAAAATATATTCTGAAAATGAACCCATAATGTGAAATTTTACTATACAGTTAACTTTACCATAATTCATACACAAAGTGGGTTTACCTTAACATATTTGCGGCCCACTTAGTACTGAAGACTATATAGACTTCCTGATGAGCAATGACAATAGCAAACACTAGGAAATGCCTTGTAGGAGAAAGTGCATTACATATATTAACTCTTTAAGGTCGCACAACAATCATATAATAGAGAAGATTTCTAACTCTGGCTTTAACTTAAAGTGTAAGAACGAATAACTGCTCAACAAAAGAGAAGCCCTTACAAAGCTTACAGTCTAATTGATGGGATAGACAGTTATCAAATAATTACACAAATACATCTTTGTGTGCAATATAGAGGAAAGCCAAACCCTAAGCTAATCTTGGGAACAGGTAAAGCTTTCCTAAGAGGTGATATTTGAGTGTCAGTCACCAGGTAATTAAAAGTTGTATGGTTTTTTCTGACATCAAATATCATTCCAATACCAACCAACTGCAATTCAATTCAATTCAGTTCTGACACTACCCAGAGTGAGCACAGGCCCTACAAGTGAAGGGCTCAGCGCCATAAGTCTGCCCTGTTTCTGATCCCAACCACAAATGGGATCCCCTGACTACCTACTCTTCTGCTTGACTGACAGCAAATTTAGGCATTTCCATGACCTCCCCTCCCTGGGTCATATCCCTCCTCCCAACCCCATGTTTGAGAATTCATCAGAATGGCTCATAGAACTCATGAAAACCATGATTTTATCTTTTATAGTACTATTCCTGTTGTACTATAAAAGATATCGCTCAGGAACAGCCAAAGGGAAGAGATGCATAAAAGCAAGATAAGGGGTTTGGGCATGGGGTGTTACACAGAGCTTCCACCCATTTCTGGTGGCCCACTTTCCCAGCACCTTCATGTGTTCACCAATATAGAAGTTTTTTGAACCTTTTTATTTGAGAATTTTTATTCAAGCTTCATTATAGATTGAGACCAATGGCTAATGATATAATTTCTATGCTCTCCCCAGAGGTGAGAGGTGGAGGGGTCAGAATAGGGCTTGAGTGTAGGGTTGTGGGCCTGCAAGTTCCAATCCTCTAATCACATGTCCTCTAATCTCATGTTTAGTTTTTCTACAAACAGTTCTCTCTAGGGGCCCCCCAACCCTAGAGAGATAATGAAAATTAGCATATGACATTGTTATCACTTGGAATTCTACAATTTTAGGATCAATAGGCCAATAACCAGGAACAAAGACTATTTATGTTGTATTATAGCATAGGAATTTAAGTAGCCCCTGTGGCAACCAGGAAGCTTGCTATTCACCTCTCCTTCAAAAGAATGTACTATGTGGCTCATAGTTAACTGAAAGCCCCAGTCACCCTTTGCTCTTAAAGTACACTTACTCTGCTCTTCCCAGAGAGTCCCCTTTAATCCTTCCCAGGCATGCTCCCTATCCCCCAGTAGATCTCCCAATCCTGTCTACCAAAGCCTGGATTTTCTTTGCTGCTTTTCTCAAATGACAACTTGGTGGGCTTGCATTAGTGCAGTTCTGTCACTGTCACCATTTTTGTGCAAACTAAACAGCACACTGTCTTCCAGACTTCTGACCATAACCTGGAATAATTAGCCCTAGTACATGTGTGTGTGCATATGAAACTGTATGTAACTGAATAAAACTTCACAACAATCCTCACCCTTATTATATGGGTTGTACTCTGACATTTTCTATTTTTATTCATTAAAAATAAATCCGTTAAATTGATTTCATGACTCATTATCATGGCCCATACCTACAGCGTGAAAAGCATAGTTCTATGCATGGCAGAAGAGGTTATTGGAGTGAATGGAAAGAAAAGACATTTTGGTTTGATTAGATCAAATTTACCTTCCTGTATATGCAGTAGGATAGAAATTATTGTTCTGTTTAGAATGATTTTCAACTTTTCTACGTGAGATTCCACTCGTCAGTATGGTATACATTTGCAACCTACCAAGTCTTGGGGAGGAATCATTTTTGTTCAAATACAATATCATCAAAAATGAATAAGTATTTCTCAAAAAGTCTTTGACAGCTGAAACAGTGAAACAATAAATCAACAGGATGATGAAAGCTTGAAAACTCATAATACCTATAATAATCAGCGGAAGCATAGCAGAAATGAGGGGGAAAAAAAGAAACTTAGTTCAATTACACAGTAAGGTTACTTACTTCAAAGTCAGTAGAGTGCTGTAAGGTTATACATATTGTTAAGGTTAATTGCATCTATTCCGAATGTATTTGAATTTGAAACAAAAGCTTAACCGGAAAAAAATCATCAAAAGGTGAAGACAGCTCTTGAAGGGTCTGTTCTCTATCAGAGAATCACTTGATGTTGGTTCCTTTGTTCTGTAAAGTTTGTAATACAGCCCCCTCCAACAGGAACACTTAAAAGGCAATCCATTAAAATCCTATAGAAAAAATTGAGTACATTTACCATCATTAAAACTGATGGACTAGTATTGCCTGGTGATTGCTTTGCTGTGGGACTAGTGAGAGCAGAATCCCATGCTATCTAATCTTGGGGGGGGGGGTAAAACTCTGAGCCCCTGCTTTAAGCTTTCTTTAAAAAAAATTTCTTCATTTAAAAATATTTGGCATTTTTTCACCTGATTATAAAAGTCATATTTGTATGAAAACTCAAACATTATAAAAATAATATGGAAAAAGCCCCTTGCAATTTCAAGCCTTAGAAATAAACACGTCAAGCAGGGTAGGTTCTGCTCTATGATTGTTTATGCCAAAAATAGGAGTCTTAAGAGTCACTTTTCCCCTTGTTCTCTGTCTTGATCTATTCTGTCAATAGAAGGTGACAGAAGAAGCAGATAAGGTCTCTTTCAGTCTTTATTTCAATGTGTCACTGCTGGTATTACAACACCCCTGGCAGATGGTCCTTTGCTTGTGTTGTTGGATTTTAACTTGGTCCTTGTTTGTTACCTTCCTGTTGTTGAAAATCTAGTCAACTGGGATCTCCTTTCCCTTATAGTGGGGTTTGGTGGTCAGGGAATTAAATGTGAGACCATGTACTTACGAGTGCTTAAAGGTCCTGAAACCCAAGCTAGAAAACCTCCCAGTCCAGCTAACACCCGGCTTACAAAACCCTGATCAGCTGGTGCTCCTCTTCCCACCACCCTGACCTGGTGATGAGTCCCATCAAATCCAGGCACCCACCAGTTTGAACTCAGCAATGTGGCTCTTGCCCTGTTGTGTGATCCACAAGAAATGACCCTTGCTTATTTATTGGTTCTTTCAAAGCTTGTGTGGAATTAGTTGGTGAAAGCCAGGCAAAGACCCTTCAGAGTCAGCAACACTGTGGTATAGGCAGAAAATGTTTTTCCACATTTCACTTGTACAAGCAAAGAACCTTTGTTCTTATAATGGATTCTTGGACAATATCTCCATGTAGTGTTCTTTCCAAAAATGTTTAATATGAATATATAATCATGAGAATATCACTTCCTTAAATTCAAATTGTGAGTCATTCTATAAATGCTATAAGACAATTTACCTGGTTTATTAGCCAGGGTTCTGAAGAGAAACAGACCAGTGATTTACATAACACCAGCTAACACCATTTCTATTGTGAAGAATTGGTTCACAAGCTTGTGGAGGCTGAGAAGACCCCTGACCTGCTCTCTGCAAACTGGAGACCCAGAAAAGCTGGTGATGTATTTCATGAGGCCCGAAAACAAGGGAGCTGATGGTGCAGATTCCACTCAAACCTGAGGGCCTTAGTGCAGGCCCATAGAGGGCAGGAGAAAATGGTTTAGTTCACGATATGGCAGAGAATGGATCCAACCTTCCTCTGCCTCTTTGTACTATTCAGACCTTCAAAAAATTGAATGATGCTCACCCACTTCAGGGAGGGAGGTTTCCTTTACTCAGCCCATTGATTCAAGTGCTAGTATCTTCCAGAAATATGCAAACATACCCAGAAATGTTTTACTGGGTAGCTGGGTATCTCATGGCCCCTAAAGTTGACACATAGCATGAACTATCATTCCTGGGCTCTGCAAAATGTCAGTCATGAGAGGAAGAAACATGTTTGGGAATAGTTCTAGGCTATAGGAGTCTAAAAGTCTCTAAGTGTGTAATGTATCACTGGATCCAGAGTGAGGGAAGGGGAAGGAGAATATTTAAAACATTGGAACAAGCTAAGCTATGGAAACAACCTAAATGCCCAAAAGTAGATGACTGGATCAAGAAAATGTGGTACATATACACAATGGAATATTACTCAGCAACCAAAAAAGATAAACTCATGCAATTTGCAGCAACATGGATGAAGCTGGAAGGGATCATGCTCAGTGAAATAAGCCAGAAAGAAAAAGAAAAATACCGGATGGTCTCACTCATAGTAGGAATTAGAAAACCTAAATAAGGGACCAGGAAAAAGACTAATTATAATAAAGTAAAAATCAAAATCAACAAGCAACTATGAACCAGAGACACAGTAAGGGGGGGAGGGTGGAAGGATTAGGGTCAAAATAAGGGGGGTGGGAATTGTATGGGAAATATAACCAAGATGAAAATGCATACATTGTGCAAAAAATAAAAATGTAAAAATATACATAAAATTTTAAAAAATGAAAAAAAAATTGGAACAATTTGGAAGTTGGAATATGGCTATTAGCCAATGGTGTTTTTAATATTTGTTTCCTTGAGTGTAATATTAATAGTTATGTTTAGGGAGGAGAATGCCTTTGCTCCTTGGAGATCCCTGCTGAAGTATTTTGCAGTGATGTGTTCTGACTTTGCAGCTTGTTTTCATTTGCTTCAGAAAAAACAATAAAGGGGAAAAGAGAAAAAAAGCGAATGTGGCAAAACATTAACTGTTGGTAAATAGGTAAATAGTATATGGGTTTTCATTTTACTAAGATTTTCATTTTGTTTTGTAGGCTTAAAATTTAGCATATAAGTTTGGGGAAACCATCCATAATTTTAGATAGTATTCTAAAGTTAATTGTGAGTCTATTCTTTTGGAATCTGGAGAAGTTAATAGGAAGTTTGTTGCAAAGCTTATACTTAAGATTTCTTCAGCTTACCCTAGGTATATTAGATTTCAATAAATAATTTAAGGGAAAAATCTAGATTCAGAACCCTATTATCTTTTGAAGGGGAAAACTAGCTGATAACTTTTAATGAGATGCTGTCTATCAATACACTTTGTTTCATGCAGTGGTTCTTTTTACTCCTGGGACACAGAATGAACAGAGAATCAGTAATATGGGATATAGATGTTAGAAGAAGAGCCAGAGCCAGAAATGTAAACAGAAAGTCAGAAAAACTAGTACATCTGTTGTAGAAGAAGAGTCAGCAAAGGGATTCAGTCACCGCATTAAAAAAAGCTTGGTTCTATTCAATGTAATAAAATAGAACATCTATTACACAAAACATGTGTAAATATAATTACATATAATAAAAATATATATCCCAGAATAAATGTCTTAAGCATAGAAGGCTATAAAATAAAGTCTGAAGGTAGGTAGTCCAGGACTGATCAAATACAAATAACAGGCATCCGTAATAAAGCATTTATTTCCTAGCAACTGTAATTCCTAGTAATTGTTCTAAGCACTTTATATCTATACTCTGAAAGGTAGACCATTGTTATGCCCATTTCATAGGTAGAAAAATAGAAAAACTAAGTAATATGCATAGAATAGTTAGCAAGTAACAGAATTAGGGTTTAAGGCGTATCAATTTTGGCAATGGATTACCATTAGCGTGGTGGTTTTATAGTCACAGAGAGCAGTTTATGTCTGCCTTTCCACTTTGCTATTTCTTTCTTTTTTTTTTTTTCTTTCCACCTTGCTATTTCTGATGCATGTCTTCATCTTCAGGTTACCTTATTGACAAGCATAGGTACCAGAGTACCAGCTGCCTTGTCAGCCTTCCAGGAAGGGGGGTGACAGCAAAAAAGCTCTTCCTACTAAACTTTATTTGAAGGAGCTTTTCTAGAAATTCTTCTCAATGGCTCTAACTTGATAATTCAATTTTTTCAAACTTAATCACATGGTTATACCTAGCCATAAAGAAAATTGGGGACTATAGTATTTTATTTGGCCATATCATCAATCTGAATAATATAGGAGTACTATTAATATGGAGGTGAAAATGAATGGTTAGGTAGAACCAGCATCTTTCCTAGTTTAAGAATTAAGGTCATGGGCCTCGCTGGTGGCGCAGGCGGTTGAGTGCAGTGCTGTGAAGTAGTCCGTAGCCTCTGCAGCGCAGGTTTGATCCCAGCCGGCCAGCGAGAATCCCACATGTCGTGGCAGACCTCTCCTTTCTTGCCCGCTGCTCCCCTCAGCAGTATACTTCATCAGTCTGCCTGTTCTGTTCCCCGCTCTGTCTCTGGGGAATCCTCTCCCCCTCCTGCGCATTTATTGTAGAAATAAATAAATCTTAAAAAAAAAAAAAAAGAATTAGGGTCAGTCAAGGATAAGCACAAGAAGGAATCATATGATCAAATTGTCTCTGGGATTTTAGAAATGCAAATGGGCTATGTAAGGAAGAAAAATTTAAATGTAGTCCACATTCCTATTTAGCATACTGACTTTACAGGGTTGAGTTTTCTTCTGGATAATCTCTGTGAAGCTTTATGTTTTATATGTAGTTTAGGATTGTTTGTAACAGTGAACAATTCAAACAATTTAAATGGTTAAATGAGTAGTTACATTATGAGGCATCCATGTTGAAATTTTATGTAGTCATTTAATATTAATTTTGTTATATGCATAATTGGGAAAACTACTTATGAGTGAAAGTGTTTTAAAATTGGACTTATGATATGATTGCAGCAGTGCAATAGTATGCATAGGGTAGAAATTAGACTGAAATGTACCCAAATAAAATTGTAATTAGTGATCTCTAAGGGGTGGGATTATAAGTGATTTTTAACTGATCTAAAAATGATTTTCTGTATTTTTTTCTATGAGCATATGTTACTTTCAAAATGAGAAATAAAATTTCTTTCAGTGTTCTTCGTGGAGAACTGGTTATAAATCCCTTATGTTTTATATTTCTGTTTTTCCCCTTAAGTTTTAGAAAACCTTTGGGAACAATGTTTAAGATGTAGACGTAATCAAAAATTTGTCTGTTAATAATAGTAATGATTATAGCATGACTAGCCCATTTGATAATCTATTCAGATGCCAATTTCTTTATTACTCAGACGTTCTTTAAAGATTACTAATCCTAAATATTGTCATGTTGGTAAAGACAGACTTCCTTGGGCTCCCTCACCAGGTATACTACCAGGTATACTACCTATTAACCTGGAACATTCCTCAGATTGTTATGTAGCTGGGAACCTTGAGAGATGAAGTACACTCTCTTTAGGGCAAAGATGTGGCTTGGTATGACCTGCTGTGAAAATTGAGGATCCCCCAACTCAGTGTTCTTCAGCTGGATGCAGACACAGCATGTACAGCCTCCACATACCCCCCCCCAAAAAAAACACTGGAGCCCAGAGAAAACAAATGTAAACATGCTGGTGCTCATGCTGGTGCTGTGTCATGAAAAATAAATTCCTTTGTCTCTGATCCAGTAGTCTAATGTCTTCTGCCAGCATCCAAAATACTGTAACGGGCTGAAAGGTGAATTAGCTTACAGGTAGGGTCAAATCAAATTCCAGAATGGACATCTATATATTCTGATATTTTGAATTCCTTGCAGTTATTTTTATTGAGGAAGCAGTTGGTCTTCATCTCTGCTCGTTAATTGTTCATTTTTTAAATACAGTCTGTATAATAATGTGCTTTATATATATTCTTTGTATCTTTAGAATGAATCCTTATTACATCCTCTTTTCATAGTTGTTATCATATATAATATGTGTATGTTCTTTTAGTGAAGAAATATGAATTTTTCAGGTCTACTCTATGTTTGTTCAGGTTGGTAATTGCACAAAGTTGTCTGGCTAATGTATTTATAAAGCTGAAATACATGTGTCCTTTCCACCTGAAAGATACTTGTTCTTTAATTTGCATAAATTTCCCATATTTCACTAAGTCATGGGGTCTGCATGGGAATCCTGGGATGGATGGATATGTGTGGGTGTGCGCGCGCGCGCGCGTGTGTGTGTGTGTGTGTGTGTGTGTACCTCTTTCTACTTTCCATAAAGGCATTCTGTGAACAAAGACACTAATGACCTGATGATCTCTTGTTCATATTTCTTCTCTGCTATGTGTTCAGTCCTCTAACAAAAACTGTGAATTGTAGAACTAACCAGCTTCCCATCAGACTCGTGGGTATGCAGACAGTGTCTTGGGCTCTGCAGTTCTGAGGTCAAAGAGCATTCACAAACGCTTCCACATTGAAGATGTGGAGTGCTGGATGGGGGCTGATGTAATAGACTTAAGGGTCAAGGATGATTAGTCAATTTGATCTTGTTTTTTCTTTTGCACGGGGATCTTTTATAGGCTTTTGGAAACCTGAATGTTTCAGGAATTTTCACTCATATTGGCCAAAACCAGTAAGTTTCATATTCCTGCACTGAATATATATAGCAGAATCCAATATGGAAAGCCATAGCTAGAAAATAAATCTCTATCCTGTGCCTTTGATTACCTTCCTTTTTTTTTTTTTTCAGTTTCACCAAGGATAAGGTTTTATTGACTATGAAAACCTCAAACGAATTTTTTGGTTGAATGGTAAACTTTACATGTCTGCTATTCTGTTTGAAATGATCTATTTATAACTTTATCTTCTACATATTTCTGAATTTTGTCCCTGACTACCTTTTTTCCCCAGTAAAACCAATGTTGTTCCTAATTAGAAGTTTAAATTACATCTGCTGCAGTTTGTACACACCAGGGCATATATTTATATAATACTCCTAGCCAGCCAAGATATTTTTCACAACTTCAACATAACATTTTTTCATTAAGTTTTTATTGATGAGGCATTATAAAAATTGTGCAAGAATGTACACAAGAGAAGCAGTTGTGTAACTCAGAAGAGACCTCATAGGAAAACATTTCTTAAATGAAGTTTTCTTACATTTTTTTTTTTATGGTGCAGAAAACCATGTTTTTTTCTTTTTGACCCGTGCTATTCTTTCATGTTTCTGTATAGCTCATTGAGATGAGCTGTTGGAAAGTGAAAATAATCTTACAAACTGAGATATTTCATTAAATTTCAATGAGGTAATTAAGGAAGCTCATTTTCCAAGATACACATTTATTTCAGTAGCTTGAATGTTGCTTAATCAGGAAATGATCAGAATACCAAGTATAGGTAGATTGGGCTGGTTGAGATCAGAGGCTTTGAGAGACAAACTGTTGAAAGGGATGGCGTGGAGGTTAAAACAGCAGAGGTCCTTGCTGTGGGTGGAAGCTAATTGGCTGAAAACATGAATAAGTTATACTTGTTATTCATGTCAAGGAAAAGCCGAGAGAGGAGGAACGGATACATATATCTACCAAGACATTACACTCTGTCACATGTTATTAAATAATAACTAAAGCAGGTCTTTAGACTTATATCACTTTTCCTATAGCAAGTTAGAGGAATGTTGCTCAATTACTTGGCAACGCTTTCTTCTGAATATTATGATTCAGAGTTGGCATTTTTTAGCCAATAAAATATTGTTGAAAAGGTTGCTAAGGAATCCCTAACATAAAACATTTATTACTGGTCACACTGTCCTTGAGCCTGGGGTTATGTTTAAATGCTTTCAATTAAAAGCCTCTGATTTCAAGCCTGGATAATTCTTTCCTTCTTTTTCTGACTCTGTGCTATGTCTAGGTACTCATAGGGTTACTCACATTCATGAGAGATTGATCACTGTTGTGTTCCTGAAACCAAAGATTCTAGCATGATGTTGTCAGACTTAAAGTTAGATTAGATATTGTAGAATAAAATCTTTGACAAATAGATTGATTTTTTTCTTTCCATACCTTTCTACCATTTTCATAAGAGAGACCTGTGGAACCTGGAAAATTCTCTGTGAAGCTACTTTTAGCAAAAGCCTGGCAATAAATCACTTTTTGCCATTTCAGATCCTGTCCTTTAAGCCTTAACTTGCTATTCATCTTCTCTGAAGTTTTCTACCCCTCTAGACTTCCTATAATGCTCTTCTCACTTCTTACATCATTCCACTTTGCCACTTTTTTGAATATCCTTGCAGTGTGCTCCACTGGTGTCATGAATTGTTCCTAAGTATAAGTGATGTCAAAGTAGTTGGTATCTGTATCTGTTCTTAAAAATATCCTCTCAATCCTCATAATCCCCTAATGCAACAAGTCCATTGTAGGTGTTCAGTTAAGCAAGTTACTTTGGAAGTCAATCAAAAAGCTGATGTTAAATAAAATATATAACTGTCTTTAATTATTTTTAACGTAGTTTATTTGTAGTTGAATTGGAATACCCCTCTCAGGTATTTCCACAATAGTATACCCATCACCCATTCACTCATGTTCCACCACCAGACAGCATTGTGTGCTTTCTTCCCTCTTTGTTCTTCTCCCTCCACACTCCCTTCTATTCTTTGTATTTCAGTTCTGTTGTCAGCTTTCAAGGGTTAGTTTTTCAGCTTGAAAGACAGTCATATTTTATGCTTTCTATATTTAGCTGAAAAAGTCAGAATCAGATACCCAACTTGTCTAAGTCAAAAGTGATGGGTTTGAGTCTCAGTACTGTTGTTTCATCAGTCTTGTGATCTTTGGCATATGATTTTACCTCTGTATTTGTATCAATGATTTATTAATCCTTAAATTCCCTCTTAGTCCCAAATTCCCCTTATCAAAAACATCAACATGACCTGGGAACTCATTACAACTGCATGTTACTAGACCCCACCTGAGGCCAATTGAATCAGCTCTGCACACTAGCAAATTCTCCAGGTGATTCTGATGCAGCTAAAGTTTGAGAACTAGTGGGTCTGGAGTATAGTCAGATCCTACAGAAGCTGTATCACATTGTCACTGGACATTGAGGATTGTGTAGTTGTTTCTTGATTGGTATTGAAATCCTGTATCTTGTGTTTCACCTTTAAGATTCAACAGAATGGTTCACTATTGCATTATGTTCAAGTTTACAGATACCCAAAAAATTGCACTTCTCAAGTTCCTATAAAGTGCTGGCAATTGAAGAATGAAAAATCTTTAAGGTGAACCAAGAATATGCAATGGACTAGGGATTAATTTCCAGCTGCACTCTCCTAATTTTGTATTCATAACGTTGCATGCATGCTATGCTACCCATGCAGTGTCTGCTGATATACATTAGATAATTGGGCATCCAGCAGTCCCATTTGCATGCAAAGGTGGTTGCATTTCTCCCATTTATAAGTCTAAAATTAAAGCCCAGTTTGAAGCTGGCTGAAGGTTTGCTGCTAAGAAAATGAGATAAGGAAGAAATGACTTCTGTTAATCTGCTCTTGTGGCCTCTGCCATTCAATCTTTGTTAATTTGTCCTTTGAAATTATACATTGTGTGTTGTAAAGAGAGCTTTCTAAGAGTCTGGGATTTTTAAAAACCTACGTTTATAAGCTGATTGTGTTTATCCATAGTATTGCCCCTAAAACTGTATCCACATGTATGCTGCAGTCTGTTGTTGTGCTATAATTTTGCTTTATGACACATTCATACTTTTTTGGGACCATGTACATCATCTCAAAGAAGAGTTACCACTGGGACAGACTCATAGATGGTGTCTGTGGGCATCATTGCATGTCAATCCAGTCTGCATTCATCAAGTAGCTACTTATGTCCAGTACTGTGCAGGGCTGGATGTATACAGATCAATTAAGGGCAATTTATGCCCTCAAAAAACTCACCATATCTTAGTAGCTCTCTGGTATCTCAGTGCTGAATACATTTTTTAAAGATTTATTTATTTATGCATCCAAGAACTGGGGTACAGGCCAGAGGTGTGGAGGGTGAGAGGATTCACCAGAGACAGTGGGGAACAGAACAGGCAGACTGACTGAAATACACTGCTGAGGGGAGCAGTGGGTGAGTCAGGAGAGGTCTGCTGCGCCATGTGGGTTGCTCTCTGGAGGGCTGGGGATTGAACTCATGCTGCAGTGGCTGTGGACAGTTTCATAGGTCGCGCCTTAGCCCCTTGTGCCACCTGGGAGGGTCAGTGTTGAATATTTTTCCTTAAATGAAGTTTTCTCTGATTCCCCCCATTTGAAGTGATCCTATGCTTCTTTGAGCTCCTGGTTATGCCTAACTTTTGTCCCAGGAAAACAAAGAGTCCAGTGGACCCTAGGGCCAGAAGAGCCAAAGGCCAAAGCACGAAACTGCCATTTGGCTTTTAGATAGGTCATTGGGAGATGTCTGCCTTGCAAGGAGCATACAACCCCAGTTGGGGGAAGTTTGGTGGGGGGGGGGGGATGCTTGAGTGTTTCCTATACTCCCAGAGTAGGTCACAGGGAAGAGAATGTCTATCCAGAAGCATCTCAGAGGAACTTGCCCATGAGTGCCACCTACAGGAACAATGGATTCCTATAAATTCAGTCTCCAGGAGCCAACTGTGAAGTTGTCACATGTCACTCTCCATCAATTGCTTGTATTTGTTTTACTTTGACAAGTAGATTGTAAGCTCCTGAACAACAGACCAGGGTCTTGGAAGATGGTCCTCTTCCAAAATACCTGTCTAAATACAGCATATCAGCAGGAAAAATGTGTGGTGATTTATATGCATTAGTAGTTTCTCATGATAATAAGCAGATCTTTTCTTCTCATTCTAGCCCAGGAGCATACACTTTGATAATACCAAATGAAAATCGAAGAAAACAGATACAAAGAAGTATGTACATCTGTTCATTTAACATTTAGATTGCTTCTCATTTTCTTATAGAGTACAATTGATTTGCTTTGATCTGACGTATTTTTATTTTCTGACTCGTATAGACTCTCCAGATCTCGTCAAGCTTTTTTTTTATTTTATCTTTAGCAATGCTAATTATACTTTAAAAAATTTCCCTATTATAAATGCTTCTAAATTTGTTTCTCTGTGTTAATAGCAGAACTCAAAGCATGATTGTAGAGTACAGATTTCTGTTGGCTTTAAACAACTTCACACCTATTGCCAAAAGATCCAATTTCACACCTATTGCCAAAAGTTCCTGTAAAGTTGGGCTGGCTACAGATAGTTTTATAGGCCTATGACTACTTTTGAAATAAGCATATTATATGTGAAATGGACCACGAACAAATTTGTCTGTTGACAGATCTTGGCACAACTGGAAGGCAACTCTCTAAAGGGTCTCCACCAGACAGGTAGCTCCCTGGTAGTATAAGCAGGTCAGTGCAGAACTTATGATCAGTTATGGAGACTGACAATGGGCATTGCTTGCAACAGGTTCTGACATCTCACAAGATTTTGACTTAAATACCTAACAGAAATGTAAGACTTAGCATGCTCTGTGTTCTTGAAAACTTCCAAAATACCTGAATATTTTATAAAGTATTTTTCTCTAATAACTAAAAAACATCATAAGTGGACATTTGGAACCATCAGGTCTCATGGCAAGGATGAGGATCAGAACCTGAACAGAATTAGTGTCTCTCTGGCGCCCCCTGTTGTCACTCACATGTACATGTAGGGACTGAGCACTGTTCTTTAAGGCTCACTCTGCCTAGTGGTTCCATTCCAGGAACAAGAGTGGAGGCTGCCCTCCCCCTAACCCTGCAATGCAGAGCCCTCACCCCTTGTAGTTATAATTATCTTGGGGAACATTTAAAATAAAATGAGTATGGCCCTCAGAATTTTCTGGGTATATGTGTTTGTCTGTGTGTGAAAAGTTCTTATTGACATAAAAGTACAGTAGTTTAGCACATGTTCTCTATAGGAAACGCTCATTGAACATGAATTTGTGTAGGATTTTAAGAATGCCAGAAAAGGAGAAAAAGCTAACTTAGTAGCTCAGGCTGTTCTTCAGATTTGCACCTTATGTTCAAGATCCTTAGAGAGGTGCATGGGACCCTGAGGGGTTAGGACTAAATGGTGTAGTTAACTGTCCTCTGATGGTTGTTTGTTATGGTTTCAAGGGACCGGTTTGTTTTTCACACTAATAATGAACGATTTGGTATTTCTCACCTGGCTTAGTTGCTGAGAAAGAGCTGGAGGACCTGGAGAAGTGGAAGGAACAACACAGAGCAAAGACAATTTCTCTGGCTCCAAGTCAGCTAGGTAAGCCTGCAGACCTGTTGTCTGAAAGGGTGAGCACAGGGCCACCCAAGGATCCTCTTAGCATCTTGCCTACACGTCTTTGAAGTCTTTGAATGGATGGTATAGGTTGTTGGGTGCTGTTGCTTGGAATGGAATGAATTTTTTTTAAGATTTATTTATTTATACATAAAAGAGCTGGGGTACAGGCCAGAGGCGTGGGGGGCGGGGGTGAGAGGATTCACCAGAGACAGAGTGGGAAACAGAACAGACTGACCAAAGAACACTACTGAGGGGAACAGCGGGCGAGCCAGGAAAGGTCTGCTGCCCATGTGGGTTGCTTCCTGGCTGGCCAGGAATTGAACCCATGCTGCAGAGGCTGCTGACAGCCTCATAGGTTGCGTCTCAACCCTTGCACCACCAGAGAGGCCCCTGGAATGAATTTAAAGTTGAAACTCATTGAATCTGCAGCTATATTGTTTCTGATTTTTTGTAAGAAGCAGACGTGTGATGCCACAGTGATCTGGCACACAAGTGATGGCTTAATTGCTAGATAATTCAGAGCCTCTTGGATGAAAATCAGCTCTGATGAAACTTACCTGGGGGCTGCATACACCTTGTCATAGCCAGGGGGGCGGGGAGAGTGGGGGGGTGGGGGGTGGACAAAAGCTATCACAGCACATTGATCATGGCAGTTAAATGATAATGTGAAAAATGTAATGGAGAGTCAATCCCAAAGCCCAGATGAGAGTGAACTAGGGACTCAGTGTTAGGAATAAAAAGAAACGTTACCTGTGTATTCAGTCTACAGGTAGAGACCTCTGAGCGTCTGCTGCCTGTGTGGTGAATCATTTGGGCAGCCTTTGCCTGGTGCTTGGATCATTCAGTGGGGATGCCACCTAATTGGTATCATTCATGTCCTTTCTTCCCTTTTCTGTTCCATC
Organism: Talpa europaea; assembly: GCF_964194135.1. Classification (NCBI taxonomy): domain Eukaryota; kingdom Metazoa; phylum Chordata; class Mammalia; order Eulipotyphla; family Talpidae; genus Talpa; species Talpa europaea. Next base: position 98,535,020 of record NC_140072.1, read on the forward strand.
AGCAGCTGAGAAATTAAAGGACTGGATACATAGTTTCCACAGATTTAGTTACTACAAAATCAGGAGTCACTGTCCCATAGTTTTAGAGAAACACTTCTTTCCAGGTGAAAATAAACTAACTTGAAAATCATGTAATGAAACAAATTAACATTATCAACCACATCCCTCTTTTTTCTTATGAAAGGTGTCAATCTCATCTTTATGCTGAAAAAATCAGATTTGAGGGGTATGATCAGGAAACATCTCTGTCCTTCCAAATTGACCCCTCAAACCAGTTATTTTAGACTAGTTTTCCTAATATTCTTTGTCTGAAATTAGATTGTTTTGTTTTTTCTCAAATATAGTTATACAGCTAATTCTAGGCATAAACCATTTCCATAGTTAATGTTCATTCTTAGGTACTAGTCAACCTTTGGTTACTAATAGAGATAAAAGTTTCTTCCCTGCTTTGACCAGGACTGTTTTGGTTTAAAAAAAAAAAAAACACAAAGAATTGAGACTCTGACCCCTCCCAGGTCAAAGGGAGAAGGGAAACAGAGAGTTAGGGCTTCCTAATGCACTGATTATAGATTCTTCAAGTTTTGGTGTGTGCTTCCTGCACATTCCCCCCTGGGGATCTGTGTGTTCTGCAGGTCCCACCTTGCTTGCCATCCATCTCTCTCCTGGATTTTCCTGATGGAGATAATACACTTTCCTCCTGGCAGCACGAGGCTTTCCAGTTGGCTCTCGTGGGCTGTCTTTGCAGGGCTCCATTGTTCCTCTGGATGGCTTCATGGGCAAATCCCTTAGATTGTCATTCTCTCTCATGACAACCCAGAATGGGAGTACAGAAGCCAGGCTACTTAGCACTCAACCACCTTCTTGGTGAAATGTCTGAGTTGCCATCTGAAGGCAGCCTTGGGCCTTTGGACTTTGCCTTTCCTGGCAATGGCGTCACTAGGGTCCTTAGTGTTGGAGATACAGGCTGAGCTATCCAAGAATTTATATTAAACCTTTCTTGCTCATCTTGACAAAAACATTCCTTCTTCCCCAAACATGACCATAGAAATGGAATTCACAAAGACATATTTCCTCAGGATCCCATCTCCGTTTAACCTAGTCAGCCACTTTTGTAGGGCAAGGGAAGTTCCTACTTAAAGTTCCCCGAACTGGTTTTCAGTTACCCCATTGCAGAACCTACTTAGGAGTCCCATTTCTTTACTTTGGCATTTGGAGCATTTGCCACCTACTGTCTTGGAAGGTTAGCCAAAAGTGAGCAGAAATCTCATTGTAGCTTTCTGTAATAGGATGATCCTTGATATGTGTGTAGGAAGAGGTATTTGAAAAGAAAAATGTTGAATGTATTAAACTTTTTTTTAAAGATTTATTTATTTGTGCACACAAGAGCTGGCGTACAGGCCAGAGGCGCGGGTGGGTGAGAGGATTCACCAGAGACAGAGTGGGGAACAGAACAGGCAGACTGACTGAAATACACTGCTGAGGGGAGCAGCGTGCAAGACAGAAGAGGTCTGCTGTGCCATGTGGGTTGCTCCCTGGCCGGCCAGGGATCGAACTCATGCTGCAGGGATCGAACTCAGAGGCTGCAGATTACTTCATAGTGCTGTGCTTAACCTCTTGTGCCACTAGGGAGGCCCAGAATGTATTAAACTTTGAGATGAGGTTTGAACAAAACCTGCAGATACTTGGGTATCTTTCTCCATTTTTGTCTTTCTCAACTCTTCCCTGAGCTTTCTATCCCTTAAAATATCAGAATTGTTCTAGGAGATACTGATAGTAACTGTAGTATTAGATAAAAGCTTCAAGAGTCTTTACTATCCCACCCCCCAACTCCATCACCTGCAACAAAGTTAACCAAGCCAAACAGGCATTATTTACCTTTTGAGATTCAGAAGAAAAGTTTCTGTGGTGTCTTTATTAGTTCAATTACCAAAACTATGGTGAAAGCAAATTGTTCTAATGCATCTTCTATGACATGAATCTTTCAGAGAACAGACAGGTTTTGTGACCAAAGCACCAGAGAATGATTTCAAAGGAATCTTTGTGATACAAACACCAACCTTACATAAACATTGAAAAATCCCTACTAAACAGCAAATGTTAAATGACTGCCAACCTGTAAGGATTTCTGGCCCCAGATTAGTGTGTACATATATAATCTAGCACTCATATTTTTCCTTTGGATACCTAAAGAGAAAACAGTGAATAGTATGAATTGACAATTACTAACTAGAATATTCTCATTGTACTGTTAAGAACTTGGTTGTAAGGATTATATATTTGTCTAATAGCAAACCCCCTAAGGTCATCTGAATTTTACTACTTGATTATAGGGCAAAAGAGTCAGAGAAGAAAAGTAATGCAAGAGTCACTGAATTGTCATATTCAAGCTGGAGAAATATACTAGAATTTTCAAGACAGGTTTTATTTCTTATTTAGCATAAATGTTCAGGTATGATTTCAATCTATATGAAAACTTGAAACCCTACGTGATTGAAAATCCTTAGGATTGTCCTCTTGTTTCAGGAATATGGTCTCGTATAGCTGTTTTCTCTTTTACTTTTATTTTTTAAAGGTTGTACTGGTTTACAATCCTGTGTGGGATTCAGAGGTATAAGATCACACACTTTAGATATATGTTACCACATCATGCCTATCCCACTGTTTTCTCTTTTAAACAGTTACCATTTTTAAATATTTTATGAAGAAAGCTGGTTTTGTCCTGATTTTCAGGAGTGTGAAAATGCTAAAGAAATTCATAGTGTAGACATATCGTGTGTTAATTAGTCCTCGATGGCTGACATTTCAACTTAATATTCATGTTTCACCTTTTTGACTCTTTTTTTTCCTTAGGTGGAAGCCAATCAGAGGCTGAAGTCAGGCAGAAACAACAAATACAGCTGACGCAATCTAAATACCAGCAAAAGGTCAGAATCCATCTCTTTTAGTTTAATTTTGGCAAGGAATTTGAGTAACAGCACTTTCATGTAACCATGAAATAACACAGTAACTTTACCAAAAGCATAAAACATTTCAACCAATTGCAAAAGAAAACTCTCAACATCAAACAAATCAGGATGTGATAATTAAATAGGTAAATATCCAGAATTCTTATCCAAGAGATTTATCAGTTAGCAGGATCCTTGTCTAAGAAATTTTTTTTGAGTTTAACTTTACTATGTTTTGAATTTTTGGTTCCAAGAACATGGATTTGTTTGCCTTGTGAAAGTAGTGAAAAAAGAAAGATTTAAAATGTGCAGTGATTTCCAAATGGACTCTGACTTTTACAATATGGAAAAATGATTTGCTCTTCCTTATTCCCACCTCAGGGTGGTAGGAAAGGGGAGAGAGACAGAAACCAAGAAATACAAAGAAAGAAATGTCATGGGCAGGGGATGTAGCCTGACCATTCTCTATGATCAAAGTAGCCTGATGACAAACCTACAATCAAGGCTAGAGAGAGCACAAACAATACCATAATTTGCTGTTCATTATAATATTGTGTTCCAGAGGTTCAAAGTAAAAAACAGTAACTTTATTCTGTTCTCTGTAATCTCAATATGATTTAGCTAAAAAGAGAGGAATCTATAAGAATCAAGAAGGAAGCTGAAGAAGCTGAAATCAATAAAATGAAGACAATTCAAAGAGAGAAGGTAAAGCAGGAAAAAGGATGATCAGCTAACATTTAATGGGGACTTACTATGTGCCTGATTCTCTTCTAGATGCTGTCTATATTTTAACTCATGAAATATATATTATTCTTAGTACTCAAGTTTGCAAATGAGGAAGCTGACACAAAGGGTAGATTACTGGCCCCAGGTTCAGAGTCAGTATACAGAAGTAGGGTTCAAAAAAAAAAAAAAAAAGAAGTAGGGTTCAAAAAAAAAAAAAAAAAAGAAGTAGGGTTCAAGTACAGGTGCACTGGCTTCAGGGCTAGAGTTCTTATCACCACATGGTTTCACCTTCCAGGCTAGTGATCAAAGTAGCAGCTGGCTATTTGGCTAGATGGCAAGGCAATTAATAACAATGGCAATCAGTGATATACTTCCATATTTGCATACAAATATTGAAATTTCCACGGTATGAAAGAAACATATCTCCCTTAATGATAAAAGAAAAAGTGTGAATTTGCATTTCAGTATTAGTGAGGCAATCTGTTCTCAACCTCAATGTTTTGGGCTTTGATCCTTATTTGGGGCCTTAGAACAGAAATATTTTCAGAACTGCTCATCTGCTGGAGTCCCCTTGCTCCTACTTCCGGTCCCTATGATGTCCTAGGCAGTACATTTTAGATCGTGAGGTTTGGAGGAAAGGTGACTCCTGGTGCTGACTGCCAAGTTGACAGCTACTGCAGATTTAAGCCATGGAGACACAAGCCCTGTGTCTGTTGTCTGTCTACATCACTTTCTCTCCATTCCTCCTTCCCTTTCTTTCATATCTTTTTTTTTTATTTTTTTTGAGATTTATTTTTATTTATTTATACAAGCACTGGGTACAGTCAGAAGCGCTGGAGGGTGAGAGAATTCACCAGAGCCAGAGTGGGGAGCAGAGCAGGCAGAAGGACCGAAGTACACTGCTGAGGGTAGCGGCGGGCAGCAGGAGAGGTCTGCGCGCCATGTGGGACCCTCCTCCAGTGGCCGGGGATCGAACCTGTGCTGCAGAGGCTGCAGGTGCCACCGGGGAGGCCCCAGATCTTCTTTTATTTATTTATTTATTAAGGGAATTGTTAGCTATATTTTTATTTTTTTTTAAATAATAAATTTTATTTTTATATTCCCCCATACAATTGCAAACGCCCCATTCTGACCCCAATCCTTCCCCTCCCGCCCCCCACCCCCCAAAAAGTGTCTCTGGTTCATAGTTTTCTGTTGATTTTGATTTTCACTTTCTTATATTCATTTTCCTGGTCCCTTATTTAAGTTTTCTAGATTCCTGCTATGAGTGAGACCATCCGGTATTTTTCTTTTTCTTTTTGGCTTATTTCGCTGAGCATGATCCCTTCCAGCGCCATCCATGTTGCTGCAAATTGCATGTGTTTATCTTTTTTGAATGCTGAGTAATATTCCATGGTATATATGTACCACATCTTCTTGATCCAGTCATCTATTTTTGGGCATTTGGGTTGTTTCCAAAGCTTAGCTATTGTAAACAGTGCTGCTATAAACATAGGGGTGCAGACTTGTAATCAGGGAAATGCAAATCAGAACTAGCAGAGATACCATCTCACACCAGTGAGAATGGCACATATTAAAAAAACTAGCAACAACAAATGTTGGCGAGGGTGTGGAGAAAAAGGAACTCTTCTGCACTGTTGATGGGAGTGCAAACTGGTCCAACCACTATGGAGAGCTGTGTGGAGATTTCTGGACCTACTAAACATAGAGCTTCCATATGATCCAGCAATTCCACTCCTAGGTATTTACCCAAAGGACACAGAAGCATCAATTCCCAGATCTTCTTTTAAAGATTAAATGTTGGTTAAAAATGTACACCTGACTACCAAGATATTTTTAGTACTTAGAGTTAATAATGTCAAAAGCAGATAGCTCATGGACTGCACTAGAGTATGCATGACTTTTCTTCCCCTAAAGAAAGCATTCTGTTGTGCTATGTGATTTTGGACAATCCCTCAGCCCTCTGAACTATTCCTGTAAAATGAGTCTGTAAGCTGGGCCTCTCCGGTGGCGCAGCGGTTGAGCACTGGGTTGCGAAGCTGCCCGCAGCCTCTGCAGCGCTGGTTCGATCCCCGGCTGCTCCCCGGCCACTGGAGGAGGGTCCCACATGGCGCACAGACCCCTTCTGCCGCCCGCTGCTCCCCTCAGCAGTGTACTTCGGTCCTTCTGCTTGTTCTGTTCCCTGCTCTGGCTCTGGTGAATTCTCTCACCTTCCTGCACTTCCGACTGTACCCAGTGCTTGTATAAATAAATAAATAAATTAATTAAAAAAAATGAGTCTTTAAGTTCTACCTCCTCTTCTCCCAAGGCTATCTGTAAGATGCATCTGTAGAGAAATAGTCTTTGGGGGTGAAAACTCTAATGAAATGCTGGAGGTATAAAAAAGAATACATGAATAGTGTTCATAAAGTTTAATTCAGCAATCTATTCCCAGTTGATCAGTCAGCTATTACATTTTCTTTGAAAATATTTTTACGTCAATATTTTAAAACCAGTCTTCCTTGCTTTCTACTTCTCTATTCTGCATTCTTATTCATCCAAATTTTTCTCCCCCTCCCCTCATTTCTTCCTTTAAAGGTAGGTTCACACTTTGATCCTTTGATGGTAGAAGACGTTTCTCCTTTATAGAGCATAGTATGTCTATATTTCAGGTAGAACTAAGAAAATCATCAAATTACAACCTGGAACTGAAGTAAAAGGCTTGTAGATCTTGAAGAATTATTGAATTACAACCTCTTATCCTAAGTCATTTATATATTGTTATTTAATGATCATAATTGTTTGGTTTGTGGGTCACTTATAGCTCATTTCTTGATAGACCATATAATGCATACTGTTCAGAAATGTTACTGGTTGAATTAAAGCAGAATTTTCCCCTTTTCACATTAGAAATTAATTATAGACATTTCAATTGGCTTGACTTTTCTAATGTGACAACTGTAATGATCATTGTTATAAATCTGCTCAAAAGTGAGAGATGGGGAAAGCATTGATATGTAGATCCTTCCCAATCAAAGTGTGGTTTTCAAACCAGCAGCATCAGTTGTTAGTAATACAGAATCTTGAACCCCACCCCACACCTTTTGAATCAGCATCTTCATCTTATCAAGCTCCCCAGGTAACTTTTGTGCATGTAAATGTTTGGGAGCACGAGTCTAAACCGCCATAGAAGAGAAAGAACAGCCAGCCTTGGTGCTTCCACAAACCTGATTTTTTCTGCCTAATTGGCCTACACTGCCACCACGACCTGGCACTTCTGTTGTGCAAAAATCTGTGACTTTCCATACTAAATGTAAGCTTGTTTAGTACTTTATGTAAGAGAAAAGAAAAACAGATATTAACCATCCAGAAATGGCATATTTCACATTGCCAGTGTAAAAATGGCCAAGGGATGTGATAATGGCCATGTTTAGGGAGCACTTACTCTTTAAAATGCACAGCAAACACACGTGGATAACAGCCTGCAGAATACCACCCTCCTCCCCAGGCAAATGGCTGCTGCCCAGGGACTCTGAGCCAAGTAGAATCCAAGCCTATTGCATCCAAGAGCCTGTAATTGGCCTCTGGTCTTAATCTCCCTGGCCCTTCAGTTTTCCCTCTCCCAAAAGGGGTCAGCAGGGAACACTCATCCTAATTGTTCATCACCTATATTCCCTGCCAGCATTTGTGGGTATTCTTTGATCCTTAATAAGCACACATGTACAAAAGGCAGCCAACTCTGTAGCATCTGATCATGTCAGTGGGGTCCAGGAAGAGTTAATCTCATGGGGAAGGGTAAGTTCAGAGAGGACATTGGGATGCTTCAATCAAACATGCATTCCCTTTACGAGAGTATGCTGATGCTATATATTTTTTCCAGGGGTCTACTGGAGCATCTTTGTACTGACTCATCAGAGTGAATTGTTACATTTTCAGAATTATTGTGAACTAATTGACTTCTTTATTGGTAGCTTGAAATGGGCCAAGGGAGGAGTATTTTCGCCATGGAAATAAGTAAATGCGACAACCAACATCCTCTCTTCCTGTTAGAACTGGTTGTTAAGCATCTGTCAGGCCACCACTGCTTAGTCTGGAATTAAAGGGGTCCTCCCTCACCCTCCCCTGGCACCAGCATTCCAAAGCCAAACCTAAGAAGGGCAAAGATTATGAAGTATTTGTTGTATTATGTGTCTGATGCTTACAGATTTAAAAAAAGATTATAAGCCATGTGGTAGTCAGTATTCTGACACCCACTCCTCCCCCTCATTCTAATCCATAGAACCAAGGGATATGTTATGTGGCCAAAAGGAATTAAGTTTGGAGGTGGGTTTGGAGGTAGAATTAATATTCCTAGTCAATTTGCCTTCCAACAGGGTGTAGCCTGCATTATACAGGTGGGATCAATGTAACCAGAAGTGTCCTTAAGTTAGAAGAGGGGCAGAGACCTCAGTGGGGTCTTAAACAATGCTTAATGTATTTCTAGTTTTGAAGATGGAATCAGTGGTCATTAGCCCAAGGAATGTGTGAAACCTCTAGAGGCTGAAATGGCAAGGAATCTAATTTTCCTTTGGCGCTTCCAGAAGGAACACAGTCCTGCTGACACCTTGATTTTATCCCATTGAGACTCATTTTGGACTTCTAGCCTTCAGAACTGTAAAATCATTAATAAATTTGTATGATTATCATTAATGATTTGGTTATTTGTTACAGCCGCAATAAGAAACAGATATAACCCTTGTGTTTTATAATGATGTTTTTATTTCTTTTTCTGGAAATTATATATTGCAAAGAAAATACCTCTAAAATATTAGAGCATCACAGAAAAAGAAAGTTGCTAAAAAATAAAGGCAGTATACTAGATGAAAGTGCTTTGCCTGTGGACCTTGCTGCATAAGTAGACGAGGTTTCTATCCTCACAGTAAGTCATTCATCCAAATTTAGTGCTGTGGTGGTAAATCTCCACCTTAATTTTCCTTCCTAATCACATCAATAAATTAGGCAATAAATTTGTTTTTCCAGATGTTCATGATGCCCCAAAACTTGAGAAATTAAAATCTTTTCAGTGCCCTCTGTTCAAACCTCTTGGGCAGCAAGCACCTCACTCCCTGGAGTACGGTAGCCCTCTTCCCATTATCTCCTTTTCCCCCATGAACAATTCTTGCTTGTTTAAGGTTGATCTCTATGTAGAAATTCTCCTTTTCCTTAGTCCCACACAAATTCTTCATTTAGTTATCTGCCTTTTGGGGAATCTAAGAAAGTTATGAGCCCAAGTCTCCATAAAAACATAGTCCTAATGTACAGTTCACCTGTGAATCCAGGTTAGAAACAACAGTTTTGAGTGTTACTCAGCTCCCTGTCAACCATGTCTTTGATGAGTCTGCACTTAGAGGCACTTTGTGAATATTTGTGAAACTGTTGAGAGCATTTTCCAAATGCCTACTTCTGTGCTTTTTTCCTGTTTATCTTATACTACTTGCAAGCGTCTATCCCTAACCTTTTTTACATACTGCTTCCATTGTTCTTGAGTCTATATTCCTAGTAAACTTTTGAAAATTTCTGGGCACTGATCTATGCATATTATTATTCTTGACATCTAACATAATACTAGATATGAAATAGGCATTTGATTAATGTTTGTTGTTCAGTGGAGACTTAGTAATATTAAATGATTTGTTTACAGTCACTCAGTAAGTGATGGTAGACCTAGAATTGATTCCACAATTTCTTCAGGATTTCATGTTCTTAGATATTTTACATTTTGTGTATATGTGTATGTGTGTGTGTGTGTGTACATATTTGAGTGACTCATTAACTCACTGTTAAATGGAAAAGAACAAACAAATACTAGATACTAAATCCAAGTATCTGGAATAGTACACTAAAATAGGTAACTACATTGGTAGGTAATAAACAAAATTCCTCACATACGCTAGCATTTTGCCAGAATACTCCTCTATCAACTTTTGAGGGATAAACAGATCTTTGGATAAAATTTAGTGGCTATATATTTGTTTTTATGAATTGAATTCAATAATAACCTATTAATGAAGAGATTAAACCTGTTTTTCACATTTTGGATCTTGCTAAGGAACCCAGCCCTGGCACTTATGTGATTTTTCTCTCTAGCATTCCTTCAAGTGGCATATCTAGTATTGGTTTAATCAATACCTACTGTTTGCTTTCTGTCTTTTATTTACCCTTTTAATTTTTTTTCAGAGGCATGTGAATCTCATTACATGTGTAAGGATTTTTCTTCCAGATTCAGATCATGCTTACTCTGTTTTACAATTTCCCATTAGTTTGCTTCCCAGAGTTCTGTGTTTCATTAATAATCTAGTTACTTTGTATTATAATTGATTCCCATAGATTATAATAAATGTCCTTTTTTTTCTTCCTGAAACTGAAATCATCCATTTTGTCTTTTAAAATGAAACTAGTAAGAATTTCTGTGTGAATGAAGACTTTCATGGAAATAAACAATAAGAATAATTTTTGCCTCTTATTGGAAAACTAGAACCAAATGTATGTCAGGATTTGGAAGTGATGATTTCTATTATTCCCTTTTCACAGGTCTTCCTGCTGGGCAAATCCAATTCGTTTTATTAAAGCAAACCCAGCTGCTTGTGTCTCCTTTGGATTCACTTTAAGCTTCAAGTTTCCTCTATGGTGTGGAAATTATTTCAATTCTCCATTAAATTTGTTGTCTAGGAATTTTACTTGCTTTTCATGGGCAAGTTTAAAAAAAAAAGACAGTTGTGTCATAATGAACAAAAAGCAAGTGTTCCTTGGCTATTGAAATTGGATTAAAATACACAGAATCATGGAGACAGTAATATCAAATATGAAGTCCTTTGTCTCTAGACTCTGTAAAAAACTAATTAAAAAAGAGAGAGAGCATTCTTTTCAAGCGGATTTTTTAAAAATGACATTTGCTGTTCAGTCTCTCAACAGCTTTAAGTGTCTGCTTCTCACTCATAAGGGAGTTGAGTTGGCTTATTGAAAATCTTTTCCTGAATGCTTTAGTGGAATGTGAGTGTATATATAAATATTGCATGAACTGTTTAACCATTCATTATTTTATCTTAACATACTTGGTGCAGAAATTTCATGTTTCCTTCAGAACATTTTGAAAAACTGCTTAAAATATACATGAAATTATTATTTGAACTAAAGAATAATAATGTGAAATACTGACTCTGTGATTATACTAACCAGTTGGAAAGGGGAAGTCATGGAAAGAACTCTGGGCTCCTGGCTCTGAGTGTAGTGCTCATTGGTTGGAAGAGGAATGTTCCCTAGGGAGCCCTGGTAGACTACTATTGGACTATGAAGTCTACTTAAGCCTGAGGATTTTGGACCTTGGGTAAATTTACCATCATGGTTCTACTTGAAGCTTCCCTCACAGATTACGTTTTGATATTTGCCATTTCAGAGCAATAAACTAGAGGAGAAAAGAAGACTTCAAGAAAACCTAAGAAAAGAAATATTTAGAGTGCATCATCAATAGTAAGTTTGTGTTTTCAGAATTTTCTACCTATGTTGTTCATTCTGCTCTTAAATTCTAGTGATGCATTATTGGCTGTTAAATTATATAATTACTCTGTCATTATATAAATGAGTTTTTAAGGTTGGGGTCATCTATACTCAGCAACGTATTCTTTACTGGTCAGTTAATTAGAAATAATACTAATGAATTTGAGGGATTCCCCATTCTAAATAATGGAGGGTTTGATCCTTTGATGACCCTGGGTTCTTCTAGTTATGTTGACTACCAAACACTGACATAAGGAGGAGAGTATTTGAAAAGAAGGGACTAGGCACTTATTAACTAATGGGCTGATGATTATTACATACTTATATATCTATAGCCAAGAACTGAGAAATCATTTAAGTTATTGGCAAAGCTCCCAATTTCTGATCATATACCATGGTATTTTTTCTATTGTCCAATATGTATAGGGCAACTCTTATGTGGTTTACAATGTAGTTAATCTATTCTGTGAAGTAGACTTTAAATATAAGATTATATCCTAATTCTAACTAGATTGCTGGCAAACTGCTTAAAAAAGTAGACAAAACCAATGAACCATATTTCTGGTTCTACTTTAATTCCAAATGTGATACAATTAAAATTAAGCAGATATGTGTTAAAAATCTTAGTTCCATTCTTTAGATGTGACCTTGGACAAACATCTAAACATCAGTTGATTTTCTTTAATAGAGATGATAATCTCTCTTCATATACCATTTGTAAGCATTAAATAAAGTATCTTATATAAATGTCACAAAAGTACCTGAATTTTATTGGGACTTGAAATGAAATTTTACAGAGGCTCTTGTCGAATAAGATCATACAACTTTCATTTTATATACACTGCATAATAATTTCTGTTCTCACCGGAACTGGCAATTGACCTCCTGGTTTTATATGGATAGCTCTCTGACTGCTTCCTCATCCCTCTTCCTATTATTGTACCTCACTGGTGAATTTAAAGTTATTTTGATGTTGGGTTGCACACATGTGACTTCCTAAAGTATACTGCTTCTAAGCACAATGTCCTTTGATTTTCTCATTGCACTGAAATTATCCTGCCTCTGTCATAAGCATTTCCTTGCTTTAAGACTCAGAGGTGTTAGTGGAAAATGTCAAGTTTTTCACTTCTTCATTTTGCCCTTTGGTAAGTTAAGTACTTGACCTCTGTTAGGCCACAAAATGCATGGTAGATGGGATGAAGTTGAGCGGAAGTGTTAATGAGGGGTGTTTTCCTTTGTAAGGAATTATCCTCCTTTATATCCTAGAATCCAAGACCCTACTCTTCTTCTAAGGCAGGCATGTGAGTGTGACAGACTAGATGGGAAGCTAAATACCAGGATATATTGGCTGTCTTCATGAGAGAAAGTGTAGAGAGTTGGTAAGAGAGAAAAAATGATTAACAGGGTCAATGGATTATTGCCTTAACTTTATGGGCAGTGAAAGCAAGAGAGTTTATTTCTAGGAGTTCAGATAAGGGAAGGCAACAATGAAGGCATTAGTGGACTAGAATCACCAGAAGAGCAACTGGATTTACTCTGTGGCATCCTAGTTTTACCCTAGAAAATGGAACCAATCAGTAATGTTAGGTACAGGCTAGGAAGTTGAACAAGTCCATTCTCTGCAGTTTTAAATTTAAACATTTTAGTTTATATACATGTTGATTCTCATGATAGACACCTGAACCACAGGTAATGTTATAATGTTACTTCAATAAAAAAAAAAAATTAGTGAATAGCAAAACAAAACCAAAAATTATCCAGTAAAGGAGGAGAGTCTCTTGTAGTTTAAAGGATGTAGGAGGTTGTAACCAACCTCCCTTCTTTCCTAGTCTCCCAGCTTCTTGAATTTGTGTTTTACTAAATGCTAGAGATCAATCACCCTTTTTCTGTAAAGGGAAAAAAAGAGTTTTACCCTCAGCCACCTCACACACTATCAGTGGAGCTGAATTCAATTACACGCACATTTCACTCTCACTCTCTCCTCTGCTTATCGCGAAAGTCCCAGTTAACTAGGAAAAAGAGAAGCTGGCTAAAAATGAGAAGTATCTCAAATTGATTTTTAAAGCCTATTGAGAAACACAAGAAGAAGTATATGTGTGAGTTTTTTAAAGAGTATTTTGTTTTAGACCACTGTTGAAATTAAACGAGCAATAGTTCATGAAATGAATGACCATTATATAGCTAGAAATATGAAAGGGACTTCTTAGAAAAGATGGATCCTCTGTATAAGAAGCCTTTATCACACTTTCCTAGAATCAGTTTATGGTGAAAAAATTGTCTAGGAGAGTTGTTAGAATTTTAATGACTCAAAGATTTCTCCAGACCAACCAGGCTGTTCCCCATCTCCTCCTCCCAAATTAGATTCTCTTGCAGCTGTCAAACTTAGGAACAGAATAGAAACACAAATAAATTCTTCCGAACTAGTCAATACCACATGCCCTTGCTAGTTTCAGCAGGCTGTGAAACATGGTTCAAATAGACCAAGAATGGTGGGTGGTGTTTTTTTTTCCCCTTCTTTTTTTTTTTTCTATAGAAAAGGACAACCATGGGCTTGAATACACTGTAAATCCATGTTGTTGGAGAAAAAAGCTCATGATAGCATCTTGGGGCACCACCATGAGAATCTTAATGTGGTCTTCTTAACACCTTGTTACCGACTTTGTTCATTTGCGTTTGATTATTTTTAGTGTTGTCAATTATTTAGCTAACAGGCAGAAAACTAGGCTTTTATTGACATCTAAAGGGACTCTCCTGAGTGTAATAATGAAGGCAGTTTATCGAATGCCTGTGAGGTTGCTTTCTAATTGTACGCATTAATCTGCCCATGCAAGCTGGCTGAAAATCCACAAGCAGATTGCACGTGCAGATGGAGCACACAGGATGGTTTTTATGAAAAGACCTCTGGAATGTACTTCTGCAGTACTGTCTTTTCCCTAGAAATTGAATGACTGTGACTATTTCAATTGGTGGCTGGGAGCAAACCAGATTAATGGTGCATCAAGTCTGCTACTCTGACTGGGGACGTACCCAAATTTCACAATTTAGAGTTATTTCTATTATTCTTGAGCATGAACATAAAGGGTCAAAATGGGCATCTAAGGTAGGTGTAGCTTCTATTTTTACTCTCTAGTTATTTACCACTTACAAAATGTCAAATGTAATACTTTTCAGGAAGAGCCAGTATATCCACCAATATTGCTGGTAGATTTGGTGATTTGCAGTAAGTTAGTAAAACTGCTTTTGTTTTTATAGCAAAGAGAGGCTGTTGGTCTACGTTATTTAAAACACTGAGTAAAATAATTCACAGCATTAAAAATGTTAAATAAGAATTTATTTTGAAGTTACCGTCACCTTTCTAATAGTTTTTTGGATGGAAGTAGAAACAGGTAGAAAATTTTCTGTAGAAAATTCAAACAGAATTTTGAGCTTGTTTAACCAGGGGTGAGGGCTAAGGTAAGATGTGTGGAGACATTTGAGTGTATTTTGTGTGTACTAGGAAAAACAATGTTCTCTTAAGGATTTGCTGGTGAGATAAGAATTGGGTATCTTTTAAACACTTAAAACATTTAAAATGTTAATACCTAATAACCATTTCATGCAATATGTATATTTTTATAGATATTAATGTGTGTAGTTTTTAAAAATACAAATCGCTTGGCTCTTTTAAATAAGCAAAGTAATAATAAGCTGCCGCATCATTGAGACCTGTGGGGGTGTCAGGAGTATTAGGCACATTATGTACCTTTTTGCAATTAGTACATCATCCTCATTTTACAGATGGAAGGTTTGAGTAATTTAAATTGTGCAAAGTCACAGAGCCAATAAATGATGCAGTCAAATCTTGGTCTTGAGATACAGGGATTGGGGGGAATAGGGAAAATAGGCAATTCAGAGGCATGGTAAACTTTGAAGATCAGGAATGTCTGGCTAGGATGGGGATGATGAGTGCTGTATGACAGGTGATACTATGGAGAAGACTGGAGAGTAGGTTAGGTCGATTCAGAAAGAATGACTTGGCCAAGTTGATTTCCATCTTCCTACCAAGACCTATATTTTACCTAAAGGAGAACAAAAGAAAAACTGAGGAAGTAGGTATCTGCTTTCTCTGGTTTTCACCATATGTGAATGACATCATCTTAAGGTTCAACACTGGGCTAGTACCATAATTAAACTTACTGTAGAGTAGATGGACTTTTGTGGCCTCTCCTGGCTATACTCTACTCCTGTGTAGTTTCTAAAATCTCTAGGGGAGAAAGGCTCAGCTTATAAAGCCCCAGTTGGGAAAGCTCTTAGAACCAAGCTCATTTCAAGACTGGACATTTTCTTAAATTTCTCCAAAGAGAAAATGCAAATGGCCAACAGGCATATGAAAAAATGTTCAATATCACTTGTATTCAGGGAAATGCAAATCAAAACTACCATGAGATACCATCTTACACCAGTGAGAATGGCACATATTAAAAAAACTAGCAACAACAAATGTTGACAAGGATGTGGAGAAAAAGGAACTCTCCTGCACTGTTGGTGGGAGTGCAAACTGGTCCAACCACTATGGAGAGGTGTGTGGAGATTTCTTGATCCACTAAACATAGAGCTTCCATATGATCCAGCAATTCCACTCCTAGGTATTTACCCAAAGGACACAGAAACATCAATTCCAAAGGGCACCTGCACCCCTATGTTTATAGCAGCACTGTTTAAAATCGCTAAGCTTTGGAAACAATCCAAATGACCAAAAATAGATGACTGGATCAAGAAGATGTGGTACATATACACCATGAAATATTACTCAGCATTCAAAAAAGATAAACTCATGCAACTTGCAGCAACATGGATGGCGCTGGAAGGGATCATGCTCAGCGAAATAAGCCAGAAAGAAAAAGAAAAATAGAGGATGGTCTCACTCATAGCAGGAATCCAGAAAACCTAAGTAAGGGACCAGGAAAAAGACTAATTATAATAAAGTAAAAATAAAAATCAACAGCCAACAATAAACCAGGGACACACTACGGGGATGGGTGGGGGAAGAGGGAGTAGAATCAAAACCAGGGGGGTGGTAAGTGTATGGGAATTATAGTCAAGATGAAGATGTATACATTGTGCAAAAAATGAAAAATGATGTAAAAATATATAAAATAAAATTTAAAAAATTTTAAAAAAAGACTGAACCTTTTTATCCCTCAACTTCTAAGCCTCCATTGAGGCCAGCCTACCTACTGAAATGTTGAGTTTTCATTTCTGCCATTGGAGCATGTCTCCCTTTTATTTCTAAGTGAATAATAGTGTGATTAGTTCCTATGAGGCACATCTTCATCTATTTTAGCTTCCTAGGGCTGAGGATCCAGGCAGGTCTGCTGAATGTGCACACTTAGTCCCCAAGTTAGCTTTCTAATATGCTCACAAAACTTCTAATGCCCTTCCTGGGAGCTTCCAAGAGACACTTAAGAGCTAAATTGATCCCTTATCCATATGGTAGACTTAAATCCAACCTCACATTTTATAATCCTACTAAGGTGAATCGAAAGTCATCCAATTCATAACTTTTCATCTTATGCTAATGGAGTTGAATTTATACATACAAAAATCCCCTCTTTTGTTCAGAATAAGAGTGAAAAATTTGTAGCTATCTGAAAGAATATCTACCTACTGAATGTGAAATCATTGTGATGGTTAATACCCTATTAAAATTTCCACCCACTATCAATTCTTCCTGCAGATGTCCTAGTGTACATTAACTCGTTTTTGTAACTGAGGCTTTTAGAGGGGGGGAGTGAGATGACCAAAGCTGCGCTTTAGAAAATTAAAGCTGACCAAAGAACTCTTACAAACTAATAGGAAAAAGACAACTCTAGAAACTTTGGCCAAAGACTTGAAACAACAATTGAAAGAGAGAAAGTATAAATCAAAAATATTCAACCTCAGTGGAACACAAATAAAAAATTAACTTATGACAGTGGTAAAAAAAATAAATGTATTGATAATATCTACCATTTACTATCCTTTATAAATTCAACAATGAGCACCTAGTTTAGTGCCTAATACTGGTATGTGTCAGGTGTATACTGTGATAGGGGGTATATGGAACCTTGACCCAATGTGGAGATTCAGGTAATGACAAGCTGATAAAAAATATGTGGGGGCCTCCCCTGGTGGTGCAGTGGTTGAGCACTGGGCTGTGAAGATGCCTGCAGCTTCTGCAGTGCCAGTTCGATCCCTGGCCACTGGACGAGGGTCTCACATGGTGCGACAGACCTCTCCTGCCGCCCACTGCTCCCCTCAGCAGTGTATTTCATCAGTCTGCCTGTTCTGTTCCCCACTCTGTCTCTGGTGAATCCTCTCACCCTCCCACACATCTGGCCTGCACCCCAGTTCTTGTATAAATAAATAAATCTTAAAAATAAAATATGTGGGATAACAGACTATATAATTCCTGTGAGGGAATAAAGTGGTAGAGATTGGTTCTGGTAGAGATTGGATCTAGACAAAGGCACTGGGATGGAAGAATCTCCTTAGCATAAGTCTCTAAGAAAATGGCACTTGAACTGAAGGCAGAAATACAAGAAGGGAGAGCCATGCCGAGACCCAGGGAGAGAGCGCTGGGTTGGAGGAACAGCATGCAATTTGTTTGATAACTTGAAAGAAAGTGGGTGTATTTGACTTGAAGTGAATAGAAGAGGAGAGAGCTGGAAGTTGGTAACATAGACAGGAGCCAGACAAATCATAGGTTTTGGCACAGGATCTGGATTTTATTCAAATCACAGGGGAGAACCTTCTCTTTCTTAAGAAATGATCACTTGTTTACTGTGTGGAGAATGGATTTGAGGAAGCAAAAATGGAAATGTGGAAGCTAGTACAAACATGCAGTAGTCCAGGTGGGAAGTGGGGGTGGACCCATAGTGGCACCAGAGGCTGGAGGAGCTGTTAGGAGAGGACGTGGTTTGGGAAGAAAAAAAAATCAAAAGTTGAGCAAACAATGTGAGGGCTGGTAGAGGAGGCAGCATTGTGGGAGTAGATTGGCATCACATGAAATTAATCAACTCCGGCTTCTGATACCAGTATTTAAGACACAGGGAAAGGCTGGCCTTAAATGGATAAAGATGGATGGCATATATCGATGTTGTGAGCACTACAAGAAGAGATCTTTTTTGCAAGTCAAGTGGGGCAGGAGATAGTCTGGAAGCAGCTTGAGAACAAGGAGGCTTCTGCTCCACGCAGGCATCCTGGAGTCATGTGAGAAATAAAGTAGCTTCCTTTAGGGAACTTGGGGAAGTACTGTCCTCAAGAAATAGTCTTGCTTTTCAGTGATAGTGAAGGCAAAGATAAACAGCTGGGACTACATCAAATTAAAGAGCTTCTGCACAGCAAAAGAGACAATAACAAAAACAAAGAGAAACCCCACCAACTGGGAGAACATTTTTGCACACAACACTAATGATAAAGGACTGATCACAAAGATCTACAAAGACCTAATGAGACTCCACAAAAATAAAGCAAATAATCCAGTCAAAAAATGGGCAGAAGAGCTAAAAAGAAACTTCTCTAAAGAGGAAATGCAAATGGCCAACAGGCATATAAAAAAATGTTCAACATCACTTGTCATCAGGGAAATGCAAATCAAAACTACCATGAGATACCATCGTACTAATTGTAATAAAGTAAAAATCAAAATCAACAGGCAACTATAAACCAGAGACTCACTATGGGGGGGGGATTATGGTCAAAATAAGGGGGGAGGAATTATATGGGGATTATAACCAAGATGAAAATGCAGACATTGTGCAAAAATGAAAAATGATGTAAAAATATAAAAAATAAAATTAGAACAAACAGCTGGCAGTCTCCACATTCCTTTCCCCCTTTCATTCTCCCTACCTCCCTTTTCTCTCCTTCCTGCTCATTCTCTTCCTCTGTCTTCTTTTCCTCTCTCTGGGATCTTACAAATGGTGCTGAATTTGATGTCCCTGTTCAGGTTTCTTAAGACACCCTAGCCCCTCCCTGACATATGACAAGGTTACCATACTTAATTTTATTTTTTTGATGGTTTGATAGGTGTGAAATGGTATCTTGTTTTAATCAGAATATACCAAATGACCATTTTTTCACATGGATATTGGTCTTGAGAAACAGTCGAGTGACTAAATGCATGTTCCCTGGAGCCGGTGGGCAGAATCTCATCCTGGTTTGGGCATTTACTAGCTGTGTAATATTGGGCAAGTCACTTTTATAAATTGGAGATTATAATCCCTCACAGCTTTGTCATGAAGCTGATTTATGTAATATGAGTGCAGCAGTGTTTCACACATGAATAAGCACTCTGAGTGCTAAGCTCATTGTTGTTCTTGTGTTATTGTTGCTAGCTGGATTTCCTTGTGTGTCAAGTACCTGTTCCTGCTTTTGGCCCATTTTTCTTTTTTTTTTCCCCTAAAAGATTTATTAAAATTCTTTCTATTTTTTCACACTAAATCTTTTATAATTTTTCTCTTTGGTTATCAATTTTTTCTGTGGGTTGTCTTCATTTTTTAATAGTCTCACTATTGCTTTTTTATTAACACATATATACTTATAAACTATAAGAGAAATAGTACACTTTAGTGTTTGGCATCATTATGGAATATGGCATATCTTCTCTTTCATACTGTTAGCTGATGTTCAAAGATCAGTATAGCAGCTGTTTCTGAATTCCCTGTTCAATACTAGAATTCAACCTGATTTTTCTTCTTCTTTTTTTTATGAATGCAAAGGCTATATAATTAAGAAGTACACAGCTACCTGGTTATAATCAGGTGCCCTTTGGGGCTACATTTACCTGCAAAGGTTTTTTTTGTTTTGTTTTGTTTTTTGATTTATTTGGTGATTTGTTTTTTGACCAGTTCAGTGCTGGCCCACAGTGGTCAAAATTTTCTGCATCCATTGCCAAGTTGTTTCACATCAAAAATGTGCAGCATTTTGGTTGTGCTACAGAAACTAGGCCATCTGGCCTGTGTCCCCACGGAGCAGTGATGGCCTGGAGCTGAGCAGCAGTCGATCCCTTTATGTGGATCACTCTCTAGTGTGTCGAAATCCTCCCCTCTCTCTCTCTGGGCTCTTCAGTTGAAGTGGCAGTTGTCATTTGTCACTGGGTGTGAGTTCCTCTGGCCCTCACTCTGGGCTCACATCTCTCATTTATATGACCTGTAGGGACCCCACAGCCCTTATTTTAGCTCACAGTTGGTGCGAGAAGGTAAAGCTACCCCACTCCCAGCAAGGCAAAAAGTATTGGGCAGTGGTTTGTAACTGGTATTTTTTCTGGGGAGGGTGCCTTCTTAATTATGACAGTTGAACTTTAAAATCAGTACTGTAAACATCCTCATTAGAATTTTCTTTTGTGTCCTGTCCTGGTTTTGCATTGGCAGACATGGGCCACCAGGTAGACAGGTGTTTTCAGAACCTTGTAGCCGTGGGGTGTGATGAGTGGCAGGTGTTGGCTCAGAAACTCCTACAGGCCTAAGTGCACTTTCTTGAGTGCTAAAGCCCTAGTCTTCATTTCTAACATTAAAAAATACACCTTATAGTAATTGTTGCAATGTGGGCTATTCAAATGAGCTAACAGATACCATTTCATTCTCTTGTGGCCTTTCTTATAAATTATGTGTTTTTAAAAATGTCAGTTTTGTCTTTTTTTTTTATTTTTAAATTTTTTAAGACATATTTATTTTTGCATACAAGAGCTGGGGTACAGGCCAAAGGTGTGGGAGGTGAGGAGATTTCACCAGAGACAGAGCGGGGAACAGAACAGGCAGATTGAATGAAATGTGCTGCTGAGGGGAGCAGTGGGCATGTCAGGAGAGGTCTGCTGCGCCATGTGGGTTGCTCCCTGGCTGGCCAGGGATCAAACTCGTTCTGGACAGCTTCATAGATTGCGTCTTAACCCCTTGCGCCACCAGGGAGGCCCAGTTTTGTCTTTTTATTGATCAAATTCCATTAAGAGATTTTGAATATTCCATTATATTACAATATAGTTAACCCACATCCCATTCCATTTTCACAACACAGTTTTTCCTTCTAAACCCCTACCTGTCCTCAAACTAGATAAGATCTTAGTGATATTGGGATAAATGACTACTTTTTTTTTTTTTAAAGAGCTTCTTTTTTTTTTTTAAGATTTATTTATTTATTTATACAAGCAGTGAGTACAGTCAGAGGCGCGGGAGGGTGAGAGAATTCACCAGAGCCAGAGCGGGGAGCAGAGCAGGCAGAAGGACCGAAGTCCACTGCTGAGGGGAGCAGCGGGCGGCAGGAGAGGTCTGCGCGCCATGTGGGACCCTCCTCTGGGGCCGGGGAGCAGCCGGGGATCGAACTGGTGCCGCAGAGGCCACGGGGAGCTTCGCAACCCAGCGCTCAACCGCTGCGCCACCGGGGATGCCCAATGACTACTTGTTTTTGTAACAAGCGTTTAGTAGCTCTTAGATCCAACAAGAAGACAGTGTAAGGATGAATAGGCTCTTCCCCTTTCCCACCTTCTGCTCCCCCCACAAAGCTGAGCTTGGCACTGGCAGGTTAGAAGCACCTGGAAGAGCACAATGCAGGGCTGCCAGTGATCTTCCTCTAAAGTTCCCTCCTCACTTATCATGGTCTGTCTCATTCCTTCCTCCTAAGGTCTGCGCTCAGTCTAGGAAATTCAGAAATATCCCCCAAACTCTGGCAATTCTCTTTGTTTTATACTTTTGACTGATGACTTCATAAAGCCACAGACAGTGGGGCAGCTTCCAGACTCTGTGACTTCATTAGTCTCCTGTCTATGCTGGGGGAGATAAGCCATCCCAGACAAATGGACGTTGCTGGTGTCGGCTGCTGAGGCCTCTGTTTCTCAGGGTTATGTTCATCTCTTAACTTTTACCTCTTTCTTTCGTGGCTCGAGCCTCTGACCTTGTTCAAATGCCATGTTCTACCTGAGCAGTGTTTTGAAGTGATGTCAGCATCTCGGTTTAATTTCTGCTTCGTTTAGATTCTCCCTGCACCCCTTCCCCCCACTGAATGCCATTTGTTTACACCAGACCATTTGTGTTTCCCTTGACCCCCACATCTTAAGTGCTTGATGAATTGGATTTTAGTGTTAGGCCTAAAGTATTAGGCGGAGGAAAAGAAAGGGGTGGTGGGGGGGAGCAGGCTGCAAACATCTGGTGTGACATAAATCAGGCTGCAATGAGGTATTTGGTTTTGAGTGTGGAACAAAAAAAAAAATTCCCTTAATTGGGAAAAGGACAAAGTATTAGAAATGAATTACTAGTAGACAGCATGGGCAGTCTTTGAAGTATGGAATCAAACAATTTCAAAGGTGAGAAAAGAAACTGGGGTGAAGGTTTGGATTTGTGAAGGAAAAGAAACTTCGTATTAAAATTGAGGACTTTTCTAGGTCAAGCTTTCATAATCTTTCAGAGATAGAAAGATGTCAGAAATGCAAACGAGAGCTACCAGCACTTCTTACCTTCCATGGAAGGCATGAATCAAATGCAAAGGTGTGTGTGTGTGTGTGTGTGTGTGTGTGTGTGTGTGTGTGTGTCTGGAGAGAGAGTCAATCAGTTTCAACATCCCAAAGGGGCACATGGTATGTAAGTGGTTAATAGTCACTGGATTACAGAGCCTGTGTCTCCTCAGAGCAGGGAAAGCCATGAAGAAAATGAGAGGACTAGGAGAAAGTTGAGGAGAAGCTGAGAGAAGGGGTTGATTGTAAAACTAGTGTGGAATGAGATGTGGAATGTCCCACACTTGTGTAGCGAAATCTGGGTGCTAAGTTTTAGATGTTCAGGTAGGAAATTAGGGCCCCAATGTGTACAAACTGAGCACATATTATCTCTAGTCAAAGTACATGAAGTAGAAGAAAATGAAATCCTAAATTTCATGACTTAAACATTTCATATTTTTCAGACTAATGTTCTTCAAGAATGTGTTCTTCCTTAACATTTTATTTTGATTTTTTTTGCTATGCCTTGTTCTAAACTAGCCTTTTTGTTCTATCTAGGACAATTTTAGTCAACACCCAATATATGTCTAGGCTAGTTTTCTAAGGCATAATAAATAATGTTTGTATTTTCATGAAGGCATTAACACCTGTTTGTGTTCCTGCTAGCAAAAATGCTGAGTTCTTGAGCACAGTGGACTCTGGGTTAACAAACAGGAATACCTGTCAAATTGCTGTTCCTGACTGGCAGCCTTCTCCTTGGGTAAGTGGAATCCTATACAGCACTCCGTCTGGCACTTTTAAAAGAATGAAGATTAGGGCATACTGTGACCTAACATTATAGAATATTGCAGCTAAAGGCAAATGACCTAACATGAAATTTTGACCTCATTCATTGCCTCATCTTATACTTGTTGCCTGGATTATGTGTATCTGGACTCAACACCAGCTTCTGAAAAGTCCTTGAGTTCACCCGGTCATCCATTTACCCACCCCTCCCTTAAATTATGATGTCTACCTTAGGTCTACTGCCTGCATACAATTTCTGCCCAGAAGGACCTCAGCCGAGGGTAGGAGAAAACCATAGTTGTGAAGCAACCAATTAATATAGAGAAAAAGCATTTAAAATGCTGAAACTGAAAAGATGACTCAGTAAAATTATTTCAGCTATTAGAAATTAATCAACACAGAGAAAGTAAGCATTTAAGCAATATGGAAAGAAAAAAAGGATGTGTTAGGAAAGAAGTGCTTTGTGTAGCTGCTGGGTTAGAATGAACCAGAAGGCTGCAGAAGTAGGAGGAACCAGGAGGAGGGGTTGTTGGTAATGGCAATTTGAGAGGGAGAGTTCGGTGCAGGCACTGTCATGGGTGCTGCGAGAGCTTCAGCTTTCCTGACCTCTGGGAGGGAGATGTCAACACTATCGCCCAGACATTGGCATATCCGGAAATGCTGCCACCCCTCCCGCCCCCAGGAATCTGGTGGTGCTCCTGGTGGACACCATGGCATTTGTACTTCACCGAGGAGAACTTGGGTTTTCTTCTGCGAGTATTAGGCACTGAAAACATTTAAATAGGGAAGGTTCAAGGTCAGATATGTTTTTTTAGCGGGATCATGTGGGTAACCATGTGAAGGATGGATCTATATAAAATAATAAGAGAGGCAGAATCCAGGCCTCTCAATGGTTTCTGCATTCATCTAGTTGAGGAATGACCCATGGTAGGGGAGAAGGTGGAGAGAGAGGAGTGCAGGTGAGCAGGCTGCTGGGAAGGTGAGATAACAGGACTTGGTTATTGACTGGCTAATTGGGGACAAGAAAGTAAGTGTACTTAAGCATGACTCCCTCCAGGAGAGGGTTTTAGTCTTAGTTCTTCTAGGGGTTGAGCAGGTAAATGAAAAGTGACTAGGAATGATATTCATCCCCTTTCCCACCCTTTCTCATAGTGTCCATGTTTTTAAATGTCAGGAAGACATTATAATATTCCTTGGGAGTAGGTTATTATACTTTGCCGACAAACTCTTAAGTGTTCCTTATTTTTTTCCAGTTTCTAAGGTGGTGTTCCACAGCCTAAATTTACCAGTGTGAGCTCCACAAGTCATAGCAAAGATGTAATTTCTGTCCTTTCATTGCAGAGCTCTGGAGGAAAGAGTTGAGAAGCTATAGGTAGTAGAGTTGAATCATGTAGATGACAATGCTTGTCACATGTCCAGGTACCCTGTGATTGTGGGCTGGGCATGGGGAGATCAGGAGTTGGATAACTTTACCAACTGGGCGTTCCAGTGCCCCACTTAGCACCTAAATCAGAGCCTGTGTCACCCACTGCCCATGGGTGATTCGTATGCACAGTAATGTTTGAGGAGCTTTACTCTGTAACTCATGCCTTTCTGGCCATACATATCCTCTCGTTTCCACTACTAAGAACACTAGTAGAGTTTATTTTAATTTTTATCCATGTGTCACATGTTCATTAGAAGTCAACACTTTAAGGCACATGTGCCTTGCCCCTCTTCAAACCCATTTCCATGCCAATACTTTAAACTTCTTATATTAATTTCCCGTTGTTGCTGTAATAAATCACTGCAAATTCAGGTCCTTAATACAACACAAAACTATTCCCCTGCAGTTCTTATAGGTCAGAACTCATAGAAATGAGTTTGATGGGGCTAAAATCAGGGTGTCAACCAGGTTGGTTCCTTCTGGAGGTTCTACCAGAGAATCTGTTCTATGTTTAATCCAGAATCTCTTGGCTGTGGCATTCTTTGTCTCCCTCGTACTTGACTGCATCCCCATTCTCTGCTTTCACCTTTTTCCTCTTCCTTGATCTTGTTTCTTTCCTCTTAAAGGATAGGTCCACCTGGTTCATCCAGGATTATTCCAACTCAAGACCCTTAATTGCTGCAAGGTCCCTCTTACCATGTAAGGTGACATTCACAGCTTCCAGAGATTAGGATTCCAAGGATACTTTTGGGGGGCTAGTCATCCTACTATACTCCCCCCTCACTATTTCTTTTGCTATTTGGCTCTGCATATCTGTTAACTTGTATGTTACTATCTCTGGATTAATCAATTTAAGATCTCATTAATTTTTTTGCCCCACTCTCATAATTTCTTCTCCCCAATTTCCAAACTTTCCCTCTATGGCTACATAAATAGTTTTCTCAGTGGTGAGCCAGCTAGTATGCTACACATTTTCTTTTTCTTCCAACTTTTAAAAACTTTCATGTTATTTTTGCATTTTCTTGGTTTCCTTTGAACATTCGGCCTCTGTGTCTGCTGTACAAAGTGCCCCTGAATGCAAATTTCCGTGGAATTTTCCACTTTGTGCCTGATGGATAACTTGTCAGCTCTGAGTTTCTTTCTGTCCTGGAGCTGTCCCTCCTGTGTGTCCCTCTGACCTCTTGATAACCTGGGCTGCTTGTTCTCTCAGCCTCCTACATTGCTGTTGTTCTCTGACTTCCCTTTCACAGAATGTTTCTTAACCTCCTATGCACCTTAGAATTACTTGGGGGGCTTTAAAATTCACCAATGTCTGGGTTGCACCCCCCAGAGATCCTGCTATACTGTGGCCTGAGCCTCGGGGCCGTCCGAGCTCCTCAGGTGAGGTTCAGCCAAGCATGAGAATCCTGCTTTAAAGTCGTCTGGGGAACTGCTTTGATTACTTCCCCATGTTGAGTCCCCTTATTTCTGGGTTTCATATCTTCTGTTTTTGTGCTGATTTCTTTGTTTTGATGAAGTGTATTATTTAGTTGCTTCCCTAGAGAAAATGCATGTTTGAACCCTTATGTGTCTAAAACTATCTTTATTCAGCCCACATATTTTGCTTGCCATTTTCTGTTAAGTATTCCAAATTGGAAGTAATTTCCATTCAGGATTTTGTTGGTTCCTGAGAAATCTAAGATTGTTCAATTTTCAGTCCTTTTCCTTGCTGCCCCTGGAAATATTTTAACATCTTCTCTTTATTTTTTTTTTCTGGCTCTATAACTTCATAATGATGTACTTTAGTTTGAGGATCATTTTAATTCATTTCAATCTGGAATCTCTTTTTAGATAATAAAAATAGATTCAGCTATTTTTTAGATAACAGGTGAATTTTTAGATAATTTTCTTGTGTTATTTCTTTTTTAAAAAAAAAACTTATTTTATTTATACAAGGGCTCAGGCACAGGCCAGATGCATGGGTGAGAGGATTCACCAGAGATAGATTGGGGAGCAGAACAGGAAGACTGATGAAACACACTGCTGAGGGGAGCAGTGGGCGATACAGGAGAGGTCTGCTGCACCATGTGGGTATCTCCGCAGTTGGCTGGCTGGAACCCATGCTGCAGAGGCTGCGAACAGCTTCACAGTGCAGCGCTCAACCAGGGAGGTCCTTTCTGGTGTTATTTCTTTGATTTATTTCTCTTCATTCTTTCTTAATGGAATTCTATTTTTTAAATACAGTCCTCCTGGATTTATCTTCTAACTTTCTTGTAAAAAATACTCCTCTAATTTATCTTGGTATTGTTTTCTTCTACTTTCTGAAATACTGAGTTAGAAAATCTCTGGTCTTTACTGTCCTGAGTGTCTCTTTGACTCACACAGCAACCACTCTCAGTAATTCTGGCGCCAGGGTTTGATCCCATATCATGCAGTTCTGTGACACCAGATGGGTAGCCCATCTTTTAAATCAATTCTGACACTATCTACCTAGATAGTTATGTGTGATAAGATGTGGTTAAGGACTCAGTCCCAGAAGACTGCCCCCATATCCCTCACTTCAGATGGCAATCGAAATAAATAGATTGCCAGGTTACCTACAGCTTTAGTCTGACTTAGATACAAATTGGAGGTTCCCATGATTCTCTCCTTGAGTTAATGATTAATTTGCAAACGTGACTATAGAACTTAGGGAAATACATACATATATGTATACCAGTTTATTAAAGGATATGATGAAGGATTCAAATGAACAGCCAGATGAAGATAAATGGGGAGAATGCTGGAAAGATCCTCAGCATAGGAGCTTCTGACCCCACTGGGTTGGGGTGACTCACCTGCCTGGTATATGGGTGTGTTCTCCAACCTGGAAGCTCCCTGAGGCACATACTGCTGGGATTTTAGGAGAGGCTTCCTCACATAGGCTTGATCAATGATTAACTCTCTTTCTAGCTTCTTCCCTTCTCACACGATAAGTGTGGTTTTGAAATTTCCAATTTCCTATTCACGACTCACTTTTTCTGGAGGCCAGTCCCCATCCAGGAGCCCACCCAGAATCACCTTAATAAAACAAAAGATGCTCTTAGTGTTTGAATCTCTCAGGAATTTACAAGGGTTTTAGGAGCTCTGTGTTGGGGGCTCAGAGACAATATATTTGGACAAGAGCTGCTGCTTTTGCTCCTATCACTTAGGAAATGACAAGGGCTTTAGGAACTCTGTGCCAGGAACCTAGATGGCAGAGACTAGCATACATGTTTTGCAATTATCTGACACATCTCGTCACATATGACTTTATCTTCTAAATTATTTGCTGGTTTGTCTTTTGGGGGGAGGGAGGAAAGAAGATATTTTTATTTTCCGAGAGTTCTTCTTTTCTCTGTTCTTCAAAAAAGAGCAATCTATTTTTGTTTCATAGATAAAATATCAGCTTCTACCTCTCAGAGGAAACCGTGCAGGGAGCAGAAGAAAAAAACATCAAAGTCTCACTTCTCGGTGTGCAGGATTTTATACAAGTCTTTCAGTCTCTCTCTGGGATTTGACCCCTGCTGCCTTCTGTGCGAGGTGTGCCTGGTTAGCTTACCCAGAGACTAGCTTTTGATTTCCTGTCAGGGTTGTGAGAATTAGCACTTGAATTTTCAAGTGGGAACAGTATAGATACCTCCCTACCATCCCTCGTCTCCCCGATAGCTGAGGCCTCCATTTCTCGGGCGTCATGCTGCTTTGTGGAAAACATTGGTTTCTTGTGGATGTTCTCTATCCCCTGAAAGCAAGTGTTTTAGTATTTCTTCATCTACATTGTTTTTATAGATTCCATCTGGGAATATAGATTTCTTTGGATTTTTGAAGATAGACTGTGTGTTTGTTTCATATTCTCCTCTGTTTAGGACAACTTATGAGAGAAGAATGGAACCAAACATTTTTACTCCACCATCTTGATAATGGTGATAATGCTTATCATAGTTGAAGTGCCTCCTAGCCCCTATTCATATGCAAGGCTCTAACTTCTTTTCTCTCAGAATATAGTCCTATTTGGGGATTGGGTCTTTATAGAGGTAATTAAAAGAGATTATTAGAGTAAATTCTAATCCAATATAAAACATGTCCTTATAAAAAGAAGAAATTTAGAAAGAGACAGACCTTTATAAAGGGAAGATGATATGAACAGACACAGGGAGAAGACAGGCATCTACAAGCCAAGTAGCAAATCCTAGCGCCTTCCCTCAAAGCCCTTAGGAGGAACCAAACTTGCAGAGACTTTGATTTTGGGCTCCTACCCTCCCACACTATGAGACAATAAGTTTCCATTTTTTAGGTTACCCATCCTGTGGAACTTTGTCAAGGCAGTCCTAGCAAACCAGTACAAGACTATTTTAATTTGTTCCCCATGCCCTATCCCTGCTAAATCTGTTCCTACTCACCCTTCAAAACACAACATAATGTCACCAAGTTTGACATATCATTGATCTGGTTTAATTAAATGTCCTTCTCTTTAGTTTCCTTTATCATAATACCTATCACGCTGTGCTGTAATCTTTCATCTTCTTGTCTGACATCCACGCTAAACTACAAGCACTTGGTCTGGATCCTGCCTTACCACAGAGGCTTGAACTACTGTTTATTGAATGAATATAGAACCAGCAGGGTTTCTGGTGGATAAGTAAAAAGTGTACTTGAGCCGAGTAAGAAAAATTTAGTCTTAATATAGTACATGTTTAATGATAGAAAAATTATGTGAATATAATAATGACTTAGAAATTTCTGGGATTTAGAGCAAAAAAATAGTCAAATATTTTTTCCTGTTCTATTGTTTTTGAACAGAAACTTCCTGCTCTGCCTCATGATCACAGCTGGGTAAGCGACCGTTAGGTTTGTGACTTTGAACTCTTCCTAGTTAAGGTGCCATGTGGCTTCTCAGTTTCTATGGCCTTTTGAATGACACTTTATGGATATAATAACCTTTTTTTGTGAGGAAAAGCTAGAAACTGTATTCTAGTGAAGAAGAACAAAGTAGTTGTGTTTAAAAGGGAGGTATACTGACAGAATTTAGGTCCTGACTCAAGTCATCATATCTGCTTTAAATTTTTTACTCCTTTTACTTTCTTGAAAGGAAGATGTGAACCTTCCTTGTTGCCCCCCTTTTCAGTTTTTTTTTAAGGAATATTTGTGCTAAAGACTAGCCTTTTTGAACACAGAAAGGAAGGGGTCATTGGAAAACCACTCGAGGATATAGATTAGAAAAAGTCATAGGGTGAGTTTACCTGTTCAGTGTGGCAGATTTGGATACGTGCCAGGCTTTCTGAACACATCTGAAGCTCCACTGTTCTAATTGATAGTGTTGCTGCTGATACAATTCTGAAAGCCTTTCTTTCTGACAAGAACTTCTTATTTGCTGGAATATGGGTTTTTATGGTGACAGAAATGGGGGAATGAGTTAAGAAGTGCTTGAGAAAAATTATAGTAAAGGAATGGGCAACTATTCTACAGAAGCTTTATGGATTATTAGTCCAAAGAACTAGGCCTGAAATTTGTAGCCTGCTGGCCTGGCATGCTGCTGCTGTGGTTTTATGAGAACAATGGAATTTCCTACGCATTAGCTCATCACCCCAACTTCTCTGTCTTGCACAGACTGAACTACAAATCAATGTGAGAAAGAAAAAGCGTATGACAAATAAATAGACAGAATACTAGCAGTCTCACAAATTCTGAAATGTGTGATCACTACGCAATTTGTGCAGAGGGCTGAAGGGCACCCTGCTGTGTGTGCTGACTCTCCTGAGGCTTCCCTTGGAGGTCCAAATTCATTTTGAAATGTTTATCCCTATTTCCTGAACTGGCTTTATTTTCCCTCTTAGAAACAAGCTTCAAGTACAGATTAGGGATGCAAAGACTTAGAAAGAAAAGCATTTCTGGAATTATATGCTATCAGTCAGCAGCTGACAAGTAATTTAATAGGAAGCCATTAATGAGCAGTGGACACATCAGTGCTTCTAAAGTCATTGTCACCATTGCTTGTCTCTGATATTGACTACTTGGAATATTCTTGGAAAATATATTTAACTTTCCTCTATTTCAGATTCTTCTCACTAAAGAATAAGCTATGTTGATTATCTCTGAGGGGATTTTTTTTAAGCTTAATTAAACAAACGTTTAGATCATCCTTTAAAATGTGCTGGATAACTGTGCTTATATCAGCCTTTTTAAAATATATCCCAAGGGAAATCCTCAGACATAATCATAAATCACTCAGTAAGCAAGTGTGTATGGAGTGCGTACAGTATCTTCAGTATGGAGTTTGAGTTATTAGAATGAGTTCCAATGGGGACAGACTAGTATATTGTGGTGATGCTCTTTCCTGTGATTTCCCCCCTACTTTACAGTCCAGAAGCCGAGCTTATAAGGAGTCTGTAAAGGAGGAAGAAAATCGAAAATTGAAAAAGATGAAGGAGGAACAACGTCAGAAGGTATTCACAAAATCCTATTAGTCATTGCTAATTATTTGCTTGTGGTACTAGATACTTTTGAAGGGTTTCTGAACAGAAATATTTACATACATGAAAATTACATACATGAAAATCTCGAAAAAAAAAGTAACTCAGGCATTAAAAACAAATGATGAGATGTGAGTATGTTTTGTGAATATGGTGGTGTGGTGACTGCTTTCAAAATTCTCATGGCACTTGACCTCATGGGAGGGCTAGCGTGTCTGCTGCAGCAGGCAGCAATGGTTCTTGGAGGGAATAGACACTTGTGACCCTCTGCTCTACAAAACATAACCAATGTCACTGCCACTTCTTTTTCAAAGCAAATATAAATGAAATTATGAATAGTGTTTAGAGAATACTGCAACAAGCAAAGGTAGAAACACAATGTTATGAAACTGGCTTATATATGCACCAGAAGATACACATAAATTAAAACAAAGATATTCTGTATGTGTATGGCCAGTGAAGTATTCCAAACAATTTTTGAGAGATAGAAATCAATGAGATAAATACAGAGCCTCTGAAGAAAAATGCTTATGGGTGATCTTCATTAGAATATGAATTAGCTGATTTGGTAACTGAAAATATTCAGTGCTGTGAGTTGATGGTCATGCCTGTGTTTGATCCATAGCCTCAGTTAGGTCCTGAAGCTCTTCCTTGTGG
This sequence comes from Talpa europaea, assembly GCF_964194135.1. Taxonomy (NCBI): domain Eukaryota; kingdom Metazoa; phylum Chordata; class Mammalia; order Eulipotyphla; family Talpidae; genus Talpa; species Talpa europaea. The sequence goes on from NC_140072.1 coordinate 98,566,979, forward strand.
AATGAGGACCTAATCAGTGAGTCATCCCAAGGTGCCATGTCATTCCACATCTTTTAAAGAAGCAAAATAAATCATTCTGCTCTAAGACGCCATTATCTTATCCATTATGTTTAGTTTCCAACTTTTCTACTTGTCTTCCTGATTGATAAAACCTGATGGTTCTTCCAGAATATCGAATCTATTCCTTAAATTGCACACTTAACTTAGAATCTACCTGCCATTTTGGTTTCTGTGATTTGGTTTTATTTGTGAGGTTTTTGGGGGTAGGTTTTTCACACAAGATAATTTGTTATAGCACTTGTGTGTAAGAATCATGTCATGAACTGGACTGTACACACTAGTTGTTGCTGTCATTAAAGTGCTCCCCTCCTCCCAGCAGCTTTTTGGTCCATCATGGCTTTATCCAGCATGCAGAGCAGATACCTGGGTCACTAAGCTGTTGTGTGCATAGTAGGTAATAATTAAATTGTTGAAAGAAATCATGTGAGTTGTAAAATTTAGTTATAGTGCTACTATAAGCAATGAAGAAAGCACAAAACATTTTTCACCCTTAGTCTTTTTCTTTTAAAGATATGTCCCATTGGCAAAGTTCTCATATTGAAATACATTATTAAATAAGTAATGCTGATATAAGATTCTAGTAATAGCAAGTGGAAGCTAAATCTGATATATGCTCATGTATTTTCACTTATGCCTGCCAAATGACATGAAAGTGTTAATCCATTTCTGTGAACTTTTAATATCAAGTTCTAAGTTACTTCAATACTGAGAAGAATATTATAAAGTTAGTGTAAATATTTCTCTTAAAATAATTTCTAGTGAATTGTTATAGTGTTTTAAAAAGCTTGGTGTACATATTTGGAATGTGAAAGCCATTAAAAGTAGAACATTTCACAAAGAGAATGTTCAACAGATTAGAAAATCAGATCTGGGATTTAATTTTCAGGTTGAGTAGTTATTTTAGATAGTGAAAATTAAGCTTTTTATTTCTTAATCACTTTATTTCTCCTGGTGTTAGATAAATATTGATCCATACATATTTTCTGGTTATTGATTGGTCATGTTTGACTATATAATCTTTTGCATTAACTATTTCCCTTTCCCTACTGTCATGTTCAGTAAAATGAATAATTTGACATATAGATACTTCTATCCTTAGGGATTTCATTCAGTAGAATACTTAATATTTACCCATCTATTCTATTTATCATTGTTTCTCTCCCTTTTTGTGCAATCTTTTGTTGGAAAATGTCTACTGAAGTTATTCCCTGATTGGTGGAGTTTGTCATTCCTTGTCACTTCAGTGATTTAGTTTAAGAAAAAAAAAAGAGGGTTATATTTATTGAAGAAGATACAGAAAAAGCACATGTAACATATCATTAACATCCACCCATGTGTTTGTTCATTCCATTCATTCAAAAAATGTTTACTGACTACCTCCTATGGAGAAATTCATAAGGAAGTGATCTGGGTTCAGTTGAAATGAGCAGCACTTTTATTTTGCTCTGTTATACTTCTGACTTCTACATTCTTCCATTATTCTGGTTACTTGGGGACAGTAAGTTCTTCCTAAGGTTAACTTCTCAACATTTTACAGATGATTCAGTTCCCTCTTCTAGAAATACTATTATAATTCCCTTTTCTTCTCCTCTACCTTCAATATGTATTCTTCTCATTGAGTGCTTTTGTCAGCATATGTGCTCACTCTTACCATTGTAAAATAAACAAACCAACTAACTGTTTCTGCTGTCCACAGAGAAATCACATATTTTCTGTGTCTACCAAATTTAAAAAAAAAATAAAGACAAAAGTTATCTTATAGTAATCACATTTTTATTACTCACTTCATCCCTGATTCATTGTGTTCTGGTTTATATTGACAAATATTATATCTAAAACTGCTTTCTAAAAATAAAATACCTTCTGAATAGTCAATTCATTGGCATTTCTGTAATTTCTATTTCACATCACTTTAAAACTTTGTTTTGGGGGGGGCGGAGCAACATGGCGGCGAGGAGACGCTGCGAGTAAGATCTCCCATTAAAAAAAGTTAATAGGGAGGAAAAGCGGCAGGTCCCAGTGAGAACTGGGACACGGAAGATAAACGGACGACTCCAGCAAACTGCCCAAAGAAGAAAGTTGCCATAAAAGAGGACGAGAAGGGAGGGAAGCGCAGAACCCTGCTCCCCTCCCCCGCCCACAGAGGCGGCACTCTCCGACCGGCAGAGAGGAGGGAAACAACAAACCAAAACGGCCAACAAGAACAAAGGACGCAGCAAGCGGGACTGTGAGTGGAAAGGAACTATTTCAGCCACCACAGCCCGTGAACGGGAGCTGTGGAGAACCCTGCAGGATCCGCCGCGGAGGTGAGCTCCAGGCGCCATTAAAGAGAGCTCCGCCCCCCAGGAGGAGACCAGCACCAGCACACAGCCCCGGCCACCCGGTAAGCTTGCATGGAAAGCGGCGCACTGAAAAAGCAGACGCGGATCTGGATCGGATAGCAGCTGCCCAGGTCCCCGCGCCTGCGACCTAGGCTTGCGGGGAGACCGCGGAGGCCCTCCCTGAATGAGCAGGAACCAGGCGCCCAGGCAGGGAACAGGATTCAAAAGGCGCCATTCCCGTGCCACTGATCTGGGCTACAGCCCGAGTCCTGGAACTGAGGGCTTTGGAACTGAGACCCGGGGCACGAAATTAGGGGCGTGGGTTCCCCATGACGGTGGGGCACAAGGCAGACACAGCACCCCAAAGCCGTTGAGGTGTACCCTACCATCCCCGCTCTGCTCCCTGTCCCACGGGGTGGAAAATCAGCTCCCCAAGGGCTCTAGGAGAGATCTCTGGCGCCACCTAGCGACTTGAAGCCAGCAGAGGCTCCTGAAGGAGCTAGTGGCCAGCTGGGGAGTTAGCCCACACCGGGCCCCTTCCGAACAAGTAGTCTGAGCCCACAGGGAGAGCGAGCACCCACACCCGGGGCAGACCAGGCACGCAGAAGAGTGTGCCTGAGACCAGACGCGCAGGGAGTGTGTCCCACATCACCATTTTAGAACAGGGACATTTCTTCAGTAAAGACTACCTGCAGAAGGCTTCCTCAGGAGCCAGAGGTGAGCGGGGGAAGTTCGCCCACGCCAGACCCCCTCTGGCCTGCAGTCCAAGCGCAGAGGGGGAGCAGGAACCTACCGCTGGGGCAGACCAGGCGCACAGGGGAGTGTGTCCCCACATCGGCATTTTAGAACAGGGACCTTTCTCCATACGTAGTGGGAGACTTCAACACACCACTATCAACAATGGATAGATCAACAAGACAAAAAATAAGTAAAGAAACCAAAGCTCTAAATAAGGACCTAGAGCAATTGGGCTTAACAGACATCTATAGAACACTAAACCCAAAAAAAACTGAGTACACATTTTTCTCAAGCGCACACGGATCATTCTCCAGGATCGATCACATACTGGGGCACAAGACAAACATCAACAGATACACCAAGATTGAAATCATATCAACCATCTTTTCTGACCATGAAGGCATCAAACTAGAAATAAACCATAAAAAGAAGGCAAGGAACTTTCCTACCTCATGGAGATTAAAAACCACACTACTGGAAGACCACTGGACTAATGAGGAGATCAAAGAAGAAATTAAAAAATTTTTTGAATTGAACGACAAGGAGGACACCAATATCCTAAATGTATGGGATGCAGCAAAAGCAGTAATAAGAGGAAAATATATAGCAATAGAAGCTCACATCAAGAAACAAGAAAGAACGCAAAGAAACAACCTAATCTCGAAGCTCAAAGATCTAGAAAAAGAACAACAAAAAAACCCCAAAACCAGTAGAAGAAAAGAAATAATAAAAACCAAAGCAGAAATAAATGAAATTGAAACTAAAAAAACAATCCAAAAGATCAATGAAACCAAGAGCTGGTTCTTTGAAAAAATCAATAAAATAGACAAACCCCTAGCCAGGCTCACAAAGGAAAAAAGGGAGAAAGCACAAATAAACAGGATCATCAATGAAAGAGGAGAAATCACAACGGACACAGCAGAAATCAAAAGAATAATCAGTAACTACTATGAACAGTTATATGGAAACAAGTTTAACAATCTAGAGGAGATGGACAAATTCCTACAACTCTACAATCACCCAAAGCTAGATAAAGAAGAAATAGAACACCTAAACAGACCAATTACAATTAGCGAAATTGAAATGGTAATCAAAAACCTCCCCAAAAACAAAAGCCCAGGACCTGATGGATTTACAAATGAATTCTACCAAACATTCAGAGACGAATTAGTGCCTATCCTTCACAAACTCTTTCAAAAAATTGAGAAGGAAGGGACAATACCAAACACGTTTTGTGAAGCCAACATTACACTAATACCAAAACCGAACAAGGACAACACAAAAAAAGAAAACTACAGGCCAATCTCCCTAATGAACACTGATGCAAAAATCCTCAATAAAACTTTAGCTATCAGAATCCAACAATGTATCCATAAGATAATTCACCACGACCAAGTAGGATTCATTCCAGGGACACAAGGATGGTTTAACATCCGAAAATCAATCAATGTTATCCAACACATCAACAAAAAGAAATATAAAAACCATATGATAATATCAATAGATGCCGAGAAAGCTTTCCACAAAGTGCAACACCCATTCATGATAAAAGCCCTTGAAATTCTTGGGATACAAGGAACATACCTCAACATCATAAAGGCCATCTATGACAAGCCAACAGCCAGTATCATTCTCAATGGTGAAAAGCTGAAAGCAATTCCATTAAGATCTGGAACAAGACAAGGATGTCCACTCTCACCACTGCTTTTCAATATAATACTGGAAGTCCTAGCCAGGGCAATAAGACAAGAGAAAGACATCCAAGGACTCCAAATAAGAAAAGAAGAAGTCAAACTATCACTATTTGCAGACGATATGATATTATACATAGACAACCCCAAAAACTCCACAGAAAAGTTAATTCAACTCATCAATCAGTTCAGTAAAGTGGCAGGATACAAAATCAACACGCAAAAGTCAGTAGCCTTCCTATACACAAACAATAAATCTGAAGAAGAAGAAATCAAAAAAACCATCCCTTTTGTTATTGAAACAAAAAAAATCAAATATTTGGGAATAAATCTAACAAAAGAGGTAAAGGACCTATACAAAGAAAACTATAAAACACTGTTAAAAGAAATAGAAGAAGACACAAAGAAATGGAGAGACATCCCCTGCTCATGGATTGGAAGAACAAACATTATTAAAATGGCCATCCTTCCAAAAGCAATATACAGATTCAATGCTACTCCAATCAAAATTTCAATGTCATTCTTCAAAGAAATAGAACAATTATTGATGAAATTCATATGGAATCACAAAAAACCCTGAATTGCCAAAGCTCTCCTGAAAAAAAAAAAAGAAGGGAATGGAGGCATCACATTCCCAGACTTCAAACTATACTACAAAGCCATAATCATCAAAACTGCATGGTATTGGAACAAGAACAGACATACAGACCAATGGAATCGAATAGAAAATCCAGAAATAAACCCACAGATTTATGGTCAACTAATCTTTGACAAAGGAGCAAAGAATATGCATTGGAGCAAAGAAAGTTTGTTCAATAAATGGTGCTGGGAAAACTGGGTCGCTACATGCAAAAGAATGAAGCTTGACCACTACCTCACACCATACACAAAAATCAACTCAAAATGGATTAAAGAACTAGACATAAGACCTGAAGCCATAAAATACATAGAAGGAAATATAGGCGAAACACTACGTGATTTGCACATCAAAGACATCTTTACAGACACATCACCCAAAGCAGTGATAGTGAAGGCAAAGATAAACAGCTGGGACTACATCAAATTAAAGAGCTTTTGCACAGCAAAAGAGACAATAACAAAAACAAAGAGAAACCCCACCAACTGGGAGAACATTTTTGCACCCAACACTAATGATAAAGGACTGATCACAAAAATCTGCAAAGAGCTGATGAGACTCAACAACAACAAAGAAAATAATCCAGTCAAAAAATGGGCAGAAGAGCTAAAAAGAAACTTCTCTGAAGAGGAAATGCAAATGGCCAACAGACATATGAAAAAATGTTCAACATCACTTGTCATCAGGGAAATGCAAATCAAAACTACCATGAGATACCATCTTACACCAGTGAGAATGGCACATATTAAAAAAACTAGCAACAACAAATGTTGGCGAGGGTGTGGAGAAAAAGGAACTCTTCTGCACTTTTGGTGGGAGTGCAAACTGGTCCAACCACTGTGGAAAGCTGTGTGGAGATTTCTGGACCTACTAAACATAGAGCTTCCATATGATCCAGCAATTCCACTCCTAGGTATTTACCCAAAGGACACAGAAACATCAATTCCAAAGAACACCTGCACCCCTATGTTTATAGCAGCACTGTTTACAATAGCTAAGCTTTGGAAACAACCCAAATGCCCAAAAATAGATGACTGGATCAAGAAGATGTGGTACATATATACCATGGAATATTACTCAGCATTCAAAAAAGATAAACACATGCAATTTGCAGCAACATGGATGGCGCTGGAAGGGATCATGCTTAGCGAAATAAGCCAAAAAGAAAAAGAACAATACTGGATGGTCTCACTCATAGCAGGAATCTAGAAAACTTAAATAAGGGACCAGGAAAATGAATAACTATAAGAAAGTGAAAATCAAAATCAACAAAAAACTATGAACCAGAGACACTTTTAGGGGGGCGGGGGCGGGAGGGGAGGGATTGGGGTCAGAATGGGGGGGCTGCAATTGTATGGGGAATATAACAAAATTTATAAAAAAAAATAAAACTTTGTTTTGGGGCCTTTCTTTTTTTTTAAAAAATTGTATTATTCTGGTTGATCTATCTCAGTAAAATCTACCCGAGTATCTATCTATCAGTCAGTCTATCTATCTACCTATCTGTCATCTATCTATCCATCCCATCAACAACCACATATTGAGCTCAAGCTGAGTCTTGTGTTAAGATGCAGGAACTTCAATTAAGAATAGAAAACATGGTTTCTGCCCCATGAAGCTTACTTTTTGATGGAGGAGACAGATGATTAAAAGAAACAAAGACACACTACTTTTTATTTTATTTATAGTGGTTAATCACAGTAATTAGTGCTGCAAGGAAAATAAACTGTTTTGATAATTTCAGGATGACATAGCAAATATTGATTGCCCGTCTTTCTCTTAAAACCCTGATTTTTATTTCAGTTATTTGTTCTACTCTTAGCATGCATGAACTATGTTTCAGAGAAGATAACACCCAAGATCTTTGGGGGTCCAATCCCACAGGGTCTCACTGTTCACAGGAGTTGTGTTTTCCCACTTGTGATTGGTGCAGACACAGGTATAGGAATAGTTCCAACCAGAAAACTTATGAGAATTCTGAATTTCTGAGTGGATTTTTGATATATTAATTTTCCCACTTGATTTTCAGCTTAATTTCTTTTCTTTCTTTTTTTTTTTTTTGCCTAATTCTAGTATTTTTCTCTGCCAGCTTTTTTGGGGTTAGAATTTATATGCCAGTTTCTTTTTTAAAAATCACTTAATTTTAACTTCTTTGTGTCACTTGGTTTAAAATAGATTTCTAATGAAGAAATGGCTGATTTTTCTTTCATCCAGATTCTTAGTCTCTTTTATGAGGTAAATTTAATATATTCTCATTTATCATGATAAGTAGAGACTTTACATATATTCTTACCACACAATTTATTTTTTATTAACTGTTTTATGTTTTCTATTATTTCTGTTATTTCTGTTCACTCTAAATATTCTTTGTATCATTTATTTTTCGTCCTCACATCATAAGAAGTTCTAGTGTTTTTGTATTTAATCTTATAGTCTTTGGTCGGGCCAATTAATCTCAAAATATGTCGCTCTTCAGTTTGGGGAAATTCTTATTTTCCTTTTACCTTTTTACCCCTATATTGCCTTTGCTCTCCATTTCTGGAATATTCGTCAAACCACATTAGAAATTCTAGATCTGTTCTCTATGCCTCTTAATTGTTTTTAGAGTTATTATCTCACAGATCATTTTCATTGCATTCTGGGAGAAACCTGCATCTATATCATCTGTTCACTAAATTATTTCATTAAGTTTCCATTCTGCTTGCTTGGTACATGTGTGGAATTTGTTTCCTTACTAAGATTACTGACTTACTTTCTCATGGCCGTGTTGTGCTTAGTAAGTGTAATAGTCTTTCTGATCTCTTCATAAATGGTAATTATACAAACACTGAAATTTTCTTTTTACTACTTTAATTTTACTTTTTTCTTTTCCACTTTGTTTTATCTCCCATGTTTTTTTTTTTTTCCCTCAAATATTTGATGATTTTGGTTATCTCTTCATGTTTCTTCGGGCATGCTGCAAAGAGTATCATGCAGGAGCTTACCTTCTGGGTTGTTCTCCCACAGTTGGTAAGCACCTGGGACATTGTCCTGTTTCTCTGAGCTACACACCCCTCTCCCAGTCAGTGTTTACCCAGTGAGCTATCACAGTGCTGTCTGCTGTGTAGTGAAGGGGTGGGTTAGAAAGGGGAAAGAGCCTGTTTCCAAGCTGCCTCAATACAGTTTTCCAAATGGTCATCTCCATGACTGCCTCAGTATCCCCTTCTGGAGCTTCTTCAGAAGCAGACCTGACTCAGCTCCTGACCATTATGGATACTGTATCCTGTCTCCTTTCTGTTTCTGAAATTTAAAATATTTTTCTGATAGGCTAGGAGCACATAGTGATTTTTGCATGGTTATTGATTTTATATAGTCATTTAGAAAGTACAAATGAAACAATAAAAAAATACTTAAATTATTGGGTGTCAGAAAATTATTCTAGAATACATTAAAAAATCATGGTGAAGGCACTTTATGGGGAATGCATGCAAAATTATAGTCTGAGACATTGTGCTCAGCAGAAAAAAGAACATAATTTTTAAGTCCAAACAGTACTAAAAAAAGAAATGAATTAATCCAAGAATTTAGAACAAGAACAATAAATGATACTGAAGGAAGTAATTAAGATAATAACAGAATTTAATAACGAAACTTCAAGAAATAACTGTTATAAAAATCCAACAGCTTGTTCTTTGATAAGGTCAACAAAATGAAGCAATCTCTGCCAAGTCTAACAAAGACGAGATTAATAAAAATACAATTATACAACATTAAAAATGAGGGTCTGAATTATAGAAAGATAGTTTATATTACTATAGATAAATCTATGCTATAAATTGAATATGTGGATTAAGTGTATGATTTTATAGGAAAATATATCAATAGATCTCTAAAATAACTCAAAGAAGTAAATTACAAACAGACAAATGGAAATAAAAGTGATTTCTAAACTTTTCTGAGAATTCCTTCCCTCTAACAAGCTAAAATTGGACCATTCTACAGGCAAGTACACTGGAATTTAAGGAACAGATTTTTTTTCCCCGACACTTTTCAAATTGTTTGAGAGTAGGGAAAAAAATGAAATAATTTAGAATTTATGTTATTTTTATCATCTACCTGATGGTACAACCTGATAAAGGAAACATGTGCACACACATACACACTCACACAAACTTATAGATCTGAAGGAAAAATTCTAGTTAATAGAATATTGTAAATAGTTTGCCAAGGCCAAGAAAGGTTTATTTTAGGAATACAAAAATGACTAGCTATATATTATAACTTTTAAAAAATCTTATGACAATAGGATATATCTTGAGAGAGAAGGCATTTGACCAGTTCAGTTGCAAAGCAGACACTGATAGCTTTTAACTTCTACTCTCAATTAAAAAAAATGAAGTATAAATATGTCTTTCCCTTTAACATACATAGTGTTCAAGCCTATTAATAACTAGCATCATCAGTGGTGAAATACAGGAACAGTGAATGACATAAGGTTATCTGCAACCAGTACTGTTCTGGAAATTCTAACCTAATGCGTATCAAAGTTATTTTAATTTTAGTTTAAAAACAGAAAATGCTATAGGATGGAACAAGACTTGGAATTATTTTAGTCAACTTGCTAAGACAAAAGAAAATAGCTTTTCTGATTATTGGAAATAAGTTATTTATGGATGAGATCAATTTGCTGTAGAAATCAAAAGAATCAACTGAAAAATGAGTAGAAAAAGTTGAATTAAATGAGACTTAGTTATCTGATAAAACATGCATGTAAAAATCAGCTTTCTCAAATATTAGCAAACCTTAATTAGAAAATTTAACAGAGTAAAAAGACAGCAGAAAACACCACATAAAAATCATTAAGTCTCTAAAAACACTAAAAGCCATCCCCCAAATCTCCAGCACTTTCCTATGATTCTTAAATGTCATTCTGAATAATGATGATGAATGATGCTGAATTTTCCTGAGTAGAAAATTCAGTATTATAATAAATACAGTTTTATCCAAGTTAATTGTAAGTTTAATGCAATTACAATAAAAGTTTCAGTGGAATTTGAGGTAGTTTGAAAAATGACTCCATGTTTCAACTGAGAAAAGTCACAAAACTAAACCAAAAACTTAATAAATATATCATTTGTTTGCTGTGATATGGAGAACTTGATGCTGTTAGCTATTAAAAATTGCCACAAACTATGGTTTATGTCTAAAAGGTATACATATTTTCTGAGAAAACACACACAATATATGTACAAAATTGTTTATTTCAAAAGTCCTAATAGAAAGTTGGAGACAATTTTCTCAGCAATAGAGGATTCAAAGACTTTGAACTTTGGAATACTGTATAGCAATTATGGTCATACTTTGGTGACATGTATAGGCTCAGCTATATGAAGGTGAAAAAATAAAGATTATAAAATTGAATCAGGGTGAGTTTTGAAAACTATTTCCTGCACTTTGTGCCAATTACGTCATCTCTCTTCGTCTCATCTGTTGTTATGTGTCCAATAGTGACATTATTTACATCATGACACTGTTCCTAGGATTACATGATAGAAAGCACATGGAGGGCTTATCCTATTGCCTGGAATGTGGTAAAAGGAAGCTGTAATTTATGTGTATAAATCAAGAAATGAAGAAAATATTCTGGTATGTTTAAGGATGGAGAATTTTATATGTGGTTATTATGCTTTTCCCTACATTTTTTCCTGGGCTTTCTACATTTTTCACAATGAATAATCTTTTTTTTTAAAGATTTATTTATTTATGCATAATACAAGGGCTGGGGTATAGGCAGGAGATGTAGGGGGGTGAGTGGATTCACCAGAGACAAAGTGGGCAACAGAACAGGCAGATTGAGTGAAATACACTGCTGAGGGGAGCGGAGGGTGAGTCAGGAGAGGTCTACTGTGCCATGTGGGTCGCTCCCTGGCCAACCGGGGATTGAACTCATGATGCAGAGGCTGCGGATTGCTTCATAGTGCGGTGCTTAACCCCTTGCACCACCAGGGAGACCCCACAATAAATAATCTTTATGAGAAAAAAATTAAGTTACAAGAAAGTTGACAAAAAGTATTCCTAGTGGGAGATATTGAACTGTGCGATTCAACAATTAGCATAGTTATTGTAGATTATTTTGGAGTCTGTTTTTCTTTGGTTGGTCTTCTCTTAATTTTTTGAAGTAGTTTCCATATTTCCTCTTAGCCAAGACCATCTTTGTTCTTTTGGGCAATGACGTTACTGTGGGGGAGCCAGTGGACCAGGGCTTCATTGATCTGTCTCCAGTCCCCCAAAAGCTCTTCTCCAGTAATGAAAATTATTCAGAGGAAGGTGTTTTTTAACTTCCACTGCATCCACTCTTCTGCTCCTGCTAGCCTCCTCCTCTTGTGGAGTTGAAAGGGCATCTTCTCCTGGGAGAAGCTCCCAGGGCATTGGCACTTGAATGTTTACATAAATCAGTTAAGCTAAACCATGTCAGAACATGCCTCACTGGAATCAGACATGATTTTTAAATGACCCTATCCTAGTCTTCAATTACTGCACTATCGCCTTGCTGTAGAATACGTCTTTCACTCAAACCTCATTGGGTTTCTCAAGTGCCTGGCCTTGCACACACCTCTCTGTGGGAGACTGCACCCTTTTGTAAACTGGAACACAGAGAAGTGATTTCTACAACCTGCAGCAGGATATGATGACCCTTTTATTTCTCACCATTAACTTGGGTGCCGAGCAATGATACCTGGTACCCACAGGCAGCTCCCTGCCAAAGAGCCCTGCCCCTGGCTGTGCAGACACAGGTCGTGACACCATCTACAGTATTGTCCTTGGCTGGTGTTTACAGGAAGTTCTGTTCTTGGCATCTCCAAGACAGTATTTTGTTTATCATATTACTTAAGGATCTCTCTGTGCCCAGCTCTTCTGAATGCAGGAAATGGTATTAGAATCATGAGAAGACACACTCTCTCCTCTGGGAGCCTTCATGGATGCACTTAAAATGTCAGATAACTCCCAGGAACATTAGCTCCTTGTTTGCATTCCTTCCTTCCTATTCCCGTTTTATTTTGCTGGAAGTTGGGTTCAGCAATGCACTTCTTTCTGCTTTGTTTCTGTGTGTCTGGGTTTTTCTCTCACATTATACTGTGAGTTCTTTGCATCTGTACATTCAGCATGAATCCAGGTGTCTGGAAAATGGTTGATGCTTAATAACTGTGTGTTAAATGGGAAAGGATCTGACAGTCTCGGATGCTGCACATCATGTCTCTCCTGCTTAGAGCATTTTGATATTCTTAATGTCCAATGCTCAGTTCTTGGAACAAGAACAACTTATTTTGTATTTGTTCAGCTAGGTATTGCACATCTTCCAGTGTGAGAGCCCAGTAAATGAACCAAGAATATGCTTATAAGGCATGCAGATGCATCCGCAATGACTGTCAGTTCAGCAGAACAAATTAATTAGGTGAAATTATCCTTCGTGGAACCAAAGGAAAAGCAGCCTCTCCCTTGTAAATATGCTTTGCTGGTCATAGAACAATAATCCTGACCACAACGATGCCAGACTGCCCCTTCCACCATCTGGAGCAATACTCTCACATGGTGATGCCTCATCAGCTCCCCAACACCATTTCCCTTCTGCTTTGCTTTCTCGCCTGTCTCCTGCTCTTGCTTCTGTGATAGGATGATGTGTGCTACTCTCTTCCCATCTTTTCCTCCTCCCTAACTGTTCTTGACTTCATAATATCTTGCATTTTTACTCCTTTGTGCATTAAAAACTATATATTCTTTGGGATTTTTAAATGAAAGAAATAAATGTTATCCCACACAGATCCACTTCTGTCAATGACATAAAAATATATATATATACATGGTTCAAAAGCTAAAATTAGAGCTATGCGTGATTGTCAAGTTTCCTTCTCCTGCCCATTCATCCTCGATGTTACTCTTCCTAATGATAATTACATTAAAGCAGTTTAATGTATGCTTTTCCATAGACCTGTTTTAAAAGGGATATATAAAACCTATACAAGTTCAAATGCTTGTATACATTTTTCTTTTTCATTTCTATTTAGGTGGAATAGCCCCAGGAAGAGAACTCTGAACCTATCTTTTAACATTTAATGCATTTTAGAGATTTCAGCATAGAATCTCCCCCCTCTACCTTATTCTTTTTCACTGCTGCATAGCACTCCATTGTGTGGATGAACTACCTTAATGTGCCAGTTCCTTATTGAAGGACATTAAGATTTTTTTCTTAGACTTTTACTGTTTTAGTACTACAAATGTGGCTATCCTATCCTTATACAGTATCTTTGAACATTCTGCAAAGGATGTGTACATTTTCCTTTTTGATATCTGGAACTTCCTCACTCCAACTTTATAAGTAAATTTACCCTAACCTCCTTTGAAAACTTGGTGGTTCTATCTTTTAGGTTCAAATCTTATACCTCTATAAAATTTACTTTGCCATTAAAAATAAAGGGTCTAGGGGACTCCCTGGGGGCACAAGGGGTTAAGTCGCAGCACTGTGTAGCTATCTGCAGCCACTGCAGCACAAGTTTGATCCCCGGCCAGGGAGGTGGCCCAAATGGCACAGCAGACCTCTCCTGTCTCACCTGCTGCTCCCCTCAGCAGTGTATTTCACTCAGTCTGCCTGTTCTGTTCCCCGCTCTGTCTCAGGTGAATCCTCTCACACCTCTCCCCAACCTGCAACTCTGGCCCCCAGTTCTTATATGCATAAATAAATAAATCTTTTGAAAAAAAATAAAGGGTCTAGTTTGAATCTTTCTCACTATAGTTGGCATGTCCATCATCATTCATTAAATTATATACCCCATGTGGGTTTATGTACATTTCAATGGATTAGGTCTTTCTTGGGCTCAAATTGTTTTAATTACTGTAATTTCATCATCTTTTACTATTTGATGAAGCTGGCTCTCATCTCTCTTTCTTTAGAATGTTTTCATGGCTATGAGAACATTTCCAGATAAATTTCAGGATTATTTTGTCAAGGCTGAAAGATTACCTTGAAGTGATTTTAAAGAAATCAGTTATAATATCCATGTTGATACATAATATACATGTCTTACAGTTTTTTTTAATCTTTATCTCATATCCAAAGTGATCAGAATTTAATTTTCCAGACTTCAGGTGATTAAATCTAGAATGAACTGAATACCAAAAGTTGCTTCTTGGAAAAATGGGTTAATGTATTTGAAAAGGACAGGTGTCCTTTAATAAAAATTATTTATGTTTGAACTCAGGTTGGATATGGTCTGCTAGAACTTTTGAGTGTAAATGGGTCATATATTTCTGGACATGGTTGTTTATGCTTAAGTATGATTAGCTGCTGATGAATTAACCTTAATCTTTACTGGCTATTTTGGATGCATCTTGCAGAAGCTTAGAAAAAAATCTCAGCTCCAGTCTTTATTTTGCCACCAGTGAGCATTTAACTCTTGACAAATTACTTCAACGGAATCTCTGATCCTCTTTCTTCATCTGTAAGACAAGCATACTGATGCTCATTCAGTCATCAAATAATATTTATTTACCTGCCTACCTCTGAGAATTATTGCAAGAAGCAAGTAGTAGAATTCTGGTAAAATTTTTCGTTGAAATATTAAAGTCTTCTGGTTAAACATTGGACTTTCAAAATATTTTATTTGCTTAGCCCTAATCCCTCTTTTCCCAAAGCCCACAATAAAGGATTTTTTTTTTAAGGCATCATTCCATAAGAACCAAAGAACAGGCCAGGAACTCCAGCAAAAAAAAAAAAAAAAAAAAAAAAGGTATCAGCAACATCTTGGAAGCTAAAATGTAGAGCAGGGAAAGCCAGCACTTATTTCCAAGAAGTAGTAAGAAGCAAGTTGAAGCAATATTTCTTTTTAATTGAAGTAAGATTGCATAGTAACAATATATGAGTTTCAGGTGTACATCATTGAGAATCAACATAGATATATATTCTACACTGAGTTCACAGTGAAACATCCAAGTCTGTCATTTTCCATATTATCCCTCTTGTCCTGATCTACCTGCCCCTCCTCCTTCCTTGGTGTTAACCACTGAGTGAACCCGTAGTCTAAAAGTTTATTTTTGCTTTAGTTTATCTGTTTGTTTTCTCTGTGTACCACATATGAGTGATTCAAACAGTGTCTTCCTCTGTCTGGCTTACTTTACTATGCATACTTCCCTCTAGGTCTGTCCATGTTGTTGCATGGCAGGATTTCATCCTTTTCATGCGGCTGTATGATAATCTTTTTACACCCTCTCCAAACACATCTTGTTTCTTGTCTTTTGTATAATAGTTATTCTCACAGGTATGAGGTAATGTCTCATTGTGGTTTTGATACACAGTTCTCTAATAATAAATATGATGAGCATTTTTTCATTTGTCTTTTGGCCAGCTGTCTTTTTTGGATAAGTGTCTACTTAGATCTTCTGCTCATTTTTTCAGATTTTTTTTGTTATTGAATTTTATCTATATTTTGTATATTAACCCCTTCTTGGACATGTGATGTGCAAATATCGTCTCCCATTCATTAGGATGTCTTTTTATTTTAATGTAAGTTTTTTTCACCATGCAAAAACTTTTTAGTTTGCTGTAATCCCATTTGTTTGCTTTTCCTTTCCTTGCCATTGAAATCAAGAACACACACACACACATTTCTAAGATGGATATCAAGAAGTTGATATCCTTTTTCTTCTGTGTATTTTATGGTTTCTGATCTTACATGCAAATCTTAATCCATTTTGAATTAATTTTGTACCATTTATTGAAAAGATTTTCCTTGCTCCACTGTAAGCTCTTAATTCTTTTGTTGTGAATTAGTTGTGTGTGGTTTAATTTCTGTGCATTCAATTCTGTTCTACTGACCCATGTGTCTGTTTTTATTCCAATAACTTTCTGTTTGGATTACTATCACTTTGTGGTATAGTTTGAAGTGAGGGAGTGTGATGCCCACATTTGTGGTTGTTTTTTTTTTTTTTTCCTACAAGAGCATTTGGGGCCTTTTGTAGTTCCAAATAAATTTCATGAATTTTTGTTCTAAGATCAATATTGCACTGAATCTGCATATTGCTTTAAGTAATATAGTCATTTTAATGATGCTAATTCCTTCAATCCATGAGCACAGAATACCCTTTCACTTCTCTATGCTTTATTCCATTTCTTTCAACAATGTCTTACAGTTTTCAGTGTGCAACTCTTTCACTTCTTTGGTCAAATGTATACTAAGATAATTTAATTCATTTTGCTTTCATAGTAAATAGGATTGTTTTCCCAATTTTAAGCTAGTTAATTATTTGGGAATAGAAATGCAACCAATTTTTGTGTATTAACTTTGTAGCCTGCCACTTCACTGTTCACTAATTATTTATTGAATATAATAACCTTTTTTTCTGGAGCCTTTGGGATTGTCTATGTATTTTATAATGTTACCTGCAAGTAGTTATAGTTGTATTTCTCCCCTTCCAACTTGGATAACTTTTACATCTTTTTCTTATCCAATTGCTTTAGCTAGGACTTTCAGCAATATACTGAATAGTACTGGTGAAAGTGAACCTTCTTGTCTTGTTTTTAATCTTAAAGAAACAGCTTTTAGTTTTTTTCCCATTGAGTATGATGTTGACTATGGATCCATTGTATATGTGCTTTATTGTGTAGATAAGTGTTTTTTCTATATCCTTTTAAAAAAATCATTAAATGGCGTTAAATATTTTCAAATGTTTTTATGTATCTATTGAGATGATTATGACTTTTTGTTTTCCCCTTTATTGTTGTGGTCAGTCATCTTTATTAATTCGTATTTGTTGAAACACACTTGCATCCCTGGAATAAATCCCTCTTGATCATGGGGTGTGATTATTTTAATGTACTGTTGATTTTGGGTCCCTAGTATTTTGTTGAGGATTTTTTTTAATCTATGTGCATCAGAGATATTGGCCTGTAGTTTTATTCTGGTATCTGGTTTCAGAATCAGGGTTATGTTCACTTCACAAAAAGTGTTTAAAAAAAATTTAAAAAGGAGAGAAACTTTCTAAAGTTTGAGATGGGTAAATATTAGAAGTCATTAATCAATAATAGTGAACATTTACTATCTAGGATGGAGAATGTTTTACTAATAGAATTGTACAACAGAATTCAGTCCAATATTTACTTGGAAGTGGCTATGAATTTGTTGGGAAAGGAAAGCTAGAGAAATACCAAGAAATGGCATTGTGTGACATCCCTTAACAAGCAAATTGATTTGTTTTCTTTGTGAGATTCAGGTGAGTTTGACTTACATTCTGATTTTTTTCTGTGTATGTTGTACCTATTCTAATATCTTAGTCATGCCCATTGCCCTTTTAATTTCACAATTTTACACTCACAATACTATTGGTTGACTAAGGCAGAATTACTTTTGTCACACATAGTTAAGTAAAAAGATAATTTCACGTGGAAATGGTATTTAAGTAAAAGGTTCAAAAAATGAATTATTGCACCAGCTAGTTAAATATGTAATTGATTCGCTTGTCTTTTGTATAGTCATGTTAATTAAAAACCATATTTTAAAACTTTTATTCTTCCTAGGGTGAATTACCGGAATTTAAGCGACAACAAGAAGAGGAAAAGAGAATCAGAACTCACCAGTCAGAACATAGGAGGTATATATGGCCAATAAAATCAGCATCATTGGTTAAATCAATTACCTATAAAGTTTTTGTAATGTCTTATGAAAATAATATAGTAACATTAAATACAGTTTTAGAATCTATATTACCTTTTTAATTTTTATATTATGGGGTTTGTTGTGTGTGAGGATGTCAACTGCTACACACACGTACACACACACACAAACATACACTATCCAAATCACACTAAAAAACTGACTCATGCTTTCAAGCTATGTGTTTATTTACATTATATTTCATTTATTTTCCCTGGGATAAAGGTTTCAGTCCTTTATCATTTGTATACTACTTTAGGATAATTGAATTAATACAAGATGGTGAGATATTCATATTTGAATATAAAAGATCAGGCAAAACTAACATTAGAGTTGTTTTATACTGACTAATATGTTAATTTGTAATTTTTAATAGGGTAAGCATACTCTATCTTATTACTAATATCAGATCTTAAGAGTACCCAGTAAAACACCATGTTAACATTTGAACAGTAAACATGCTGTTAGTATATTATGATATTTCTGAGGGGGCACTTGAATTATTTGCCGTGTTTCAGGAGAAGTATTTAATGTAAAGATTTGTGATTTAAAGGAACAATTTTTCTTTTGAAATTGATTGACTTTTCTTATGTGTTTAACCCTCCTTGTATCATTGGAGTGTATTTTAAGATTCTGGTAGTATCATTTTATAAATGAGAGACTTTTAAAAATGTTAATGGAAGTTTCCAGTTCTATTGAAGCCATAACTATAGATGGATGCTCATATTCTTTGGACAGTATTATTCTGCTCTCACATACCAGTCAAAATAGTTTAAAATACCAAATGTGAATTTATGTGTTCTCTTCTGATTATAAGGGAACATCAACTCTGATACACTGGTGAGGCTATTTTGTTGGCTCAGGGGAGACCATTACTGCTTTTACTAAGTAGGGCATATTTTAGTTTCATTCTTTTTATTGGTCTTTTTTTCATTCTCTCAAAAAATTCTATTTAAAAGAACCTGATGTTGTATTTATTTAACACTGGTTTTTAATGGTAGCCAGTTATTTTTAATGGTAGCCAGTTATTTTTCTGGAATTCTGAGTGTTAATTGGATCAGGCTTAAATCATCTTGAAGATAGTTATATGTCATATTAATAGGCCTCAGTGATATCTCATAAAAATGACTATCTACAATAGTCACCCAATGAAAAAAAATATTTAGAGTTGGAAAAGATTATTTTTTTGGTTATACAAATCTTGGCCCTCATTCTTTATTTCTATCCCCTGCTGAACACCTAAATATTGGTGGAATTTTTTTTCCTAGATCTTATTTACTCTTCCTATTAATTCCAGTTAAATATAATCTATATTTAGTCCATGAAGAAATATCTCTGAATAATAAACTCAGTAATCAATTTTGAAATAACTGATCGAGACTTTACACATACATTTTACATTCTCATCAGTTTTTGAAGAGCGTTTATGTTTGTATTAGAGTTTACAGTGCAACTCTCCCATGTTTTCTTATGAAAATACTCAGTAGCCTCTAATGAATAATATCGCTATGTCTGTTTCTGCCAAGGGCTACAACACAAGTGATGAATTATGTATGTAGAGAATATAAGTTAGGTTTTCTCCAGGGACATAATTTTATTGGTATTAAAAGACAGGCTGTTTTCTATTGTTTAGAAATTCACATGGCAGAATTCAACCCTGAGTTTTATAATAGAAAACTTATAGGGGTCCATACAAGCTTTCCAATGAATCCTGTACTGATTGAGCTTGAGTAGACCTGTACCCAACACAATGTGACATTTTTGTAAGAGAAGAAAGTGGAAACTCCAGAGAGAAGACAGAGCATGAGGGTCAAGGACTTGAAAGGAGATGGGCCACAAGCTGAAACCTGGAATGAATTGAATTGATTAATTGAAATTTGAATTATTGAATGATAATTCAGTAATTATCATATGAATTAATGAATGATAATATTATCCAAATTAACCCATAGAAGAAAATCCAGAGCTAGTTTGACAGCAATAAAATATACGTACTTTCCAAAATTAGAAAACAAAAATATAAATTGGTATTTTATTTTTACTATTTGATATCTCAATAGGAATTGAGAAAAACAATTTCTTTGCCACCCATGATCCTGGTTGACCCATATTGTAGTGGACTTAGGCCAACTGGGAGAACTCCCAAAGTTTCAAAGAAAGCTCAGCTCCTCTGCTGGTTCCTCTTAGTAACAGATGTTCAAAAGTGAATCATGTCATCTTGTATATTATGGCAAGCTGTCAGTCTTCAAAGATTTTGAATAAATGGAGGGCAGTTGACAGTGAGCTGTTCTGCAGGCTGCCTTCACCATCATAGGGGGTTTCATGATGTGGCTGCCATCACAGAAGCAGGCAGAGGTAGGGAACATGTGCCTTGATAATTCATTAGCCAGTTACACATCAGAGAACACTCGGCAAAACCTTTATTCTGAGCACTGGGACTATAGAACTAAGGTAGAGAAGTTTACTGACAATATGGTAATGGCAATCTGGAGGAAATAGATAGAAGTCAATAATTTAACAGCAAGATTTTTTCAGGCAATGATATGTACCATGAGAACCACATTATAGGGTGAAGTTAAGGGAGTTACAGGAGGCAGCAGGTCCTCATCAAAGAGGTAACATAGGACAAGAGCCAGTTACATGAGACCAAGTTTTGAAACATGCTTGATGTCCCCTATTCTCAGGCAAAAATGCAAACACAAAGTCTCCAAAGTTGGAATGAGCTTGAACTTCAAAAAAAATTTTATTGATGTATAATGTTATTATGTAATGTAACAAGTTTCAGGTGTACACCATTCTACATCCACGTCTCTATAAACTATATTAAATTGACCACCGAAAGACCAAGTCTGCCTTCATCATACAATTGACCCTGTTTACTGGATTGATCCACCCCCCTCCCTCACTGTTTCCCTTAGACTTTTAAAGTCCCAAATAATTCAATTTATAGAAGGTAAGTAGAGTGTAGGTAGATGCCAGAAAATATAAGATTTTTTAAGGCAGTGATTTTATTTCAAAATTACTAGGAGGTTATAAGCAAGAGAAAGGCATGATTCCTTTTATAATTTAATAAGGTGGTTGTATGGACAATAGATTAGAGAGGACAGGAGTGGAAACAGAAGCAAGTTGGGGGAGGATAGTGATTTAGATTAGAATGATGGCATGGAAAGAAATGCATGAATTTGGAATGTATTTTTGGGTAGAACCAACAAGGCTTCTGTTGGTTTGGATGTGGAGTGGAATGGGGAAGGTTGAGAGAAAGCCCATCTTTGTCACCAGCAAGAAAAGACTGGATGGGGACAGCACTGGTGGATGCCCAGCCCCATGTACTATTGGTTGTGCAGTTAACCGGGGATCGGGTCCTCTTCTCTTCCTTCATAGTCAAGTCCCCATCTCAGTAAGACACTCTTCAACCTACATGTTGAGAAGTCTAGAAAAGACAAACCTGGAACTCTACAGTGCATCAGACTGAGCAGAATGTGGCACATGGAGAAATTTTATGATAAGAGGAAAAAAAACTTTCTAATAACTAAGATGTAACCACTGTGTGATGAGATTTGAAGTTGATGAGAAGATACAATCCAGTAACCCAGAGGTCAAACTAGGGGATCATGCAGTTGACATTTTAGCTGACCCTAGGCAAGCACAAACAATCAAACAATACCCTGCCTCTGGCTTTGCCACCCAGCATTATCTTTTTCCAGAGTTTCAACTCTCCCAATCATTGACTTATAGCCACCCTCTATGACCACACCACACTGATCTTCAGGGTTGTAGAGGAGGCTAGTATAGCTGGGCCCTGCCTTTCCTTCCTCCCTTAAATTACTGTGTTGAGTGGCAGCGATGTGCCAAGCAGCGTGTTCCTGCCAAGATTTGATTAGTGATGCTCTTCGTCCATAATCTGTTGCCATCAAGGGTTCTTGTTTTTGTGCTGCCTCTCCAGCCTCAGGCTCTTAAGTCTACTCAGTCATACATGAGCAAGTCAGAGCATGGTGTTGCTTTTAATTTATTTTTTTAATCAAAAATTATAATATATAACATGCAGAAATATCCACGAAACAAATACTTAGATGGCTAACTATAAAGTAAACACCCAAGTAGCCAGCTCCAGAAGTAGAATGTAACCATCACCCTCCAGATAACCCTATAACCTTTATGATGATCATGTTCTTGCCTTTCTTTATAGTTTTACCTTCTATGTGTCAAATGTATTTTCTACCTCTCACTGAACATCTGGGAAATAATGTACCCATTTCTTTTTTTAAAAGTTGGGACTTCCCTCTTCTGTTATTTTTCTTTTCCCTTTCTCTCTTCTCATTTTCCTTCTACTTTTCTCTTATGGGATATAATTTAGCAAGACCTGGCAATGGAGTTCAGAGTATATGGGAGCAATATCAGTCTTGCAACAACTGTTTTTGATTTCTCTTCATGTTTTATTTCTTGCTGAAGAATCCATCTTTGTCCATCTCTGGGGTTCACATCTGGCATGAGCCTTTGGGGTATAGTGGTTTGGGTGACCAAGGCACATCTTGTAGTAAAAGTGGGGCCGTGAAACTCTGAAATGGGAGCTGTGCCTCCTCTAGCCTGTGCCAAGATTGGCACTAGCTCCAGCAAAGGACTGTTAACAGCATGTCATATGGTTAATGTGAAAAGCACTTTCTGTAGATTTCTTCTAAGCTAAAGGGGGGAAGCAATCCCCACAGTCAGTTCATAAAGCACATTAGATTCTCAAAAGTCTCTCAGCCCTGCAGCCAGCTTTCCACTCACACACATTTTTCATTGTTTTAAAGGGTAAATAATGCTTTTTTGGACCGACTCCAAGGCAAAAGTCAACCAGGTGGCCTGGAGCAGTTTTGAGGCTATTGGAATATGAATAGTGGTAACAGCTGGGTGAGTTTTTTCTTCTCAAAAAAAAAAAAAAAAAATCTTTCAAAGTTGTAGAGTAAAAACAATGAGAATTTTAAAAATATGTTGTGGCCTTCTCCCTAGATATTATTTTTTTTGGTGTGCTGTTCAGCTGTATGATGGGCAGTCAGCCAGGGTGATTACTGTAAATTCCACAATAGCCTTAGAGAGAGGGAGAAAGTCCTGATTTCAGCTCCAGCCAATCACAATAAAAAATGAC
The DNA here is from genome assembly GCF_964194135.1 of Talpa europaea. NCBI lineage: Eukaryota > Metazoa > Chordata > Mammalia > Eulipotyphla > Talpidae > Talpa > Talpa europaea. The sequence continues at coordinate 98,590,231 of NC_140072.1, forward strand.
ACCTGCCCTTTGTTCTCAGTGTGATTGCCTATACTGTAAGGCTTTTTATCATCCTTTGCCCAGACCTACAACAAAAACAAATGAACTTTTTTTCAGGAAGATTTTAAGTGAAATATGGTTATAAAAACAGTAAGCTTTCTGCAGTAATATATTCTTTCAGTGAAACTACACATTAAATAAACCAGTATTTAGTATTTTACTACAAAGTGATTTTTTTCAAAACTCTCCAACAAAAGGTACTATTTGAAAATGAACAGTCTTTAAAGATTTCCGTGAAGATCTTGCAGCAGTGTTGTAATATGTGTTTAATGTGTTTTGCATGCTCAGTATGTTATTGAACCAGCACAAAGCCTTGGAATGTGTATGATCGTGGAGTTTGCAATGTGTACAGAATCAAAATGAACCACACTAGGTTTTAAAATTTAATTGAAACCCAAGTGCATATGTAACTTCCTTAAAAAAATGGAGCAGACAGAAATCTTTAAACTGATACAGGACAACAAAATAATCAGGTGCTTGCTGATCTGGAAACCCTGGAGATAATCACCCTTCAATAGGTAATTGGTAGACAAAAGATCATTTTTAAGAAAGCAATCTGTTAGAAATTTTGTATGCTTATTCCCTTGCAAAGCAACTAGTAGTGTAAATTGATAAAACTTCACAAATGTGTTTATGTTTAAGATAATTGAATGTAGTTAAATCTGCAGAGGATGCACACTGGACATCTGCTTATCTATAATTATGCTTATGTGTATTGCCATCTTATCCAAAGCAGGGACAAATTGGGAAAGAGAAAATCAAACTTGAGGAACTGGCTGCTCTTACTTTGCATTCTTTGCATCAGTTGCTACCTCTCTACTCACCTCTAAAATATCTATATGATTTGTCCTTTAAGAATTTTCTTGAATTCCACCTTAGTGAATGTTTTAACCTTTTGAAGGGTTATGAGCAGGGAATGGACCTGATGAATGTTTTGTTTTAAATAAATTATTCATGGTCCCATAGAAGGTAGATTTAAGGGGTATAGTAAATCAAAGGTAGAGGTAGAGTAACCCATTAGAGGTGAATGCATAAGCCAAATGACCAATGATGATAGTCCTTAGCCAAAAGAGTTGGATAGAGATGGGAGTGGATAGAAGGAGCTTAGAGTTTTTAGCATATACAATAGTAGGATTTTATAAGTGGCCGTCTACTAAATGTTGGGGCCTATGCTCTCGCCCCGTGTCTCTTGCCATCTCCATTCTGGGTTCCATAATACTTTACAACTTTAAGCATAATTTTCTAACATCATTTATTTCATGTTCCATATCCCATCAGGCCAAAGTTCCTTTTTTGTTTATTGATAAATCCCAATCATAAAACAGTGACTGGGACTTACTGCATGCATAAGGAAGCAGGTGGCTGTGATTTAGGGTCACCAAAACAACGCAGATTTACAACCAAATGTTTTGATATACTAAAATGATTAGACACTGAATTTAAAATAGATTTGTATAAAGCATTCAATGAAGTAATTATTGGATTTGAGACAATGAGCAAAAGCAAGAATCGAGGAGAAGCAAGAAGATTTGAAAAAGAACAAAACAGAACTTCTAGAAATTAAACAAAACTTTAAAATTGAAAGCATTCAGTGAATTCATCTTAACAGGGATACATATTAAGAACTAAGCAGAAATACCACTGGTCACCTATTAGGTGCAAAAAAAAAAAACCCAGAAGATTGATGAAATACTGTGTTGGCAAGGCTGTGAAGCAGATTCTTTCATACATTGTTGGTGGGAATTGAAGATGATGCAAGCACTATCTAGATTAATGTATTACTGTCTTCCTGTAAGATAAAAACCAGGTCCAGACATATTACAGTAAAGTTCTATTAAATGTTCAAGGAACAGATTATTCTAGGATAATCTAGAAAGTTATTCAGATAAATGGAAAGGAAGAAATATTCCCCAAAAGGATTTAGCAGGTGAATGTAACTTGGAATCAAAATCAGATAACGACTATACAGAAAAAGAAAATTATAGTTCAGTCTCACGCAAACAAAAACCTGGGTTCAAAAAAAAAAATCACAAAATTGTGATAGATTGAATAACATCTATTTTAGAAAAGTATAATATATCCCTAGTGATTAGATTTATCTCAGAAATGCAAGGGTGGTTTATCACAAATGAGCAACCAAAATAAAACAGGTAATTTACCTCAAACTCTAAGGGAAATTCCCTATGACCATGTCAATATTTACTGAGAGAGCATCTTATAAATTTCAGTTCTCATTCGTGGCAAATTCTAGCATATTAGAGATTGAAAGGAAATTAGCAAAGGACTCAAAATCTTTAATAAAATATGTCAGCTTTTCCTATAAAGCAGATACAAGATTTGAAAAAGAAAAATAGTTATAAATCAGAGCTAATGCAATTATTTATATAGAAAATCCAAAAGAATGTACATTCAAATTGTTAGGCTAAATTAAGGGCCCAGCAGTATTGCTAAGTATAGGATCAGCATATAAAAACTAACTTCATTTGGGAATAACTAACTTCACATTGGGAGTTCTTTAAAATAAAGAGATCAAACCAAAGGGAGGGTGTGTGTGTGTGTGTGTGTGTGTGTGTGTAACCTTTTCTAAAAATATAAATTTTTGCAGAAATATATTAAGGAATAATTAAATAGTTATACCTTGTTAATGAACAGGAATAAGTTCTCCAATCATATATAGAATTAATTAAATTCTAATCAAAGCAAAGAATCAAGCACAGCTAATTAACACTTGATAAAGAGATATGTATGTGAACTCATGATTAAACTTGCATATGGTGTGGACAGGCTGACCCAGCTACTTGTGGAGTTTGATGTATGACAGAAGATAGATGAGGAAGATGGACACTTCAACTAAGTAGTCACATGAAATTAATTAGGTTCATTCCTAACACTATAAACAATCAGGTCAATTAATTAAAGTTTATAAATAGGAAGTATATTTTAATTTTAGAATAGATCACTTATAAAATTGAGCTAGAAAAGATTTTTAACATCCAAAACGAAAAAGAAATGATAAATATATGCTAAAACAAAGCATCTGTTCATCAAAGAACACACTGCAAAGTAAGGAGAGAAACCAAAAACCAAACTTTATCCTGGACACATTTTATAAATCAAGGGATAAAAGGGTAGTATTTACACTATTAAGAAGGTGTCAGTTCTTTAGAAATAAACAGATGATAACTGAAGTCCCCAAGGAATAAGAGAAGAGTGTTATGCTCCAACTCAAAGCTGCGACTCATAGGAAATATTGGAATTGTTACAGAGCAACCCCGATATAAAAATGGGTTGCGTGCCTGTGGGTCCTCACCCGCGCGCTTGTATGAAATTAGCTCTAGGACATCCTTTCCCCCCCTAACAGAACCAGTAAAATGTCAAAGACAGAAGGCAAAGAAGAAGTCTAGAAAACATGATTAAGCCATGACAAAAGTCAAGGAAAGAAAAAAGTGTTTCTTAAAATGTCATATAGATGCTGAAGCAGACTTCTGTTAATTGTGTGCTGGCTAGACATTTGATCTTTACTTTTAAACCTTTTAAACTTTTAATCACATTCTCATATTAATGTGTATTCTGATATTTAAATTTGCTTTTATATTTAAAAAAATATGTTTTGTTTTTCTACCACTCTTAGTTTTCATGATGCATCTAGGGTGGGACATTTAAAGAATCACTCCAAATTATCTTTTCTCTGATAACACTAGGTGTTATCAGAAGCTGTGGAAATCTAAGCCCTGTATCTTCAAGGACAGTTAAGCTTTGCATGACCTGTGAGGAACCTGAGATTTTACTCCCCCAAAGTGTTAGGACAGCAATAGTCTGAATCTCAAATAGAGTTTGGGCTAGCTTTCTGGGAAGCTTGATGGAGATGACTTGGCCCTTTGTATGTGGTCAGAGGGAAAGGGACTCATTTAGTCTCTCTCTTCCTCAAGGTCCCCTTAGAAGTCACCTTCCCAGTGCACAATGCAACTCCATTCCATAAATTTACATTTAAATTGCTTTGCTCACATGGTGTTCCTACTGTCCTTTCTGTAGCCACAGAGGTCCGGGGACAATATTTGTGAACACTACTATGTGTGACCCATGTTAGCATAGATTTAAGAATACAGTTGACAAGCCATCAGTCAACAGGCCATTACATTGTTGACAGACTATATTGTGAATTAAATGCAACGAGACTTTAAAATCATGTCATTTTCCTGGGACTTTATATCACTAAAAAATAATCATTTTAGGCTGACGTAGTAAGAGTGTTCTTTGAAGTTAGTTCATTTGGGACTACCAAGGCTTTGAATTTTCTTTTGCTGCTTCAAATAATTTCTTTTTTTCTTTCAGGATTTTTAAGAAACATTTGCATGCATCTGACCTTCGTCAACTGACCTTGACCACCCTCAGGAGATGTTTTTCCTAAGTGTTGCTTTTTTCAGTCCCAGTTTTTACCTTGACTTCAACTGCACACCCACCAGGCCAAGCAGCTGGGAGTGACTGGCTTCTCCCTGTCATTATTTCTGCATGTTTGCAGGAGCTGAATTCGGAACTCATATTTAATCTCTACTGCCAGTGACATCTTATTTTTCTAATTGCTTTTGCCTCTTATTGGAAGTATAATTACAGCGACATTAGTAAGATAGAAAAGGAGGGAATCATTTGATGCATTTAGGTTAGTGAGAGGTGTGGGTGCTGCCTGCTCTTCTCTCTAGACAGCTAAATCTTACCTAATTTTCAAATCAGGTTGGGGGAGCTGGGGCATGGTTTTAGAGTTTTAACTCCTACTTTCTTATTTTGGTATACAAATGTGAGCAACAGAAAACAATAAATCTGTTATACTCTTACAAACACACTTATAAATTTTCAACTACTTCTGCATAGATGGTTTGTTTTTGTACTTAATAAAAAGTTGTGTTTTTCTCTCTCAGGAGTTTCATTTTTACAGTCTCCTTTACAGTCAGTAGATCACATATAGTACTGTAATCACTGTTGGATCTGGCTATGGTTTTGACTGACTAATATTGTTCCTCTGGGTTTGAGAGTAGGACAGTTAATTTCCTAAAAGGCCATTGTTTCTATAAAAATCAACTAGACACAAATGTAGATACCACATGTGGTTCGTAGGTGTTTTGGAAACTTGTCTCTGCTTTATGCAACCTATTTCCTGTTGTTAATTTGGCAGGCTTTTCTATACTACTTTTATGACCTAGAACCAGTTTAAGGAATGTAAGAGTGGAAAAATAGTGGTTTTCCACAAGGCATGCACCAATCCCCCTCCTTATTCTATAGATGAAACATTGCTTTCAGTCTCAGGATGAAGACTGGAAGAATGAACACATTTTTCAGTTAGAAAACTAGTAATATTTTGAAGCATTAAGAGAGCTTCTGTGTTAACCAATTGCTCGGTTGAAATTAATTTTCCAAGTTTCTGTATTCCGGGAACCAATAGGACTTCAGCTCCTTGCACAAGGGGTGGGGAGAGTCACAGAAGCAGGGTGAGGGTAGAGTATAGAAAGGGCTACATTGGATAGGGGTGGCGGCTGAGAACAGATGGTGCTCAGCTAGTTACTCTGGAGTAAATAATGCATATACTCTTGGTTTTCTGCTCTTCTGCCAGCTGAAGCTGTCTCGGTGCTGTTTACACTAATATAAAAATGTTTGGTCCATTTGAAATCCTTGTCATTGCCTCATATGGGGAAACCAAAGTCCCTCAGTCTGAGTAGGGAACACTGCCAAACTGACTGCAAATGTGTGACTGTCGCAGGCTTTTTACTGCTGCGGCATGAAGCCATTTCAGCCCTACAGCTGCCAGCCTGGCCACCTCAGAGTCCACAGCCATCTTTTGAGTTTTGTGTCCGGGCAAAACATTTCTCACTTGCCACTGTTTTCTGCCTTGTAACTCGGAGTCGATGTAGGGGAAAGGGGTGCTTTCTTACTTGGGGAGCTCTCAGGAAAGTGAGAATCAATTTCCCTTTCACTGCCTGCTGCTGTGTCCTGCATTCCCAAAGATTTTTGTTCAGATATCTGGCTTCATGAAAAAGAATAATGGAAGCACAGAAAGTTATCACTTAATGGCCATATTTATCTAAAGTATGTGTGGGGTTGTAGACATCTCCCTTAAACAGTTCTCTATGCAGGCAGAAGTAACTAGAAAAGAAGCAAGAGCTATTGTGTAAAGGAGCCTGCCATTAAGCTTCCCATATTTAATCTTCCCTGTTATCACCTGGGAAAAAAATTGATTTTGGGTAAGTCTGGATAGGAACCCCAAAGCTGCAATTGCCATTTCTATGCCTTTAAAATGTTTTTTTCTGAAGAAAAATGAGGCAAATCATTAGAAAAGTAATATATAACAGTAACTTTAGACATACCAATGAGTGTTTAAAAGGAAATACTAGTGATTTTTTAGGATTTTTTTAAAAAGATTTATGTATTTATACAAGAACCAAGGTACAGGCCAGATGTGCGGGAGGGTAAGAGGATTCACCAGAGACATAGCCGGGATCAGAACAGGCAGACTACCTGAAACACACTGCTAAGGGGAGCAGTGGGCGAAACAGGAAAGGTCTGCTGCGCCATGTGGGTATCTCACAGACCGGCCAGGATCAAACCCCTGCTGCAGAGGCTGCGGACAGCTTCACAGCTCTGTGCTCAACCCCCTGCGCCACCAGAGAGGCCCTCGGGTTTACTTTTGTAGTGATTCACAGTTAAAATTTGGAGTGCATTCTGTGTGCATACTGAACCCCTTCAATAAAAATCCTTGTGGACACTTACCTAATGATTGGATGAGGACATACACCTTGAATTAGAACTACTAGTTTATATAAGAAAGTGAAAATCAAAATCAACAAAAAACTATGAACCAGAGACACTTTTTGGGGGGTGGGGGCCGGGAGGGGAGAGATTGGGGTCAGAATGGGGCATGTGCAGTTGTATGGGGGAATATAAAAATAAAATTTATTATTTAAAAAAAAAAAAAGAACTACTAGTTTAGGGCAATCCACATTTAGGGTTGATATATGTAGTCAAATTACTTTCCCAATATATGACACCAGTATGTATTGCCAGTGGAATCATGCCTTATACCCTTCCTAATGCTGTTAGTGATTTTAAATCTTTACTCATATGCTGAATGAAAAATGTCATTGGAGAGGTTAACCTGCTTTTGTTCTATAAGCTCACTGGTCATCATTTCCTCCGTGTGTGTAGTGAAGCATCTCTTCTGTTAAGATAATATGTTGCAAATATCTAATTTTTATTTTTAAACAGTATTTAAGTTGGTATTGAAGTTTTAAATATTTGTGTATTTGAATCTATCAATTTTTTTTTTCCGTTGTGGCTTCTTCTTGGTATTATTTTGATAGACTTCAAAATGTTTGTCTCCTCCACCCACAGGGGGACTTGTTTTAAGAACAGGGAGGGGGTCCCCTAATGTGGGGCAGAGTTATGAGCAACACAGGGTAGATCTCTTCCCATACATAGCACAAACCAGCACCCACATTTGTTTTATGTATTTTTGCACTAGAGAAATAGTTCTCAAACATTTGGTGGCCCCTAAACATTTTGTTTAGGTTGAAGGAAAAAAAACCCACTGGATTTTTTCTTCATTTTGTTTAAAAAATTATGAAAAGTCTACCAGCTTATTTTTAACTTGAAAATTTAGTTGTCCATTAGAGAGTGTCTTTAGGAAATTACATTGTAGTCAGAGTAAATGTAGATACATTTCCTCCAAACACTTGACACTTGTAAAAATAAAAACTTCCAATTAAAATTCAAAGTTGATAACTCTAGCTAAAAAATTGTAATTAGCTTTAGGAAACATAACCATAGAAACCGTGCTTACAAGTTTAATTTTGACTTCCAGGATAGTAAGTAGATAAGGCAAGATTAGCTGGCTCTTTTCCTATGAAGGAGTGTTTAAAGGTGTGCCTATGGCAGGAGGTAGCAGGCAAGGTTTAGAAAATTAAAAGGTGGGGGCCTCCCTGGTTAAGATGCAACCTATGAAACTGTCTGCAGCCTCTGCAGCACGAGTTCGATCCTCGGTCAGCCAGAGAGCAACCCACATGGTGCAGCAGACCTCTCCTGACTCGCCTACTGCGCCCCTCAGCAGTGTATTTCAGTCAGTCTGCCTGCTCTGTTTCCTATTCTGTCTCTGGTGAATCCTCTCACCCTCCACACCTCTGGCCTGTACCCTAGCTCTTGTATGCATAGATAAATCTTTTTTTAAAAAAAGAAAATTAAATGATGGAAGCAATAGCAAAAAGCCTACGTGTTTTTGTTTTTGTTTTTGTTTTTTTTTTAACTCCATAAACTAGTGCACATAGCAGCTAGCTCCATGCCAACGTGTATGAAATAAGATTGGTATGAGGCATAATAAATTTACATGAGGAAGGGAAAAATAGACCTTCCAAGTTCCCATAAGAATTTCAGAGACTAAATACACACCAGGCATTTCTTTCAGGAAGAGACTGTTTGGGAACCCTTTTCTTTTTGAATATTGCATTGTTTAACAATAAAATTTAAAAAGAACCAGAGAGGATTTTTTTTCCTCACAGAATTATATACTCAAAAGTGCAGTTTTAAAAAGGCATATGAAGGTAAATGGAGGAATATTTCATTGCATTTACTGCCATGCTGTTGTGCCATCTGCTGGGGTAGAGGAGGCAGGGATACTTGTGTGGCAACACTCACAGCCCCTGCTAAGTGGTGACTCAGTCCTGTGCTTTGCTGCTCTTGGCTGCCTGCCTGTGCTCAGCGCCTCCTGCTCTTGTCCTCCCTGCAGTGCTGCCCAGAGGAACAGCAGGATTTGCTCAGTCATCAGAGGGCAGGCATTTCACTCTGCACAAAATCTTATACAAGTGACCAACACTGGATTATGAACCAGTTTGAAATTTTAATTTTCTACTTTAGAAATTATCATTGTGCTGAAATGGAGCAGAAATTGTACTTTAGTAATAAGACAGCAAAAGCAGATGAGAGGAATATTTGAAAACTGACATTATGAATTAGCAAAAAGCAGAAAATAAAGTTTAAATACAATATTTATATTCGAACAGGTTATGGCACAAGGCGGACACTAGGGTAAAAGCTGTAGTTCCAGTCCTCAGGGAACAGTCAGGACAGACAAGGTTATGTGACCACAATAGATAATCTGCACATTTCCCTGGATTACCAACATTTGTTTTTTGCTGATGCTACACTTCCAGCACAGGTCAGCAGGAGATTCTGCTCAGTTTAGTCATGCAAACCGCCAAACTGGTAAGGCTCCATTTTCTCTTGTTTCCCCTGCAGCAAGAAGAGACAGCGGCAGTATTTTATACTGGTGATTGAATGTTTTCTCCAGAAAACAGCAATTGCTACTTCTGTTCGTATTTCATTGGCCAGAACAGATCACATGGTTATCCCTAACTTTAACGGGAGTGTAGGAGGAAGAGAATTACATTTGTAAATGCTAAATAGTACTAAAAACTATGCAAGTAAATGGACTATAAGGTTGAAGAAGCAAGACACTGGCACATGAAAGCCTAAGATAAAAGAAACCTGTAATGCAGACACAATAGCAGAAATTCAGTTCAGTTTCAAATTTATTAAGGATCTAGCATATGCCAGGCACTGTGCTAGGTATGGAGACTATGGAGATGTGCAAACCAGCTGTGAAAGAACCATTGAACTTGGGGAGATGCACCAGATCACACATTCCCCCATAGGAGAAAGCAGTAAGGCTAGAGATGTAGGACAGACACATCCTAGAGGGCTTTGTGTATCCTATCAGGTAACTTGGGCTTTTGAAGCATTATGAGCAAGGGAAGGACTTGATGGGAGATCCCATGGGAGATCAAGTTGAGGGCGGCAAGACCTGAGGCAGAGCAACCATTTAGGTAACTGTATAGTCCAAGTCACCTATGATGAGTGTTCTAAGCTAGAGAGCTGGGTAGAGATGGGGGTGGGGAGGGGGGAGAATGGAATTCTTAGGATATAAAAAGCAGGACTTCAGAAGAATGACGTAAGTCAGAAATGAGTTTTCTATTTCTAGCTTGGGTGAATATGGTGATGTGACCACAACAATAAAATTTCAGGTATTTCAGAGAAAGGGGAGCCCTGGTGTGGTCAATAAAGAATTTTAAAGACTCTAGATCTAAATTCAAGTGAGCTTAGGGGTTTTATTTTGTTCGGTATTGTATTCCCAGCACCTTAAACGGTACCTAATAGAAAAGTGAAATTCAGTGATTGATAAATAAGTGGATTTGAAGGTGTAAGATTTTCATAGATGAAGTGAGTGGTCATCTTGGTGTTTCATGGGGAATTGGCTACAGTGATACTTAGGCCAGCAAATCAGAGCAAATCAGTAAAAGTGGTAACAGTGTGGGGAAGAGACAGGGAGGGGATAGTTAATAGGGGAAAAGTGTGGAAGGGAGTGGAAGAGAAGAATTATGGGCCCAGTACACCTCCACCGAGTGACTCTGCTAATGGGAAGATAAGAATTAGGAGAGGAGTAGCCCCAGGAAGAATTTCTCACAGCTGATTAAATATGGTAGTGGTCAACGATGGAAAGATTCCTGGGACTCGGATACAACCAAACTGCTCAGGTATGAATAACTCCACAAACCAAAGGGCTGGCAGCTGTGGTCATAAACCAAAGGGCTGGCTTTTCTCATGTGTGGTACAAAAAGGATGTCAGTGCCTGTTCTTAGCTCTGCACAGATCATTAGCGTGGCCATGAGTGGTAGCCTCTTGAAAAGAAAGGATACATTAGGTATAGCCGACACTGTCCCTTAGCAAATCAGTGAAAAGTCAGCCTATCTGCAGTGAAGTTCAAGGCATGATTTCCAAGAAGTAACAACTTACATTGAACAATTTTGAAGGTAAGCTGCTGATCCAGAAATCTTTTGAGCTGATTTACTTGAATTTTCACTTGGGTTTCACTTTATAGCAAAAGGATTTAAGTAGATTGTTTAAGCCATTTTGTTGGGAGTATAGTATGACAGTGCGCTGGAGTTTCCAGTGCTTCCTTTCAGCAGCCCTCTGTTAACCACCGTGTCCATGGCCTGGAACATTCAGCAGACCCCACTGCCATCAGGGCCGTCTGGCTGCTGGTTCCAGTGTGCTCATGCCTGATTATTTGACCCCAGCTTTGCTCTCCCTTAGGCTGTGAGTAGAGGATTTTGCACAACAACCTTAAAGCATTGAAACTCATCCCACCAATCCCAACAAAGATCCCAGGAGACCAGACTGCTCCCAGTAAGATGCTTCTGCCAAAGGAGCACTGTGACAGTGATGCTGGCTACCAGGGGGAGGCAGGTGCATTTCATTACATTAAGAACTCCAACTGGGGTGGAGAGGAGGTTAAAATACCTTTATTTAACTCTCAGTCATTGTCATGGCTGGTGCCAAATGCTGTAGAATTGCGAGGCAGGAAGACACAGAAGAAGGCACTCTGAACCAGACACCAGGAGTCCTGGGGCCCAGCTCCTCACAGCCCACACCTATGACAGGATGTCCTTTTTTTAAAGGCATCCTATAAGAGCTATCTTTGACCATGTCTTGAGAACAAGTATTATCGTGTTAATTGATATTCTTAATTTATGTTTTTACCTTATTGTTTACTTTGGAGGCCAACCTGACAGGGATTGGAGAAGGAAAGAAATAATCAAAGACAAATCCTAGGGCCTCCCCTGGTGGCGCAGACGATTGAGTGCAGTGCTACTAAGCTGTCCGCAGCCTCTGCAGCGTCGTTCACTCCCGCCGGTAGGTGAGGGTCCCACATGGCACGGCAGACCTCTCCTGTCTCTCCCACTGCTCCCCTCAGCAGCTTATTTCGTCAGTCTACCTGTTCTGTTCCCTGCTCTGTCTCTGGTGAATCTTCTCACCCTCCTGTATATCTGGCCTGTACCCCGGTTCTTGTATAAATAAATAAATAAATCTTAAAAAAAAGACAAATCTTAGATTTGGGACTTGAGCAAATGGATAAATGTCTTTGAGGGAAACAGGTATGGAATGGAAAGCAATAGCTTTGTTTTTAAAATGTTCATGTTTATTCTTCATCCTAATGGATAAATCAGTGGGAAGTTGGCTATAAGTCTGGAGCTCAAGCAGAAGATGGGGGTGGAGATATGTTTGAACAACATCAGTATACAGATAATATTAAAGTCATAGACCAGATGGCAGTTCCAGGGAAGAGTGAAGTGGCAGTAAAGAAAGGGTAATACATCTTTTGAAGTAATCACCCATGTGGTGTAGTCAGAGCTACAGGATAGTGGCATTGAACAAATACACAAAAAAGAGTCTTTTAATGAAGAAATTAAACAGCATGAACAAAACTTTATTAATTCCTTTAACTCTTGCACTGTCAGAGTTTTGATGTATGAAACCTCAAAATATTTTCAGACAAGAAATGAAGTTTCTTGACTCTACTATCACCCCACACAGGTGTTCCATTCAGGTTGCCCAGGGATTTCGTAAACATTGATTCTTTTCCTCCTTTTCCATAGGGATGGGTGTCGGAGGTTCTGACAGATGACACCTGGCTATTGTCCAATACCCTGGGCAGTATCCCCTGAAGGCTACTGAGGATTTTCTTCCCTCCTTATTTATACAGTACAATAATTGATTTGCACTTCAGAGGAGCAGGACAATTTTGTTAAATTCCTTCGGGCAATTTAGCCCAAGGTGGGATTATGCTTTGATGTTTTGAGATATGAGATAAGGTTGAAAAATAGTCAAATGTGGTCCTGGTAATAGAAGGAACAGGCTCTCTGTCTGCTCTGACTTCCGTGAACTACAGATCACCACCTCGCTTTTAAATCTAGCTTACTTACTGCTCTCATTGTCTTCCAGACTTATTTAGGCTATAAAAGGTTTGCCTAGAGATATGGGTTGTTTATGTAGATAGTCGGCTGCAGCTGTGCAATAGATCCAAGCCTTCCTTTACGATTTCAGTCAAAATAAAATTAAAGGCTAATTATCACCCTTATTCAGGAAGCAACAAGGAATATTTCAAAGTTCACATTTTTATTGATCTTTCATCAAGAATAGGACTGAAGTTCCAAACGAGATGCATTTTCTATAATGCATGTGGTGTGCATTCTGAATTGCTACTGTTTTTTGTCTTTCTGATTTGCTGGGAAGAAAGCTGGATATTAAATAATAAAAAACAAGTTTTTGTACATGACATTTCATTTTGGGATAACCAGCAACCAAACTTTCCAGGCATTGGGATTAGTCTATTCATCTCTACAAGTGTCCAGAAATGAAATGGAATGTCACCTAAAGCAGTAGTCACATTTCATTGTTATTATATCCGAACTGTCCATTTTATTAAAATTAAATGAAAAACCAAAACTTGCACAATGGTTGTTCAAGCACGTTTATTGGGCTTTAGGATGGAACACACTCCTGTAATTCCATGGTAGCTAATTTTATTGAGTAAAGGACAGTTGTTCAGAGAGCATATTTTTTCCTCCTCTTTCTGGCTGTGTATTTAATCAACTAAATTGCAAATTATAAATTTCTGCTTAAAATCCCCTCAAAAGTAGTTTTTGTTTCTACTTATAGATGCAGTATATACTTCCTGAAAATGTTTTCCCTTTTGCTGCTGAATCATTCACTCCTCTCTCATTGTCTAGTTATTCATTTAGAAAATATTTATATGCTGTTACTATGTTTGTTCTTAGGGTGACATTTGTCAACCAATAATCAAGATCCCTAGGCCCATATGGGATTTACCATTAGTTGCTAGACAGATAAAATGATAGCAACAATAACGATGGTTTCTCATACTAATTAGATATTAGATATTTACCATTTGCTAGATGCTCTTCTAGGTGAGGTCTGGTATTAACTCACTTAGTCATTATCCAAACCTTTGAGATAGGTTCATTATCCCTCTTGTATGGAAAAGGAAACAGAGGCACAGGAAAATCTTAAGTATCTTGCCAAATGTCATACAGTTAGGAAGGGACACTAACATATATCTTATAATATAGGAAATTTAAGATTTAGTGGAAACATAAGTTAAAGGCTCCTGACTTGGTGTTGCTTTGTCTGCTAGGCTGCCATAGCAAAATACCTTGTGCTCAATGACTTCAGCAACAGACATTTATTTTCTCATAGTCCAAGATCAAGGTTTGTCAAGGTTCAGTTTCTGGTGAGAGCTCTCTTCCTGGCCTGGGGATGACTGCCTGCTCATGTGCTCTCACATAGCCAGGGCGGGATTGGGGAGGTAAGTGTGGGATCCTAGGGGGAAAGGGGTAGGAGTGGAGGGGTAGGTAGTAAACTCTCTGGCATTTCTTATGGGGCATTGATTCCATCATGAAGGCCCCAAGCTCATGACCTCATCTTGTTATAGAGCAGCCCCGATATTAAACGGGTTCCTGGCTGTGGGTCCTCACCCGCGCGCTTTAAAGAGACTTATGAATACTCTGCTACAGACACACACAAAAGGGTTAATAAAAGGTTTATTTACAAGAGAAAAAGAAAATAAGGAAAAGGTACAACTCAGGGAGAAAATAGGGAAATAAAGTCTTTAATGCGTCCTACCCGATCCGACGACCTGGAAACCCAAAGTCACTCTCAGAGCTGACCGGACGCTGCAAGCTGGCCGAGAGCCCAAAATGGAGAGCCCCCCCAAAGCCCACGTGTCTGCCTTTTGTATCCACCTGGCTGCTTAACCCCACCCTCAGGTCCCAGCCACCTTCCCTTTGGTGGTGATGGGATTTGGAGTTCCCAGTGTCTTTGGCTTTGACCTGGGGTGGGGGTGGAGTCCACAAAGCCTATATGGAATTTGCTTTGGGACATCCTTTTCCCCCTAACAATTCCACCCCCACCCCAGGTCAAAGCCAAAGACACTGGGAACTCCAAATCCCATCACCACCAAAGGGAAGGTGGCTGGGACCTGAGGGTGGGGTTAAGCAGCCAGGTGGATACAAAAGGCAGACACGTGGGCTTTGGGGGGCTCTCCATTTTGGGCTCTCGGCCAGCTTGCAGCGTCCGGTCAGCTTTGAGAGTGACTTTGGGTTTCCAGGTCGTCGGATCGGGTAGGACGCATTAAAGACTTTATTTCCCTATTTTCTCCCTGAGTTGTACCTTTTCCTTATTTTCTTTTTCTCTTGTAAATAAACCTTTTATTAACCCTTTTGTGTGTGTCTGTAGTAGAGTATTCATAAGTCTCTTTAAAGTGCGCGGGTGAGGACCCACAGCCAGGAACCCGTTTAATATCGGGGCTGCTCTATAACAATCTCACCCTAATAAACTCCCTAAGACTCCCTTTCCAAATACTGTACTATCCGCATATTGGAAGTTAGATGTTCAATATAAGAATTGGGGGTAGGGGAGCATAATTCAATTAATAGCTCCTGGTTTTAGAAATTGTTCAGGTCAAGGATTCGAGACACCTCTCTAGATCAGAAGTAATGTGTTAAAGTTATGAATGAGACTATTAACACACACACACATATATATGTGTATATATATATAATTTCTGGACACCTGCAGAGATGAGTATCTTTATCTGCTAGACCCCAACAGCTTTATCATGGATTACCATGTGATCAACTTAGTAAGGTGCTTAAGCTTAGGTTTCCTATCTCTAAGTTGGGAAAAGGGCTGTGTTACTGTGATGCAACATTTCTACATGTGAATGTCTTTGTGAGTGGTGAGGAATGCATGTGTGTGTTGTGGGGATAGCAATCTTTTCTGGCACTTCAATGCATAGTGCAAATTTTAGAGTATTTTTAAAGCACTTTGTAAAGTCAGTGTAAATTATTTCATGACCACAGTTGAGGTGTTACTTTTATTCTCATTTTTACGTGTATAGACACCCAAAAGTCATGTTCCTTTTCCAAGGCCATGAAGTTGGTACACGACCGAGCCACGGTGAGGGGAAAACAGCACAGCTTTGATTCCTGGCTTGGTGCTTTTCCTCTGGACCACAACTGCCTGGTTCTGGGGCACATTTCGCTGGACACTTGGGCTCTGAAAAAGGTATTGTTCTGTTGTATGCTCAGCTGACATTACATTTTGCTTCCTCGCCATCCATGACTACAGCATAGTGGTGAGTGTTTCAGTGCATTTTGAAGTACTGATTTCCAGTCAGCCCCCATGCCAAAGACCCCACCACACACCCATTTCTATTTGACTCACTTCAGCTCACTGAATGCTGCTACTTGAGAGCCCTGCTTTTTTCTTGCTCCAGTTCCATGTGGGCTAGCAGAGATTTACCGCAGCTATCACGGCTTAAGTGCTAGGAAAACAGCCGACTTTCAAAATGTGGGAAGATTTTGCCCTTTTTTTAAAGTTAGGAACAACCTCCTTTATACATGTAGAAATACCTGCATTTATATCCTTTCATATAAGTGCATACATTTAGTCACAGCATAATGTCTTTTCTAAGTGAAGCATTTTTTCTTTTTTTGCCGTTACTTATTCTTTCTCACACCCACATCAGTCTCCAGCCACAGCTAGTTCATGTTTATAATCTAGTATGTGACCTTCCAACCAATTCTTGGTGCTTATGAAGTTATAGGTGACTATACATATACAGTGAATTTTCACCTAATGTTTTAAAGTAGTTCCTGAAAACTGCAACTTTAAACAAGATAACCTATACACAAAAGCTTTTCCTCAAATGATGTCTATTACTGATAATTCAGTGTTGGCCAGGATTGTTTTTTCTCATCAATGTCATTAAGAAGTGATATTGCAAGTGATATTGAATGGAACAATGATATTTGAGTACAGGCTGGATTTGTATGTATATTTGTGTATATGTGCATATGTGTGTATTGTGTATATGTTTGTGTTTCTGAAAACCAGGTCATTGTCTTACAAAAATAGGTACTTGTAATATGTATATATTAATTGTTTTTTTATGTGATTTTTTTTTTACTGAACAAGAAGTCATAGAAATTATTCCAGATCAACTGGCAGATTTCAATTTATACTTTTTTTTAAATTAAAAATAGAAAATTTAAGACACACAGATAATGAATCCTATTACACACTATATAGCTTCTACAACTATTGGCATTTAGTCAATTTTATTTCATAGATGAAATAAATTGTCCACTTGTTTTTTTGCTGGAATATTTTAAACCAAACTCTAGATACTTTTACTTTTATCCAGTAAAAACTACAGTAGGTAGCACTAGCAGGTAAATTTTAAAAAATTAACCATAATACCAGTATCACAAAATTTATAATGGTTCTTAAAAATCATCTAATATTCAGTTCATGTTCAAATCCCCATGCCTCAAACATTTTTCATATGATTGGTTTGTTTGGATGAAGTTCAAATGCTGTACATTGCATTTTCTTGCTATGTTTTATAAGTCTTTTAAATTTACAACAATATTCCTTTCCCTCCCCCCAATTATTTCCTCTATTAAAGAAACCAAGTTGTTTGCCTTGAGGAATTTGTCACCTTCTCAATTGGGCTTCTTTGTATCATATAGTGTCATTTAACACATTCTTATATCCTGTGTTTCCTTTATAAACATAATTGAATAGAGAAGCTAGAATAGATTCAGGTTCAACTCATTTAGCAAGAACATTTAAGAGCTGGTGCTAACACATTGGGAAGAATAGACTATTGGTGAGTCACTTTAAATGATGCTGAAATTAATTTGTGGGTCCAGGTGTGGTTGGTTTCACTTCCCCAATGAAAATTCTCCATTAGCTTTTACCTAATGGCTTTAGCACTCCGTATAGAACATGACCCACATCTATTATTTCACTGAGTTGAAAAATTATGATTTTCTAAATCATTCTGCATTAACTAGTTGAGCTTCTTCTATGAAGAACTCCCTTGCCTATCATTGGTGACACTGAAATGCAGTTTGTATACAAAAGGCAATAAAAAGGCTAGATCCTTTCCTTTTATTTTTGTCAATTTTTGAATAATGTGTTGCTGTTTTAACAACACCCAGTGGTGATCAATTAAATTTTTGGAATCATAGGTTTTTACATTATTGACATTATTTTGTTTGATGCCCAGGTGGTCTTATCCTTGGCCAATGGAAATCCCTTGGATGTCTCCTTTGGACAAAGTCCCAGTAGTTCATGATATTTTCCTGGCTTTCTGGCACATTAAAATATACCAATCCTACACACTATCTATTTCTGGCACATTAAAATATACCAATCCTACACACTCTCTATTTCTCCCTTTTAGTAGGAAATGATACTGAGAGACCATAATCTTGGTTCTAGAAGTTGATTGATCTTTTTAATGGTTCTGTGGTATTTTATGAGATAGGATAATGTATTTAACTATTCCCCATTGCTGGGCTTTCACTTTGCCCCCATTTTGTCAGATACTGCTGTTCAATTACAAAGCACTATAGAATAAAGGAGAAAATTACTTAAGAGCTGATCTCAATCCTTGTGTCATTAGCAGAATTCATAAGACTGAAAACCAATACTAGGATAGTTGGAGTTTTTGAAAATGTTTTAAAATTTGTGTTGAAATATTTTTTTCTTGTCAAATTCAGATTTTTTGTTTAAAGGTTAAAATATACAGCTGTTTTCAAATAAGTCTAAAAGTAGGGAAACCCAGTGAATTGGTAGAGTACTATGGGTTCCTTGGTAATGGGGATGGAGTAGTAACAGACATCTGAAATGTATGAATCTATACCTCTGAATCATATATAGTGTTGTATACCAACATTACTTTAATAAAAAATATTCCAACTGGGGCCTCCCCGGTGGCGCAAGGGGTTAAGTACAGCACTATGAAGCTATCTGCAGCCACTACAGCACAAGCTCCATCCCTGGCTGGCCAGGGAGCTACCCACATTGTTTAGCAGACCTCTCCTATCTCACCTGCTGCTCCCCTCAGCAGTGTATTTCAGTCAATCTGCCTGTTCTGTTCCCTACTCTGTCTCTGGTGAATCATCTCACCGCCCACACCTCTGGCCTGTACCCCAGGTTCTTTTATGCATAAATAAATAAATCTTTTAAAAAATATTGCAACTAAAAAAACAAACAAATAGCTCTTTTTCACATGTAAATATTTAGACTTTTATGCATAAAGATTCATGTTGTACAGGTCAAATGTACAAGGCCTTTGGATATTAAAAAATCATGTTCAAGTAAAAATGGGAAAAGGAAGAAAAATCCAACCAGTTTCAGTAGGCAGAGAGGAGTAGCCTTGAGCACAGGGTAAAATGAAATGACTTCTCTAACCCAGGCTAATTTTGTTTTCATTTTATACGCTCCCTTTGCTTTGTACTCAAGATTTTCCTGAAATGTAACCTTGGGGGCACTTGGTCTTTTATTTAATGTATGACCATTCTGTGAAGTCAAATCCAAGTTCCTAAAGTGTCTTAGGATGCAAACATGAAAAAATTCCATCTTGTTTCAGAAACTACAGATCTTTCCGAGTTTCCACTTAGTTGTAGGGAAAAATAAAGTGCCTGCAGCTGAGGAGCTGACTACCAAACCAGAGGGAGAATTCTGCCAAGAATATCAAGACAGCTAACCAGCACTTGTAGGTAACAGCAATATTCTGCAAAATTATCTTGCCTAGGAAAGAACACAAAAATGATTTTAATACAGAGAGTTGTCTTTGAAGACTAAATTTCTTTTTATAATTTTTCTTTTTTAAATTGAGGTGATAGTTTACATCGTTTGTGTTTTGGAAGTATAAGATCCCTCCCTCCCTTCCCCTTTCTAGTACTGTTGTAGTGTCAAAGACTAAATTCTGAGTAATTAGGTATTTATAGTAGAACTTAAACATTTTTTCCCCCACATCAGTTAAGTTTCTTAAAGTGTTAGACTCTTCTTGGCTTTGCTAAATTCCTTTTTGTCTTTGACCCTAGAGTATTCTATTCCCCAGGATTTTAAACTCTTCTTGCCTTCGTGCCTTCTTCAAAGGCCAGCATACATACCTTCAAAGTCCTTATGTCTAAGAAAACTGTTTTTTTTTTAACACTGCCAAACAAATGAAAGAGAAATCAATGTCAATTTAGACCATGTGGTCTATTTGAACTAGACTGTCCCACATTTTCATGGACGTTTCCTTATTTATTTTCTCATGGAAGGTGAGATTCTGGGTCCACCTCCTGAAGTTATTTCAGACTCCTGCCAACTTGTCTCTAAGCAACTGATTTACCTTACTTGCTGATTCACAGACAAGAGGCTCTAGGTCTTTAGGAACTTGTCTTCCTTCATCTTTCCACAGTACATGTTGGAGGATACAGCCAGCTTCTTCTTCCATCTACCTCTCTTTAAAGGAGAGTCATTTTCACGTAGCCAAACCAATTCATCAAGAAAAATGTGCCTGCATTTGTGGCATTTTCCATTGACTGTGCTGTATATAGTTGGAATTCAAACTAGAAATTCTGCCACCCCACAGTGCTTGGGCATTATTTGAGGACTAATGGAAAATAATACTCCTTTGGGTACATAT
The DNA here is from genome assembly GCF_964194135.1 of Talpa europaea. Classification (NCBI taxonomy): domain Eukaryota; kingdom Metazoa; phylum Chordata; class Mammalia; order Eulipotyphla; family Talpidae; genus Talpa; species Talpa europaea. Next base: position 98,610,656 of record NC_140072.1, read on the forward strand.
TTCTCCTTTCTTTTGGAGCTGATCTTTAACAAGATGAAAAGCAGTTACCTCTCCCTCCTTCCTCTCCTGGTTAGAAAAAAATTTTCTTGGGCCTCCCCTAGTGGTGCAGCGATTGAGCACTGGGCTGCGAAGCTGCCCGCAGCCTCTGCAGCACCAGTTCGATCCCTGCCACTGGCGAGAGTCCCACATAGCACACAGACCTCTCCTGCCACCCACTGCTCCCCTCAGCAGTGTATTTAGTCAGTCTTCCTGTTCTGTTCCTCGCTCTGGCTCTGGTGAATTCTCTCACCCTCCCGTACTTCTGACTGTACCCAGTGAAGTTTTCTTTCCTTCCATCTGGGATCTTAGTGGAAATATATTTTCTGTTTGCTTTTCTAACTGGCAAAGGGATGCATAGTAGTTCTCCAACTCATTGCAGCTTGGACCCCTCGTCAGCTCTATACAACTTTGGATGGAGATGCAGCTGTGCGCCATATTGGCAGTACATTTTATTCTCTCAGAGGGCATGCTGGCCTTCTTGATTCTCTATTTTATTTCTTTGCCAGTCGTCAGACAGTGTGAATTGGAGGAAACAAAATTTATTGAGAACTTTAGGCTCTGTGACTAGCAATAACCATTTCAGACTGGATGCAAAGTTCCCCAGGTGCATCGTGCTATATAACTCTGATTTTCTAGTTCATTGTAAATTCACAACACTATACTAACCCAGCCAACTGGCCTTCTTTCCAGAATCAACATAAAAAAGAAAGCTCTTGGTAACATCTGTAAAGCTTTGGATAATGCTTATTGACTTTGTAAAATAACTTTTCCTTTTTTTAAAAAAAGATTTATTTATACAACAGCTGGGGTACAGGCCAGAGGTGCAGGAGGGTGAGAGGATTCATCAGAGACAGTGTGGGGAGCAGAGCAGGCAGATGGACTCAAGGCACTGCTGAGGGGAGCGGTGGGTGAGAGAGGAAAGGTCTGCTGCGCCATGTGGGTTGCTTTCTGGCCAGCTGGGAATTGAACCAGCACTTCAGAGGCTGCGGACAGTTTCACAGCACTGCACCACTGGGGAGGCCCTAAAATAACTTTTCTCATAGTACAATATAATTTACAGAAAATTACATATAAGTGTACAGCTTGATGAATTTCTACAAACTGAACACATTCATGTAGCCAGCACTTAGATTAATAGTAATTATTAGCACCCCAGAAGTCTCTTTACACTGCTTTCAGTGTTTCCCCTAGTACCATTATTCTGATCCCCAAATGCATGCATTAACTTCACCTTGCCTCATTTTTATATAAGTGGAATCGTGTAGCATATATTCTTTTACACCTCCCTGATTTCTCTCAACATCTGTGAGATTCAACAATGTGAATATTGTTTTTTTTTTTATAAATTTTATTGTTATATTCCCCATACAATTGCAGCCCCCCATTCTGACCCCAATCCCTCCCCTCCCGCCCCCGCCCCCCTAAAAGTGTCTCTGGTTCATAGTTTTTTGTTGATTTTGATTTTCACTTTCTTATAGTTATTCATTTTCCTGGTCCCTTATTTAAGTTTTCTAGATTCCTGCTATGAGTGAGACCATCCGGTATTTTTCTTTTTCTTTTTGGCTTATTTCGCTGAGCATGATCCCTTCCAGCGCCATCCATGTTGCAGCAAATTGCATGTGTTTATCTTTTTTGAATGCTGAGTAATATTCCATGGTATATATGTACCACATCTTCTTGATCCAGTCATCTATTTTTGGGCATTTGGGTTGTTTCCAAAGCTTAGCTAAACAATGTGAATATTGTAATTGTAGCTTGTCCTTGTGAATTGCCATATAGCATTCTATTGTATATCTATGCCACAATTTATTTATCCATTCTCTCTTGATCACTGTTTTTAAAGATTTATTTACCTATGCACACAAGAACTGGGGTACAGGCGAGAGGTGCGGGAGGTGAGAGGATTCACGAGAGACAGAGTAGGGAACAGAACAGGCAGACTTACTGAAATAAACTGCTGAGGGGAGCAGAGGGTGAGACAGGAGAGTCTGCTGTGCCATGTGGGTAGCACCCTGGCTGGGGATCGAACTCATGCCGCAATGGCTTCAGACTGCTGCATAGGTTGTGTCTCAACCCATTGTGCCACTAGGGAGGCCCACTCTCTTGATCACTCTTGATAACATTTGCAAAGTTTCCAGTTTGGGGCTATTACAAATAATGATGCTATCAACATTCTAGTACACATCTTTGCTGAACTGGTATATACCCAGAAGGGGATTTATAGTTATAGTGTATGCATTATGTTCTGTTTTATCAGGCAATGCTAAATAGTTTTCCAAAGTGGTTGTCCCAAGTCAAACATCCATCAACACTTGATCATTTCCATTTTAAAAAATGTATATGCATATACTTTTGACTTGAGAAAGTTTTCAGAGTAAAGAAGACTTTCTATTACCAGCCTCTAGGTTCTGATAGATTTGTAACACTGTATATTGGAATATATTGAACTGGGCTTCTGACAACATCCTACTTTATTGCATTGATGGTAGAAAATGTGGCACGTGGACACATATACCTTTGCAGATTATCAAGAAGAAGCCTCTCGTTTAGTGACTTTCGAGCAGTGAACTCTCATGTTTATTATAATTTTTATGACAAAAACAGTAAAAAGAAATATCCACAATGTCATATCTGTAAGACAGTAATTTTTGACTTCCCTCATCCACAAGTATATCTGAATTTTATATAATTGTGATCATGATAATTCCATAAATATAATTCTACATTTTTTTGAACTCATAACATATTTAGGTTGCTTTCTAAGTTTTCTTATTCTAGAGAGTTTTGTAGAAAATATTGTCACCAGTTATCCTTTTTTTTTATTTTATATATTTTTACATCATTTTTCATTTTTGCACAATGTATGCATTTTCTTTTCTTTTTTTTTTTAAGATTTATTTATTTATACAAGCACTAGGTATAATCAGAAGCGCAGGAGGGTGAGAGAATCCACCAGAGCCAGAGCAGGGAACAGAACAGGCAGACAGGCAAAGAAATACATTGCTGAGGGGAGCAGCGGGTGGCAGGAGAGGTCTGTGTACCATGTGGGACCCTCCCTGGTGGCCGGGGATCAAACCAGCGCTGCAGAGGCTGCTGGCAGCTTTGCAACCCAGCGCTCAGCTGCTGCGCCACCAGGGGAGGTCCACAATGTATGCACTTTCATCTTGGTTATACTCCCCATATACAATTCCCACCCCCCTTGTTTTGATCCTACTCCCTCCTCCCCCCCACCCCCGTAGTGTGTCTCTGGTTTATAGTTGCTTGTTGATTTTGATTTTTACTTTATTATAATTAGTCTTTTTCACTTACTTAGGTTTCCTAAATTCCTGCTATGAGTGAGACCATCTGGTATTTTTCTTTTCTTTCTGGCTTATTTCGCTGAGCATGATCCCTTCCAGCTCCATCTATGTTGCTGCAAATTGCATGTGTTTATCTTTTTTGAATGCTGAGTAATATTCCATTGTGTATATGTACCACATCTTCTTGATTCAGTCATGTATTTTTGGGCATTTGGGCTGTTTCCACAGTTATCCTTTTCTTAAAAAAAAAAATCCTATCATCTAAATTCCCAAGATTAGGATTACTATGTAGAAAATTTATTTTTTTGACTTTTGACTTATTGTGAATCTTTCTTTTGAAAAGACTTTCCACAATTAATATCAGTGGAATTGGACCTTTCTGGAAACCACAAGTGCTTAGTTTTGCTTATAGCAAAAGTTAGGTTTGCAAACAAATGAAATATACAACATATTCTAAAACTAAATTCCTTGCATTTGGAAGATTTAAAATTTCTTTCTTAATTTTAGTCATAATAACCAAATCTGAAAACAACACAATTTCCACCAATAAGTCAGGAGGTAAGCAAAATAATGTTATATTCATAGTGGGGAACTACTTGTCAAATAGGAATAATTCATTGATATATGTGGCAACATGAATGGAACCAAAAATAATTATGTTGAGTGAAAGAAGTCAGACAAAAAAAGAACACCTGCATTTGATTCCATTATATAGAACTACACACGATGTAAACTAATCATAGTGGCAGAAAAGGGACCAGTGTTTGCCTGAAGACATGAGATGAAAATAGATATGACAAGAGAGAAGGTTACAAAGAAGCTCATGGAAACTTTTGAGGGGTGATAGTTATGTTTACTATCTTGATTCTAGCAACAGTCTCCTATGTGTATATATATATATATATATATATATATATATATACATATATATCAAAACAGAAAAACTTATACAGTATAAACATGTGCAATTATATATTATGTCCCAATTAAGCTATTTCAAGAAATAAAATTTCTTGCTCAATATTTCCAACTCTTGAAGATCACTAGCAAATGAGCAGAATGAATTGCTACTTCATTATTATATGGTATAGTAGGTTTAAGGGACACAATTAAATCCATTACTGCATAATAACCACACATTAACAATTCATACCCCTCACTTTTTTATTTTTTATTTTTTTTAAGATTTTATTCATTTATTTATACAAGAACCGGGTTACAGTCCACATGTGCAGGAGGGTGAGAGGATTCACCAGAGACAGAGCAGAGAACAGAACAGGCAGAATGACCGAAATACACTGTGGAGGGGAGCAGCAGGCGAGATAGGAGAGGTGTGCTGCACCGTGTGGGACCCTCGCTGGCAGCCGGGATCGAACCAGCACTGCAGAGGCTGCAGACAGCTTCATAGTGCTGCGCTCAACCGCCTGCGCCACCAGAGGAGGCCCTTTATTTTTTATTTTTTTTATTAAGGTAACATAGGTTTAAAATTCTGTGTATGATTCAGAACTATAGGATCCAATTCTTTCACTTTATAGTGCCCAAAAAGATGTTCAAGTCATAACCCCCAAACCTATAAATGTGATCTTATTTGGAGATAGGGAATTTGCAAATTAAGATGTTACATTTGATGAGGTTGGGCCCTAAATGTAATGACTGGTGTCCTTTTAGGAGAAGAGGATGCACCAACACACACACATGCACACACACACACACACACACACATACACACAGAATACTATATGTAGATGGAGACAGATTGGAGTGATGCAGCTGCAAGTCAAGGAATACAAAGTGTTGTGGGTGCATCAGAGGCTAGGAAGAGGAAGGAAGGATTCTCCCTTGGAGCTTTCAGAAGCAGTCTGATGGCGTTGACCTTGATTGCAGACTTGTAGCCTCTAGAATTGTTAGAAACAAGTGTCTGCTTTTGTAAGCTGTAGAAAAATGGTAATTTGTTGTATCAATCTTTGGAAACATTGTTGACAAAATCCTTGTATTAGTATGCTCTAATTTTATAAAAATGTTGATAATATCAAGCAAAAAATTCAGAGTGTTTGTATTATAGAACCAGATGTCTGATTACTAGTTCCTGTGGTGAAATTCTGTATTTTACAGAAAGGATCTCCCTTTGTTCTTTTCTTATTTCTTTCTGTCTGCTGTTCTGAAGCCATCGTGTTATCAGGGTGTCTTTATATTAACATATGACCATAGTCTAGTTATCCAGGTATTCTCAATGGATGCTTGTTGATCCTTGAGACACTTCCAGGGCATGCGTGAGGTCAAAAACAATTCTCATTTTTGTTTATTTCACTGTGTCAATATTTATAGCAGTCATACAAGAGCCATAGTGGATAAAACTGCTGACATCTCAGCACAAGTCAAGGCAGTACCATCGACTGCACTAGCAGACATTTTATTCTCCAGCTGCAGGTACTGGCAGAAGAACAAGAGACTTAAGACTGACTTGGATGAAGCATCAAAATTACTAATTTTATTAAATCTTGATCCTTGAGTACTTGTGTTTTTAATATTCTATGCAATGATATGGGAGTGCAAATAAAACCCTCCATTAATCACAAAAGCATGAAAAACACTTGTGAACTGAACTAAGCTTTTTCCAAGAACACCATTTTTTTTTTTTGGTTATTCAGGTTGTTCAGACTTGAGAATTTGATAAATATTCCCCCTCCGTGCCCTGATATTCTCCCATGGTGACAGTAATCTTAGACAATACAATTTTTAAAAAATTTACTGAGAAGTACATTTTCTGTATGAGTTTAAGAATAGGTAATGCCCAGGTTGTCACAGACATTTTCTTAAGGAAACAGCATAAAGTAGCAGGGGTGCGTTTAGAAACTAGGCCTCTTTCCAACCCACTATCCTTCCCATTCTACTAAAAAAGACAGGTGGGCTCCATCCATATGTCATGCATCCCCTCCTTGAGACAGTTAGAGTTAATGCTGTAAAAGGAATGCCAGGTGCAAAAAACTGACAAGTCAGATATTACACAGCCACTTAATTTTTATTTTGTAATTTTCACAATCTGAGCAATCAAGTAGAATACATAAAGAAGATACTAAAATGTGGTGTAATAAAATTCATTTGACCAGAAATATGGGCTTCCATGTTTTTGTCTCCAGCTTAGCTTTTTTCATTTTTAATGTCAATTGTCTTTTAGGGCCAGCACCCATTTTGGGAAAAGCTACATTTAGATGAGATTGAGATGTGCTATGATTGACGAGTTCAGAATCTTATCCATTATAAAGCCTTAAGAACAGAAAGAAATGCTGAAGGAAAAGCGTTTCAGCATTGCCATATCCAGACGAATGCCTGGAATAAATATTAACTGTTATTTCTTCAAACTTTTCCATTATTTCATATACTTCATTTCCCCCATTTGAGTCTACAACATATTCTGCAACATTATGGGTTTGTACTTTTGATGAGGCCTCTCAGCTTGGGCTGGGTCAGTGTTTGTAACTCAGCTGGCTGGTGCCAGAGTGAAGAGCTTGTCTGATTTGATTCCACCCCAGGCACTGAAGGATTTTCAAGATTTTCCTCTTAATATTTGGCTTTACTTGATAATCCTAGAGCATGCTGGGAAATCTCAGCAAGAAGAAAAATTTAACAACCACAGGGAGGCTTGCTTGGGGCATTGTGGGTAAGTATGAAAGCTTATGAGTGTGACTACTAATGACTCTTGAATGTTCTGTTCGTCACAAGGTTTTCCTTCAATAAAATATGTGTAAGCTTGGGAGGACAGAGGGCTTTTAGAAAACTCAGCCATCCCCAGTAAGACAAATGCATGATATAGTCATTTCCCAGGAGAAAAGCCACTAGTCAGTAAGGTATGTGGAGCCATATGGTTCAGCTTGCAATTTAGAATTTCAAAAGCAGGAGTTGGCAAAGGGTTCCATGGAGTTTTAGCCTCATGTTTTTGTCATCATTTTTCTTTCTTATTTGTTGAGTACTGACATTGCCCCTGGCATATGCAGGATAGAAGACTCGCTATCTGCCTCTGATCAATGCTGGAGAAAGTGCTCAATTCAGAAATGAGTTTTGCAGCCCCAAAAATGTGACTAAATCCCAAAGGCTTGAAGAGATTTTTTGGGTGCAAATCAATTATTCATGCTCTCTCCCTCTCCCCCCCTCTTGTTTACAGATGCACAGCCCCCCCCTTGTTTGTATATGGTCACTAAACTAAGTCTCCCTGTCTGGAAATGACTAACTACTGGCTAGATTTTCATTTGGTCTGCGTCCTCCCAGATGTGAGCTGGCCCCTATGAGGTGTTGGTGGTGTTAGAGCCTTTGCACTGTACTTTGGTGGTGAGTGAATTTCACTGACCAGGTGACCAGTCTCCAGGGAGGTATTAAAACATAATACACCTAAAGATATAAATATAGATTTCCTATTTCTCTTGTTTTCTGTTGTTTTATTACGACTGTAGGGACAGGGTTGGGCAGGCTAGTAAACTGGAAACTTAGGCAAGATTAACAGATGCAGCATTGAGGTCAATTTGGTTTGTTTTTGGAAAACCTAATTTTTTATACTTTTAAGGCTTCCAACTGATTGGATGAGTTTCAGCCACATTGAGGATAATATCCTTTACTTAAAGTAAATTGATTATAGATGCTAATCACATCTACAAAATAGCTTCACAGTGAAATACAGTGTTTGACCAAACAACTGGGCAACTTAGCTAAATTGTCACCAAGATGACACATAAAATCGACTTATCACACTTAATCTACTTATTGTAGCAGTGATAGCAATTAATGTGGTGAGCCACCTGTGCAAGACTTTCCTAGAAGTCAATTTTGGAGTCTCAGCCAAGAATCTGCTTTGACAGACTTTCTAATAAAATTGTAAGTATCTAATTGCATTTCTACTCAAAATAAAGTGATTTCTGTTATTTGCAACTGACTTCATTGTTATTCTAGAAAAGTCCTTATATCAAACCTCACAGAGTTTGGAGAGTATGAGAAATATACTATAGGCTAATCATACTTATTAACAGATGCAAAAGTAGGATATAAACTATCAGCAATTGAATTAGTAGTCCAAGACTTATAGCTTCAGGTGTATCTAGTTCTATAGGAAGTCTGAATTCTTTTTATGAAGTTGTCTTCTATTGTAAAGTCAATCCCTTTCACATAATCACAGAATTAAAGACGTCCAAGCCCCCTTTTAGGACACTTCATCCACCACCTACTTATCAGATTACTCTTTTTGTTCTGAAAAACTTAATGAATAGGTTTCCATCATCTCCCTATTAGAAAGTCAAGTCGACTTTATCTCTTTTGATCCAAGGCCTAAATTTGTTCTTCCTAATATTTCATTATAATTTCTGAACAATCATATTTATGTAACTCAGGATATTTATGTGTGGTTAACCTCACAGAAATTAATCCAATTCAATACACACAAATGTGCAAAGCCAAAATACTTATAAAATGTAGATTTTCTTGATAAAATATATACTTTCATTTAATTAATAAACTATACCCCATTCAACAATAATAATTATTTCAAACAACTGTATGAGCCCTAAAACATTTTTCAACATTGCTAACCCGAGTTCCTTTTTCAGAAAATACAAAACTCTCCTTCTCTATTGTTCTACTTCCTTCCTGGGGGGAATCAAGACAAGATATGTACCCTCGGGAGTCTCTTCCCCTGATTGAGAATCTGATACTGAACAAATGGCATCACCAGCTGCATATTTTATTGACCTCTGCCTTTCTACAATTTGTATCGTGAAATTTATTTTTGCTTTCCAAGGTGCAAATTTTTTTTTTATATTACCAAATGTGCTTTTTCAAACTCTATAGCTCCCTGCTAGTCTCCATTCCTTAGGAAAGCATGATATACTTCTCTTTGGGGAGGACATTTCTCTCTTGAGAATCAGTGAGCTAAAACAGTTTCTGAGTTACTATTTATGATAAAGTTCAATAACTAAGTATGAGCACAGGAAGAAATATTCAATGTAAGCACAGGAAGAAAGTATATTTTTAACAAGATTACATGATAGCATGAATATTACATTGTTAAAAACATTGCAATTACTAAAATGAATTTAAACTTAATCCTTGAAAACCAATGTAGTCTTGTTTTTAAAATGATCTGCTGAAGCCATAACAAGGCACATTTTTTACAGATATTTACAACTAGAAATTTTAGATTTTTTCTCAGTAAGTTTTCTTTGTTTCTCCCTAGTTTAACAGCTTTGAATACAATCTGTCCAGTCTATAGAATTGCCAACCATAGCAAATGTTCTTTGACTATTCTACAATAAAAGGTTACAAAATAGCCATGTCTGCAAGTAAAACTTGAAATGTCTTTATTTTTCCAAATGCTGATAGTGTGTTTTTATTCTATATACCTTGAAGCTAAAATGAGGAACAGGTAGAACTTTAAAAATAGCTTTGGAGAAAATATGAATGTAATTCTTTCCAAATTTTCAAAAGTGATTAATGTGCCCAAGTTAAACAGACTGGAAAAATAAAATAGAAAAAATCTACCCCAGAATCCATGATTAACACCCGAAGTAGAATAGTTCAATGCTCTGAAGGTTTACTGCCAGCAATGAGGCACAACAGTTTTCACAGCCACTTCAATGCCTCCCAATCCTGGGGGTGTCTGTATTCTACTTGGATGCACCTTGCACTGTTATTGATTTGTATAGTTGAAGCTCATTCACATATTCTACCAATCCTTGCTTCTCTGTAGTATTTTTCCACAAGGTAATCTTTGGTGTCGCCTACTCCTCCCATCACTCCTACATTTACTAGTTCGCTCTGCTATCTCTGACGTGTAATACTTCTCTAAAGAATGGACTTGCAGGGCTTCCCTGGTAGCGTAGGCAGTTGAGCGCCACACTGTGAAGCTGTCTGCAGCCTCTGCAGTGCAAGTTTGATCCCAGCCAGCCAGGGAAAAGCCCAAATGGTGCAGCAGACTTCTGTCTCGCCCATGGCTCCCCTCAGCAGTGTTTTTTGGTCCATCTGTCTGTTCTGTTCCCTGTTCTGTTTCTGGTGAATCCTCTCACCTTCCTGCACCTCTCGCCTTTACCCCAGCTCTTGTATAAAAATAAATAAATCTTTAAAAATAAAAGTGATGATGTAGCTACAATAAAAGTGGCATTTAAACACAGTCATTTTTTTATTAGTCATGGTATTTCACCCATGATGAAGTCTAAGTTTCATACAACCATAATTTGGAACAGAAGTAAATGTTGCTTTTCTAATTTTTTTACTAAGTAGAAGTAGGCAGATACAAGGAATATTGAACAAATATGATAATGTGAAGACCTAAACCCTAGTCCATTTCAGTGATTCACAAAGAGATTAACAAATAGAATTCTCTTGATTAAGGTATTCTGTTTTATTGTTCAATAAATCACTTTACAAAGATTTCTTTACTTTTTAAGATGCATTATATTTTATTGCGGCAACATTGGTTTACACACTATATGATTCTGAGGTATAGTTTCACACCTCTTCAGATAGCTGTTACCACACCACATTTGCCACCAAAGCATCCATAATACTCCACATAGTCCACTGGGCCTCCTCCCCCTTGTCTGGCATTGAGTGTGGTGTAAATGTGGTGACCTGTTAGTCCTGCTGGTCCATGGCTCTGTCATACACTGTTCTTGCTGTTTCTTTTGGCTTTCTGTGGTCTAACTCTGTCTGATCACGTGTCCCATTCTGTCCACCTCACATTAGCCTCTGCCTTACACAGAGTTCTCTCTCCTAGATACAATTTTAGTGATTCCCTTGATGATGATCCGGGTCTAGTTTCACAATGTAGACCCAGATGGACTCAAAGATAACTCTACAGTGGTATTTATCCCAGAACGATTTAAAGACACTTCTATCAGCTACATTGCGAGGGAGACTTGTAAAATACCTGAGTAGATTGAATCAGAACTTCTGGGGAATGGGGTCCTGGAACCTACACTTTAACAAGTGTCCTTATTGATTCTAACATGGCCAAAGTTTTACAAGTATTACCCTAAGTTGAATGTGATCTCTGGGTATCTGCATCCTTTCTGCCATCTTCTGCAATGATTCCCTTGCCTGTAAGGACTCCCTGAGTTTACCACTGCTCTGTTCCATTCGTGTGTTGAACTGCAGGTTGTTTGTATTGCTTGGGCCTTTTAGAAAATCGTACACTGTGACTGCCTGCCCTTTGCAATCACAAATGTAATTTCCCCTTTATTTCATGTATAACCTAAGTTTCCCCAAAGCCTCATCAGTTTGCGGGTACAAATAAAGCCACTTAATGTTTATAACCTAAATTTCACTGACTCATACCCACACCTACATATAATACAAGACCTCAATTCTCTGCAAAGTTCACTGTATTTCTGGGAGATCTTGGAGGTGACTTATGGATGCTCTCAGCCCTGCTTCTCTGTGCCATGTGCTAGTTGACATGCATTGCTTTTGGAGTCACTTAGGCTATGCCTCTGTGTCTCTAAGTGGGTGGCCTTCCTGCAGATGCTGAGCTGTATGGCCAAGACTGGGTGTTTCTCTCTGTGCTCCCATGGCTGCAAACCCTTAGGACCTGGGAGTGGTACTGCATCTCCAGGCATCTTGACTGGGATAGAGTCATTCTGTGCTTGTCATAGAAGCAGAAGGATGCCATTTGCCTTAATCTGTGTTGTATTTTTTCCACCTAGGCAACACTTTTACTTCCCTGGGGCTCCAAAATTTATTTCATTTAATTTATGCATGCAGCTCCCCTCTCCAACATCCCAAACACTATCTATGTACAGCCCAATCACTTCCCAGGAAGCCCATGAATACACCATATGTCCCAAACAAAACTGCTATGAAAAATATACTCTTTATAGACCCTTTCACCAGTTCATCACACATGCTCAGCCATGTCTCAATCACTGAAGTTCATTTTTAAACTAATGGAATACTACTCAGCAATGAAAAAGAGAAACTCATGCCATTTGCAGCAACAGACAGAATTGAAAGGGATTATGCTAAGAGAAATAAGCCCGAAAGAGAAAGATAAATACCAGATGGTTTCACTTGTGTGTGGAATACAGAGAAACCAAACAGAGGGTCAGAAAAGACAAATTCTTGAAAGCTTATCATAGATCTGAGACATTCAGGAAGCAGGAGAGGAGATGGGGGAGGGGGAGAATGGGGGGAGAACCTAATGGACTATGGTGGAGGAGTATATGTGCTTTGTTGGTGGGAGGGATACTGTGACCACATCCCTAGGGAGAAACCCTATACTCGCCACCGGCGAGGGTCCCACATGGCATGCAGACCTCTCCTGCCATGTCCACTGCTCCCCTCAGCAGTGTATTTTGTCAGTCTGCCTGTTCTGTTCCCCGCTCTGGCTTTGGTGAATTCTCTCACCCTCCCGCACTTCTGACTGTACCCAGTGCTTGTATAAATAAATAAATAAATCTTTATAAAAAGGAGTTAACAAGGATGTAAAACAATGATACTTTAAAGAAAACAAACAACGCAGGTTTGATCTCTCCTCTCCCACTACCCAACATATGCATGGGCATTAAGTTTCTGCTTCCAATGATCCCATTTTGAGAGCCACCAAAGAGAATCGTTGGAAAGAGATTTGAACAAAATTTAGACTGTAGTACAAGCTGTCAGTGTGAGAACCCAAAGAGTACTAACCCTGAAAAATTTTTTTTCCCCTACAAGAGGACATCTGATATTTAATATAAAAGAGAAGCAGAGAACTAAACCACAAGCAGGAATTCAGCATTCTAAATGGAATACATTCTCCCCTACCTTCCTCCTCCTTTACCATACAATGCCAGCTGTCACCAAAAGCTGTTTCCAAACCAATTACCATTACTTTATCAGAAAAGAGGATAAAATCTTAACAAAGGAACAGATGACTGGATGCCATTGGTTCTTCTGACTCTGGAACTGCTTTAGAAAGGAAGTTACATCTTTGCAGAATTATTATTATCAATCAGCTTTTATTGCTTCAGCTTTCTTTATTGCATTCGAACACACAAAGTAATGAAAACATATAATAAAGAGAATAAAACACGTAATGCATCACTGTGCAGATATTGCAATCATAGCAAATCCAATGTAAATGCCCTACAGGGAATACTTGAGCCTTCCAATACATTGCTAACAGTTTGCATGATACTATATCACGTTATTTATCTACTAAACCTGTCATGCTCTGCTAAATATCGTGCGACACCAACCCCAAATAGTACGACTCCTTCCCATCCTCCAAACGGAAAGCATATTTCTTTGCTGTCACTGGTTTAATGTTTGCAAAGAGTAGCTCCAGCTCCTGAATAATTAATGCATAACGATTACTAAGCTACGGGTAGTTTACTATTCTAGCCCCTCTGGTCTTTGCAGCGTTGCTTGCTTTAATATGCATTTCGAATTGGAACCAAGAGGTAGTAAAACTCATTAAGATGGCATGGAGCTCAGTCAATAATGATTTACAGAGTTTGGACGCATCCTGGATTTTTCATTCTTGGCTCTCAAGCCCCATCTGCTGCTCATGTTTTGACTTGGTCTCCCTTTTGCAAGTGTTTCTCTGATGGAAGGGTTTCTGCTTTGTTTACATTTACTTTAAAGAGCCAAGACCCAAGAGTTCAGGTCAAGTACTCACTTCCTTTGAGGTATTTCCAAAGCTGCAAAATCACTGGCATTGGTTAAATAGATTTAGATTATTTCTGCCAAATATACACATGCCAAGGAACTCCATGATCTCACATAGGATAAGCAACTTACAAAATATTAAAAAAGGATAATGATCCCAAAGGGGATTCACCGTAAGAATCAGAGATGGAGATTAAAAGATACCTGGGAGAGCTTTAAAGAGAAGGAGCATGAACTTTCTCACAGTGAAAGCAGCAAAAGAGTAACTTGGAGACAGACTGTGCTGTGTACCGTTTGTGGTTTCTGCTCAGTGATGCTGAGCAGATTGGCTCAGCTTTAATGATCCCCCTGTGTTGAAAGCTGTGCCATCCAAAGGCCAAGATGGGTCATTTTAATGGCCTTGCCTGTGAGCTGGAATGATTCAACACTACAGGAATATCAAATGAAGTCACACTGATGGTAGCACAAATCCCCATTGTGTGGGCATTGGAAGGAGAACTGATTGCTTCTAGGAAGACAATCACTCAAAGTTTGTTCTCCTTGGTGCATGATTTGGGGCTGAACATATATAACATATGATAGAAAACTGACCAACATATTTGTGGGATGGTGGTAAATAAAATAGAATGTAAACACCATATCATATTAACCAAAGAGGGCAATATTTTCCTCTCAGAATATGATGCCACTTACATTTTGGAGCCCCTCAGATGTCCCTATTAAATGAAATATTTCAACATTTTACAAACAAATATGTAAATGCCTTGAATCTGGGTCTGTAGCTTGAAAAGTAACTGAATTGGTAGGAGATACTGTTAATTCTTTGAGGTGGTTTGGAAAAGGTCTTTGACTAAGTGGACCCTGGTGACCTACATGTTAGCATAAGTTTAAAAGGTCAAACTTGCTATTTCTTCCTCACCCAGCAGACCAAGCCTTATGTACTGTAATTGGTACTTTGCCCTTTCCAGCTCTTAAATTGTTGCTAGCCCTGGCACAAGGTTAAATAGATGGGACTCTTGTCACTGGTGGAATGGATGAAAGTGAGGCTAAATGTGTGTATTGCTCCATGACTGAGATTGATTCACTAATGAACCATTTGTCAGAGAAGAATGAGGAGGAAGAAAAATATCCAGAGGGTGACCCAAGAAACCCTCACAATATCTTGCATGATTAAATAACAGACCCAATATCAAAACTTCTGAGTCCTTTGGAGAAACATAAGACGAGCTTACACAACAGCATCACTTTCTGTGACAAGATTCCCAAGAGAAGAACCCAGTCGAGTCCGACTCCTCCATGGCTGACCACTTGCAGTGGGACAGCTGGAGACGTTCTTTGTCTAACGGGCTGGCTGCTGTAAGGCATAAATCTTGGGGGTGAGAGGAGTCATGTAAGCTCAGGGGAGACCTCAAAATGCTAAAATGCTTTGATTTGCCTCTTCCAGTTTCAGGTAGCTGCTAGAGATTCTTGGTTTGTGTCTGCATTACTCTAATCTCTGCTTCCATAATTACATTGCTTCCGTGTGTGTATGAGTGTGTGTGTGTAAGCATGTGTGTGTAAGCACCTGTACTTTCTTCTTTTACAGATTCATGATTACATTTTAGATGATCTCTCCATCTCAAAGTCCTTAATCATATCTTCAAAGATCCTTTCTCATAAAATTTATAGGTTCCAGGGATTAGGTCTTTGGAAGGCCATTATTCTGCCTACCACCCCTGATCTACTGTACTCCAGTTATTTCACCTGTAAAATGGAAATAATTATTCTCAACTCACAGGATATTACAAGATTAATTCAATAACATATGTGAGAAAGCCTTACAAATGTTAGCATGTTGTACATAGTTGATGTTTAAAGATCTTGTTCAACTTCTTAGACTATCACAGCTGTGATGTGCATCCTACAGCACTGTGGCAAGATGTGGCATGCAGCCTGTGTTTTCTAAAATGGGTAGGATAATCTAAAGTTGAAAATCATAAGAACCTCACTTTGCATTCAGTTCAAAGATTACAGGCCTATTCTTTGCTAGATACTCTGCTGAGGACTGAAATGACAAGAGTTTAAAAGTCCTTATCTTGGGGGATTCCTTTCCTGACCCATTTCATTTAGTATGGACTGACATATAAAGTTTGAGTATACTGTGATGGGTAGCATGGTGGGGCGAGTCAAAGGTGCTGTGTAGTGCTGGCCATGCAGGAGACCGGGGAGGGATTCTCATCTTCATGGGGGGTGGTATCAAGGAAAACTCAGCCCCACTCAGTTGCTTTGTAGTCACAAGCTAAATAAATAAATCATTTCTATGCTCTTTGGCTTCTGAATTTTAGAATGGAATGGATGGTAATATTGTAGAATGAGATAAAAATGTAGAATGCAATAAAAATATGAATTTTCCTACTTTTTTCCCAAAGCTGGAAGGTCATAGAGAGTGGTGTCAGAAGATGCCTTTCAATTTAGCACAAAGAACATGGAAAGATCTTAATTTTCTCCCACTTCCTAATTTAAACAATTCGGAATCCTTAATAATCAAACCAAATTATGAAATACACAGTGACAGCTGGTGGATTTGATAGAGCTGGCCCTGGAACTAGATTTGCAATTCTGTCATGTTGATGGGGGGAGAAGATGTTGATCAGTATGTTCCTCATTCATTATAATGTTACCAAGGGCTACTGCCTCATAATTTCCTGTCAGCTCCCTTGTTCAGCCTGCAATGGAGGTAGACATGGGAATGTGTCATTCATGCCTGTTGGGAATAAATGCTGTTTCCACTACTAAGTAATTATTTGAGAGTCGACAATTGTAGTTCTGGTTTCAGAGAAGTTGATTAAATATGGGATCCTATTTGGAGAAACAAGGCATATTTGTCAAAAGATAAAAATTCCTAGTAGTATGTTCCAAAGTAGCAAGTGAGCAGCCCAGTCAAGGAGTTATAAAGACATTTGCAAGAAAATGGTGTTTGAGGAAGCTTTTATTGAAGAGGTGGTCCAGACCTGAGCTTAGAATGTTGACAGGACAGAGTTGGGAAGAGCAGCACTAGCAAGGGGTAGAAGCAGGAAGGTGCCGATGTGTTTTTGACACAGGATTTGCAGCCATAGGGATAAAGTAGTATGACTAGAGCCACTTGATTGTAAAAATTTTAATTTGGATAGAAAGTTCAGCTTAGATTCAATTATTTATTCACATATACAGTCAGATTTTTTCCCCTTATTTTTGCATAGAAGAATTGGGGTAGGCCAGAGGTATAGGTGAGAGGATTCAGAGACAGAGGGGAGCAGGACAGGCAGATCTACTGAAATACATTGCTAAGGAGAGGAATGATTCAGGAGAGGTTTGCTGCACCATGTGTGGGTTAGCGTCCTGGCCTGGGATCAAACTCAAGCTGTAGCAGTGATAGCACTGAGACTTAACCCCTAGGCCACCAGGGAGGCCCCACATTCATCAGCTTTTTATTGAGAATATACTGTGTGCTGGCCTTGATCCTGAGGTAAAGATATTTATATTTTGTAATGTTGTCACTAAGAATATTTTTGGACATTGGAGTAAAATACTAAAAATCATGATTTGAGAAGGTTCATTTGACAGCCTTGTGTGAAGAGGATAGAATGGAGAGATACTGAAAATGCAGAGATGACTTAGGAAACAACTGCAGGTGAGGAACTTAGGCAAGTGAGGTAACCTAAGGAGTAAATAACAAGGGATTATTATGGAGGTGGGCAGAGTGACTATTCTTTTTGTATTTTCTTACATTTTTATTTTTCTACTAGATACTGAGTACCTCAACATCATGCTATATTTACTGTGTCTAGACCCCAAATTCTGTGCAGATATGCCTGATGCATAAGTTCAATAAATGTTTGTTGACGTTCTGTTTATTAAAAATGGATTGGATAGGTGACATTGGGAAAGAAGAATCAAAGAAGAGTGGGAAAGAGACACAATATTTAGGTGAAATATGTAACATAATAGATAATAGAGCAGTGAAGAAAAATATGAATTGTTGGGAGGAGAGAATTGGACTTTAGGTGGAGAATTCAAGTAGGGTTTTTTCTTTTATAAGGTAACATTTTTTATTTTTTTTTAAAGATTTATTTTATTTGTTTATACAAGCACTGGGTACAGTCAGAAGCGTGGGAAGATGAGAGAATTCACTGGAGCCAGAGTGGGGAACAGAACAGGCAGACCGACAAAATATACTGCTGAGGGTTGCAGCGGTCATGGCAGGAGAGGTCTGCGCGCCATGTGGGACCCTCGCCCAGGGATTGAACCGGTGCTACAGAGGCTGCAGGCAGCTTTGCAGCCCAGCGCTCAACTGCTGTGCCACTGGGGGAGGCCCAATAAGGTAACATTTAAGCAAAGGCCTGAAGGAGGCGAGAAACATCAGCCTTGTTAATATCTGGGGTAAGAACATTGAGGGCAGAAGGAACAGGAAGTACAAAGATTTTAAGGATTCACAATACATTTCCTTCCACTAAGGAAGTTTAGGGATCAGTACCAACTAGGGGCTATTGGTAGCAGACTTCAATAAGTAAATGAAAACCAAGGGCAGCAGGAAAGGTTTCATCAAGATAGTACTGCAGTCATCAGTTGGGAAGCTGTGCCATACTTACTAGGTGATTTACGTTAAAAATACTAGTCCAGTGCTCAAGGGGGATGACTGACGCAGCTGTTTTGAAGAACAATATGGTGCTACTTAGTCAAATCATAGATCGAGACCTAGATATAGGTGAAGACATATGAACCCTATGACACTAATTCTGCTTTGAGTATATACTCCAAAGAAGCCATCACACTGGTCCATAAGGTGATATATGAAGATTTTAGTTCCAAATCTTAGAGGAAATCTGGTTGCTCATCACTAGAAGGTCATGAAGGGATTACTCTGCAACGATTAGAAACAATAGACTAGATAACAGTGTTTGGTGAAAAAAAATGAAAGTGAAAAACATAGATTGAACTCTAACACAGTAACATTTGTGGAAATTTAAAATATATCAACATAAAATACAAGGAAAAATGAATGGATATACTTTGAATGAATATTGCTTATTGAGGGGAGAAGGGCACTGGGACTGGGAATGAGCATGCTAAGCAACAAATAAGACATATAAACTGAAAAGCTACCTTTCCTGCATCCTTATAGATATTGAATTATGAAGAGTCTCTGTAATATTGCAGTGATCAGAGATGATTGCATTGTGGTTCTGGTTCAGGAGGTGTAGCTGGATTGTAAATATCAGAGAGCAGCAGAAGAGTCAAGTTGTTTTGCTTCTATATCAAACTACTGTGGGATTGGTGTCTTCGCTTCTAGATGATATGTGACAGTGCTTTGACCAGCGTGTTCTCTCTGGAGAACACAGCCATTTCTTTCTGACACCTGGGAACCAGCATGATTATTTGTTTTGAGAGATGATGTGCTATTGGCAAAATCTGTTGTAGTCTCTTCTAAGTAGTGTTTAAAATTTAAATGCAAATGGAGGAAGAGCCATGTGTTGGACAGTCACTGTGAGGAAGTATAAGGTTTTTTTTCCACCCATATTTTTGTGCTACTCTAAACAGCCTGAACTGTTTTTATTCATCATTCCTCATGGTATCCTAGGCAGGTGTAACTGCCACACAGCAAAAGATGAACTCAACAGGGTGCAATCATAAAATAGCTTTATGTTTCCTCTCGTGGCCCTCTCAAACCAACTCTGTGCTTGCTTAAGTCCCATAGATTTTCCAGTAACTCTTAGATTATAAAAAGTCCTCAATCACTTCAAGTCACAAGAATAGTCTCAGTTCAACAACTTAAAGGTGCAGTCTAGTTTAGTAATACAAACTCTGAACTTCACTTAAAGTTTGTGATTCTGCCTCCCCCAGCTTGACACTGCTGCTTCTGGCTGGGAAGAGAAACCTAGGAAGGTAGGGCAGAAGGAGTTTCCATATTTTTCACTTCAGGCTTCATCTTCACATACCCCTTACACTACCATATTCAACTGCCTCTTCTGGAGACAGGACAAAGATGTAAGGGATAGGAAGTTGTTTCTCAAAGAAAAAGATGTTATCTGGCATTGCAGAAAATTCCCATGCGACTTCAACTTTTATATGGCATAGAAAAATAAATTCTTACAAAGCCTTTCCTTAAAATGATGTTCATGTAACATTGTTGCCAACTACTGGAAGAGAATGCATAAAAATTAAGTCATGTGTTTTTTCTTCAATAGTGAGAAAATTATCCTAAATAAAAAGTTTAAACAGAATTTGCAGCACCCTAGGAGTTAATATACCATGACCATGTGAAATGTATCTGAGGATAAATAGCTGGTTTGATAAACAAATATACATCTTAACAGAGTTCATCATATAAACTGATATGGGAAAACAAATGATAATAAAGATACTAGCTTGACATTTGACAAGATTTGATATCCTTTCTAGATTTAAAAATTAAATTTACAGGAAAACATACATCCTTCTTTAACCTGATAAAAAAAGTGCTCATTCCAACCCATAAAATAGCATCATACTAGTGATCTTTAGAAATATTTCTCTTAAAGTCAGATATAAGAAGAGATAGCTCCCTAACTTGATTATTATTTACTCTTTAGACTGAGGAACTAGCTGATCCAAATAAGCAAAAGAAAAATACATTGGAAAAGAGGTAAAAATCTTTGTATATAATATGATTTCTGTGAAATCAAAGATCAATTGCAAAACTGAAATGAACAATTGGATACTTGAGGAAGATGGTTGTTTCAAAGTTAATATACATAAATATTTAACATCTATATGGACAACAGACAACTAGATAATAATGATGACCTCATTTAGAAAAGCAATAGCAAGATAAATTTCTCAGAATGAACTCATTCTATATAGAGAAAACCTTCTTAAGACTTCTGAGGGACATAAAAATGATGACTTTAACAAATGAAAGGTATGCAATAATCTTGAAGAAAAAACTGCTATATCATAGTACTTGCCAAGGTAAACTATACATTTAGTGCAATTCCAAAAAATATTAGTAGGGAGTCATCGGAACTAGATAAGCTGATACTTCTCTCCTTCAATGTTATTGTCCAAAATTTAATCTCAATTTTTAATCACATATGTTAGTCTTTTTGTTGTGCTTTTACATAGTTAATGATGGTTTAGATTCAGTCATATCCTTTACAAGTTTTCTGCCAGCATTTCTTTTACATGGCAAACCTTCAATATAGTAGCATGGTCTTTTATCTTAATTATAATCTTTAGAATTTCTGTCAGAGAGTGTCTGCTGGTAATAAGTTCTTTTGAAGCCTAGAAAGTGTTTTTCTGTTTCTAGGAGGTAATATATTAGGGCAACAGATTTTTTTCTTGGCATGTCAATATTAACATTTTTTCTTCTGGTTTCTTTTTTTGCTGTTGAGAAGTAAGGTCATTGCCCATACGCAGAGCAATGGGCTGCATGATGAGGTTTGGAGACCCCCAAATTCCCATTACC
The DNA here is from genome assembly GCF_964194135.1 of Talpa europaea. NCBI lineage: Eukaryota > Metazoa > Chordata > Mammalia > Eulipotyphla > Talpidae > Talpa > Talpa europaea. Next base: position 98,632,079 of record NC_140072.1, read on the forward strand.
CAGTGGCGGTGCAGCTGTCCTAACTTCAGACCTTTTTATGTTGGCCACAGTCTCATACTTCTTATTTTTACCATGTCTCTGGATAGCTTCATTTCCCTTTCTGCTATTTAATCCTGTATTGCTTGGTTCATCACGGCCCCTAAGCAAAGTCTACTGCCAATTTTGCCAATAAAAGGTCACAGAGTGACTAACATAGATACCAAATGAAAAGTGATGAAAGGTCTACAAAAGTGGAAAATCAGCACTGGTCTTTGCTTCCCAGTAAGGCTTGTCCCAGGCCATCGTAGCTGCGATCTTGAAGATCTTAAAGAACGAGAACAAAGTGATGGAAGATGCTAAAAGATCTGCTTCTATTGAAAGCACAAAGACCAGGTCCAATTTATTCATAGGTCTCTTTTACTAGCAGGGGATGTTCCTTTGGTGATTTGCAGGTTACTCTCTTTTGGTAATCCCTGGACTTCAGTGATTAATGATAGTCTGGTTTTTATTATAATTTTTTTAATTATTACTAAACATTCTTGTTTACTTTGTCACATTATAGTGTCTCCTCTCAGGTGTGGTCACCATAGTTTTCCACCACCAAAGTGCCCACAGCCTACCACACTCTCCTCCCGCTTACCTCCTACTCTCTCCCTCTCTTACTCTCTTATCTCCTACTCTCTTATCTCCCTCCTTCTCCTGAGTGTCTTCTATCTGCCTTCTGCTTTCAAGGGTCAGTCTTACAGTCTGTCTTTTATCTTTTGTTTGGATTCCACATATAAATGAAACCACCCTGTATTTCTCTTTCTCCTCTGTGCTTACTTTGTCTAGAATAATCCCTTCCAGTTCCATTCACATTGCCACAAATGGCATGGTTTATCTTTTTTGATGGCTGATTTAACATTCCCTGTGCATTTACACCACATCTTTTTGATTTTTTCATCTGTTCTGGGGCATTAAGCTTGTTTCCACATCTTAGTTATTGTAAATAGTACTGCAATAAAGATAGGGGTTCAGGTTTCCTTTTGAATTAGTGGTTTTGTGCTCTTTGGATAGATACCTAGAAGTGAATTGTTGGTGATATGGTAAATCCATTTTTAGTCTTTTGAGAAATCTCCACACTTCTTTCCAGAGAAGCTGGACCAGTCAACATTCCCATCAAGCGTATGAAGTTTCCATTTTCTCCACACCCTTGCCAGCAGTTATTGGGGTTTTTTTGATATGAGCCATTCTGTAAGGTGGTATCTCATTGTGGTTTTGATTTGCATTTCCCTGATAGGTGATGGTGAACATTTTTTCATCACGCATGATTATCTCTCCTTACAACTGCTCATCTTCTCAACTGTATCTTGTAACAGCAAGTTCTGCAAGGGAAAGCAGCTCTAGATATGCGTCTCACTCTGGAGTTTTCTATTTCCTCCAGAACTTGCTGTTAATTGCTTATTGCTTTGTTATTTCACTGAGCATGTCAAGCATATTTTTGTTATGGATTTCCAGATTTTTTAGTTATTTTCAGTAAAAGAGTTGGTTCTAATTGTCTGGCATGCTAATAGCAAATGGAGGGATACTTATTGTTGTTAACAATTGTTTCTAGATTTTCCATAAATATTGGTGGCCACCTGAAAGAAGTAGACAAAGCATACTACTGATTACTAACTACTGATTACTTCAAGTACATATTTTCTTTGCCTAGCCATATATATTTATATATATGATTAATTTATACATATTACTATTTTAAATATATGCCAAATATGATTTTAATACTTATTTAAAAATTACTATTCCCTTGACAACTGAGTCAGTTGTAGAATGTTTTTGTTGCTGTTGAAATTACAACTAATAGAAAGGTAGTGAAAGGCACAATAGTGTTACTGTTGTGAACCATCTGAAAACAATCATTAATAATGATTCTTCCACAGAGGTTTGTTAGGTCTCTTTTGGTCATAGCTATAAAGATGAAGAGTGATTTGACCCACCTGCAAAGTTCCCTGTCAGTTCTACTGGGATTTGAAGGATATAAATATGAACAAACAGGTAGTGACTTTCCCCAGAAGGATTCACAGGCCTCCAATAGCTAAGCTACTTCAGGGAGCCATGAAATCTCAAACTTATAACCTAGTCAAAAAGAGAAATAAGCCCTCAGCTAGTCAGAAAGAGAAATAAGCCCTCAACTAGTCAGAAAGAGAAATAAGCCCTCAACTAGTCAGAAAGAGAAATAAGCCCTCAACTAGTCAGAAAGAGGAAATAAGCCCTCCACTCTGGTTAGTTCCTTAACTCCCACCAGGCCCCTGGAGTTGAGTTTAATGCGAGGTCTCTGCTCAAGTCTTCCTGGGAGAATCCTCAGCCTTGGAGCAACCACAGGCTGCCAGTCCAACCATGGCCTCTCTCTTTTTCTATAGTGGGAGATGTTCTGTGGCACCTTCTTCCCACAACCCTCCTTTCCTCTGTGAGTCCACATTTCTGGTTCTGGCTCTTCAACTTTTGAGGAAATACGAAGAGCACTGGAATGAGTTCTTTTTCAAGAATATGATAATGACAGTGATAACAATGATATAGTGATAGCAATGATAATGACAATTGCAGCTGGAATAATTTACTGAATGCTTATTAAATGGCAGCCATAACACCCAATGCTTTATATGTATACTGCTTCATTTAAATTCCTTCAAAAAAATCTTATAAACAGATTTCATCTCCTATAACATCTGTGAAAATTGATATTTAGAAATGTAACTTGCCCATGGGTCGTATCATTAGCAGGTAGCAGTTCTAGGATTTTCACCTTGTAAAGGTTCTTTTTATTACTTTGGCACATTTTTTAAATGAAAATAATGTATATATGCTTAGATTTGGTTTTGCAATAGTCCATACAATGTACTAACAATAAACACAGTATTGTTTTTAATTTATTTAAAATCTGTAAGTCCAACTGGTAAAGATAATTTTGAAATTTTGACATCCATAATTGTAAAACTATTTCTTCTCTGCCACTAACTAGCTGCTGAAACTTGAGAAAATTACATGACATTTCTGTAGGTCTGTTTCTCAACTGTATAATGAAAGGATTAGGTTAAGATTATCTCAGACTCCTTGAGGTCAAAGGCTTTTTGTATTCTTAAAAATATCATGTCATTCAAATGGCTTTTTAATTGAAGTAACATTGGCTTACAGCACTGTATATGATTTAGAGGAATAATAAGTTCATATCTCTTCAAATATGTTACCACAATATACCCACTACCAAAACAAATGACTTTAAAAACACAATTTACAAAAGTTATTTTGTGAACTCAAATAGAACTTTTCCCTTTATTTTTAAATCATCTCTGGTTTGTTTTATTTTTTATTTATTTTTTAAAGGAAGCTTTTTTTTTTTGAAAGATTTATTTATTTATTTATACAAGCACTGGGTACAGTCAGAAGCGTGGGAGGGTGACAGAATTCACCAGAGCCAGAGCGGAGAGCAGAACAGGCAGAAGGACCGAAGTACACTGCTGAGGGGAGCAGCAGGCGGCAGGAGAGGTCTGTACCCATGTGGGACCCTTGCCCAGCGACCGGGGATTGAACCGGTGCTGCAGAGGCTACGGGCATCTCTGCAACCCAGTGCTCAACCGCTGTGCCACTGGGGAGGCCCTCTGGTTTGTTTTAAAGGAGCTATAAATTTTCTTAGATATAAAAAGGTAGATTTATACATTGAGAAAAATGTGTGGCAAACAATTAGCAGCTTTCCTTCTATCTATCTGCCTAGTGTGCTATCTAGCTCATTCGTAGAAATTAATTTACTTATTTTTGATAGGCATTAAAAATATACAAAAATAGACACCTTAGGTTATGCAGTGTATTGATTTAATACATTGCAGTGTGATTACCACCATAGCATTAGATCACAATTCCATCACACCACTTTTATTTTATTTCTGTGATGTGAACATAAAAGATCACCCACCCTCTTGATAACTTAAGTATATAATACAGTATCCTTAACTATAAACAACGCTGTGCATTAGATCTCTGGGACTTACTCATTGTGTGCTTTGACCAACATCTCTTCAATTCCCCCATATCCTTCCCCTGTCATTACTATTACAGTCTTTGTTAATAACAACTGATGGACAATGGGCCTCGCTATAAATTCTCATTTCATTATCACACAGAAAAGATATGAACATGGGCCTCCCCGGTGGCACAGCGGTTGAGCGCTGGGTTGCGAGGCTGCCCGCAGCCTCTGCAGCGCCGGTTCGATCCCCGGCTGCTCCCCGGCCACCGGAGGAGGGTCCCACATGGCGCACAGACCTCTCCTGCAGCCCGCTGCTCCCCTCAGCAGTGTACTTCGGTCCTTCTGCCTGCTCTGCTCCCCACTCTGGCTCTGGTGAATTCTCTCACCCTCCCTGCGCTTCTGACTGTACCCAGTGCTTGTATGCATGTATGTATAAATCAGTTAATCAATCAATCAATAAATAAATCTTTAAAAAAAAGATATGAACACGTGCCACAGCACTACTGTCCAATGAAATAGAAAGGGATAGCTTCTGGGAAGTGTCTGCTTTTGAGACTCAGATCACTCCCGTTCTTCCTTCTTCCTACTAGGATAATGACACAAGGCTTACAGGGGCAGCTCTCTCTTCCAACAAAGTAGACAAAGTCACAGCTAAGGGTGACAAGGTACAAAGAGAAGAAGCTGGGTCCCTGGTGGCACCATGGACATTATGGACAATCTCCTTCTAGAGTTTTCCGTTACATGAGTGGCTCAACTACAATATTTTATGCCTCCAATAGTAATTTTCTTCCAAGTATGTTCATAACTGATAGAGCAAGAACTGATCTTAGTGTGCAACAGCTGAGTGAGATATAAGGCATGTTCTTTTTGCCTTCAATTTTATTATTTTTTTAATTTTTTTAAAAGATTTATTTATACAAGGACCAGGGTACAGGAGGGTACAAGCAGGAGGGCGATAGGATTCACCAGAGATAGAGCAGGGAGCAGAACAGGTAGATTGACTGAAACACACTGCTGAGGGGAGCAGCGGGCTAGACAGGAGAGGTCTGCGGCGCCATGTGGGATACACAGGGAATACAACCCTATGTTTGTTTTTGGTTTTAGGACTCAATGTTCTCCCAGGTCCAGAAGTTTTTGTTTTATCCTGTTCAAACAATTTCTGTAACTCCTCTCCCTGTAGAAGGGACTCACCTTAATTCTCAAGATAATAGGAAATATTTGTATGCTGCCCCAGTGATAAGGATAAGGAAACTGAAGCATGGAGTCAGAGGCTAAATTCACCCAACTAGTAGGTAGAAGAGGCAGGATTTGGGCACAGATGGCCTAGCTGCAGTCCCTGTTCCTAATCAATGTTTGGTGCTTCTCTGCCGTGCCACACATCTCCTCATTTCTACTCACCCCTTGTTATTGGATAAATACATTCCAATTTTTGAAAATACAGTATTGGGGGCCTCCCCTGGTGGCGCAGGCGGTTGAGTGCAGCTCTGAGAAGCTGTCCGCAGCCTCTGCAGCGCAGGTTTAATCCCTGGCTGGCTGGCGAGAATCCCACTTGGTGTGGCAGTCCTCTCCTGACTCGCCAGCTGCTCCCCTCGGCAGTGTTGTTAGGGGGAAAGGATGTCCTGAGATAATCTCATACAGGCTTTGTGGACTCCACCCCCACTCCAGACTAAAGCCATCAGGACATTGGGAAAGACAAATCCCATCACCACCAAGGGGAGGGTGGCTGGGACCTGAGGGTGGAGTTGGGCAGCCAGGTTGGAGATAAAAACCAAACACGTGGGCCTTGCTCGCTCTCTGGCTCGCGATCGCTCGCCTCCTGGCTTCACCGCTCCTGGCTGGCGGCCAACTCTGAGAGCGCCATTTTGGGATTCCTGATCGGCGGATCGGGTAGGACTCATTTAAAACTTTGTCTCCCACTTTTCTCCCAGAGCTGTACATTTCCTCATTTCCCCTTCCCTTGTAAATAAACCTTTTATTAACCTTCCACGTGTGCCTGCAGTAGAGCATTGATAAGTCCTTTTAAGCGGGCGGGTGAGGACCCACAGTCAGGCACCCCGTTTTGTATCGGGGTTGCTCTACAACAGTGTGTTTGGGTCAGTCTGCCTGTTCTGCTCCCCACTCTGTCTCTGGTGAATCCTCTAACCCTCCCACGCATCTGGCCTATACCCTGGTTCTTGTATGCATGAATAAATCTTTAAAAAAAAAAAAAAGAGAAAGAAAATACAATACTGATCTCCTTTCCCTGAATGCAATGAGGGAAGGCATATTAAATCCCAGTCAGTATTTTTCTTAATAACTCAGTCTGTTATATACCCAATGAAAAAGAATATGTTCATTTCAAACCTACATTAACTTAAGCTCCCTGTGTCTTAGTTTTCTCAAATTAAATTGGAGATCATCATTCAACTAGGACTTTGCCTCTCTATTTTACCTCATCAATATTCAGTGACAGGATAAAGGTATTGTCTAAGAAGGTGTTTGAAATCTTCAGGGGAAAAAAAGTGATATTATAACAAAAAAATTGATACAACAGCAGATATCATAATAGGTAAAATGAATTTCAGCTTTGGTATCCCTAGGTACTCCCGATTCAGTTCTTACTAAAATATATTTTAGTCTAGAAGAAAATAGGGACCCTGCCAACTGTTATTAATGCTCACTTGCCTTTTAATTGAGCCTCACTCTTGGAAAATGTCATAAGTATCTGGGGAAATATAATGCATTCAGCAGAAGAATAAATCTCTTTTTGAGAGAGTTAGACCAGGGTTTTTTTTTTTTTCCCACTTATCAGTCATTCCACAATCTTTCTGGTTTATCAGCTCCTTTTTCTCTGCTAAGCATTGACGGTAATGCATACATTTGCCTTTTCCAGTAAATCATCCTTTTATAATTTGGCTTTCTTTCAATCTCAGATTCCCATCAGAAGGGCTTTACCTCGAGGCATATTGCAACCAATTTCCCCCGTAATTAATGCCATATCTGCCTCAGAGTCCATTTCAACTCCCAAATGAAAATTGATGAGGCAGCCAACCACAAATAAGGATCACATACCACTGATTAAACTATCAGTCTAGTTTCCAGGCTATCACGTTATAGTGCTGAATCATAACCGGAGGGTGAGTTTTCTGGTGTTTTGCAATGTATATTGCTCATAGTAAGTGTCCATAAATTGCCATTAGCAGACTAGGAGAGGGATTTTATATGACCCCTATCAAATTCTACCAGAAAGACTAATGATAAAAGAGGTTTGTGTTCCAGGGACTGCGGTTCCATAGCACATGAAAAAAAAAAAAAATTTGTCTAGACTTGATAAAATAAACCACAAACTGCAATAAAAATAGCCAGGTGAAGAAAAACTATCCATTGAAAGTATCTTTTCTTTTTCGGGTAGACTGTAAATGGTTGAATCAGGTAACTGCATATTTCCTGGGGTACATGAAGATGAAATCCTCTACCCACCAGCCTTCAAGCCAGACATTGGGTGGAAGTGGGATTGGGGGTTGGTATAGGAGGCCACTATCACCAAATGGTCATAAGAATTCATTCCCTGGGCCTCCCCAGTGGCGCAGCAGTTGAGCGCTGAGTTGCGAAGCTGCCCGCAGCCTCTGCAGCACCGGTTCGATCCCTGGCCATCGGAGGAGGGTCCCACATGGTGCGCAGACCTCTCCTGCTGCCCGCTGCTCCCCTCAGCAGTGTATTTCGTCCGTCTGCCTGTTCTGTTCCCTGCTCTGGCTCTGGTGAATTCTCTCACCCTCCCGTGCTTCTGACTATACCCAGTGCTTGTATAAATAAATAAATCTAAAAAAAAAAAAAAAGAATGCATTCCCTTATTCTCTCATGCAACATTTTTTTACCCAGTGTCCCAGTACCATGTGAAGAATGGGAACACACAAGACATCAGCTCTATCCTTGTGGAGCTGATATTTTCATGTTGGGGGGTAGCAGGTGACAGAAGTAAACAGCTAACTCAATACGGGGTTAGTAAATGCTAAAATAGAAGCAAGCATGAGTCAAACACATCTGTCTGCACATGAGGCACTAGCCAAATATGCAGGGGTGTGTGTGTGTGTATGTACACTTCTTGAGAGAGGACACAACAGTTCCTAGACTGTCAGATTAAGAATTGGGACAGAATAGGGCATTTGAGGCAGTGGAAGCAATTTCAGCCAAATGTGGTATGGAGAGAGACCATGACTTGTTCGGTGACTTTGAAAAGTTAAGTAACTAGAAAAAAAAGGTGTGGAGACAGTTTGTGGAGAAAAAGGCTAGAGGAAGACTGCTGGGTGTTCACCCCCCAAATATTTGTCCATCAGTGGGAGGGGGCAGATACGAGTGCAATTACAGAAATATATATGTGCGTGAGTATGTAAGCACATGTGTACATAAATGCATTACATATTTCATTCAGTAATGTTTGCTTGTTATTTGGCAATCCCTTTGTAATATTTTAAGAAAGTAATTAAAAAAATAAGTTCAGAACCACTATATATATGAATACTACCTCACCTTACAAGGACTATTTTTCACATTCAAGCAGAATATTTTATGTCCCAATTTGAATGGTTGGACTTTAGTTAGACTTAACTAGTGATTAGATTTAGCTAGCTTGAGCTCATTAGTTATCAGCAACTAACCCCAAAGTAAAGGTAGAAGTGAGACAAGAAATTCGAGCTTTTTCCTAAGATGGAGTGGTCTGCACTCAGTGGGTATTTAAATCACATTATCTTACCAAGTTAAAAAAGTTCACCTGTCTACCTCTCAGAGACCCAACTACCCTGTCCAATTTCTAGCTGCCTATGACCACTGAGTAGCATGTTATACTAAAGGCTGCCATAGAATCCAGGAGGGCAAGGAAAGGCCTGGGGCACATTTGTCAGGAATGCAGGGCCTCGCAGGGGGCTCAAGGTGTCAAGCACTGCACTATGAAGCCATCTGCAGCCTCTGCAGCAAGAGTTCGATCCCTGGCCAGCCAGGGAGAAATCACATGGGCTGGCCTGAGAAGCTGCTCCCAGCCAATGAGGCGCCAGTTCGATCCCCGGCCAACGGCGAGGGTCCCACATGGTGCAGCAGACCTCTCCTGTCTCGCCCGCTGTTCCCCTCAGCAGTGTGTTTCAGTCAGTCTGCCTGTTCTGTTCCCTGCTCTGTCTCTGGTGAACCCTCTCACCTACTGCACCTCTGGTCTGGACCTCAGCTCTTGTATGCATAAATCTTTAAAAAAAGAAAAAAGAATGCCTTCAGAATCAGTGATACTCAAGACAGCATCCTGCCTCAAAAAAATAAATCAAAGAAAAATACATTTGAACAAATGGCTTAGCACTATTGACCATACTTGCATTTTCTAAGAAGGTGATTTGTTTTCACAATTAATTTTACATAAAAACTTCTAATCTTAAAAATGATAAGCTAATTTTATAACTGTTACAATTATTTGTACGATAACCTACCCAAGCCAAATCCCAAGAGAGGAACACAAATAGAATCAGATGGAGCGATTTGGCTTTGCCCAAGCTCCTCTGAATTATAAATTCCTAAAGAGTTTTGTTGTAGCATGCAGCCCTGTGTGCAATGTTCAGCTTCAAGGACAAAGTATTGGAAGAGATTCAAAGACGGATAGTAAAACTCCCGTGGGCTTCCTTGTGGAAGTGAGCTCACCGCCTGAGAGAACAGCAATGTTGAATCAGCTCTTGCTGAGAACCCTCCATCCCCTCCCTGGGAGAAAGGCTTAGCCCAAGAGTCACTTCCTGACAGACCCTGAGGTGTCAGAAGGGGGTGTTCAGAGAGCAGAGCTATGCTGCATTTTTCCCCATGGACTCCTACTGCTTCTAGTTTGGCCTTCAAACAATTCTAAAAGGAGTTGCCAGGTAGTCGGAAAATATATATATTTGTCTCTGTCACTGGTTCCTGGCGCAGCGCTCCTAAAACCCTTGTATTGCTTAAATCCTTTGTGGACTAGGAGCATCTCTTGTTCCAATATTTGACCTTTGGCCCCAATTCCTGCATAGGGTCCTGAAACTCATCATCCCCTGCATAAGAGTGGCGTTTGTTCTGCTGAGTGACCCTGTCTGGGTTCCTGGATGGGGGCTGGTCACCAGAAAAGTCACACCATGATTAGAAGTTTGGGATTTTCAACCTCACATTCCCATCTTCTCAAGAAGAGAGAACTGGAGATGGAGTTAATGGTGGAGTCAATACCTGTACGATAGCTTCTGGGCTGGTGAACACATGTGTAGTTGTTGGAAGAATGGTGCCCCGGAGCAGGCATGGAAGCTCTGTGCCCTTCACACATACTCCATCTTGCGGCTGATCTGTATTCCTTACCATACCCTTCTATAAAAAACTGGTTAACTGCAAGTCAACTCTTTTCCTGAATTCTTTGAGCTGCTTTAGCAATTTAACCAGACCCAGGAGAAAGTCATGGGAACATTGATTTGTAGCCAGTTGGTCAGAAATGCAGGTAACAGCTTGCACTTGTGATTGGCAGTCTTGTGTGACTAAATCCCTTAATCTCTCGAATATGACTCTATCTCCAGGTAGACTGTCAGAACTGAGTCAAATTGTAGGACACCCAGCAGGTGGCACAGAATTGCTTGGTGTGGAGAAAAACCCACACATCTGCTGTTAGAAGTACGGAATGTAACCTTAGTATTAAAGTAAAGGAGAAACACAGCAGGGATGCTCAGGATCTGGGCACCGATTTGAGAGTAGATTAATGAATGATATCACTGCTTTCTGCAGTGGGAGCCTTCCCAGACACCTGGGGTCCCAGACCACCTGTTGGGAAGGAGAAAGCTGAGCTCTTTACAAGGCTGAGTTTGTTACTGTGTTGAAGAGAGCATCAGGGGCACTGCCAAGTATACAGGTCACAGGATTTTTGTTTTTATGTGTAAACTGCCCTTCATGTATTTGTTCCTCTGTCCAACCAGGTGCTATTGGTTTATTCCTGTTCCTAGTTTTCACAAACACTTAGGTCAGGGGTGGTGAAAACTCTCCATTACAGATAAGTCAGAGTGAGACAAACTGCCCTCCAGAGCAGCTCCAAACTTACACATCTCCTCACACATGTGGGTGCCTCCTACTCATTTACCAGTTGATAACAAACTCATCAAAATGGCCACCACCCACCATCTCCATCTGCTCCATTGTTATGCCCCTTTTGGTAGCCTACAATTCACCTGAAGTATTTTGTTATAGGGCAGCCCCGATACAAAACGGGGTGCCTGACTGTGGGTCCTCACCCGCGCTTAAAAGGACTTATCAATGCTCTACTGCAGGCACATGTGGAAGGGTAATAAAAGGTTTATTTACAAGGGAAGGGGAAATGAGGAAATGTACAGCTCAGAGAAAATAGTGGGAGACAAAGTTTTAAATGAGTCCTACCCAATCCGCCGATCTGGAATCCCAAATGGCACTCAGAGCTGGCCGCCAGCCAGGAGCCATGAAGCCAGGAGGTGAGCGACAGCGAGCCACCCCAAGGCCCACGTGTTTGGTTTTTATACCCAACCTGGCTGCTTAACTCCACCCTCAGGTCCCAGCCACCCTCCCTTTGGTGGTGATGGGATTTGTTTTTCCCAATGTCTTGATGGCTTTAGTCTGGAGTGGGGGTGGAGTCCACAAAGCCTGTATGGGAAGCTCAGGACATCATTTCTCCCCAACAACTTCACTGCTCTACCAAATCATCTCACTCCTATTTCCCTCTAAAATGAAAAAGTCAAAGAAGTTAGCAAAGGTTTCAAAAGAAGTCACCCAGTTCTTAATGTTTATAGTCAGCAGGGTTTTTATAGTCAGCAGGGTTTTTATAGTCAGCAGGGTTTTTTTTTTTAAGATTTATTTATGCATACAAGAGCTGGGCTACAGGCCAGAGATGTGGGTGTGAGAGGATTCCCCAGAGACAGAGTGGGGAGCAGAACAGGCAGACTGACTGAAATACACTGCTGAGGGGAGCAGCAGGCTAGTCAGGAGAGGTCTGCTGCACCATGTGGTTTCTCCCTGGCAGGCCGGGAATCAACCTTGCGCTTCAGAGGCTGCAGATAGCTTCATAGTGTGGTGCTTAACCCCTTGTGCCACCAGAGAGGCCTGTCAGCAGTTCTTATTATTTCTTTCAAAATGTCCTTATTTTCCCAATTTGAAGAAAATGTTTCAGTTCCATTTCTGGGAGCAAGATAGGGGGGGAGATAATGACCCCTGACACAGATGCCGTGGAAGAGGGAGATTTGAAAAGAACTTACTTTCACTGAGTTCCTACTGTGTGCCAGGCCCTGAGCTAAAGCAAACAAGCTCTTTCATTTAGTCCTCAAAGGTTTCCTATAAAGTTCACTTTGGCAACCCTTTCTTGGGCTCATAGCATTCAAGAGACAAGCCTAAGGCCACCTAGAGATAAATGGACAGGCTAAGATTACACCTTTCTATGTGTACCATGCTATTTGCATTATGTTCTATTTATTTCCAAGGACACAACATAGGGATTGAGGAATACTGTGAAAACCACCAAGACTAATTTATGTTCAATATCCAAAAAGTGCATTATCTTTGTTGGCTCTGCTGTATTTTAAGGAAGATAATGACAAAAAAGAGAAAACAAACTTCCTCTATACCTAGTTTTCTAAAATATTTCAGTTGCTAGAAAAGGATCCATTTAAAAATCTCATTCCTATCAGTTTGTCTCAAGACAGTTAGTCTTCAGAATTTCTATACTTTGTTCACTAGATTATATGGATATTTTCTATATTTCATAATAAAATAAGTAAGCTCTTTTTTTTTTATAATAAATTTTATTGTTATATTCCCCATACAATTGCAGCCCCCCCATTCTGACCCCAATCCCTCCCCTCCCGCCCCCGCCCCCCTAACAGTGTCTCTGGTTCATAGTTTTTTGTTGATTTTGATTTTCACTTTCTTATAGTTATTCATTTTCCTGGTCCCTTATTTAAGTTTTCTAGATTCCTGCTATGAGTGAGACCATCCGGTATTTTTCTTTTTCTCTTTGGCTTATTTCGCTGAGCATGATCCCTTCCAGCGCCATCCATATTGCTGCAAATTGCATGTGTTTATCTTTTTTGAATGCTGAGTAATATTCCATGGTGTATATGTACCACATCTTCTTGATCCAGTCATCTATTTTTGGGCATTTGGGTTGTTTCCAAAGCTTAGCTATTGTAAACAGTGCTGCTATAAACATAGGGGTGCAGGTGTTCTTTGGAATTGATGTTTCTGTGTCCTTTGGGTAAATACCTAGGAGTGGAATTGCTGGATCATATGGAAGCTCTATGTTTAGTAGGTCCAGAAATCTCCACACAGCTTTCCACAGTGGTTGGACCAGTTTGCACTCCCACCAACAGTGCAGAAGAGTTCCTTTTTCTCCACACCCTCGCCAACATTTGTTGTTGCTAGTTTTTTTAATATATGCCATTCTCACTGGTGTAAGATGGTATCTCATGGTAGTTTTGATTTGCATTTCCCTGATGGCAAGTGATGTTGAACATTTTTTCATATGCCTGTTGGCCATTTGCATTTCCTCTTCAGAGAAGTTTCTTTTTAGCTCTTCTGCCCATTTTTTGACTGGATTCTTTTCTTTGTTGTTGTTGAGTCTCATCAGCTCTTTGCAGATTTTTGTGATCAGTCCTTTATCATTAGTGTTGTGTGCAAAAATGTTCTCCCAGTTGGTGGGGTTTCTCTTTGTTTTTGTTATTGTCTCTTTTGCTGTGCAGAAGCTCTTTAATTTGATGTAGTCCCAGCTGTTTATCTTTGCCTTCACTATCACTGCTTTGGGTGATGTGTCTGTAAAGATGTCTTTGATGTGCAAATCACGTAGTGTTTCGCCTATATTTCCTTCTATATATTTTATGGTTTCAGGTCTTATGTCTAGTTCTTTAATCCATTTTGAGTTGATTTTTGTGTATGGTGTGAGGTAGTGGTCAAGCTTCATTCTTTTGCATGTAGCGACCCCGTTTTCCCAGCACCATTTATTGAACAAACTTTCTTTGCTCCAATGCATAGTCTTTGCTCCTTTGTCAAAGATTAGTTGACCATAAATCTGTGGGTTTATTTCTGGATTTTCTATTCGATTCCATTGGTCTGTATGTCTGTTCTTGTTCCAATACCATGCAGTTTTGATGATTATGGCTTTGTAGTATAGTTTGAAGTCTGGAAGTGTAATGCCTCCATTCCCTTCTTTTTTTTTCAGGAGAGCTTTGGCTATTCGGGGTTTTTTGTGATTCCATATGAATTTCATCAATAATTGTTCTATTTCTTTGAAGAATGACATTGAAATTTTGATTGGAATAGCATTGAATCTGTATATTGCTTTTGGAAGGATGGCCATTTTAATAATGTTTATTCTTCCAATCCATGAGCAGGGGATGTCTCTCCATTTCTTTGTGTCTTCTTCTATTTCTTTTAACAGTGTTTTATAGTTTTCTTTGTATAGGTCCTTTACCTCTTTTGTTAGATTTATTCCCAAATATTTGATTTTTTTTGTTTCAATAACAAAAGGGATGGTTTTTTTGATTTCTTCTTCTTCAGATTTATTGTTTGTGTATAGGAAGGCTACTGACTTTTGCGTGTTGATTTTGTATCCTGCCACTTTACTGAACTGATTAATGAGTTGAATTAGCTTTTCTGTGGAGTTTTTGGGGTTCTCTATGTATAATATCATATCGTCTGCAAGTAGTGATAGTTTGACTTCTTCTTTTCCTATTTGGATTCCTTGGATGTCTTTCTCTTGTCTTATTGCCCTGGCTAGGACTTCCAGTATTATATTGAAAAGCAGTGGTGAGAGTGGACATCCTTGTCTTGTTCCAGATCTTAATGGAATTGCTTTCAGCTTTTCACCATTGAGAATGATACTGGCTGTTGGCTTGTCATAGATGGCCTTTATGATGTTGAGGTATGTTCCTTGTATCCCAAGAATTTCAAGGGCTTTTATCATGAATGGGTGTTGCACTTTGTCGAAAGCTTTCTCAGCATCTATTGATATTATCATATGGTTTTTATATTTCTTTTTGTTGATGTGTTGGATAACGTTGATTGATTTTCGGATGTTAAACCATCCTTGTGCCCCTGGAATGAATCCTACTTGGTCGTGGTGAATTATCTTATGGATACATTGTTGGATTCTGATGGCTAAAATTTTATTGAGGATTTTTGCATCAGTGTTCATTAGGGAGATTGGCCTGTAGTTTTCCTTTTTTGTGTTGTCCTTGTTCGGTTTTGGTATTAGTGTAATGTTGGCTTCAAGAATGTGTTTGGTATTGTCCCTTCCTTCTCAATTTTTTGGAAGAGTTTGTGAAGGATAGGCACTAATTCGTCTCTGAATGTTTGGTAGAATTCATTTGTAAATCCATCAGGTCCTGGGCTTTTGTTTTTGGGGAGGTTTTTGATTACCATTTCAATTTCGCTAATTGTAATTGGTCTGTTTAGGTGTTCTATTTCTTCTTTATCTAGCTTTGGGTGATTGTAGAGTTGTAGGAATTTGTCCATCTCCTCTAGATTGTTAAACTTGTTTCCATATAACTGTTCATAGTAGTTACTGATTATTCTTTTGATTTCTGCTGTGTCCGTTGTGATTTCTCCTCTTTCATTGATGATCCTGTTTATTTGTGCTTTCTCCCTTTTTTCCTTTGTGAGCCTGGCTAGGGGTTTGTCTATTTTATTGATTTTTTCAAAGAACCAGCTCTTGGTTTCATTGATCTTTTGGATTGTTTTTTTAGTTTCAATTCCATTTATTTCTGCTTTGGTTTTTATTATTTCTTTTCTTCTACTAGTTTTGGGGTTTTTTTGTTGTTCTTTTTCTAGATCTTTGAGCTTCGAGATTAGGCTGTTTCTTTGCGTTCTTTCTTGTTTCTTGATGTGAGCTTCTATTGCTATATATTTTCCTCTTATTACTGCTTTTGCTGCATCCCATACATTTAGGATATTGGTGTCTTCCTTGTCGTTCAATTCAAAAATTTTTTTAATTTCTTCTTTGATCTCCTCATTAGTCCAGTGGTCTTCCAGTAGTGTGGTTTTTAATCTCCATGAGGTAGGAAAGTTCCTTGCCTTCTTTTTATGGTTTATTTCTAGTTTGATGCCTTCATGGTCAGAAAAGATGGTTGATATGATTTCAATCTTGGTGTATCTGTTGATGTTTGTCTTGTGCCCCAGTATGTGATCGATCCTGGAGAATGATCCGTGTGCGCTTGAGAAAAATGTGTACTCCGTTTTTTTGGGGTTTAGTGTTCTATAGATGTCTGTTAAGCCTAATTGCTCTAGGTCCTTATTTAGAGCTTTGGTTTCTTTACTTATTTTTTGTCTTGTTGATCTATCCATTGTTGATAGTGGTGTGTTGAAGTCTCCCACTACGTATGTGTTTTCTCTGATGTCTGTTTTCAGAGAGGACAACAGTTGTCTGATATATTTTGGTGCTCCTTCGTTTGGTGAGTATATGTTAATGAGTGTTATTTCTTCTTGAAGTATTGTCCCCTTGATCATAATGTAGTGACCATTGGGGTCTCTTTTTATCTTTTTGAGTTTGAAATCTGTTTTATCTGATATAAGTATAGCTGTTCCTGCTTTCTTTTTTGGTCCATTTGCTTGTAGGATTGTTTTCCATCCTTTAACTTTGAGCCTATTTTTATCTTTTGTAGCTAAATGTGTTTCCTGGAGACAGCAAAAGGTTGGGTTTTGTTTCTTAATCCAGGATGCAACTCTGTGTCTTTTTATTGAAGAGTTTAGTCCATTTACATTTAGAGTTAATATTGATATGTTAACATCTGTATTTGCCATTGTGTTTGTCTTTCCTTTGATTTTATTTATTTATTCTTTTAATAACTTTTTTTTTTTTGGCCTTCTTTCATAGTTATTCGTCCCTCTGAGGTTCTGGCTTTAGGACTCCTTGTAGTATTTTTTGGAGTGGGGGTT
This sequence comes from Talpa europaea, assembly GCF_964194135.1. NCBI lineage: Eukaryota > Metazoa > Chordata > Mammalia > Eulipotyphla > Talpidae > Talpa > Talpa europaea. Next base: position 98,648,952 of record NC_140072.1, read on the forward strand.
TAGTTGCAATGAAATTCCGGAGTTTCTGTTTGTCTGGGAAGGTCCATATTCTTTATTCAAAGAGGAAGGAGAGCTTTGCGGGATAGCGTATTCTTGGTTGGCATCTGTTTTCTTGGAGTCTGTTGACTATGTCCCTCCACTCTCTCCTTGCCCGTAGTGTTTCTTCGGAGAAGTCTGATGTCAGCCTGATTGGCTTTCCTTTGAATGTTATCTGTTTCTTCCCTTTTGCCAGCTTCATTATTTTTCCCTTGTCCTGGATTCTAGGGAGCTTTACTATTATGTGTCTTGCTGTATTTTTTCTTTCGTCGTGGAAGTTTGGTGTTCTTCTTGCTTCTTGTATATCAATTTTCAGCTCCTTCTTCACATTTGGGAAGTTCTCTTCAATGATCTCTTTGAATATTTTCTCTGTTCCTACTTCTCTCTCCTCTCCTTCTGGTATTCCTATAACTCTTATATTTCCTTTCCTCATGGAGTCAGATAGTTCCCGAAGTCTTTCTTTATTCTTTTTCCTTCGTACTTCTCTTTCCTTTTCTGTTTTGGTTCTTTTTATTTCTGTGTCTTCAAGAGCACTTATTCGTTCTTCCATTTCATCAATTCTGCTTTCATTGCTTTTCCCAGAATTCTTTAGTTCTTCCACTAATTCTTTGATCTCCTGCATTTCTTTTACTTCCCTCTTTAGGGATTCAATTTCATTCTTCTGATCGTTGATTATTTTTCCCTTATCATTGTTTTCCTTTATGACTTCTGTCAGTTTTTTAATCACGGCAATTTTAAATTCTCTTTCTGGAAGGCTCAGAAGTTCTTCCAAGTTACTGTCGTTGCAATCTGGGGGCTGGTTTTCTTTTTGTGGTGTGCTTTTTCTCTGGAGAGTTGCTAGGTTGCGTGTGGTTCTTCTCCTCCCTACTGTCTGTTTTCTAATTTGCCGTATGCGTTGGGACACTGTGTTATTGGGACTGGCCGGCATCTTGGGTGAGCTTCTCTGCTCCCCTCTGGTTCCTCCAGGAGTCATCTGTCAGTTTCAAGCAGTCTTTATTGGAGAAAGGTCCCTGTCCTAAAATGTCGATGTGGGGACACACTCCCCTGTGCGCCTGGTCTGCCCCGGCGGTAGGTTCCTGCTCCCCCTCTGCGCTTGGACTGCAGGCCAGAGGGGGTCTGGCGTGGGCGAACTTCCCCCGCTCACCTCTGGCTTCTGAGGAAGCCTTCTGCAGGTAGTCTTTACTGAAGAAATGTCCCTGTTCTAAAATGGTGATGTGGGACACACTCCCTGCGCGTCCGGTGTCAGGCACACTCTTCTGCGTGCCTGGTCTGCCCTGGCTGTGGGTGCTCGCTCTCCCTGTGGGCTCAGACTACTTGTTCGGAAGGGGCCAGGTGTGGGCTAACTCCCCAGCTGGCCACTAGCTCCTTCAGGTGCCTGTGCTGGCTTCAAGTCGCTAGGTGGCGCCAGAGATCTCTCCTAGAGCCCTTGGGGAGCTGATTTTCCACCCCGTGGGACAGGGAGCAGAGCGGGGATGGTAGGGTACACCTCAACGGCTTTGTGGTGCTGTGTCTGCCTTGTGCCCCACCGTCGTGGGGAACCCACGCCCCTAATTTCGTGCCCCGGGTCTCAGTTCCAAAGCCCTCAGTTCCAGGACGCGGGCTGTAGCCCAGTTCAGTGGCGCGGGAATGGCGCCTTTTGCACCGCTCCCGTGCCTGGGCGCCTGGTTCCTGCTTACTCAGGGAGGGACCTTCACCTCAGTGAGGACCTCCGCGCGTCTCCCCGCAAGCCTAGGTCGTCTCCCAAGCCTAGGTCGCAGGCGCGGGGACCTGGGCAGCCACTATCCCGGTCTGCACTTGCTTTTCAAGCGCACCGAGCGCGCCCTTTTCCGCGCAAGCTTACCGGCAGCCCGGGCTGTGTGCGCGTCTCCCGGGGTCTTTGTTCTTCTCTAATGGCGCCCGGAACCGTTCGCTCACCGCCGCGGCGAATCCTGCAGGGTTCGCCTCAGCTCCCGTTCACGGGGTGTGGTGGCTGCAATAGTTCCTTTCCACTCACAGTCCCGCTTGCTGCGTCCTTTGTTCTTGTTGGCCCTTTTGGTTTGTTGTTTCCCTCCTCTCTGCCGGTCGGAGAGTGCCGCCTCTGTGGGCGGGGGAGGGGAGCAGGGTTCTGCGCTTCCCTCCCTTCTAGTCCTCTTTTATGGCCACTTTCTTCTTCGGGTAGTTTGCTGGAGTCACCCGTTTATCTTCCGTGTCCCAGTTCTCACTGGGACCTGCCGCTTTTCCTCCCTATTAACTTTTTTTAATGGGAGATCTTACTCGCAGTGTCTCCTCGCCGCCATGTTGCTCCGCCCCCTAAAATAAGTAAGCTCTTTATAAAACATTGTTACTTAGAGGAGCCCAATCTATCCACACAAAGATAAATTTCAAGGTACAACTGGCAGTCTGAGTAAGCCAATTTCTCCAATTTCATCCAAAAAAAAAAAAAAAAAAAGAACTAAGCAAGCTTTCTCAAAGATAGAAAAGATCCATTGACTCAATATTCCCCTCAGGAATCATTGATGCTTCAGTTTGCTGCCTCTTCACCCCAACTAAAAATCTTAGTATTTGAGTTCTCTGATTGTTAGGGGGAAATGATGTCCTGAGTTAATCCCATACAGGCTTTGTGGACCCCACCCCTACTCCAGACTAAAGCCATCAGGACATTGGGAAAGACAAATCCCGTCACCACCAAAGGGAGGGTGGCTGGGACCTGAGGGTGGAGTTGGGCAGCCAGGTTGGATATAAAAACCAAACACATGGGCCTTGGGCTGGCTCGCTGTCGCTCACCTCCTGGCTACACAGCTCCTGGCTCGCGGCCAGCTCTCAGAGCGCCATTTTGGGATTCCTGATTGGCAGATCGGGTAGGACTCATTTAAAACTTTGTCTTCCACTTTTCTCCCTGAGCTGTACATTTCCTCATTTCCCCTTCCCTTGTAAATAAACCTTTATTAACCTTTTGCGTGTGCCTGCAATAGAGCATTACTAAGTCCTTTTAAGCGTGCAGGTGAGGACCCACAGTCAGGCACCCCGTTTTGTATCGGGGTTGCTCTACAACATGATGACAATAGGAAGGCAGGTACCTCAGGTGCTTGAGGTTATAATTTTTTCTTAACCCCTGCCCATGACAATCCCTAAGGGGGAGAAATGACACAAGAGAGAGTTTGAGAGTTATTCTCTGGATTACACTGCTACAATTAGGTATAGGTGATGGTGTTCAAACACCTCACTGCTCAGTCGACCAGAACAATGGCAAACACAGGAGTAAAGAGAGAGACGAGGGCCTTCCTGGTGGTGCAAGGGATTAAGACACAACCTACTAAGCTGTCTGCAACCTCTGCAGCATGAGTTCGATCCCCTGCCAGCCAGGGAGCAACCCACATAGCGCAGCAGACCTCTCCTGACTGTCCCACTGCTCCCCTCAGCAGTGTATTTCAGTAGATCTTCCTGTTCTGTTCCCCACTCCTTCTGGTGATTCATCTCACCTCTCAGCCCCCCACACCTCTGGCCTGTACCCCAGCTCTTGTATGCATAAATAAATCTTTTAAAAAGATGAGAAAAGATAGTTACAAAAATTGAATATAGGTGGATAAGTCAATTAGAGCAGAAGAAATGAATCTAGTTGTTGGTTAACAAATGTTTTAGTTATCAAGCTCCATGAGGGTCAATCCTAAGAATTAACGAGAAAGGTGAGTCAGTGAAGAGAATAGTAGAGAGCAAGGGTAAGGTGGAAGTGACATAAACAAAGGAAATAGAATGAGGCCAGTAGTGAATCTTAAGCAGAACGAGTGAGAGCTGAGAGCTCAGTCGGAGAATGCAATAAAATAAGGAGAAGAATAGAATTGTAGATGAGCATTGCATTTAGGGGCAACTCAAAGATCTCAAAGACTCCTAAGGTTGACAGTACTGAATTACAGCAAAGGACTGTAACTGATGCTTAGAATGATGAGGCTGAGTCAGTAAACGTGCTGAGCAAGTGGAAGTCCATTTTCAGAAGTAGATTAAGAAAAAAATTTGTTTTGCTTTAATTGTGAGGGTTCTGACCTCAACTCCACTGAGGATCACAAAGAAAACTTCCAGAGATACTAAAGATTAGGGATACTTTGCATAATACTAGCTTGATGAAGAAAGGCTGATTTCATTAGGCTTATTGAATACTTGAGGGCCAGATGTCATGCAGAATTTAGAGGGGATTGTGCAGAAAAACTAAAAGCAGGCTAAACTTAGCTTGTTCACTAAGGTGCCCCAAATCTAAAACAATTCATGCTAGATTAGAATTCAATTATCAGCATGTACCTGACCTGACCTCTGGAAAGAATGTTAACCATTTTATCTAAGAACTGATATTTCATTCTGGTTCACTTATTTTCCTTTGTGTGAGTTCATTTGCATATGTCTCACTGGAAATATGTTCACTTATTTCTTTCCCCTTCTTTAAATTCCTTATACCCTCTGTAGTGCTTTGTTACTACAGTAGGTCAAATATTAAGGAAAACATTGTTAGAAAGGAAGGCAACTAGGGAGTTTCCACCAAAAGTGTCTTTTCTTCCTTTAAACATCTAGTGGATTTTCTTCCGTGTTTTCTACTTCCACTGTATCATCCTAACTTGGGCTTCCTCACCCAATAGGTCTCCCGATCTTGAGTCAACACCATCTAATTCAATCTTCTTAAATATTTCCTACTCCCTGAACACTTTCTCCAACATACTTCTTACTCAACACTCAGTGGCCTTCGTAAGTGATCACACAGTACTTTTACATAATTTTTTTTTATGTTGCCACTTTTAAACCTCCTGTGTCTTTTTATTTATTTTTTTTTTAAATTAATAAATTTTATTTTTATATTCCCCATACAATTGCAATCCCCCCATTCTGAACCCAATCCCTCCCCTCCCGCCCCCCACCCCCCAAAAAGTGTCTCTGGTTCATAGTTTTTGTTGATTTTGATTTTCACTTTCTTATAGTTATTCATTTTCCTGGTCCCTTATTTAAGTTTTCTAGATCCCTGCTATGAGTGAGACCATCCGGTATTTTTCTTTTTCTTTTTGGCTTATTTCACTGAGCATGATCCCTTCCAGCGTCATCCATGTTGCTGCAAATTGCATGTGTTTATCTTTTTTGAATGCTGAGTAATATTCCATGGTATATATGTACCACATCTTCTTGATCCAGTCATCTATTTTTGGGCATTTGGGTTGTTTCCAAAGCTTAGCTATTGTAAACAGTGCTGCTATAAACATAGGGGTGCAGGTGTTCTTTGGAATTGATGTTTCTGTGTCCTTTGGGTAAATACCTAGGAGTGGAATTGCTGGATCCTGTGGAAGCTCTATGTTTAGTAGGTCCAGAAATCTCCACACAGCTCTCCATAGTGGTTGGACCAGTTTGCACTCCCACCAACAGTGCAGAAGAGTTCCTTTTTCTCCACAACCTTGCCAACATTTGTTGTTGCTAGTTTTTTTAATATGTGCCATTCTCACTGGTGTAAGATGGTATCTCATGGTAGTTTTGATTTGCATTTCCCTGATTGCAAGTGATGTTGAACATTTTTTCATATGCCTGTTGGCCATTCGCATTTCCTCTTCAGAGAAGTTTCTTTTTAGTTCCTCTGTCCATTTTTTGACGGGATTATTTTCTTTGTTGTTGTTGAGTCTCATCAGCTCTTTGCAGATTTTTGTGATCAGTCCTTTACCATTAGTGTTGTGTGCAAAAATGTTCTCCCAGTTGGTGGGGTTTCTCTTTGTTTTTGTTATTGTCTCTTTTGCTGTGCAGAAGCTCTTTAATTTGATGTAGTCCCAGCTGTTGATCTTTGCCTTCACTATCACTGCTTTGGGTGATGTGTCTGTAAAGATGTCTTTGATATGCAAATCATGTAGTGTTTCACCTATATTTCCTTCTATGTATTTTATGGTTTCAGGTCTTATGTCTAGTTCTTTAATCCTTTTTGAGTTGATTTTTGTATATGGTGTGAGGTAGTGGTCAAGCTTCATTCTTTTGCATGTAGCGACCCAGTTTTCCCAGCACCATTTATTGAACAAACTTTCTTTGCTCCAATGCATAGTCTTTGCTCCTTTGTCAAAGATTAGTTGACCATAAATCTGTGGGTTTATTTCTGGATTTTCTATTCGATTCCATTGGTCTGTATGTCTGTTCTTGTTCCAATACCATGCAGTTTTGATGATTATGGCTTTGTAGTAGAGTTTGAAGTCTGGGAGTGTGATACCTCCATTCCCTTCTTTTTTTTTCAGGAGAGCTTTGGCTATTCGGGGTTTTTTGTGATTCCATATGAATTTCATCAATAATTGTTCTATTTCTTTGAAGAATGACATTGAAATTTTGATTGGAATAGCATTGAATCTGTATATTGCTTTTGGTAGGATGGCCATTTTAATAATGTTTATTCTCCCAATCCATGAGCAGGGGATGTCTTTCCATTTCTTTGTGTCTTCTTCTATTTCTTTTAACAGTGTTTTATAGTTTTCTTTGTATAGGTCCTTTACCTCTTTTGTTAGATTTATTCCCAAATATTTGATTTTTTTTTGTTTCAATAATAAAAGGGATGGTTTTTTTGATTTCTTTTTCTTCAGATTTATTGTTTGTATATAGGAAGGCTACTGACTTTTGCGTGTTGATTTTGTATCCTGCCACTTTACTGAACTGATTAATGAGTTGAATTAGTTTTTCTGTGGAGTTTTTGGGGTTCTCTATGTATATTATCATATCATCTGCAAAGAGTGATAGTTTGACTTCTTCTTTTCCTATTTGGATTCCTTGGATGTCTTTCTCTTCTCTTATTGCTCTGGCTAGGACTTCCAGTATTATATTGAAAAGCAGTGGTGAAAGTGGACATCCTTGTCTTGTTCCAGATCTTAATGGAATTGCTTTCAGCTTTTCACCATTGAGAATGATACTGGCTGTTGGCTTGTCATATATGGCCTTTATGATGTTGAGGTACGTTCCTTGTATCCCAAGAATTTCAAGGGCTTTTATCATGAATGGGTGTTGCACTTTGTCGAAAGCTTTCTCAGCATCTATTGATATTATCATATGGTTTTTATATTTCTTTTTGTTGATGTGTTGGATAACGTTGATTGATTTTCGGATGTTAAACCATCCTTGTGTCCCTGGAACGAATCCTACTTGGTCGTGGTGAATTACCTTATGGATACACTGTTGGAATCTGATAGCTAAAATTTTATTGAGGATTTTTGCATCAGTGTTCATTAGGGAGATTGGCCTATAGTTTTCCTTTTTTGTGTTGTCCTTGTTCGGTTTTGGTATTAGTGTAATGTTGGCTTCATAAACGTGTTAGGTATTATACCTTCCTTCTCAATTTTTTGGAAGAGTTTGTGAAGGATAGGTACCAATTGGTCTCTGAATGTTTGGTAGAATTCATTTGTAAATCCATCAGGTCCTGGGCTTTTGTTTTTGGGGAGGTTTTTGATTACCATTTCAATTTCGCTGCTTGTAATTGGTCTGTTTAGGTGTTCTATTTCTTCTTTATCTAGCTTTGGGTGATTGTAGAGTTGTAGGAATTTGTCCATCTCCTCTAGATTGTTAAACTTGTTTCTATATAACTGTTCATAGTAGTTATTAATAATTCTTTTGATTTCTGCTGTGTCCGTTGTGATTTCTCCTCTTTCATTTATTATCCTATTTATTTGTGCTTTCTCCCTTTTTGCCCTTGTGAGCCTGGCAAGGGGTTTATCTATTTTATTTATTTTTTCGAAGAACCAGCTCTTGGTTTCATTGATCTTTTGGATTGTTTTTTTAGTTTCGATTTCATTTATTTCTGCTTTGGTTTTTATTATTTCTTTTCTTCTACTGGTTTTGGGGCTTTTTTGTTGTTCTTTTTCTAGATCTTTGAGTTTCGAGATTAGGTTTTTTCTTTGAGTTCTTTCTTGTTTCTTGATGTGAGCATCTATTGCTATATATTTTCCTCTTATTACTGCTTTTGCTGCATCCCATACATTTAGGAAATTGGTGTCCTCCTTGTCATTCAATTCAAAGAATTTTTTAATTTCTTCTTTTATCTCCTCGTTAGTCCAGTGGACTTCCAGTAGTGTGGGTTTCAATCTCTACGAGGTAGGAGAATACCTTGCCTTCTCTTTATGGTTTATTTCTAGTTTGATGCCTTCATGGTCAGAAAAGATGGTTGATATGATTTCAATCTTGGTGTATCTGTTGATGTTTGTCTTGTGCCCCAGTATGTGATCGATCCTAGAGAATGATCCGTGTGCGCTTGAGAAAAATGTATACTCAGATTTTTTTGGGTTTAGTGTTCTACAGATGTCTGTTAAGCCTAAGCACTCTAGATCCTTATTTAGAGCTTTGGTTTCTTTACTTATTTTTTGTCTTGTTGATCTATCCATTGTTGATAGTGGTGTGTTGAAGTCTCCCACTACGTATGTGTTTTCTCTGATGTCTGTTTTCAGAGATGCCAATAGTTGTCTGATATATTTTGGTGCTCCTTCGTTTGGTGAATATATGTTAATGAGTGTTATTTCTTCTTGAAGTATTATCCCCTTGATCATAATGTAATGACCAATGGGGTCTCTTTTTATCTTTTTAAGTTTGAAATCTGTTTTATCTGATATGAGTATAGCTGTTCCTGCCTTCTTTTTTGGTCCATTTGCTTGTAGAATTGTTTTCCATCCTTTAACTTTGAGTCTATTTTTATCTTTTGCAGCTAAATGTGTTTCCTGGAGACAGCAAAAGGTTGGGTTTTGTTTCTTAATCCAGCCTGCAACTCTGTGTCTTTTTATTGGAGAGTTTAGTCCATTTACATTTAGAGTTAGTATTGATATGTTAGCATCTGTATTTGCCATTGTGTTTGTCTTTCCTTTGATTTTATTTATTTATTCTTTTAATAAGTTTCTTTGGCCTTCTTTTGTTGTTATTCGTCCCTCTGAGGTTCTGGCTTTAGGACTCCTTGTAGTATTTTTTGGAGTGGGGGTTTAGTCGCAATGAAATTCCGGAGTTTCTGTTTGTCTGGGAAGGTCCATATTCTTTCTTCAAAGAGGAAGGAGAGCTTTGTGGGATAGAGTATTCTTGGTTGGCATCTGTTTTCTTGGAGTCTGTTGACTATGTCCCTCCACTCTCTCCTTGCCCGTAGTGTTTCTTCAGAGAAGTCTGATGTCAGTCTGATTGGTTTCCCTTTGAATGTTATCTGTTTCTTCCCTCTTGTTAGTTTCATTATTTTTTCTTTGTCTTGGATTCTTGGGAGCTTTACTATTATGTGTCTTGCTGTATTTTTCCTTTCGTCATGGAAGTTTGGTGTTCTTCTTGCTTCTTGTATGTCAATTTTCAGCTCCTTCTTAGCGTTTGGGAAGTTCTCTTCAATTATATCCATGAATATTTTCTCTGTTCCTACATCTCTCTCCTCTCCTTCTGGGATTCCTATAACTCTTATATTTCCTTTCCTCATGGAGTCAGATAGTTCCCGAAGTCTTTCTTCGGTCTTTTTCCTTCGTACTTCTCCTTCCTTTTCTGTTTTAGTTCTTTTTATTTCTGTGTCTTCAAGAGTACTTATTCGTTCTTCCATTTCATCTATTCTGCTTTCACTGCTTTTCCCAGAGTTCTTTAGCATCTCCATTAATTCTTTGATCTCCTGCATTTCTTTTACTTCCCTCTTTAGGGACTCAATTTCATTCTTCTGGTCATTAATTATTTTCCCCTTATCATTGTTTTCCTTTATGACTTCTGTCAGTTTTTTAATCACAGCAATTTTATATTCTCTATCTGGAAGGCTCAGAAGTTCTTCCAAGTTACTGTCGTTGCAATCTGGTAGATGGTTTTCTTTTTGTGGTGTGCTATTTTGCTGAGGAGTTGCTGGGTTGCATGTTGTTTTTCTACTCCCTACTGCCTGTTTTCTAATTTGCCGTATTCCTTGTGACACTGTGTTGCTGGTACTGGCTGGCATCTTGGGCGACCTTCCCAGCTCACCACTGGCTCCTCTGGGAAACTTCTGCTGGGTTCACAAGTCTCCAGCAAAGACAGGTCCCTGCTCTGTCTCCTCGGTGAGCCTTCTGCTGGGTTCACACAGTCTCCAGCAAGAAGGGTCCCTGCTGCAAAATGCCGGTGCCTGCGACGCACTCCCCTGCACGCCCGGTCTACTTTTACATAATTAATCATATGCCAAATTCCCAACTTCTGCCATTGTGATGCTGCCAAAAATAGCTGTAATAATAGCATTCTCTACTTTTCCACTGAAGAGAAATGTTCCTTTCAATTTTGTTCTCCCATCCCTTAAGAGATATTGATTCCTTGCCTCATCATTTCCTTTTTGAGGTAATAAGGAGGCAGAAAAGAATAAAAAATGCATCAGAAGGGCTGGAAAATTGCTTCTTTTTCTCTTGTGGAAAAGAAACAGAAAGGGAAAAGGAGTGGAATGATAAGAACTTTAAAGACAAAGTGAGGTTTCAGAAAGAATTTTTTTAAGCCCCCCATTTCAGAGAAAATTTTAGAGTTTAGAGAAAGTGGTTGAAAGTAGAGATGAGCTGCGATCAGATTCTGGGGAGAAAAATCTAAGCTGAGTATTAAAGAAAAAATAATATATGGAGAAGCTGTCTTGCAAGCATCCTAAGAAAGATAGGTTCACCATCATTTCTAGAGATTTGAAGGAGAATTTTAGAGCCCTTGGCATCATTTCCACAGGTTTTAATGGTGGAAAAAGGCAGGGGAAACAAGCCAGCAGAGATACAGTAACTTGAGCCCCTTTCTTTTGTAGTCGCACGTCTCTGAGTAATGCTGCCCTTATATCCCTGATCACTAGGCTCAGGTGTGCACACTTGCACATGCGCACATGCCCATGCTCAGGTGTCCACAGTCAGGCATGCGTGCCCCACACCCACGCACCATCTACGTTAACAAACTCAAAACCACAGGTGATAGCCACAGAGGCCAATGGTGTAAAAGTCTCACCAAGTCATTTACCCTATAGAAGCCAATTGAAATAGTTGAATACTGGGTTGACAGTGACTAAAATAATGGTGGTATAAAAAAAAAAGAAAGGTTTATTCCTCTAAGGAAAAAAATCTTGGATTGAAAGCAGAGCAAAAGGATAGGGGTGCTCTATGAGGTTGAAAAGGGGGCCTAGTTCCTTCTATGTTTTTGGCCCCACAAACATTTCTTTGCATGCTCTAAATTGGGTTAATATTCCAACCCCCTGGAGGGAGGAAAGAAGAGAGAGCACTAACTTTTCTTTTAAAGCAGGAACTCTGAATTGTGCTCATCACTATGTTCTCATTTTATTTGCCATTGGCACACGACCCCATGTAGCTGTGAAAGAGACTGAGAAATATTGTCTCTAGGTAGAAATATAGTCCACCTAAGCTCATAGTGAACTCAGAGAAATGTGTTGCTAAAAGAAATAAGGGAAGGCCCTAAAATGAGGAACAATTAGTCTTTGTAGTGAAAGATACCAGGACATCCCCAATAAACAAACTTGAGTAGGTTTTATTAAGTTTAAAGGCTAATCTAAGTTCATATTCCAGTAGTAGGGTATGTTAATTTTTAAGGGAAGGAGGAAAATGGAAAAGGAACACTTGGAAGATTCATGTGTATGGGGTGTGATTGCCATTGTGCTGCAACAGAATGTTCTCTATGTTCTATGACTCTGGCTCAGAAGTGCGTCTCCAGTTCAGGGGTCAGCAAACTATTTCTGTAAAAAGATAGATTGTAAATATTTTAGTCTTTGGGGGTCATACAGTTTCTGTCAAATCCACTCAACTCTTATTGGAACATGAAAACAGCCTAAATAATTTGTAAGTAAATAAGCATGATTATTTTCCAATAAAACATTGTTTATAAAATTAGGTGGTGGGCCAGAGTTGACTTTGATCATAGTTTGCACACCTGCAGTAGTCTATTGCTTTAAAAGTACAGTTCTCTGAGCCCAGCATCTGATCTAATCAATCATAACAATTCCACCTACCATTCACTGATCCATTTATTTAACTGAATGTATATCCTACGGTAAGCTCTGGAATACAAAAGAAAGTGAGATATAGTACTTGAAGATAGAGGGAAATATATCTTATAAAATGGAAATATAAAAAAGAAGTAATTTTAAAAAACAATGGTAATTTCTGGAAACGATGCATGGGTCAGGCTTTATAGGAGCACAGGGAAAGAGTGCCAAAGTTTGCCTGGAGGCCAGAGAAGTCTCCTCAACCGCAAAGTTTATGCTGGGGCCTAAGGATGACTGGAAGAAGCTCTGGCTCACCAAACTGGGAAAGGAACTGATGGTAATGGGGGCATAAAATGTGCACAAAAAGGGGAAATGGGAGAGTGTGGCTTGTTTGGAGTACCATCAACTCAAGAAACAGAGATGAAGGCTTAGTAGTTCAGATAATAGAAAGCCATTCAGAAATCATTCTAAAAAAATTTATTCTATCTTGTAGGTAATGGGGAGCCATTGCGAAAAAATGAAGCAGACAATGATATCAGATTTGTGTGTTAGTGAGATCCCTCCTGCAGGAGCAGGTATCACTGAAGGAGATTAGGTAGGGAAGCAGCAAAGAGTAGCATCTGCTTAAGCAAGAGGGTGAAGGAGGGCCAGAAGCTAGTTCCCTGTGGGACCAAGAGATTTCTAGGAGTGGAAATGACATGATTTTTTTATTTATTGGAAGCAAATTGTAGAGGGAGAAGGAAGAATTCAGAAGACACCCAGAATTCTGACTTGGGTAACCAAGTGTGTGGTGGCACTAATCAAGATGAAGTAGAGAATACAGAATGACTACATTTGGACAATTTGATATGCTTTTGATGTGCATTTGACATGCTTGTGGGAAATCTAGAAGGAATTTACTTTGAGCTGGATGTTTATGTCTGTGCTTGGGAGGCAATCTGGACTAGAGCTATAGACCTAATTAAGATGTTTCATTTTGGAAGGTGGTTAATTACTTATACTCTGCTACATCCCCCAAATCCCAAGTAATAAGACCAACATGGACAAATCAGAAGTGTGGGGAAATTCAAAATTGGGTATGAGATACCAAATAAAAGCAAAATCTGCCTGCACTAACTGTAGACTTCAAATTTTGCATTGAAATTACATATGACCAATACAAAGAATGAGGTTTCTATAGGATAAACATTTGATTGTCATCTTCATCAAGTCCTTAGGTCAATAACCCTTTGATGGGTTGTGCCAGAGAGAGATCTGAACCAGATGCAACCTATATATCATTCTGCTTCTTAGATGGGTAACATCAGCAAGCAATAACCAAATTCACTGTTGGCTTAAAAAAGACAATTTTCCTTTCATGTTCTGTGGATTTTGTTTAACTTTATTGCATGTATGCATTTAAGAGATTTCTCTGAAGCAGGTCACTCTGCACTGCAGGTATTTTCAGTGTCACTAGATTTAGGCCACACAAACCTTTTCTTGTTCAAAATGTTACATATAGATCAACAGAATATTGTTGTCATTAGCCATTAACTGGAACATGGGAATGGACTTGTACTTCTCCATTATATTCCATTACTATTTCTGTCTCTGAAAAAAGGTGAGCTAAGTAAACTTGGAGTCTGAAATAGAAGAGCAGCTGATTATCTAAATTAGACATATGATAGTCAATTTTCCTCTCAAAAAAAAAAAAAAGAGACTCTTTTAATGGTATATTTCATCACTTCGACTAGCCAGGTTTTAGTTTCACATCTAGGCAGAATCAGATTGCTTGTGTGCGGTGAGAGGACATCCTTAGTGCGTTATAGTGACCCACACTTATTTACAATTATCCTTCAGCTGCCTGTGATTGGAAAATGTTGGGAACTGAGTAGGTGAAGGGAACAAAGGAGTTGGAGGGACAGGTGCAGGAAATGGACCTAAGGATGGGGGCATGCATAGAATAATGAGACTTACTCCACTCACATCTAGATTAGGTTCCTAGTATCTTTCCTCATAAAAATTTTTATTTTCATTTATTTAAAAAGTTCTAAACTTAAATCTGATATTATTTTAAAGAGGTTTTTTGGTATACTATAAGACAGAAAGAGAAAATGATCAAAACATAAATATATGGAATTACAAATTATTGTGAGCAAGCATCTAGTAAGTACTACACAAAGCCAAAAGTAAGATATTGACAGAATTCCAGAAAAATTCCCTAGACATCCACATTGCCCTCCCTCTCACCAGCCCTGCCATCCTATGGTAATCATATAGTGTAAATGCCTGACATTAAGTTTTTGACTGACAACACATACATTTTAAAGACATCCATGTTGAAGGGAGAGGCCATTGCACCCTTAATGTTTCCCTTTTAGAGACATGGTTAGAAAATCATGGCTAATGTAGGTAACTGACCACTAATTGAGTACTCTGTTTTTGCCATCCTGTGCTCACAGTCTCCACCTGACACTTTAAATTCACCAAAAAAGAGTGAATTGCTGACCCTCATCCATTGTTATTGGGATTGTAAATTGACGCAGCCATATAGAAAACATTGTAAGAGTTCCTCAAAAAAATAAAAATAGAAATATCATATGATCTAGTAATCCTCCTTCTAGGTATTTACTCAAATAATATGATAACATTAGCTTAAAAAAATATGCATCACTGTGTTTATTGCAGCACTATTCTCAATAACCAAGATATGGAAACAGCCAAACAACAGAGTAAATTAAGAAGATGTGGTATATACACAAAATGGAATAATACTCTGCCACAAAAAAAGATGAAACCTTGACATTTGGGACAACATGGATGGAACTTGAAGGGACAATGAATGACAAATACTATATGATTTTACTCATTTGTGGATTATAAAAAAACAAAAACAACCTGTAGACTCTGACAATAGAATACCAGTGAGAAAGAATAATGGATAATAATGGGTAATGGATAGAAAGCATATATTCCTTAGTCACTGATGATGAGTGGACATTGGATGATGGGCGTGGTGAGAAAATGTAACCTGGCAGCCTATATAGCATTGTTGTAAACTGTTACCGCGATTTAAAAAAAGAGCAAAAGTAAGAACAAAAATGAGTGAACACACAAAACCCTAGCTCCCCACCCTGGAATTCTAATTAAGACATAGCCCCATGCCACCACTCTCCCTCTCTTCCTGCTACTTGGAGTGTCATATACCCTCCAGGAGAGGTGAATAATAAATCTTGTTTATTAAAGGTCCCTGACAGAAGGTGGAAGACAAGTACCAAATGAGTTCACTCATACGTGGAATATAGGGAAACAAAACAAAGGAACAGATAAAATTAAATCAAAATAAACCCTAGAAATCTAACTATAGAATTAAGCTACCAGAGGGGAAGAACAAAGTGTAGAGTTGGACTGGTAGATGATGGTGGAGGACTGTGGGTGGCTTGATGGTAGTGGAAATGTACATCTGAAGAGGTGTGAACCTGTACCTCTGAATCATATATATATATATATATATATGTGTATATATATATATATATATATAGCATATATGTAACATTGGTGTTATATACCAAAGCTATTTCAATAAAAATAATACACATTAAAGAAAAATTTTAAAGTTCTCTGATGATTTTTTTTTGCTGAGGTGTGTTCTACAAACATAATAAGAAACACAAAGGTATATCCAAACTCTAGTTGGAGAAATGCCTGTGGGATTTGCAAGTAGTACCAGCAGAGTTGAGTGTTTCGAGCCTTCCTAAACAACAGCATCACTATCAATAGGCTGAGACAGATGACAGTCACTGATGCTTAATTATTCTGATAGACACAATGCATACAAAATACTGATTTTTGTATTTTCTATAAACAAGATAATTTCATATATACTTTTGTGTCTGGTTTCTTTCACTCAATTTTATGTTTATATAACTTATAATTTTGTGCATTATAATTCATCTATTTTCCTTGCTGTATAATATTCCAATTTGACTAAACCTCGACTACTTATCCATTTTATTATTGATGGAGTGTTGGGTTGCTTACAGTTTGGAGCTTTCTCCTTCCCATCCTGCCATTTCTCCAGTCACTCCTGTAATATATTTTCCAAAATATAATAGGATTTTTAATATGTACTGAATGTAATTTTTTTTTAATTTTAATTTTGGGGTTATATGTTTGTTCTTCCATGCACATTTAATTGGATTTAAAAGAGGAGATGATGAAGGTTTACCTACACGCTTATGCATTTTTTCTGGAATATTATCTTCAATGAACTCATTTTATCAAATTTATCTTTTAATTGTGACACATGTAAATGATAAAATTTTGTAAAAATATGCAGTATTTGTTGTTCTGATAGCATAATTATTTTACCTTTTAAACCAAGTTAATAAGTTGACTAACATTAATATTACATACAATATTCAGCAAAGTAGGCACTATCATTATCACCATTTACAGATGAGAACACTAGACATGGAGGCAGCCACTCTGCTGCTAGTGATGTATCCAGAAGTCAACTCAGATGTGCAGACACCATGGCTGTGCTTTCAAATACTAAATTTCTTAACTGAGAACAATCATGAGGAGAAAGGCAAAATTCATAGTTCTAATGAGATTATGTTTGCAAATCATATATTTAGTTCTGATGAAAAACCAACATGCCTATTAAGCCACAATAACCTACATCAGGAAAAAAGTCTTGTTAGGTGGGTGCCTATGCAACTTGTCAGGACTCTTTTTAAAAATATTTTTATTTATTTATGCATACAAGAACTGGAATATAGGCCAGAGTTGAGGGAGGTGAGAGGATTCACCAGAGACAGAGTGGGGAGCAGAACAGGCAGACTGACTGAAATGCACTGCTGAGGGGAGCAGCAGGTAAGGCAGGAGAGGTCTGCTGTGCCATGTGGGTAGCTCCCTGGCTAGGGATCGAACTCAGGCCACAGTGGCTGGTGATAGCTTGATAGCACTGAGACTTAACCCCTGCACCACCAGGGAGGTCCAGGACTTTTCATTTTGTTCTCCTCCTGGACTGAGTGCTGCACAGGTAGTGGGGTCCAGGGAGATGACCTCACCCACACGCACAGGAGTGGAGCTGCAGTCTATACCCAGGATTCCCCAACTGTGGAATAGTCATTTCAGACTTGAACACAGGAAAAAAGCAAAGACAACCTAAGCAGAGGCATTTCATTTCATACAAAATCTTCAGTGCCTTCATCAGCCTGTCACCAACACTCAAGAAACGCCTGGTGAATGAGCTAGAAGATACAACACTGGCTTGATGAAACTGATTCCTCCGGTGGTTTGTGAGAATAATTAGAACGGCAGTCTGAACAAAACTGATTTTCCTGCTTCCCTCCTCTTTTATTCTTTGCAGCCTGAGGTGGGCATGTTATAAAGAGGGGGAACATGGAGATCCCTTCCAGAGACTGTTGTACAGTTGTACTGACGCAGGTGGAACCTATAGTACTGTTTCCTTGTATCCAAAAGCAAAGACAGTCAATTAAATCCTTGATTTATTTATGTAATTCCTCTCTTTCCTTCAGTTGAGTATTTGTTCAGAAGAATTCTGTTAATATGACTTATCACAATAAACAGCATGCTTCCTGCTTTAATTGATTTATCTTTTTCTCTGTGTACAATTTTCCCTGTATCTCTGTTCTGCACCAAATTTTATTGTTCTCACTCACCCAGCCCCCATCTTTGTTGACTTTGATAATGTCTACAGTGAATAGATTTGTTTTGTACAGTCTGCATTTTAAATCATTCATTTCCTCATTTTTAAAGTGCTGACTATAATCATTCCTTACATCTACTGAAATTAGTATGGGTTTTAAACCATTAGTCAAAAAAAGAAGAGGTTTAAAAAAAGCTCCCTGCTATTCTTTGAGGATGAAACAGTTGACGTTTTGTTAAGAGATTTTAATTTGACTTTAATTCTTCTGCTTTAATGTATTCTTAACAGTTATAAATGGAATGGTTTATCTTAAATGGAAGTGTATCTATGGTAGCATACTTACATCCAGTCTTTAAAATGGATCATTTCACTTCACACATGCTATAGAATCTTAAATTTCACCTTTACTCAACTCAATTTCTTTATTTAAAATGACTCTGTTGCTCCAAATTCCTGTATCAATGGCTTGAATATGCCATATGTAGTAGTAACTGTTCATAAATACATAATTTATAACATATACTAATAGAGTAATGAAATATATTGCAATAACAATATGCTCTGCCTGATAGAATTTCATCATGAAACTCCATTAACACATTCAGCTGGTATCAGCTTATAAAAATGCCTTTCATTGTGGTGGAAGGGAAATACTCTGTATAAGTCAATGGAGATGATGGAGTTCAAATTGGAATTCCTAGCAAGGGTGGATGGAAAACCCACAGCAGCATGAATGAATGCTGACCAGGCATATTTGACAGTGCTTGAAATTCTAGATGCTCATAACACCCCAGCCTTTCACCCTTTCCAGAGCAGCTGCTACCCTCTTGCCTGAACAACACTACTTTTGTAAGGTCACCAACAGGCTGCTACTGGTACCTCCTCTGATATCTTGCATATTGTATACATGGCCATACTGCAGTCTTCTTTTTCATGCAGGCATCAGCTCTTCTTTACTCCAGTTTCCCTCTTCTCTTGACCTTTTTGAGACTGGTCTGCTACCTCTCTGAATGATCCTTTTCTTTAAAAAAAAAAAAAAAGATTTATTTATTTATGCACAGAAGACCTGGGGTGCAGGCTAGAGATGCAGGGGTGGGGGGTGAGAGGATTCACCAGAGACAGAGTGGGGAGCAGAACAAGCAGATCTACTGAAATACACTGCTGAGGGGAGCAGTGGGCAAGATAGGAGAGGTCTGCTGTGCCATGTGGGTCACCTCCCTGGCCAGGGATCAAATCTGTGCTGCAGAGGCTGCCAATAGCTTCATAGTGCTGCCTCTTAAATACTTGTGCCATCATGGGGTCCCTGAATGATCCTTTTCAAGCACTGTTCTCCATGCTGCATAGCCCTGACTCTTCCCAGGTTCTGTCTGTGCCTCTGTTGTCACACTTCTTTGCTCTCTTTCCCTGGGAGTTCCTCTGCCCTTGCTTCTTCTCCACTCCCAAGATCCGTTTCTCCACTCCATGCCAATGCTGTAAAATGTAGACACCTCAAACTCAACTTGTCCAAAACTAGACAATATTTCATTGCTCCCCAATGAGGGCCAGCTGCCTTTGCTTTTTTGCTCAGGTCTGCCTTGATCTCTTCAATCAACACCCTGCTCGAGTCACTGAGTCTCCTGTCAACAAGTCTTCTGCTTTTGTTCCTGGCATTTCATTCTAGAGTTCAGTCCTCCTCATTTCTACTCTTGGAATATTGGGAGAGTCCTGAATTGTTTCCTGGATTCCGTTCTCTTCTCTGATTCATTATGGTCAGTACTGGAAATTGGTTCTGTTAACATGTCCTCAGCCCAAACTCCTATTAAAAACATATCCAGTGATTCTCAAAGGTCTGTGAATTAGAGTTTATTCAAGTTTCTCTATAACCATGTTTCTCATCCTATACTTATTTCCCACTATTTGTGGTAAATATTCTCTGTACTTATGCTACACATAATTGCTTGTGAACATAAATAATAGTTAATATTATCCCTACTAACTCCCAGCTGCTGCAAATATATCTACATATAAATGACTAAACAGAGTAAGAGGAACCACTTAATCCAGTAAGTCTTCACTTAAGTCCTTGATATGTTCTTAAAAACTGCAACTTTAAATGAAACAACATATAATGAATTAATTTTACCATAGGACTATTGATATAAACAAGAGTTAAGTTCCTCTGGCATATTTGTGGTCACAAAACATCTGCAAACTTCTAAATACCCAAAAACTTTTAAAATTAAACAATAATTTGTTCAATTTTTAAATGCATTGTACATCTTAAAAACCCTGAGCCAGGGCCTCCCTGGTGGCACAGGCGGTTGAGCGCTGCACTGTGAAGCTGTCCATAGCCTCTGTAGCACGAGTTCGTTCCCAGCCGGCCTGCGAGAATCCCACATGGTGAAGCAGACCTCTCCTGTTTCACCCGTTGCTCCCCTCAGCAGTGTATTTCTTCAGTCTGCCTGTTCTGTTCCTCACTCTGTCTCCGGTGAATCCTCTCACCCTCCTGCGCATCTGGTCTGTACCTTGCTTCTTGTATAAAAATAAATAAATCTTTAAAAAATAATTCTTAAAAAAAAAAACAACAATGAGCCAGAAACCCCAGCTAAGTCATTTCTATATTTCTGACCACAGAAGCCATCAGATAGTAAATATTGTTTTAAATCATTAATTTTAGGAATATCTTTTAATGTGGCAATAGTTATACAGTGCATAAAGATTTTAATGGTAGTGATGGTTCATCAACTAGTGAATGAATAAGCAAATTGTGGCATATCCATACAATGGAATGCTACTTAGCAATGTAAAGGAACAAGCAACTGATACATAGAACACAAACACCCTCAATAGCATCACGACAGGTAAGAGAATCCAGACATAAATTCTGGCTGATTTCAATTACGTAAAATTCTACAAAAGACAAAACTATGGTGATAGAAATCAGATCAGTGATTAACCTGAGTCATGTGTGGGAGGAAGAGATTGTCTAAGAATGGATACAAGGACATTTGGGAGATAATAGAAACACTCGATATTAAGATTGTAGTGATGGTTATGCAACTTATGCATTTGTCAAGGCTCATTGAACTTTGAGAGCACTTATTGCACATAAAGTGTAGCTTGATAAAACTGCTTAAAAGAGAAAAAAAATTAAGTGGCCATATAGCATAAAGAAGTAAAGTAATTCAAGTTCTATTTCATGTCTTTACAATCATAGTGTAATCATTGTTTATATTGAATCTATTGTTTAAATGCAAGAATAGGGCCTCCCCTGGTGGCACAGCAGTTGGGCGCTGGGCTGTGAAGCTGCCTGCAGCCTCCACAGTGCCGGTTTGATCATCAGCCACTGGCGAGGGTCCCACATGGTGCAACAGACCTCTCCTGATGTGCCCACTGCTCCCATCAGCAGTGTATTTCGTCCGTCTGCGTGTTCTGTTCCCCGCTCTGGCTCTGGTGAATTCTCTCACCCTCCCACGCTTCTGACTGCATCCAGTGCTTATATAAATAAATAAATAAATCTTAAAAAAAAAAAAAATGCAAGAATATGTAGGACCACAGTAGTTGGGATGCTAGCTGATACTGTGGGTAGGGAGTTGTCTGAATTACTTTCTGTAGTGCCAGCAGGCAGCAGGGCAGAGCTGGAAGGGAAGAGTCCTGGAGCCCACAGTGGCTTTTTCAGGCTTTTTATCATCTTTCTACACCATTTGCAGTGAGGTAACAGGGGGACTCTCCAGGCCCTCTGGGCTCATGTTCCTTACTCATCCCTCGAGGACAGATTCCTCAGCACCTCACCCTTGTTCAGACAGTGAACAAGACATCACACACAGATTATTTTAAGAGGCTCACCTGCCCTCTTTAGCATCCTTTGGCTGCTTAATCATGCAGGGCTTCCAAACCTTGGCACCAGCTTTTGCCTTGTCTAATGTGGCTTTTCTGTTACATCTCCTCTGCCTGGCTGCAGAGAACTCCACACAAGGCTTCTTAGGGTCACTGAGGCCCACTGGCCACCCTTTGATTCTCATTTCCTGGGGTGTACAAATGATACCATCACCCCCAGGTCTCATAGACATAATACCAACCAAAATTTCTCCTGCCTTCTGGTGGAACCGTCAGTCCCCCATCTATTTTTTTCCTTGCGTCAGCACTGGGCAAGCTCTGAATGACAAATGATGAATCGTGATCCTCTTTCATCCTCTGCGACTCTGCTGCCTCAGGGGTCATGGGCCAGTCAACTTGTATTATTGATCACCTACCACAGACTAGTGATTACTAGTAAGGTACTAGTAATTTCAGGTAAATGGTCACTGATATCGAAGACTTTTAAATTCTGATGATGTCATTTGACATTATGAAGGCAATCAACATAATCTCCAAAAGGTTAAAGCAGAAAGCTCCCTAAGTTACAGGTTGTCCTCTGTTCCCCTTTGATTATTTTCCTCATACTCCTCATAAACTTCAGGTGCAGGGCTCAGAAGCGAGAGCTGACAAGTGGGACCTTCTACATCATCTTAGATCTTTCCATGTGTCCTTCTTATGGGCTTATAACATTCATCTGCCAATGAACTCTTCAAAGCCTCTGTTGGATCCAAAGTGCTTCTGAGATTCTTGATGCAGGGATGCAGCTCAGAATCCAAAGCAGCCTCCTTAATATTCTGCACCACTAGCAAAGACTTAACAGCAAATATCCAAAAAAAAAAGTGATATTAAAAGTGCATGCAAGCAATTGAAAGGGATCAAAGCCCCACTGTGGAAACAATGGGAAGGTTTGTGCAGGCTCAGTCAGGAGTATCCAAATCTGTTCCCTAGAAGGCTACCCTATTGTTCCCTTCTATTTCTGTCTTTTTTTTTAAGTCTACTTAAAATTCATATAACTGTAAAGCTACATACAGTATAGGAGTCAGGGCCAAGATTTACAGAGGTCATAAAGCTTCTTTATGATCAGGTGAAAGAACCCCGCAAGGTCAGACTGGCTTTTCCAGTCAGAAGAGTGGACTACCCATCCTCCTTGACCCTCCCAAGGAAAAGTCAGCTGGGCTATCAGAACCAGTACTGGGAGTTTTACAAATGTTCTGACAACTTTTATATTTTTATGTTAATATTTGCAGAGAGAAAAATCATCCTCATCATTATTGAGTGATATTTTTGTTTCTGGTAATAATATAGCATCTTCCTTTCCTAGCAATGTCAGCATGCCCACTGTCAAGCAACTTTATATTCTATCTCAGCTCACTCCTTTTATGAGCCTGAGAAAGTTATTGGCTAATTTGAATGAGACAATGGAGATGAATATTTTGAAAATGCATTTTTATTTTGACTTTGTGTGCACATTGATTTTTAACACCCCCCCAAAAAAACGCTGGTGATGGAAAGAACTATTATATATAATTAATGCAGTAGTATATCATTTATATTATGATCTAACTAGTGTCATCTTATTTTTTGCTCCTTTGTATTAGTTGTGTGTTTACTTAACTCATTAAGGTCATAGCAATGTAAGGTTGAGATCAGTTCTTGGGACTATTTATTGTCCTGTTGCAAGTGTATCTGTTACCTATGTCAAGGTCAGTTACAGTTGTTTAGAAAGAACCCAGCTGTGGCAGGCTAATAAGTCCAAGTTTTAAGAAAAAACAAAGGGATTGAATCAGGCAAGAACTAGAAGACTTGGAGCCAACTTGAATGCTCTTGCATAATGGGGAAGAGAAGGAAGGATGTGGAAATTCATGGTCTAGTTGCTGCTGAGATGACATAGTTCTGGAAGCACAGCATGCTCAGGGTTAACTCTGTGTTTGTTTGTGTATTTTCAATATGTGTGGTGGGTGGGTTGCAGGGAATGGTCACCCCATGACAACTGGCAGCCTTTTTAAAAAAAAAAAAAAATTATTTATTTATGCATACAAGACCTGGGGTATAGGCCATTGATGCGGGGGTGGGGGGAGATGATTCACCAGAGACAGAGTGGGGAACAGAAAAGGCAGATTGACTGAAATACACTGCTAAGGGGAGCAGTGGGCGAGTCAGGAGAGGTCTGCTGCACCATGTGGGGCTGCTCCCTGGCCGGCCAGGAATCAAACTCGTGCTGCAGAAGCTGAGGATTGCTTCATAGTGTGTTGCTTAACCCCTGCGCCACCAGGGAGGCCCTCTGATGCCTTTTCCCCCTTTCATTGGTGATTCTAATTTGAAAGAAGCTTTTACTTTGAAAGTTTCAAAGACATTTTACTCCACAAATTGTATGTGCAGTGAAAGACTTATTTATTGTTAGTGCCATTGCTCTTAAACCTTCAACTTGTTCTTGCTAGTAAAATTTATGTGAACGGGGAGAAATTATTTCTTGGAGCATGGGGTTTGTATTATTCATTATCATTTAACAAATACGCACTAAGTACTCACTAGATGCTAGAATACAAAGGCAAACTGCCTGTTCACAGCATGTACAAAGCCTCACTTGCTGAGATATCGGAGCCCTGCACTCTGAGCCCTGAGTGGACCCACAGACACAGGTACTGCTGTAGGCCAGGTTCTCGTCATGGCAGAAGCCTTCCGGCGGATGGGTGTTTGAGGAGCTACCTTGGCGGAGGCTCTCTTCGTTGACTCTCTAAGCACAGCAGCACATGCCAAGACTTCCTGTTGAGTAATATAGCCTGGTGGAGAGAAATGAAACAGCAAAGTCAACAATTGTGTAAAACCAAAAAGCAGACAACCCTGCAAAGAGTCACATATTGATGAGGGAGGGTAGGATAGAAGCAATTGTGTTCAGCACACCTAGGTTGTATGATCTTTAAAGACAGGAGGGATATTTTCCTCTTTTGCATTTATCACTAATCAGTTCATGATGCAGAGTCAATGGTTGACATGACAAATCTTTGGTGAGGGACTTTGGCAATGGGAAACCTGTGTAAGAACTGCTTATATTCATTGGCAAAACTTCCTTCAAACCAGAAACATATATTCATTCTATTGTAGTGCTTTGAAAATGTAGTCTGCAGTCCACCTACTACAGAATTATCTGAGCATGGTCACATTTAACATATACATTTCTTTAATGCGGATTTTTGGCCCTACTCCAAAGACATTTTGAATTAGAAACTCAGGAATTTTTGGCCTGGAAACGTGCATCTTAATAGCCTACAGGGGCAAACTCTGAATATGCCTATTCTAAATGGGTTCTGCCATTCGCTGCATCAACACAAAACATATGAGACTTTAATGGGAAGGAACTTTAATAAAACTAGGAAACAATACAGGTAAGGCAAAGAGTCTAGTTTCTAAATGAAGCACCTAGAGTTACCCGTCCCCTCGTGGGTAAAACTCCATCCATATGGGATTGGCCCAGAGAAAGGCCCCAAAGCCTGCTACAAGTCTAAAGCACCTTCCAGTGGGGACCCACAGAAAAGGGTCAGAAACAACCAGACAAGCCCGGAAGGAAAAGAGCAAAATCAACATCAAGATAAAAGCTGCCGTTGTCACCTCCCCACGGGTCTCACCCACATCTGTGTCACCCAGTCCACGGCCAAAAGACAAGTGCAGTTTCTTTCCGTGTCTCTAGCTCCATGCGCCTCCTCCAGGTCTCCTGGCTCCATCCTGCTTCCTTCCTCAGTCTCTTCTGCAGCTTCTCCTCTCCCTGCTCAGCTCCACCCTCCCTTGGGTGGGGCAGGGAACCTGGAACTTCCCCCTTTCCTGGGGACCACCCTGTTACAGTTTCATTGGCCTCAAGCAACTTTACATTATCAGTGAAGCTACTAGATAAGGCAGCTGCAATTCTTCAATCATGGAGACCAGACAGAATCCCAGCCTCACTATTTACTATTTGCAGAACCTGGTCAAGTTATTTAACTGATCCATGTCTCAAGTTCTTTTCTGTAAAATGGGAGTTGTAAAGGCACCTGTAGAGGTGTTTGAAGGTTAAATAAGACAGAACATGCATAGTGCTTACAACACTGCCTGACACAGAGGAGGTTCTACTAAAAGATAACTATTGCTATTTTTGGTTTTATTAAACCACCTGCAAAAACCATGTCTCTCTTTTGTACAAATACAGGCACACAGTATGAAGTAGATGGGCTAATGCCAAGTGAATGGTTTATTAAAAAAAAAAAAAAGAGTCAGGACAACGGAGAAGGGAGCTGGAGACTGAAAACATTTCCTAGAAGAAAAGGGATTTAATAATAATTACATCTTCACTAGGCTGCTGCTTACATGTCATGAGGGTTTTGAACCATTATTTCCTTTGTACTTAAAATCCCATGAAGATGGTAGGAGAAGAGAAACATCATAGGAATCTGTACAATATTTGGAGCTTGATATCCCAACTGGCATTTACCACCTATATAATTTTATCCAGGTATCTCCCCTGCCTGAGCTGTAGTTTCCACAACTGTAAAGTAGGAGGAAAATGAGATATTATATATAAAGCTACTAGCACACTGTCTGGAAGATGGTAAACACTCCATAAATATAACTGTTATTGTTGTGAGTAAATCAAGCCTCTGAGTTTATACAACCAGCAACCGGCTGAGCTGACTTGAGCCCAGATCACCTGCCTAAACCCATTGCCATATCTACTAGGTCAAGTTCCTGGACAGCTTGGAGCAGTGCTGTTAACATTTTTTAACAATCCATACTCTGATTTCTTTAAAGAATTTACCCATAAGACTTCACTTTCTATTATTGAAAGGGAACTGCTAAGCAAATAAAATCTTTCCTGCTTCTTGCTAAAGAGTCATAGGCCTGGTAATGCAAAGTAAGTGTAAATAACAAGTTTGGTTCCTTAATAAGCATTATCTAAACAAGGTCTGGCAGCCAGTTAGGCTGATAGATCACCCAGGCCTTCCTCAAATATCTATATCTTTCTGCTTTTGCGAAGATTTGTATGCTAACTGACCAATGTTATCAATGTAAAATGGTTATGTAGAAAGAAACCCTTTGTCTCTAGACGGGTGCTCATGTAACAGGGTGGTCCCCAGGAAAGGGGGAAGTTCCAGGTTCCCTGCCCCACCCAAGGGAGGGTGGAGCTGAGGAGGAAGAGGAGAAGCTGCAGAAGAGACTGAGGAAGGAAGCAGGATGGAGCCAGGAGACCTGGAGGAGGCGCATGGAGCCTAGAGACATGTGAAGAAACTGCGCTTGTCTTTTGATTGTGGACTGGGTGACACAGATGTGGGTGAGACCCGTGGGGAGGTGACAATGGCAGTTTTTATCTTGATGTTGATTTTGCTCTTTTCCTTCCGGGCTTGTCTGGTTGTTTCTGGCCCTTTTCTGTGGGTCCCCACTGGAAGATGCTTTAGACTTGTGGCAGGCTTTGGGGCCTTGCTCTGGGCCAGTCCCATTTGGATGTACGTTTACCCACAAGGGGACGGATAACTTTGGGTGCTTCATTTAGAAACTAGACTCTGCCTTACCTGTATTGTTTCCTAGTTTTATTAAAGTTCCTTCCCCTTAAAGTCTCCTATGTTTTCTGTTGATGCGGCGGATGGCAGAACCCATTTAGAATAGGCAGGTTTGCGGGATTTGGGCTGCCCCTCTCCCTGTCCTATAACAGATTTGGCGTCCAACGTGATTTAGGACATAGCCATCCGTGGTTAGTCAGCCCCATGGGGAAATTGGGCTTCCCTATGGCACTGGCTACCATAAGCGCAAATGTGATTTTTGGTTTCTCCAGTGTGTTTGTTTCATATGTCGATTTGCTGTTGAAAAACTGGCTTGGGCTTTGTGAAGATTCTGTGTGTTTGTGTGTAATTTGTTTGTCGTGACTAGCTAAGACATTTTAATTTGTGGAAATTTTTTTCTGTGCCAGTTTTACTCAAAAGATAAGGCAGTACATTGGACCATGTGGCCAGATCAAACATGGCGTCTGAGGCACTTGGCGTGCTCTTGTAAAATTCAAAGGTTCTTGTTGCTAGTACTTTGGAACTTTTTTCTTTCTTTCTTTTTGCAATCTCTGCTGTCTCATTAGCATTTCTAAAGGCAATAATGGCTCTTCAGTGGTATGTTGCTTTGTCTTTGGCTACTTCCTGCTCTCTGCCTGATGGATTTTGCCAGCCAATTGTGGAGCAGTGGTGTTTAAATTAGCAAATGTATGCCTGGGTGTTAAGGAAAGAGTAGCCTTAAGCAGTAACTGGTAATTGCTGGTAGCCTTGATGGATTCTTGGAGATAACTTGAATTTTTGCAAAGCCTGGATCAGAAAAGTTAATAAGATTTTGTCTGAGTCTGAAAGGATTTGCTACTGTGAATTTTGTCTACACAATTTGTTTTGGGCATGTTTGCCATTTTGAATACTGGATTTGTTCAATTGCTGGTGTAAGACAAGATTCTAAGTTTCTGCTTCCTACTGAGGAAGGTCTGTTATGGAAAGCACTCTTTAGGGTGCATCATATAACTACCAGGTTTTCATACCTGTGTTGTTGCTGTCCCTCCCTAGTGTGGGGGAGGAGTAATCTGTGCTTAGATGTTTAATCTGCTCTTTCAGCTTCTGTCCCAGAGTGGCTAACAGAAGTAAGGAGATGACTCCTTTTAATTGAAAGTTAATTACTGATATTTTGATTTTGCTTTTTCAGGTTCTATTCCAGGAAACCCAAGGAGTGCCTGCTTGGTGGCTAACAAGAGATGACTCCTTTTGCTTAAAAGTTAACTTTTATTCTTTCAGTTGCTGTACAGAATACCCCAGGATTGACTTCTAATAAAAAGTCTTCAACACTGAAAACCCTAAGGTGATAAACAAGGTCATGTAACTCTTGTGATTAATAAAACTTTTCCTTCCTATTTCCAAAGTCTTAGGTTTGTAGGATGACAACTGGAAATTTTTCTGCCAGCAACACTCCACATTTTTTTTTGGACTTTGACGTTTTTTTTTCTGAGCCTATGGAGTAAAACTGCAGTTACATAACATATTCTACGTGGCATAACTAAAAAAAAAAAACTGTCTTTGTCTATATGTTGTATGTCTGTATGTCCTTGTGTCTAGCGGTCTTGACCTCCAGTGATTGACAAATTGGTATACATGGTGCCCATAGACATTAAAAAAAAAAAAAGAGTCTCCAGTTATGAGAAAAACAAAAGGTTATGGTTTGATTGTCAACATTGTGCTACTAAACTAAGCCGGTGCCTTCATAGAGATTGAACATTGTTGTTTCTGTTATTTTTCTGATATTTATGGCAAAGCTTCCCAGAAATCTAAATTCAAGTACAAATTTGGTAGCCTGTCATTTGGCTGATGCAAGGAAATTTTGTGGAACCTCAGTAGAGCTCCTGAGACACTCCACGAAGTTTCTCCCTTTCCTCCTGGGAAGGCATTAGATGAATTTGTTCTATTTGGATTTTACCTAATGAAGTAAAACTGGAAGGGAAGCATTGTCACTTGGGAAAATGGTAAAACTTTGGTATGTACAAAATGTTAACAGTGGTTCTCTATAATGTGTATAAAAAAAAAACCTCTCAGTATCTGGTATGTATGTAAATTGTCAATGGTGATTGTCACCTTGTAATAGTGTATAATTAAATTGTTTCACATCTACAGAAATTGTTTCTGGAAATATAGGGAGAAAAGGTCTCAACATATTCCTATTGATGGAACTGTTGAGAGTAAAAAACTTTCCTACAAAGGACTGAATAGACTTGGAAATACACCTCATATTTACTAAGTTTTCCTTGACATAATAATACTGATGATTTTTTTGAATTTTGCTCTAAATCCACAAAGTTTTCTTGTTTTGGTGACCAGGATCTGCAGCAAGGTTGTAATTTTTTTCCCCAACAAAGCTAACTTGTGTTTGCATTTTCTCTCCCCTTGATACCAACACAGCATAAAAATAGTGGTAGTAATCTTTTACTACTTATCTCAGAGTCTGTTTTTGCATAACTTCCATAGGAATTTTGTTTAAACTGAAAAAAATTGGACATAAGTTTCATTGTGTGGCTTTGTGTGGAGCTCCTCCAGAAAGTTGAAACAGAGCTGAACCAAGAAGAGGAGAACCTGTTTGCTTTGTTCGTAGTGTTCCACAGACCTCCAAAGAAGGTGAGGAAGCTTGCCTCCATTGGCAGGACTGGACAACCCGGCCAACGAAAATGCCCTGGTACTCTCGAGAAGAGGAAAGCGCAGGTGGAGTCTGATGAGACCAACTTTGTACCTGAAGCCTACATCGACTGGATGCCAATGGTTCGCTCTAATCCTGTATGGAGTATTTCAACAAAGCCAGCTAAAAATTGCTGTTACTTATTTCTGCCCTGTGATTTTATGCAAAAATAGAAAAAATGGTTTAAAAGTAGATTTAATTTGCAAACTTTTGCTATGCTGTTAAAAAGTTTGGGATCAAGGTTGAGAGAATTCGTTTTTGCATAAGTTGAACCAATTTTAAGATTTTTTTTCCCTGTGATTTTGATATATTTGCTGTCTTGTTTTAGCCAATGCTCCAGATTTTTTTTTCTTTTGGCTTGGATAATGGGCTCTTTTCAAGTAATGGAAAACTGTCATACTGGACATTCATGGACAATGCTGCTGACTAATTGTTGCTTCTCTTATACACATTGTAATCCTGAAAAAAAGACTGTCTCCTAAGATTACACCATGACATCTGTGCCACCATAGATATGGTGGAATAAAAATTAAAAGGGGGGATTGTAACAGGGTGGTCCCCAGGAAAGGGGGAAGTTCCAGGTTCCCTGCCCCACCCAAGGGAGGGTGGAGCTAAGGAGGAAGAGGAGAAGCTGCAGAAGAGACTGAGGAAGGAAGCAGGATGGAGCCAGGAGACCTGGAGGAGGCGCATGGAGCCTAGAGACATGTGAAGAAACTGCGCTTGTCTTTTGATTGTGGACTGGGTGACACAGATGTGGGTGAGACCCGTGGGGAGGTGACAATGGCAGCTTTTATCTTGATGTTGATTTTGCTCTTTTCCTTCCGGGCTTGTCTGGTTGTTTCTGGCCCTTTTCTGTGGGTCCCCACTGGAAGATGCTTTAGACTTGTGGCAGGCTTTGGGGCCTTGCTCTGGGCCAGTCCCATTTGGATGTACGTTTACCCACGAGGGGACGGGTAACTTTGGGTGCTTCATTTAGAAACTAGACTCTGCCTTACCTGTATTGTTTCCTAGTTTTATTAAAGTTCCTTCCCCTTAAAGTCTCCTATGTTTTCTGTTGATGCGGCGGATGGCAGAACCCATTTAGAATAGGCAGGTTTGCGGGGTTTGGGCTGCCCCTCTCCCTGTCCTATAACACTCAGACCTTATGGGGCTACCCAGGTCTGAGACCTCATGCATGAGTAATAAAACTTCTCCTGACCTCACCATTTCTGAAGTACCGCTTATTCTTCCCTTGCCTGGGTAAAAGGCTAGAATTTATTTCTGCAACATTATCAGGTATAATAATTTCCAAACTTGGTCTGTCAACTAGGTTGATAAATAGCACACTGGCAGAGGCCATTCTGCTTGAACCATTTATCTGAAAACTTGACTTCCAGATGCAGCTCACGTGTGTTCCTGAGATCCTGGTTTAGGTCAGGTAGTTAAAACTCACCCAGTTGCTGCTGGTGCAGAAGGGTGTGAACATAGCGGGCCTGCAGGGCCTCCCACTGGGGAGTGGGGTTGTAAATCCTCATGATGCTGTAGAAGTAGCGCTGCTGCCCTGGGGTAAGGTCCTGTCAGAGCACAGTAGGGAATTTTGATGGGTTGGTGGAATTGCTGGGGATGGAGAGACAAATTCCCCTCCTTTTCCCCCTCCCTCATCCTTGCTGACCTGTGTGATTATGAATGGGTAAATATAAAGATTCTTGGTAACTAGGTAAAAATATTGGGCTGAAGTATCCCAAGGATTTCCAATATCTTATAATTTTATTGATCCATTATAATTCTGAAAGGTCCATACAGGAGGCCGGAATGCAAAAACCCACCAGGAAGCCCACCTGGGAACAGGAATGCAGAAGCCTGCCTAGAGGATTCAGACAATGAACCTCCCCCGCCCTACAAATCTTTTCTCAGACAAAGAAACTCCCCCTCCCATAAACTTTTTCCCGCCATTGCAACCCAGTCTCCCACCTGATCTCTCCTCACCCTATAAAAGCCTGCATCCCCCTGACAATGTACACGGCTCCACTGACCCCTACCTTGGGTCTGTGAGGTCCACCCAGGGTGCAATAAATTTTCTCTTCCTTTGAGAAATTTAGCCTGGCTCTCCTTTTCTTTATCACGCCGAACCTTTCAAATTCTTCTTGAGAAATGTGGGCTATGAAAATCTACACAGTACCTAAAGTCTGCCAGACTTCTGAAGGGGTAAAAGACAGTTCTCCCTTAGCAGGGGAGATAGATAGATGAATAGATGGGTAATGTAAAAAGGGCTATGCTGGACACTGCAGTCAAGAAAGGTTTCCTAAAGGAGATGATCAATGTATCTGAATATTAAGTGCCAGGAGGAAGTCCTGAAGGGACTAGAATACTGATCTTGAAGGGTATTAGCACCTCCAGGGAACCTTTTAGAAATGCAAATTCCTAACAAGGGCTGTGGGGAGGGACCACAGTCCATTGTGCAGTATTTTGGGTGCTTTGCTGGTAACTGAGACCACACCTTAGGGATGGAAGTCCTATACCTACACTAACAAGGATGTAAACCAATAGTTTTTCAAAGGAAAAAAAAAACACTAAAACTTAAATAAGAAAAGAAATGCAAATTCCTTGCCCCACCCCAAACTGTTAAGGGGAAAAGTCCAGAAACTGAGAAATTCTGGGCAGTGGGAGTGGTCTGGGTTTTGATAAGCATTCTGGGTGGTTTTGATACATGCACACTAAATTTGAGAGCCACTGGATTAGAAGAAAAATAATAGCTTATTAAAGGAAGAAAGTGGCACAAACTTTCTTGTGTGGTACCCAATATCTAGATATACTGGAAACCAGACTTTTAAAAAACTTCCACCAGAACTTAGAGGCTGAACTGGAAAAGGATATAGTTTGGCAGAGGAACATCATGGAAGCTTTTATATGGTAAGAATTTAAAGATTACCTTTTATATAAGGAGTCATTGAAGGTCTTTATTTAAGACAGTGATTCTCAACAGGAGTGATTTTTAACCCTCAAAGGACATTTGGCAGTATCGGGAGAAATGTTTGTCGCAAATGATGGGAAGGAGGAGGAGAGCTATTTGCCTTCCATAGGAAGAGGCCAGGGATGCTGCTGAACATCCTATAGTGTGGAAGACAGATTCCCAGTCCCTTACAATGAAAATACCCAACCCAAAGAGTCATAACTTAACTGACCAGATTTCCATTTTAGAAAGCTCATTCTGGCCCCGCTGTGGAAAAGGGCTCAGGAGAAGACAGACCATTGGTAGGGAGAACATTTAGAAGCCTACCTGCCAATGTTATAGAGGAACAAGAAGGGTAACAACTGCTATTATGTACCTAATATATCTTAAGTGGCTATGTTAGGGGGAAAAGGATAGTATATGCAGATGGGGAAACTGACATAGTGGCATCAACCTTCTAGAAACATCAAGATAAAATGAGTTCACTAAAGTTAAAAAATTCAAAATTAGAATTTTCAAAGCTACTTGATAACCACATAATAAAAACTAAATTTTGATAATTACACCAAAGAGTAGAGAGACTTTTTTTCTGTTAGAAATTTTGTGGAATTGAAATCTGTGAGTCAGATTATTTTTTGATTTCTAAAAACCTTAAGCTTGATAGCATATATCCAGAGTGAAAGCAGCAAAACTCAAAACTTCAGTTTAAGATATTTCAGTTTTATAATTTCTGAATTGAATGTTTAAAAAGATATATCTGAAAAAGGAACTAGATTCCTAATTAAGTCTCTTCAAAAGATTGAGAACAATCTTCAAAAGTAAACTTCCAAAAGTAAAGCTCTAAAGTGCAATGGAAGTTTGCACGATATAAGATAAAATATTAAAAAATGTGGTTCTATTTCACAAGGAAAAAATGTCTACTTATTTTCCTTCACCAAGCTCTCAACTTTCTAAATGAGAAGTATGACTAATATTCTTATCCTGTTGTCATTCCATGTAGAAATGAAAGAGAAGGGAAATTTATACAGCATATGTATGAGATGGTGTTAACTGACTTTGCCAGAAAGGAGTTAACTTAAGCCTTTGGCAGAGGGCCACAGTGTGTCAGTCACTGAGTTTGCCACCACTGGTAGTGGGTCAGCAAAGAAGAGACAACCACCTACTGGAGCTCCTAAATGGTTCAGGGTAGGATGAGATAGTCCTTGCTTGTTTGTTGTTTACTTGATCAATTGCTTGCTCACTCACTCACTCACTCACTCACTCACTCACTCACAAACTCCTTGAACATGCACTGAATATCTATGTTGGAACTATTGTTCTCCCTGTTACTGGGTAAACAAAGATATTAAAAAGAGTTTCCGAGCCTTGAAAGAGAAAAGTCCCTTCATCTGTGAATGATGTGCTGTACCTTTAGTAATGAAGTGTTTGCAGCTGAGTGAGGGACTCGAATGCAAGGAATATGGGGGACATTCCGAAGCTTTTGTTGTCGTTTCTGTTTTTCTCCCATTCTTTATCCTAGACTCCAAGGAACAAAAAACATAGGCTAAAATTTCATTTCATTCAACCAGTTTGGGGATCTTACTGTGCATAACTGCTGTTGGCATTTGATTAGTTTCCTTTCATTTTTCTTTTTTCCCCTATGGGCATTATATGTGATTTTAGAAAAGAGAGATCATACTATTTCTGTTGTGCACTTTCCCAAATTATTAAATATCTCTTGGAAATATCATTTTAGCTGCAACATAGTAGACCTTACACCATTCTCCTTGTTTTAGATATTTAAATTTGCAGTTTTACAGTATTGTACTCTAAAAGGGTTAAACTTGCCCATTTCTTGCACTTGCTGGACAAAGATAGAAAATGAAGGAGCAGGCATCCCTGCTATGAGCAAGTCTCTTTTCCATGTGATCAAGGGTTTAAATCTGAAGTTCAAATAATAATAATAATAAAGTGAACAATCAAGAGTAAAAAGGCATATTGAGAATAAACATACAGGGTGGTAAAGGCACAGAGCAGAACCTCCAAGAATTTCAGCCTCCACGCAATCCTTTGCCCTTGTCAACATTAATCATTTGCTAAGCTGAGATCATGAATATAGGTTGTTCTCACTTCATGCCAGTTCCTTCTCTCTCTCCTCTGTTGTATGCTCTTGCACGCACACGCACAAAGTGCACATGCTTCAGAAGTACTTTAACGTGAGAAGACTCGTTCTGAGTTCACAGATCTAAGTTCACAGATCTAACTTCCAAAGGAGAAATTTATTAGGAAAACATCAGTCAACCTCTCTGTGTGTCCTGTTTTCACTACATAAATGAATATATTAAACTGTAAATATTTTATTTAACTGTTTTTCTTCAATGTGCACTCCAGAAACCACACCAACCAAAACACACTCTTTGAATATTCTATGTGACAGAAGCCTACATTGCACTGTACTCATATGGACCCAATACCCCTCCTCCCATTTTCTAGATCTGTGGAGCAGAGCATAAATATTCTTCAAAACTGAAAAGATTTCTTTCCTTCTCAAATAGCATAAAGAAATGACTGATGATCTTTTTTTATGGCAACAATTCCTATGTGTGCTTTTCTTGGGCTATTGCTGAGGAAATCTATCTCACCTATTCAAGTGATAAAGTTTATCACCTATACCTGATAAAGTTTGATTAAAATGCTTGGGGAATCCAGGGGGGGGGGAAGTCTACAAAGTAACTTATATCTGCAACTAAAAGACAGTTTTACTTAAAAGGAACTTACCCTGTATTGTAGTCTCCCCATTTTGAAAAGCTGGTTTTCACGTTCAATATAGTGTTCTTGCCAGTTCTCTTTCTTCAAGCTATGGCAGTGGCAGAAATTCAGTCTGTTGATAAGTTGATATCCAAGCAACATCATGTGATGAAACACAGAGCTGGGGAAACTTGGCTGCATGCCCTTCCCTGCTTTTGGACAACATTCAAGTGCACAATTTAATCTTTTTTTTTTTCCTCCCAAATTTGTGTCTATGGTCCATGTCTATACCATATCTACATGATATGCAGGATGGGGGATAAATGTGCATGGAGACAGAATATTAATGGTCAAGAAATCCAGTCCATCCCATGAATATTTCCCAGATTTGGAGTCAGTAATCCCCACTCTCATATACTCGGAGTGACAAAGGCATAATTCTTACTATACAGATATGGGCATGAATTTGTCTGTAGTCACCTATGGAATTGATCATAGGTCAAGATAATGTTGCTTTTTTTTTTAATTTTTAGAGGAGTAAGATACTCTCTAGTTTTGATCTTGGGTAGAGGTTACATATGATGATAATGAACCCAAGACAAGAAGATTAAGATCTCATCAGTATAAGCCTGACTCTTGAAAACAATCTTATCCTTTCCTGTGCTAATTTATTACTATAGAGTTCCTTTTTTTTCTTGAGAATCCCCCTTCTGAATGCTAGCTTATCTGCAAAGATGAAGCATTCCTGGAGAAATGGAAGAAGAAACAGCAAAAGAAAACCACAGATTCTTAGGAGACTCAGAGGAAGATAAAAACAGGGAGATAAGATTGATGAACTATGTGGCTTAAAGAAGAAAGAAAGGACAACTCAACAGACACAAAATGTTTGTTTTATTCTCTAATTTAAACACAGACTATCTGGGGAATAAATGTGGCACAAACAAGACTATAAATGCCAATGAATACCACAAAATCTCACAATGTTTCTGAGCTTGGTGGTTCTCTACTGAGAGATAAAGAACAGTCGTCTGCAGAATTGACATTTTCAGTTGACTCTTCCTTGAAAGCTTTCCCAGGAAATGATAAAATGCCATCTAGGGCATCTGCGGACTGTCACGGGCACAGTCATCTATACACTTTCCTCCCCCACATCTGCATATAACACAAATGCAGTAGGCTTAGAAGTTGAAACTTGACTAGACACAAAGTGTTGAAGAAAAAAGATTAATCCACGCAGTTGGATGTTGTACAGAGGCGGGGAAAAGCATGAGGGAAATTCACCTAGCTCTGTTTCATGAACATGGTGTTATTAGCTTATCAGCAGACTGAATTTCCACCATCACTACATACAGTATGAAGAGACCCTGCAAGAAAATTTGCAGAAACCTGGGAAATCCCTGATTTATAACAATGTTCATTAGTCCTTCCCAATCAGGAAAACAGAAATAGATCTAGGTGCATGACAGAAAGGAAATATGATGCATGAGATCAATTACAAAAGTATTGGAATGGGTTAGAAGAGTGAAACAAGAAAGACTAGTTTATCTAAAGACTGGTGGTCACACATCACTGGAGACAGAAGGGAAAATGACCTCACCTCCAGTGCACAAGCACTAGCACTGAGGTGCTCTGCTGAAACACTGCTTCCTGAGCCCGGCCTTGGACCTCACTCCCCAGCCAGCCTTGCTTTTATGTGCTTCTCTCAACTGCTACTATCTCTCATGTAATCGCCATTGCTGCCACTGCGCAGATGCCAGCAGAAGCTGTGAAAATTGCTTCTCCTTTTTTCTAGCCTTCCATTTCCTGCTTCCCATTGGATGCCAGTTGGCAAGGGATTCTGCCAAATTTATTTTGCAATGTCCCCACTACTCTGGTAAGGAAAAAAGTATAGATGGGTAAGTACTAAGCTGAGAAATAGTGGACACCATCCTACACATGGGAATACCATTGACAAAAACATAAGAGGCACTTAGGGAATCTATGAAGCCAGGCAGAGGCTGAATAACTTAGACATGCAATCAATGTTTGGTAATATGACGAAAATTTGGAATTTCTAAGAAAAACCAAAACGAGATACTTAGCTCTATAGATCATGTCAAAGAATGAAATAAGAATTTTTGGACAAGGATTTAAGACTGAAGAATAATGAAAAATGTGTATCACCAATTATGAATTAAAGATTATTTTTCCAAAGACTAACGACTTTTCCAGGGGAAATAAAACTGACTACAAAAAAAGAAAAAATAGAAACACCATAATCTAATCAGAGAATATAATGTTGACTCTTCGTAGTAAATATGCATACAATTTCATAGTTGAAACATTCATACAATGGGATAGTGCTCACATTAAATTGCTTATATATCAATGTTTAGAATGTGTGTAGTAAAGTGTTTTCATAGAATAGCAGAGTAATCGTGACCTCAGTGGCAGATATGACTACTTTCCTCCAAAGCACACAGATAACCCCCTTGGCTACCCCAAGCCCAAGTAACTTGCCTTTCCCCACTCTGAGTCTGTCTACCACCTGGACTGAGTATCTCTACTCAGTTTTACCCAGTCTTTGCTTTTACCCAGTCTGGCTTTGCTTTGTCATAGGGCTGCATAGTTCATTGAGCGCAATCTGGTCCAGTGGGAGTTGGGGTATGGGTTGATTATTTATGTTATCTTGGTTTTTTTTCCTCCAGTAGTCACAGAAAACTCCAAGATTGCAAAACAAAAGTAGGGAATCCAGTTTAGACACCCCGTAGGGAATCCAGTTTAAAGTAAAAGAGCCACTTACAATGAGTGAAAGCTATTTGGGACATTTATAAGCAGAGCTTATCAGTAACAGAAAAGCTGTATATAGTCATATATGTACTAAGGATTAAACAAATTCAGAAAGTTCAGAAACAAACCCTAAAATGGAATCTAACTAAAAAAGGGAAAATGTCCATAATTTAATTATTTACTATGTGGTTTTTAATTAATACTGGTTTACAACACTGTGTCTTATTTGCAGGTGTAAATTTATACCTCACCAGATGAATGTTACCATTCCACACCCACCGCCAAAGTACCCATAATGCATAGCTTATAGGCCTCCTTCCCCCTTTGCTCTCCACTTCCCTCCACCCTCCTGCTCTGGTAGCCTCAATTCCACAGATTTCTTGCATTTATTTTAGTATAATTTTGTCTGTTCCTATGTTTTGTTTATCTATATTCAACATATGGGTGAAGTCATATGCTATTTCTTTTTCCCTGACTTACTTCAGTTAGCATAATCCCCTTTAGTTTCTGTCCATCTTGTCACAAATAGTAAGATTTCATCTTTTTTCTAATAGCTGTGTAGTGCCAGCAAGCACTGGGAAGATTCTCTGTCAGTTTGAGCAGACGGGTAAAGAAGAGTCCTGGAGCCCCCAGTGGCTTTTTCAGGCTTTGATGCTCTTTCTACACCAACTGTGGTGCAGAAAGCCTGTAAGCTGGCAAGGCAAGGAGGCCTCCCCATCCTGGGAGAATCTTTACTCTTTCTCTTTGAGCTCTCTCTGGCATTCTTTCTTGGTTTCTTCCTCTCATCGCCGTTCTTCAGCAGCTATCCCTACAGCCTCAGCCTCCAGGCTCAGGTGTGCCCACTTACACATACCCACACTACACTCCAGGTGCCCACCATAAGGCATGCGTACCCCAAGCCCACGCTCCTAAATGCCTCCTGCATTCAAGGCTGCAGGAAGTATCTCATTGTGTATATATATACATCACATTTTCTTTTTTTATTTAGTAATAGTGGATTACAACGTTGTATATGCTTCAGAGATAAGTTTATACTTCTTCAGATGTTGTCACCATACCACACCCACCCCCCCCACCCCTCCAAAAAGAATCCTCTATGGAAGAAAGCAGTAATATAGTAAAAAGAAAACTAATGTATGTGGGATCCTGCAGACAATTCTAGATGTGTGACCAGGTTATTTTCTTAACATGTAAGACTTTATAAAAAAGTGTTCTCTAGGGAATAGCGATGGTCCTCTTAAAATAGATCCTCTGCCAGAGATTTTTAGTGAGCCAGGACTCAAACCCATGGTTACCTAGAGTTTGTGATGTTTCCCTTGGAAGCTGGAACTTAATGGGAATCCAAACAACACACATTGCTATAATAGAAAATCACCCCTCCTACCCAGCCATTATGCACAGACAAAATTCGTGCATCTTGATTCTTTCTGTCCTTGGGGTATATTCCATTCCCTTCTGGAATGTTACTTGGTTAAATAAGGGGAAGCTTCAGTTTCATTAAGACTTATGGTAATAATTATGCAATAGGATATTAGTCTTATTATAGCAAGTCATATGCCTTCTAATAAGACTCCTGGGAAGGAGTCCAGTAGACCAGTCTCATCAATCCTAAAACCTACCCAAGTAATTCTGAACTCACTTTGGATATGGATGTGAAGCTTAGGTCATTGTGCACACAAATGCTCTCCATCTTTATTCTTTTTTAGAAAGTGGATTGAATAAAAATACTGTCTACCACTTGCAATAGATTAGCAAAGCAACTTTATAAATATTTAAAAGATGAATACTGACAGTTATATATTTTCAGACAATGTCACTTCCTTTTGTTGTTACTGTTATTGAGGGTTGGGGCTTTTAGGTGTTATAGACCTGGTGTTTCTGCATTTGACTAGGTGCCTTGTGAAGTCCTCATAGATAGATGAGTACAATTTGAAAATTGCTAAAAATTTATAACAAAGGGTGCTTACTATGGGATCTGTGACAGGCTGTTGGTGGCATGCCTGATTTATCCCCCAGTTTGACCAAGGACTTGAGTGAAGGCATGGTAGACAAGTTTATTATGTTTTCAGATGACCTCCATCTAGGTAGGTGGGATGGAAAACACGGTGGGTAGCAGAATCGGGATACTAAAAGAACTTGAGAAGTTAAGGTGGTGGACTGCATCTAATACAATAAAAGTAAGATTCTGCAACAGAGCTTCAATTCTAATCAGACAAATACAGAAAGGGAATTTGGGGTTAGTAGCAGTTCAGACACAGGGGAAGTAAATGCAGAATGAGTTAACGAGGCTGCCAACAGGATTCACAAGTGCGTAGGCTGGCCTCCAGAAGAATAATTTCTAAAACCAGAGAAAAACCAGGAAAGTTCTGTGAGTTTTGTGCTGCAGTGTTATGTCCACACAAGGGGCATAGGCAAACCAGGGCATGGCTAAGACAGAGGTGCTATGTTGTAGCATAAGTGGCCATCTTCATAAAAGCTATTAATTCTGGAAAAGATCTATGGCAGAAGGTGGCAGGGATGGACAAGAATGCTTCACAAGATATTTGAATGGCTTACACATTTAAAGATTTATTTATTTATACAATAGCTGGGGTATAGGCCAGAGGCACAGGAGGGTGAGAAGATTCACCAGATACAGAGTAGGGAACAGAACAGGCAGACTGACTGAAATATACTGTTGAGGGGAGCAGCGGGCAAGAGAGGAGAGGTCTGCCATGCCATGGCTTACATATTTAAGAGAGACTAGAATTACTCTGAATATTCCTAAAAAGTAAAAATTAGGGTCAAAAAGTAGAAGATACTGGGATATAAATTTCCAATGAATTGAAAAACAAGTAGGAAAAAATGAATACTCCATTCTAGAAATCTTTAGGGAAAAAAAAACCACACTTGATGAGAATGTTGTGCAGTGTATTTAAGTGTAACATTGGGTTACTGACCCTATAATTTTATTATGTCAAATGCCATGGGCTAGTCAAAAATGTCACATCTTGCCAGCACCATCCTGCCCTTTCTTGATGCTGACCATCCTTCTCCATGAATTTCAGCTTTCTGTACTTGATAGGAAAAAAATTGGCCAATTCTTTCATCACTGATGCTAACTCTGCTCCATTCTAGGGACTTTGTATGCATAAATCCGTATAAACTCGTAATGTACTATGTACTACTTATGTTCTATGTACATAATAAACATGTACTGTGTATACTATGCACTATGATCACCTCCATTCTGCCCACAAGGATTAAATAACCTTCCCATATTCCCACAGTTGGCAGGTGACAGAACTGGAACTGAACTCAGGCATTCTCGCTCCAGCATCTGTGCCTTCGGTAGCACTAGTTTAGTTGTAAAATGAGGAGTCAACGGAAAAGGTTTGGCTCACCTACTCTTGCCTTTTGACTGAAACCTCACTTTTATATTTCCCTGGCCCAGATATGTTAAAAGACAGGAAGGATGATGAGAGTCTTTGGGAATGACAATTCAAAGTTTCCAGAAGAAGCTTCTGCTGCACATGGGTTGTTTCAGTGTGAAAAGGCACCCCCTGAGCATGAAGAAGGGCTCTCTGCAGGGAATGAAACTTTGTACCCTTGAAAGCAGTTCAGGTGCTACAGTTCTCCTGAAGGACAACTATATGCATGCCTATCCAGTGAATGTGTTGGCAATATTGACAGAATGCGCCAGTGAAGCCACAAATATGACACTGACCACAAACTAGAAATAATTCTGGGGATTACCAAATACGTCAGTTTATGTTATAAAAACTAAACATCTTAGGTAAGTCATTCTGGGTTTTAGTATTTACATGTATCACCTTGGATACATTCAGTTGCAGATAACAGAAGGACCAAACAAACCATATTTTAAACAAATAGAAATTTATTCTTGTCACTTTGCAGTAAGGGAAGCAAGATCATTGGTGAGACTAGTTCTGTGATTCCAGGCAGTGTCTGATTCTCCTGACCTCGTCCTCATGGTCTGAGCTGGCTACGTCAAAGTCAAGATGTGGCACTGAGCAGAGAGTTCATGTTCATGTTCCTTTTTCTTTCTTATCAGAAAGGAAAACTTCCCAGAAAAATCTCAGCCATTTTACCTAACATCTAAAAAAGCAGGTCTATGAATCAGCTCTAATTATTACACAAAACAACCACAGGATCATCTCAGGGACACACAACGTCATTGCATTCTCTCTCATGTGTGTCAGGCTCTTGGGCCATGCCCTGGGCTGCTAGTTGCCAGGATAGCCATGGCAGCTGCTATGGGATTTTTCTGTCTTAGGAAGGGCAACAACTCCTGGCAGAGGTCAGAAGCTCTTTAGAAGTAAGCCTAGGCTTGATATGGGTACACACTTTTGTAAAATTTCATGAGGCACAAAAAAAAAAAAAAAAATACTCTTCTTAGAAATGTCATGAGAGATAGTGAATCTTTCCTGAGAATTTATATATTTGCCCCAAAGGACTAGATTTAGGCCAACAATAATGAAATGAAGTGAAATGAACCCACCACTGCAGGGGTAGGAAAGAGGGGGGCCCATGACATCCGCCTCCCTCAGGGCTAAGTGGGGCCTCCTCTTGCTTTAGTGTAGTGAGGCAACCAGGCACAAGACAGGCAGGGTGGCCAGGGGCCCGGGAGGCTGACAGGCCTCTTTGCTCTTTGGGCTTTCTCTAGCATCGCGTCATGGTCCTACCTCTCTGTAGTCACTCATCCTCTCGTAGCCTTCATAGCTGTCCCGTTGTGGTAGCTGTCCTTGCAGCCTCAGCCTCCAGGCTCAGGTGTGCGCATGTGCACACCATTCTCCAGGTGTCTACCATCAGGCATGTGTACCTGGAGCCCACACTCTGAAGCCATCCTGCATTCAAGGCCGCAGGTGATAGCCATAGAGGCCAGCGGCGTAAAGGCCTGAGCAATCATCATTTACCCTACACTAAGGGAGCCCCCACATAAGACTAGGGCAGGGTTCAAAAATGAGCCCAACACTGAGGCTTGGCTTGGGGCGGGGCTCCCCTGCTTAGGGGAGCCCACACACAGGGTGGGCAGGAGCTATCAAATGTTTGTGACCTTAATTCCCATTTAATTTAAGATGTAAGTGAAACTAAGACAGGTATTGTAAATAGCTACCAACTGATACTGATTTAGTTTCTACTGGAAACATTTTTAATTCTTCTGGTGGGGAAAGGAAATTGAAAGTCTTTACCTGAATTTTTTAAACCCAGCAAGGATAGATTTGTATTTACTTTTTTTTTTTTTTTAAAGATTTATTTATTTATTTATACAAGCACTGGGTACAGCCAGAAGTACAGGAGGGTGAGAGAATTCACCAGAGCCAGAGCAGGGAGCAGAGCAGGCAGAAGGACCGAAATACACTGCTGAGGGGAGCAGCGGGCGGCAGGAGAGGTCTGCACGCCATGTGGGACCCTCCTCCGGTGGCCGAGGAGCAGCCAGGGATCGAACCGGCGCTGCAGAGGCTGCGGGCAGCTTCGCAACCCAGCGCTCAACCGCTGCGCCACCGGGGAGGCCCGATTTGTATTTACTTCTAAGGATTAAAGACAATTACTTTAACCTCAGTTTAGTATGTTCACTCTTCTTGCTAGCTTCATGAGAATATTAAACACCTGTGATGAAGCACAAGGTTAATGGAGAAATAGCAATCACTTGCCAATTGCAGTGGGCCTTTCTATAGGGCTCAATCCTGTTACCAGTGCTTCTGTCAATAAAAATAGATGATCTCTTAAATATATGAGGTGTTCCTAAGTAATATTCTAAATAACTTGAAGTTGTTCTTAGAAGAAATATTACAACATATAATATTAAGCAGGAAAGAAAAGTAAGTTGAATTGTGAAATCCCTTCTTAGAGGCTATAGGCAATTTACCCATAGATTATTCTGTGAGAATATCTGGGGATTTTTAAAGATCATTTTTAAAATAATGTCATTTTATCTGATTGGGTTTTATTTTAGCCATAATGCAAGTTCATGAGGATTTCTTCCATTATAAGACAGCAATATATAGACACATTACCAGTATACACGGAGAATTAGAAAAGTATCAAGACCTTCTGACACATGCCAGTCAAACTGGGTAAGAATAAAATACCTTCACTTAATGTCTTTTGAAATTAAATCTGAAAATAAGTGTATTTAGTACATTCTGGTACCAGAATTCTCCTTTGTATGAGAGATTCGGATATGAAATAAAAATTACCTAAGCCGGGCCTCCCTGGTGGCGCAGCGGTTGAGCGCTGGGTTGCGAAGCTGCCCGCAGCCTCTGCGGCGCCGGTTCGATCCCCGGCTGCTCCCCGGCCACCAGAGGAGGATCCCACATGGCGCGCAGACCTCTCCTGCCGCCCGCTGCTCCCCTCAGCAGTGTACCTCGGTCCTTCTGCCTGCTCTGCTCCCGGCTCTGGCTCTGGTGAATTCTCTCACCCTCCCGCGCTTCTGACTGTACCCAGTGCATGTATAAACGAAACAAACGAACAAATAAATAAATAAAACATGCCTCTATAAAAGAAAAAAAAAAAAAAAAAAAAAAAAATTACCTAAGCCATCACACTTTTTGGTAATTATTTTAAAGTCCAATAAGGATTGCTCAACTTACTGTGTAAGATGATCGTTTCCTGTCTCTCACTTGTGATTGCTTCCTTAGTATTTGCTCTGAGGGAAGGGAAATGTATTTTTGGAATATCTTCTGTGTATGGCGTATCAGGGGAAGGATACAAATTCAAGATGTATTACAATTTGGGAAGAAGGTTTTGAATGGAATTACAAATGCTAGCAATTAAGTAGGAATAGAAGGTAGAGTCACCTTCAATT
The DNA here is from genome assembly GCF_964194135.1 of Talpa europaea. NCBI lineage: Eukaryota > Metazoa > Chordata > Mammalia > Eulipotyphla > Talpidae > Talpa > Talpa europaea. The sequence continues at coordinate 98,693,800 of NC_140072.1, forward strand.
CCATGTAAGACTGTTTTTTATATTTCTGTGAGAATTGTGTCATTTACATTGATCAAATTTGTGAGTAAAATGCATTCATCTCTGCAAGGGAAAGGGACAGATTCAAAATTTAGTTATATTTCCAGATTAAGTAATTTCACAAATAGACCCTATTCAGAAAGACAGTGTGATCATCAGACACTTACCGTGCCGCCTTCTTGATCTCATTGAGACTATGCCCAACCTTCAAGCTCTTTCTCATGTCTTACTCCAAGTCAAACAAAATGTGGTCATAAATTATTCTTTCTATTTTCCATCCCAAGCCCTGACTTTTCTCAATGCCGTCATTCCTGTTGAAAGTGTCTTTCACCTCTTAATTCTGTTGAATCTGCACAAAACCCAGCTCACCTACAACCAAACTCTCTCTCTTTACTAATCTTTGAAACCCTCCGAATTTATTCTAAGATATATAGACAAGTTATTCTCTTGATGTCTCTTTAATAATCACTCCTTTATTTTAAATACTCCAATATTTCAATTGGGAACTTGTCACATTTCATTTTTATCTTAGATTAACTACTGATATCTAACTTGCACTGATTTAAGGGATGTGAAAATATGTGTATCAAAGAATTGAAATAGATGGCATTTTGTGTTAGTATAGGATATTGAAAAACAACAGAAAACAATGTATAGCTAACTTCACCATCCAGAGATAACCTCTCAAACTTTTAGAGTATTTTTATATATCTCCACATAGATAGCTGTAGGGCTAGAGAAAAAAAACACAGTTTCTCAGGCTATTTTGCACCGTGACCTTCCAGCACAGGTCACCTAGCAGATAACATGTAACCTTGAGATGTCTGCATGAAGGAAAAGAATAAATAACATATAACCTTTCTTGCACCAATACATATTTATGTAACCTAAGGATAAATCAGCCCTGTGCCAGCCTTGTCCTTGAACAATATAAAAAAACAGGCGGGGGAGTCCCCCTGTGCCCCTGCACCGCCAGCACCACATGCCCTCAGCTGCTGCCACTGCATCCTCTGCTGAGTGTTCACCACTGCTGCCTGTGACCTTGTCTCCTGCTGCTTCAGTAAAGTATATCAGGCTTTTTTTGGTCATAGTTTCCCCAGATCCAGAATAAACCTGCATGGCACAAAATGCATGCCCAACTATAGCTTTATCTAGATAGATAAGTAGATGTATGTCACAGGAAAATGAGATGCTGAAGTATTGAAAATTTTATGGAAAGGAAACTTTTGGTAAAGTTTTCATGAGCAGCATTGTTTTAGTCAGTCTCAGTCTATGGGTAGTGATGCTATTGGGGAGAAAGAGCTGGGCACTCACCTGTGCCCCTACTAGGTATATCACTCACAGGTCCTAGAGGATATGCAACATGGCAGGGACCACAAAGTAAGAGGGGCAGTGGTGGAGAGAGAGAATATCAGGAAGCTGGGACTGTGTTTTTGATATGGTGTAGGGATAAGGTGGCTAGAGTTTGTCAGGCTAGCCATTTATTGGTGAATTTAGAACACAGGAATGGTAATTAAAGCACAGAAACAGAAAACAAATGGTCAAATGAAATGGTCAGTGTGTGTGTGTGTGTGTGTGTGTGTGTGTATCTCCCTTCAAATTAATGTTTTTGTATTCTATTATTCTTCAGGTAGATACTTAGGAGCAGAATTGCTGAGTCATGGCATTAGGCTTTGGCCCCGCCATCTTTAGGCTTTAGCAGGCACTATTACTCTCAGCCCCGTGTGTCATTAGCTTTGGAACCATGTATCATTACACCTCAGCCTGGGTGTCTTTAGACTTAGACTGGGGCATTATTTGGTTTAGGTCCCAGTGCTGTAAGCTCATGCCAGGGTGTTAGGCTTAGGACATAGCACCTTTAGTCTTATGCCTGGGAATCATTAAGCTTAGGCCTGGACATTACTAACTAGGCCTAGGCATTTTTAGGTTTGGTTACAGGCATCATTTTGCATAGGCTTGGGCATTATTAGGCTAGTCCCAGACATTAGCACATTTAGGCCTTGGTATTATAAGTCTTTGGCCCAGGCATTCTAAATCTTCAGCCCAGACATTATTTGTCTTAAGCCCAGGCAGCATTACACATAAGCTAGATATTATGTTTAATCCCAGGCATTAGGCTATATATAGTCCGTGCATCTTTAGGCACAGACCTGAGAATTAATAGGTTAAGGCCCAGACATTAGCAGGCTTATTCATGGGTATTTTAGGCTTAGATCTAGGCAGAAAACTTAGGCTTGGGCATTGTTAGGTTTAGGTCTGGGCATTAGGCCTGGCCATATTAGGTATCCCAGGGGATTTGGGTTAGGACTAGGCTTATTTTCAAAAAGTCTGAAGGTCAAAGGAATCTATGATTAGAAGAAGTAAGAGTAGTTGTGATACCTGGCTTGTATTCTCTGTACTCTGGTGTCTTTGGCATAGTGTGGGTATAATAGGGAGCCTTCAGGTCTTATTTGTCATCATCACAGCAGCCCCAAAGTAAGGGCTTACCTGCTAACAGTCTCCAGTGGAAATGAACCCACCACTGGGGTCTAGTGGGTCTTCCCCTGCCTTGGGGAGCCCAACTCAAGCCCAGGCAGGTGGTGGGGGGTGCCCAGGACAACCCTGGCCTACAGGAGCTCCCACTTGGGCCAGCATGGGTTCATATGCCATCATGCACATCCATTCTACTACTGATGCTTCCGTAGGGGTTCAACTTACTGGAAGCCATAGGGTATTTATCCAATTTTAAACAAATGTGAGTCACTACTTTCTGGGAATGGAGAGGCAAATGATTCTATCGGTGGGGTCTGTCACAATGTGGGGATTCACGCAGGAGGAATTTTTATAGTGCTAGCCACATCTTACCTACCTACTTTTAAGATATGGTGTTTTTAAGGGAATAATTTCTGTTATTGTTTTACATCTTCCAGGACAGGAAAGGAGATGAGGAAGGGAAGTGCCATTTATGTCTCTAATACATGCCAGAAACTGCACTAGGAGCTGAAGATAGATTTTTAATTTTTTTTCTTCCCAATACTGTTTCATTAATATTATAATAGCTTTATGGAGAAAAACTAATACTGAGAAGTATCTTGACTATTTCTACATATCATGTAAGCCAGGATTTATGCTACGATTTGTCTGCACTAAGCCTTTTATTCCTTCCATCATATCTTATTGTCTTTACTACATTTTGTCCAATTTGCTTAAGCTATTTTCTAGAACATTCTATATGAACTCTCATCAGAGCAACTTAATTATCCTCAAACAGGATATCCCTTTATATGTGTGAAATCAATAACTGTGTAAGTCATTTCTTAGTGTCAACTGCTAAATAATCATTTCTTGGCAATAGTGGGCACCTAGCAAATTTCATTAAATAAATCAATACATGCACAAAGGTTGCTAGATAATAATATAAGATTGTGGAATAACTAATAGTCAGTTTTAAAATATCTAGTGTTAGTGGGCCAAATGAAGGCATCCCAGGATCCCCAAAAATGCACACTCTAAATGGATTATGCCATCTTCGGCTCAAAGACAAAACCAACTCTAATGCATGAGACCTTCAATAGGAAAGAAATTTAGGGCCTCTCTGGTGGCACAAGGGGTTAGGACTCAACCTGAGGGGTTATCCGCAGCCACTGCAGCACGATTTCAATCCCCAGCCAGGGAGCTACCCACATGGCACAGCAGACCTCTCCTGGCTCTCCTGCTGCTCCCTTCAGCAGTGTAGTTCAGCCAATATGCCTGTTCTGTTCCCCACTCTGTCTCTAGTGAATCCTCTCACCCCCCACACCTCTGGCCTATACCCCAGTTCTTGTATGCATAAATATTTTTTTTTTTAAAAAAAAGAAGTTTAATACTGTTAGTGTGCAATAGAGAACTAGTGTGCACCAGAAAAGAGAAAGAATGTAGTTAAAATAGTTTCCCCATGAAGCACGCAAAGTAACCCATCCCCTCCTGGATAAATGTCCAGCCAAACAGACTTGGCACAAAGCAGGACCAATGAGGCCCAAAAGCTTGTCACAAGTCTAAGGCCCCTCCTGGTGGAGACACAGAGGAAAGAGGCAGATGGGGCCAGGCAAGTCTGGAAGGAAAAGGGCAAAATTAAAAGCCAAGTCAAGATAAACCCTGCCATTGTCAGCCTCCTCATGGGTCTTTCACGCCTGTCTTTCTCTTTCAAGTGTCTCCTTGCATGTCCTGTTCCCTAAGTCCCTGGTGCAAGTCTAAGGCCGAGAAGGAAGTACAGTCTCTTCTTCACATGTCTCTGATCCATGTTCCTCCTCCAGCTATTCTCTTAGTCTCCTTTCCTTCCAGTCTTTTCTTGCTTCTCCTCCCTGCCCAGATCTACCCTTCTTAGGGTGGGCAGGGAACCTAGAACCTGCAGCCCCTCCCCGCCATTACACTGTTACACTGGGAATATATTCTCTGAATGGGATCCTTTGAAGAAGCACTTAAGATATGAGACCTGAAGGCAGACTGGAGGAACAGCTGGAGTTGGATTTGTGGATGGAAATCTCCCTGTGAAGTGCCTTGAGGAATGTCTTTTTAGTTAGGTGGATCTAGAAGCTTCTCCCTGAGCTGTTCCTGAATTTGAAGTCTATACACTTAGACACTGATTCTGTGAGAATAGGAAGTGGAGAAATCACCCATGAGGTATTTTTCCGTTTAGCTTTTAATCTTCTGAGTGAGCTTTGCTGCTGGTCACCACAAAACAAACAGAAGCAGTTTTTCCCAAGTTCCCACATCTTGGGCGGGCTGAACACAAAAGGCCCTTGCCAAAAGTCCCTGAATTGAATATTCTGTTTGTAAGGAAAGAAAACAGAAATTCACAAACCATGGAGTTTTGACATACTGTGTAGGAAAAATTTTGGATCATACTTTTTCCTTTTTCTTAAAATATGCAGACTCTGGAAATCACAAAATGCAGTCTATTTTGTGAACATAGACAGTGAGCAAAAGAAACTTAGAAGATACAGTTTGTTGTCCCAAATGGGAAACCTTTGAGAGTGAAAGGGTCTCTATTAGACATCACGCTGGATAAATAGGCATAAACCCAAACTCTCCCAGACAAAATATATCATGATCCAATGTAGAAGAATAGTACTATGAAATGCATTGTACAGAAAAGCATAGGTAAAATTTAATAGCTTTCCTCCCACTGTCTATTCACACTCCTATGACAGTGCTATCCCAAAACAGAATCACAAAATCACAGACTTTTGAGGCTCAGATTGGGCACATAGATCATCTGTGCCCTTTTACTCAAAAGATGGCCCATGAGCCAGCAGCAGTGGCACCATGAGAAAGCTGGCTAGACATGCAAAATCTCAGTTCCTACTTGAGACCCACTGAATCAGCACCTGTGATTTGAAAGTCTCCTCAGGAGATTCTTATGCAAGTTAAAGTCTAAGCAGCACTGATTTAAGCCACTTGACAAGTAAAGAAACAGGTACAGGAAAGTTGAAGAGCTTAAACAAGATCCTTTTTTTTTTTTTTAAGATTTATTTATTTATTTGTTTATTTGTTTGTTTGTTTGTTTATATGAGCACTGGTTACAGTCAGAAGCGCGGGAGGGTGAGAATGAGAAGAGTCACCAAAAAACAGTGTAGTACAGGTGTCTTGATTAATTCCTTCCCAGAGGAAGTTATACTGTCTGTGATAAGGAACAGGAAGGGCAATTGGGAGAGAGAATGGCAGAAGCAATTGCTTGATTAGAGGAGAGAATATTTGGAGACAGCGGAGAGAAGTACAATGGGATGTTCAAGAAATGGAAAAAGGCAACTTTCAACTTCTTCTAAGTAAATTATTCTAAGTAAGTTTAGCCATGGCATTCAAAATAACCTTTAAGTTAATATTTTCTTTCAATTGGAAGGAAGTAGCTTCTGAGACTTTCCCTTCCCATCTTTGGCAATTATGGCTTTTACGTACCATGGCTATAGGAATTGTGATGGTTAATTTTGTTTGTAAACTCTTGTTTTACGAGAAGTTAATTAGCAACTGACTTTGTCTGATCATAGTTCCCAAGCACTGCTTGAAGAAGGCACGGTTCATTTCTGACTCACTAATCTTGTCACAATGCCTCGCAGGCCTTCCCCTTTGGAACTATTTTCCCAGACTGGTGCTCCTTGAAGGCTGGGATCGCATTGTTTGTTTAGTGCCATTCCAAATCACACCTTCCGGGTGGCCCAGAGAAAGAGAAATATGTGTCTTGGCACAATTGGGAGAGAGAATACAGGGGACAGAGTCCTGGGAAGGTGGAAGATATTAGAATCTTCTAATTTTAAAGCAACACCTCTCAGTTTTGCTGCTTTCTGGGATGCCAACATCCTTCCTGTCTCCTCTGTGTCTTCCCCCTTTCTCCCCAGGGAATGCACCTTAACGGCAGCTGGTGTTTATTTTCCCAGGCTGTCCACAGTCACAAGCCCTTGCAGACAATAAACAGCTTCTTCCATCTCTGCTACTACTCTGGGAATGGCTGTACTTCCAGAATCCGGAGGTAAATGGCAAGAGGATGGAACTTATTTTATTTCTTTATTTATGTTTGGTTCTACTAAAAGAAGCAAAATATTTTGTGTGGCTTCTTATTTCTAGGGAAGGTTTGAGGATTTGTTGTTTTTGTTGTTGTTGTTATATAAGTGAATGGATGAAGTTCTTTTTCTGCTTCACCATCAGAACAAAATTCCTCCTCTGAAAAAGATCAGGAATGAGCTGCACTTATCACCACATTCAAGCTTTCCTCTGTCAGCTCAGCAGTAGCCCTTCAGTGGGGTCCAGAGCTGCAGCTCACCCTGAGCAAAGGGTCGGTTCTCTAAACCAGTGAGTGTATTACAGTGTATATGGGAGAAAAATAGGCACAGGCAGGTAGATTGCCTAGAATTGTCACCATTAGCAGTTACTGTGAATGGGGCCTTTGACACAAGTGATAATGACAGAGGCACAGAGAGATCAGGTAACTTGCTCAAGGTCACCCTGTTAAGTGGCCAAAACTGATTGCAGCTTCAGAATTATTTGGATCACGTGTTCCTTCAGCCACTCCATGAGAGCAACCAACACCAGCCAGGAGGGCCCTTTACTAATACTAGCACTTGAGTATGCTACGTGCCACTTATTGTTCTAAGCACCTTATGTAATTAACTCCTTTAATCCTCATCATTTTATAGTAGACACCATAATTATCCAAATTTGCATAAGAGGCAATTGAGGTGTATAGATAAAAAATAAAGAGGAACTCACGCACACACAGGTAGCAAGTAGCTGAGTTGAAATCTGCCCTTTAGACCTTGGCTCGCAACCACACTATACCACGGATTCTTGAATGAGACAAAGGTTTAGGCTCTTAGCTCTTCCCCTTGTCAGCTGTGTGGTCTTTAGCAAATGATATAATATCTCTGAACCTCAACTTTCTTTTTTGTAACATGGATCTAATAGAGTTAATAGTGAGAAGTCAGTAAATTGTCGCCTACAAAATGCCTTGAAAAGTGGCCTAAACTAAATTATCAGGTACCACGTTTTCATAAATCAAGGCTATCATTCTAGTAGACCTAGAGTCCCTCCAGGTTTAAGGGTGAGTTATGGATGCTTAAATCTGTTTTAGTAATCTTTTTCTTACTAAAAAGATGCACATTCGCTAAAGAAATTGCACTTGAAGATAAAGTAAACATTCTCAAAATTCCAACAGTAAGAGAAGAGCACTGTTAACGTTCTCATATTTGTTCTTCTGGTCTTTTTTCTAGCTATCCATATAAAGTTGAGATTATATTGTACACTATGTTGTACACCACACTATATAGTATGAACATATTTATGCATCATAAATAGTCTGTAGATTGTCATTTTAAAGAATACTGTATGGTTACACTATAATTTAAAAAATCAATTGTCTATTGTTAGATATTCAGGTTGTCTTTATTTTTCCTGATTCTTTAAGTAAAACTTTGATGAAAATTCTTAGATTAGGTGTAGAACATAGTCTTTCACATCATTTGAGATTTAAGTATCACGTTTGAGATCTGCATTTGGGTTCCCTTCTGGACACATATTTACTGTGTAGCCTTGAACAAGCTCCTCCTCCTTTTAAGAGCTTTGGATTTCCCACTGGTAAATGAGGATAACAACATAAATAACTATGTCAGGAAATAGCGGTGAGGATTAAATTGAGAGATTTAGCACAGGTCCTCAGTGTGTAAGTGCCAGGTCAAATGATACACATATTTCAAGACATAGGATAAAATTGTTCTATTACCTTCTAGAACAGCTGAGCTATATATATATTCTCACCAGTGTAAGACAGTACACATTTCCTTCGAAACTTGACAACAACAAGTATTAACATTAACAACAACAACAACAACAAAACCTTTCGTAACCTGATTGGCAAAAAAAAAAAAAAAAATTCAGTGTTGTTTTAATTTGCATTTCTGATCATGTGAAATAAATCTGTACCTAGGTGAATCATGTAGTACCACTGACTAAGGACAAAGCTGATGAATGAACAAAAATACTCAGGATGAAGGATGGCAAAGAGTTATAAATATGTAGTTGATGAGGAGAGACAAGACTTGGAAGAATAAGCCTAACAATGTGCCCCCCGAGATCTGATCTCATATTTGCAGGCAACATTTTACCTAGCCTCATCTGGGAACCTGAGGCAGCCAAAACCTGGTGTTTTGAAATTCAGTCTTAATTGGAGGCCAGACAAGGGAGCTAAAACTTCTTTCCCAAGTTGGCTTGCATCTTGCCTCCAAGCACCCTCAAGCCTAGTCCTGCTCCCCAGGTCGCAGGGGATCAGTTCAGACCCCTGCATCTGGTGCCCTCTGCCCCTCAGTGTCAAAGTCAGGGGGTGAAGAAGCTGCAGGATAAGACAACTTGAAGGTGCAATGCCTCCGGAAGCTGCTTAAGAAAAAAGGACAAATCAGCCTCTGTCAATTAAGGAGCAGAAAACTCAGGGAGTTAGTCCTTGATTCATGGCTCGGAGGAAAATGAATGAGCAAGAAATGGAAACAGGACTGAGATCAGCCTTCGTGACCCTATTTTACCAGATGTCTAGGAGGCCACACATGCCTACACACACACAGTAATGAGAGGTATTTTCAGTTTTGTCAAGTTCATCTAATGATTTACTTGTTGTCTGGGGTCTTTTGCAGTGTACTTGTTCATCCTAGGACCTGGACTGCATTTAATCTCAGCCATGCTTGACAGGTGTGGAGGCAGAGATACGAAAAATATGGTCTTGTCCTAAAGTTGCCCTTAATGACTTTGGGAAATCCTCACCCACTTGCAAATGCTACCACCTCAGTGCTTTAGAAAACTTGTAAGTATAACTTTTCTGAAAAATTATACAATTGTGGACAAATGCCAGGGAGTTTTCAGTAACTCTTTCCCTCTTGCAGGACAAAAGGCAATGAGTTGAAGCTTAGGCCAAGTATAGTCCCTGGTAGAAAAGAAACTTTTCTGCTCTGAGAGCCACCAGTCACCTGTGACCTTCCTCACTGAACGCTTCTGGTGGCCACTCCCATACCCCAAAGAGCTGCCGGTGCTTCGCCTTCTCAGACCACCTCAACGAAGCACCTACTCCTTGACAGAGGAAGCCAATAGATTTCCTTTAGACAGGACGTTCTCTCTTTCCTTGCTTTACTCCACTGTTACCCAGGAAAAATCTTGGACCCCCTGTCTCCCCAAGGTTTCCCTTGACTAACCAGCCTCTCCACTCATGGCTCTTCCTCGTCACATTTGTCTGTCTTGCCACCTTCTCATTAACTTCCCATAGCTAGTCTATCCCCAAGTCTTTCTCATTTTACCTCCTAAGTATCTCAAGTCTGCTCCCCTCTGATCACTCCCAGCCTCCTCATCCTTTGTAAAGCTATGGTCACTCCCTAGGACTCTTGAAACTCCATCTCCACAACTTCAGTCTTATTCCTCTTCAATTCATTCTCTCCATGAACTTGAGGAAAACTTCAAATCCTTCAGTGACTTCCCAGTGCTTTGAGGAAAGTCACAGATCACACAGCTTCTGAGGCCCTGGTCCCCTCTTTAGCTTCATCTCAGTCCTTCATTTCCTGGACTCCTGGCCCCAAACCATGACATTCTTTCAGTTTCCCAAACTATCTCTGTTCCCTTCTGCCTCAGGGCCTCTGAACCCTTCATATTTTCACCCAGAAAACATCCTCACTTCTCTGACCAGATCAGATTTTATGTTGTAGCTCTCCATGTAATTTTTCTGTCATGGGCCTTTTCACAATGGAGAAATTTATATTTGTGCAATAATTTAATTTATGCCTGTAGTCAATTAGATTCCAAAATGCATGAAGGGGGCCTCCCTGGGCACAAAGGGTTAAGCACCGCACTGTGAAGCAATCCACAGCCTCTGCAGCACGAGTTCCATCCTGGGCCGGCAAAGGAGCTACCCACATGGCAAGGGTAGCTCCTGTCTCACCCGCTGTTCCCCTCACCAGTGTATTTCAGTTGGTCTGCCTGTTCTGTTCCCCACTCTGCTACTGGTGAATCCTCTTACCCCCCCACATCTCTGGCCTGTACCCCAGTTCTTGTATGCATAAATAAATAAATCTTAAAATGCATGAAGGAAGAGATTAGGTGTTCTTATTCATTGTAATATTTCTAGCACATATTTGGTATATTGTAATCAATAATTTGTTTTATTAAAACAATGAATGAGGAAATGATTCAACAGGGCTAGTCACCTTTATCAAGAAACACTAAGATTTGTCCTCAGAAATAAAATACACCCATTCTTCTGGTTTGGCCACATTTGGGTACTTCAAGGGGGCCATTTATCTTCGGGGTTCTATGAATAGTTTTTATCCTTCTATACCTACTTTGTAGTTTGAAGTGGTGGCTTATGGTGGGAGGGGGATAGGGGAATACAGTAAATGTGTTTAACTTCTCCACTAATGCCTCCCACTCTTCATCTACCTGCTCTCCAGGCTTTTTTGCCAGTTTACACAGGGATCCCTTCAGCCTTATACAAATATGTTCTCCTTGCTGCTCCCAGTCCAATCATTTGGTCATTAGAAAGGTATTTCTTGAGCATACACATGGGTAAAAACTGAGCACACACATGCCCAATAAGAAATAAGTACCACAGTCCTCCTGATCCCTTTGCTTAGAATAGGATCCTACATCCTATCTAAATACCTATCCATCTACCTCCCTCCCTCCCTCTCTCTACCTGTTTATCCTCATCTCACTTAAATTTCTAGGTTCAGCTAAATTTCTATAAAATAATTGTTCCCTTTATTGAGTAATTGCCATATTCTACACACTGTGCTGGACACACTATGGAAGTTATTTAACTGCATCCTTTGGCCATGATAGGATGCATATCATTTTCTCTATTTAAAAAAAGTAGGTAAGAAACCCATAACTTCAAGACTGAATAAATCATTCCATATCATCTACCTGGCTTCAAACTTAGGTATCACTGACTCCAAAGGTCACACAATGGTCTCGCTGAGCTCTGCTGGAAGGAAGCAAATTCACTATTCTCCAAGAAGCATTTCCAGGTCACTTATTCTTAGTGATGCCCCTCCCTTCCCAGAATTACTATAGTTCCTTCTGGCTATGACATTCAAATCCAGATTTTATTAGTCTGCACATACTTGTTGGAGTTTCAGGGAGTTCCTATTCCCATTGTGTCCCCAAATATCCTTGTGCAGTAGGAACATGATGGCTGCCCCCCTCTATGTGGGGCTGAAGCTGGACTATAGGACAGCACCAGGCACTGTCTGTAGTTGCTTACACTCCCACTGTGGCACGGAGCAGTGCAAAAGGAGCATAAATTCAACAGGGAATCATCTACATGTGCAGGAACATCCTGGAACAAATGGGGTGAACAGTGAAGCAGCCACATTTGCACATGTTCCAAGCAGCTAAATACTCATAAAAGTATTGCATTGATGGAAAAGGGAGCCCAGAAAATAAACAATGTGCGTATTACTTGGGGGAAGGAATTCCGCAAAAAAAAAAACTATGCTCTGTTGTAATGAGTTTTAAAATTACAGCCCAGAGCCAGTGCTGCCTTCACGCAGCGCAATCACAGGTGCTTACAGGTCTCTTTCTCTCTCAGCTGTGAGCCTCTTTCTATCATGCTTCATAGACTCACGCTGGTTTGTTTGCGTCATTACCTATATACCAGCACAGTATCTTGCTAACTGGTTCTCCTCACACATGCTTACTGGGTTCTGATTTGTTTGTTTTAATGACATGCTCCACTGCTTAACTTTTTCTTTATATTCAGTCCAAATTTCTACCTCAGCTTCTGGTCATGAAGTCTCCCTCTCCTAAGTCCTTGGGGTTGCAATAATCAAGCATTTTGTCTCTCTTCTGGACATTTTAAATGAGACTCACTCCTCTGAGTCCATTTTCAGAAAAGCAGGTCGACGTTATAAAGAATAGACTTCTTGAGAGGTGACTTTCTGGCTCACCATTAATCACTTCCTTGTGAACAATTGGGAAAATAAATTTCGAATGACTCTAGGCAGGTATCAAGCAAGAGCCTCTGCTGGGTCCTGTCATCATACAGATAATTGTATGGAACTGGAAAAAAAGAAGTTTTCCATTTTTTAAAACTGAGATTTGTTCTTTCATTTTAAAATCTAAATTGCCTCCATTTTAGTCATTTCAAGAAATCATGACAAATGATTCTGGGGAGTTTATTTGTATAGTTATGTGAAAAATAACAAAAACATAAAAAATAACTTTGGGATAATTTTAATATGGGCTGAAGCAGTCCCTTCAGGGAAAAGGCCTTTTAAACTGGGTCAGAACTCTGGACTGGGTCCAACTGTATATTGCAAGAAGACAATGAGAAAGAGAATATTCTTTATGAAAGGGTTGATAAAGGTGAACTTTCACTTTGTCACCTTCCACCCAATTGTTTTACCTGTGACTCCTTCACCTGATCATTTCCTCATCCATCTCATCATCCTTCATTACCTTATTATCCTTTTCCCTCTGTTAAAAAACCCTGACTTTTGTCCCTCCTTGTGACATATTTTAGGCTTTAACCTATTCTGTGTACCCTGGATTGCAATTCTTTATAATTCCCAAGTAAACACATTTTGACTTGCTTGCTAACCCTGCAGGTGGTCTTACTGAAGATTCACAGTTGGAAGAGTAAGAGTACTCCATTGAGGAAAGAACATAAAAATGTGCTCCCAGTCTAACAGGGTGCACAGTCTTTTCTCAGAAATAATTTTATTGCTTGAATTGCATTAGATTTATTCAATCCAGTGAGCTCAATTTATTTAACCCAACAATTGTTAAAAATAGAATGCAACTGAGTACATTTTAATGATATTATTGGCTATCTTCAATGATTCATGAAATGGACAACATCCAATGTAGCAGATAGAAAGGAATTTTTTTAAAGATTTATTTATTTTTCAATTTATACAAGAACTAGGGTACAGACCAGAGTCATGGAAAGGTGAAAGGATTCACCAGAGACAGAGCAGGGAGCAGAACAGGCAGACTGACCAAAATACAAAGCTGAGGGGAGCAGCGGGCAAGACAAGAGAGGTCTGCCACGCCTTACGGGAATCTCCCTGGCTGGCAGGTAATCGAACCTGCACTGCAGAGGCTGTGGACAGCTTCACAGTGCTGCGCTCAACCCACTGCATCACCAGGGAGGCCAGAAAGGAATTCTTAAGAGCTGCACAAAATGAACAACTTTTACAGGCATAAGGGAGTGGGAACAAGGATGTTAACGAGGCAAAACAAAACAGGTTATGACAAGGTCAATTTCCTTTACAGGGGAGTGTAGGGGGCTAGCAGTCAAATTACCTAACTAATCAGGTGACACCTGATTGATTGGTTTAAGATTCCCATCTCTAGAACAACTGAAACTGTGGTGACATGGGGCTTACCATAAATGACTCCATTTTGGGGCTGTTGTCCTTTTTTCTATGATAATTCTATGGCAAAGGGGAAGGTAATGAGCCATGGGGCCCCCTTAGCTCTAAATTGTTTTTACTTAATTGTGTCCAAGTTCCACAGGATGAAAAATCATTTGTCTGTAGTCCATAATAAAGAGGTATCCATACTCCAAATATAAATTCATCCCAGATGACATGTTATTATTACCATATGGTGTTAGAAAGGTCTGTGAGAGATTTTGACTTGCAATCAGTCTAGAATCTTTTCTTGGTGACTGGAAAATTGTCTTACATCTTTTAAGAACAGTGGACTTAGAAACAAGTTTGAATACACTACCCTTGACTTGGCATCTGGAAATCCAAACAGGGCTGAGATGCACAAGATAAAGTGCAGCTTCCACAGAGTAGTCTAACTATTAACTGATGGAGATCAGTTGCCTAATTACAGATGACATCAGAAACCAGGACCCTTGTACTGAGCCACAAACAGGAATAGCCTTAAAGCAGGTGTAGGGGAAATGGTTTTCAGGCTTTTCTGCCCTCCCACCATTAGGATTGCCCTGCCTGAGGGGCACCTGCAGTTGTTATATTGTTGTAAGCTGTCTTGTTTACTTCTGTAGGCCAAGGGAGGAGTATTGAGATAGTCACCAAGAGAAGAAGCAGGAGAGAGGTAGGAGAGAGAAGGGGAAAAAGAAGCCAGAGAAGCCCAGAGTAAAGACTTGCCAGTGGCTAGGAATTGGCCCCCGGCACCCCTGCCTGCCATGTACCTGGTTGCTGCAAAACATGTAAAGCTCAATAAAAGCCTGAGAAAGCCACTGAGGGCTCCATGACTCTCCTTTACCGGGTATGCTCGAATCATAGAAACCTGCTCAGTCCCCATCCTGGCACTACAGCAGGGAAAGCAAATGACTGAGCAAAGGAGTATGTATTCTCTCTGTAGAGACCCTGGTTCACAACACAACTATTTTAATGATGTCCTTATAGGCAGAAAATAGCATTATTGAGTCCTTCAAAAACAGTCACAGTATGCTAAATACAGGATGGGGCATGAGTATTTATTATCCTTCAATAGTTCACTCCAAGAAATTCTTAATAAAGGGGGAGGAGATGGAAATGAGCTATGTAATTTTTCCCAACCTCTAATTTGAAAACGTTGTCTGACTTGCCTCTGTACTCAGCTTAGGACATTGATTCTTTCATTCACTAGCCAGAAACCAGAGCCTGTGCTGGGCATTGAGGGGAACATGTATGAAATAGTCACAGGATGAAGAGAAGGTGAGTGGGAGTAATTTCAATACTGATTATGCTTCCTTTGAGGATTACCTTTAAAGTAACATCACTGTATTTGCTATAGTTTTCTGAAAATACTTGGTTAACTGAATGAAGAAATGTTTATAATCTAGAGATTCAAATTCAGTAAAAACACACCCTGACCAAGTGACATGCCAGAAATTTGACACAAAAGTTGTACTGGAGGTGGGAGCTACTCAACTGAAGAAAATTGTTCTTTGGAGAGTCTTGATAGAGATCTCTTCAGGGATAGTTTCTTGTATTGATGATAACGGATTGATTTTATTTCCAATAGAAAATCCTTAGGAAATTCATTATCATCCTTTAGGACCAATGGATAAAAGAGGGAGAAAGCAGGTTGGCAAAGTTATGGATGTTCTTTCAGCCCAAACAACGTGGTAGTTGTTCAGTCTCAGAGTGTCTCTTTTTTTTTTTTTTTTTAAATAGAGGCATGTTTTATTTATTTATTTGTTTGTTTGTTTTGTTTATACATGCACTGGGTACAGTCAGAAGCGCGGGAGGGTGAGAGAATTCACCAGAGCCAGAGCGGGGAGCAGAGCAGGCAGAAGGACCGAAGTACACTGCTGAGGGGAGCAGCGGGCGACAGGAGAGGTCTGCGTGCCATGTGGGACCCTCCTCCGGTGGCTGGGGAGCAGCTGGGGATTGAACTAGCGCAGCAGAGGCCGCGGGCAGCTTCACAACCCAGCGCTCTACCGTTGCACCACCGGGGAGGCCCTTCAGAGTGTCTCTTGTTACTTTAATGGGATGGAAAGAACATTCATGTGGGTGCAACAGGTGAGATGATGTGTAGATAACCAAGATGTAGGAAGTTATGTTAGATGATGGAAGCCTAGAGAGCAGGGAAGAAAGTAAGGCACATGCTTGTGATTATAATTAAAATTATAGCTCATTAACCAGTTTGTTTGATGAAAGTGATTTAACATGCCATATCTGACAATGGAAAAGATCGATGAAACTAAAGACTAGTGCTTTAAAAAGATAAACAAAATTGACACTTCATCTATACTTATCAAGATAAAGGAGAGAGAACTCAAATAAAATCAGAATGAAAGAGGCGATGTTAAACTGCTACCATAGAAATACAACATATCATAAGAGACTTCTGTGAACAATTATAATCCAACAAATTAGACAACCTAGAAGAAATGGATACATTCTTTAAAATATACAACCTACCAAGACTGAATCATAATGAAACAGAAAATTAGAAAAGAGTGATTACTAGTAAGGAGATTGAATCAGTAATTAAAAACCTCCCAACAAACAAAATACCAGATGGCTCTATTGATGAATTCTACTACAAAAAAAAAATTGATACTAATCATTTTGAAACTCTTCCAAAGAATAAAATAGAAGGGGACATTTCCATACACATTTTATAAGACTAGCATTACCCTGATACCAAAAAAGGGCAAAGATACTACAAGAAATGAAAATTACAGGCCAATATTCTCAATGGATATAGTTGAACTTTCACTTTGTCACCTTCCACCCAATTGTTTTACCTGTGACTCCTTCACCTGACCATTTCCTCATCCATCTCATCATCCTTCATTACCTTATTATCCTTTTCCCTCTGTTAAAAAACCCTGACTTTTGTCCCTCCTTGTGACATATTTTAGGCTTTAACTTATAGTTGTAAAAATCATCAACAAAATATTAGCAAACCAGGGCCTCCCCTGGTGGTGCAGGCGGTTGAGCGCCACACTATGAAGCTGTCCGCAGCCTCTGCAGTGCCAGTTCGATACCGGACAGCCAGCGAGGGTCCCACATGGTGGGACAGACCTCTCCTGTCTCACCCGCTGCTCCCCTTAGCAGTGTATGTCGTCAGTCTGCCTGTTCTGTTCCCTGCTCTGTCTCTGGTGAATCCTCTCACCCTCCTGCACATCTGGTCTGTACCCTGGTTCTTGTATAAATAAATAAATCTTAAAAAATATACATTTGCAAAACAAATGCTATAATACATTAAAATATCATACACCATGATCAGGGTTTCAAGTTACCTCATCTGCAAATCAATGTGATATATCACATTAGTAAAGGATAAAAATCATATGATCACTTCCTTGGATGCAGAAAATGCATTTGAAAAAGTTCAAATCCATTTATGATAAAAACGCTCAACAAAATGGGTATGGAGATACATATCTCAACATAATAAAATTTATGCATCACCAGCCCACTGCAGACATACTCAATGGTGAAAATGTAAAAGCTTTTTCTTATAAAATCAACAGTAAGATAAGGATACTCACTTTTCACCACTTTTGCTTAAACATAGTGTTGGGAGTACTAGTTTAAGGAAAAAATAAATAAAAGGCATTCAAATTGAAAAGGAATAAATAAAAATATCATGACAATATGATAGATGACATTATATTATATTTAGAATATCTAAAGACTCCACCAAAACACTATAACTAATAAAGTAATTTAGTAAAGTTGTAGGATATAAAATCAGTATATAAAATATGTGTACAAAAATTTGTTGTATTCTATACATTAATAATAAACTATCAGAAAGAGAAATTAAGAAAACAATTACAGTTACAAATGCATCAAAAAGAAAAAAGTAACTAGGAATAAATTTACCAAGTAGGAAAAAAAATACACTGAAAACTATGACATTGATGAAAGAAATTTAAAAAGACACAAAGAAATCTAAAGATAGTCCATACTCAAGGATTGGAAGAAAATAATGTTGTTAATAAGTCCATACTACCCAAAACATTTTGTAGATTCGATAAAATCCCTATGAAAATCCAAAGGCATTTTTCATGGAAACTGAACAAACAATCCTAAAATTTGTATGGAACAATAAAAGACCTCTATATATCCAAAACAATTTTGAAAAAGAACAGAGCTAGAGGTATCAATCTTTTTGACTTCAAACTTTACTAGAAAGCTCGAGTGGTATTGATATAAACACACATACACAGATCAATTAGACAGAATAGAGAGCCTATAAATAAAACCTTGCATATATGATCTATTAATTTATGAAAAGGGCACAAAAATATATATGATTGGGAGAGGATAGACTCTTCAATAGTTGGTTTTGGGAAAACTGGACACCACATGCAAAAGAATGAAACTGGACCAATATTTTATACCACACCACAAAATTAACTCAAAATAGACTAAAACTTGAACATAAGATGTGTAACAATAAAACTTCTAGAAGTAAACATAGGTAACAATGTCCTCAACATCATTATTGACAATGATTTTTGGATCTCACATCAAAAGAAATGGCAACAAAAGCAAAAATAAACAAGTGGCCTATATCAAACTAAAAAAAGTATCTGCACAGCAAAAGAAAAAATCAAAAAATGAAGAGGCAATCTACTGAATGGGAGAAAACATTTGCAAATCACATATTTATAAGGGTCTACTATCCAAAATATATAGAATGCACACAACTCAATACCCCCCCCCAAACCAAACAATCCAATTTAAAAATGGACAGAGGATCTGAACAGATATTTTTCCAAATAAAACATACAAATAATCAATAATCTCAAGAAAAGATGCTTAGCATCTCTAATCTTAGGGAAGTGTAAATCAAAACCATAATGAGATATCACCTCAGAGCTGTTAGAATGGCTACTATCAGAAAGATAAAAATAATAAGCATTGGTGACAATGTGGAGAAAAGGAAATCATTGTGCACTTTGGTGGGGATGTAAATCAGTGCACTTATGGAAGACACTATGGATGTTTCTCAAAATATTAAAAATAGAACCACCATATGTCCTGCAATCCCACTTTTGGGTATTTATCTAAAGAAAATTAAAACACTAACTTGAAAAGATAATAGGCCTTCCACATTAATGGCAGCATTATCTATAATAAGAGCATGTGGAAACAGCCTGAGTTCAATATAGATGAATAGAAATTTATGGTGTATATACTATAAGTCTATATGTGGTATGATATTGATAGATAAATAGACAGATGCACATATGCACAGTGCAATATTATTCAGTCATAAGAAAGAATGAGATCTTGTCAGTTGTGACAACATATGTGGAACTTGAGAGAGTCAAGTTCCATAAGTGAAACAAGTTAGAGGGGAAAAGACAAATACTGCATGATGTCACCTAGATGTATAATCTCAAAAATTAAAAACTGAAGGCCTCCCTGATGGCGCAGGCGGTCAAGCACAGTGCTGTGAAGCTGTCCGCAGCCTCTGCACCATTGGTTTGATCCCCGCCGGCCTCGGACCAACCCACATGGAGAGTAGACCTCTCCTTTCTTGCCCGCTGCTCCCCTCAGCAGTGTATTTCAGTCAGTATGCCTGTTCTGTTCCCCTCTCTGTTCTGGTGAATCCTCTCACCCTCCCGCGCATCTGGCCTATACCCTGGTTCTTGTATAAAATAAATCTTTAAAAAAAAATTAAAAACTGAGCTCATATTAGAAAACAGATTGGTTATTGCCAGAGGCAGTGTGTGAGGGGTTGGAGAAATAAATGGGTGAAGAAGATCAAAAGTACAAACTTTCATTTATAAAATAAATGTTATACACATATAATGTGCAGCATACTGACTAGAATTCATAATATTTTCTTGCATGTTTGAAAGTTGCTAGCAGAGCAGCTTCTTAAAAGTTCTTATAGTATTTGTGACAATATGTGGTAGCATATATTATCTAGACTTATTGTGGTGAGCGTTCCATAAAGTATACACATATCAAATCTGCTTGTACACCTGTAGTTGATATGTGATATGTAGACTAAAAATTTCTTAAATTTTACATTTATAAAAAGAGATAACCAGGAATATGGATAAGTCAAGGAAAACTACAGTAAATAACACGGTTGTGGTTAAGTTTTCCCCCAAATGCTACACTCCATATTTTTACAAAGTCGTCATCCAAACACATGGTAAAAGACAAAACTCCTGTCAATTTCTACTCTAAGTAAAAATGTGGGTTTGGAAAAATATGCACATTATGTGGTTCTCTCAATTGTATTCCTAGGTTAAAATATTGACTTAAACTTCAACAGTCACCATTGTTTGTTTTAGTGTGGTTGAGAAAGATGGAAAATCACAGCCATTTCCTCTTACAAAAGGTTTCTGGAAGGTTATGGTAATTACTTACCTTTGTCTGGGGGAAGGCTGCCAGGAGAGTTGTGGGCAGTATGACTGAAGAAGCTGTGTGAACTTTCACTTCTCTGAGAGAGTTCAACATTCACCCACATGTCTGCTCTAAGAAGTGCATAATCTTTCCCTCCCGTCCCTCCGAGACCTACCGACAGAGATACTGGCACCTTGACCAGACAAACTCCACATTGTATGGTTTAGTTGTGCCGGCTGGGATGTGAAATGCTCTAAACTCCTTTCTTGGTCATCTCAGAAAGATATTTTACTAAAGTGACATTACTATTTTATTGAGGTTAACCTCCATGCGCTCATACCTCAGGGCTCACACCTTGTCACCAAAATCTCATCAAGTAGAACATGTAGTCCCCCAGAAGGAGCACCCCCCTGTGCCCCATTTTATTCCCACCCCAACTCTGGAAGCAAGATGTCCAAAGGCTGCACTGATGGAAACAGACATCCCAGGGTGACTGACAGAGCTCTGAATATTTCACCTGGAGAATCCTTAGCCCCTCCTTTCCAACTGTGTGAGAATAGACACTTCACTGGCTGAGACTATAAACTTCATTCATATTTTTTTCTACATTTTCTTACCATGGTCTAATTCTGTAGGACAGGCAGAAACCAGAGAGCCTTGAGCACCCCAGGGGCACATGTTGGATGAGTAGCTGCAAGCATCATGAGACACCGTTGTCCTGTCTCAGAAGCCAGGGTGCTCTTCACTCTGGAGACCATGCCAACTGCCTCAGCATCTCCCCCAAGTCAGGCAAAATGAGGCATGACAGTAAGGTAGCTGGTCTTATTTCCCTCCATTCCAGGAGAGTGTGTTTGGTTCTGGCTGCCTACAAATGGAGATTGAAAACATGGGATTAGGAGTTTTCCAAATTTAAGAGACTTGGAGATTATTTAATCTAGTGCTTTCCAATGCCCTTAAGCTATGGAACCCTTTGTTTAGGGAAATCATGATAGAAAAACAATTGTGAAAACAGAGAAAGGCAGACATGTTCTGACTGAAGCAGGAGTGGGCAAGTCCTGGCCCATATCCACTGAGACCCCAGGTCACCCTCTCCAGAGCTATGTCCTCCAAATGGCAGTGTTGCGGGCATCTACATTTAAATAAATTAAAATTCCATAAAATTTAAAATTCATTTTCTCAGTCACACCAGCCAGATGTCAAGTACCTAACAGCCACTAATGATAAGTGATACCTACTGGGCAGCATGGAGGCAGAACATTTCCACCACAGCAGAAAGCACTACTGAATAGCACTGCTCTAGAGCACAGGAGATTCCTAAGGGGACCCTGAAATTTCTAGGACTCTGGAAAACCAGTGTCTAACCTGAGACTTGAATATGAAGAGGACTCCAAAGCTGGTGCAGTTTGCCGTCCCCATGGCTGGTTATTAAAGAACAAGATTTCAACCTCAGGTCTCTCACACCACTCTGCTCCCTCCTCAGGATTCACCACCCACACACTCTAAGCCTTTTTCTGACATTGATACTGTTTAGAGAGGGAACCCAGTTCTCAGCAGCACCGAGGTTTGGAAAGGGCTTTAAATTTAATACATTTTCAGTCAGCTTCGGCCACTTAAATAGAGACATTTAAACTCACATCAGGCCCAAGCAGATGTGGAGGGAAATACTGTCAATTAGCAAGAGGCTAATTAATCTTTCTTTGCCACAAACACTTCTGGCAGGATCTGGAAAATGCTGTTTTGCTCAGAGATTCAGGGTTGCTTGCTATGGAAACAACGCATGCCATGATTATAATGTTGTTTCCTTGACTTTGTACTGAAGGCTGCAGTGAAGGCAGATCTTGCTAGCAGTTGCCCCTATAGATAGAAAGGATAGGAATTAGAAATTATCCTGCATAGCATCTTTTTTTTAATTTTTTAAATTTTTTTATTTTTTTAATTTTTTTTTTTATTTTTATATTCCCCATACAATTGCAACCCCCTGATTTTGACACCAATCTCTCCTTTCTCTTCCCGTCCCCCTAAAAATGTGTCTCTGGTTCATAGTTATTTGTTGACTTTGATTTTTTTCTTTCTTATAGTTATTCTTTTTCCTGGCCCCTTTTTTAGGTTTTCTCGATTCCTGTAATGAGTGATACCATCTGGTATTTTTCTTTTTCTTTCTGGCTTATTTCACTGAGCGTGATCCCTTCTAGCTCCATCCATGTTGCTGCAAATTGCATGTGTTTATCTTTTTTGAACTGCATAGCATCTTTTAATTTAGTTATTTCAAAGTGATTTACTAATCACATTTTGTTATTTCTCAGTCTGTTGTGGATTTTATGTATGTATGTATATATGTACAATTTGCAATATAATATACAATGCAATATGTATACAGTAATACACAAAGCCTCACATGAGGGAGCTATTGCAGATGAGGCTTTTCAAGGCTAGGACCTTTGAAAAATTGAAAACTTTGTGCTTTTTCCAGAATTTACCTATTTTACTACAGAATTTACATATTCTTCCTTCAAATCCATGCTGCAACTACTTCTCAGATATGTCTATAAGAGGTCTAAAAGAGCCAAGTCAAAAATGGCATTTATATGTACCCAGTCAGTCAGCAGTCTTGGGAGGTATTCAAGAAGCCAGGAGATAGGGAATGTGAACTGTGTTGAGAAGGAGGCACTGGTGATTTTGAAACAAGTTTTCAGGTTGCTGCAGCCAGCCAAGAACAGTGCCCAACAGAGGGCAAATCACTGTGGGTTCTTACCCGTGCGCACAAGTACAAGGCCACTCAGGCTCAGGGAACAACAATGGGGTTCAATTAACAAACAGGGGAAACAAAGAGCTTCTAAGGCCACTAGTAGCTGGCTGTCTTACCTCAGATAGTGTCCACAGTGTCCAGAAGTCCCAAACAAAAGGTTGTTTATCCAAGATGGCGTTGTCCTGCAAATGAGGGCCTGGAGCCCGGGACATGCTGGTAAGCAGCGGGCCAAGATCCAAATCACTGCAGCTGAAGGCGGCCACAGGAGGGGCCACTGAAATGGCACCACAGCAGCCACAGCCACAGTCTGATGGTCAGGACAGACAGCACTGGACTCTGGACCAGACAGCAATGGAGGCAGCAGCACTGGGAGGTGGTGCTGGATGATACACTATTTTAGCACCAGCCAGTAGAGCTGGTCACATGGTCACCAGAGGCGGCTTTAGAAACACCAGTGTTACAGCTCTTTGTGAGTCGCTGGCCCACACCACCACAGCTCTTTGAGACAGCAGGCCTGGGCCTTTGGTGCTCCTTTCAGGCGGTGGCAGGGGCAGGATCAGAAGCAACTGCAGCTGCCCATTCTCTGAAAAGCTCTTTGCTTCTCTCTTTGGAGGTTAGCTGCTGGAAATTTCTTCTTTCCTTGAAGGCAGGTCATCTCAGCTGGCTTCCTGCCCTGCCTTCTATCTTCTTCCAGGGTTTCCCACCCTGGTTGATAGCTGCCTGATGGGATCATTTTCAATTAGAAGTGACGGATTGGGCCAGTTTAACCCAGCTGGCATGGGGGGGAGGGGCTGCCAATAGGCAGCAACTACTGGTGTGGATGGGGAAACCCCACATGTTTTTCTATCAAGTCCCTCTGCTTAGGCGGTGGTGAGAAAATGCCAGTCTTGCCCTGCAGTCCACACTACGGGAACCCAGTTTCAATTTGACAGTTCAAGAGGAGATGGCGGTGTGACTACAGAAGTCAAGACTGGAGTGAGGAGTCACAAGCCAAAGAATGCCAGGAAGACATGAGAAACTACAAGAAGCAAGGAGTGGATTCTCCCCTGGAGTCTTCAAAAGGAAACAGCTCTGACAACACCTTGATTTTAGCTTCCATTTCAGGCTTGTAGTCTCCCAGAAATGCAAGAGACTACATTTGTGTTGCGTTAAGTCACCAATATTGTGATAATGTTACAGTAGCAATAAGAAAGCAATACAGGGACTTTGCCATGAGTTGGATATATGTGTTCTTTTCACTTGGAAAAATGAGAAAATGGAATGATGCTTTTATAGTCAATACATTTACTCAAAAGAAACAGAATTCACACCCTAGTGAAGAAAACTGACAGGTCTGTGTGTTACGAAAGTATGGGCTTGGAAGTCGGAGACCTGGGGTTCAGATTCCCACATGTACACTTAGACTCACAGTGGGAGCAAGGACACACTCATACCCTCTCCGAGCTTCATTTCCTCCTCTGTAAGATGGAGAAGATATTGCGCCCACCTCCCAGCACAGGCATTCACTAAGTGTGAGCTGCACCTGGTTCTTTCCCCATGTCCCCCTCCATCCAGCACGGGGATAAGCAGCTTATTTTCCTGGCTTAGATGAAATCCAGGCCAGGTAATGAGCAGAAAGCCTTAGCTTGTCCTCCTGTTACTCATCCCTGCTACCACACACACACACACACACGCCCACACGCCCACACACACGCCCAGGGAAGACCTTGAACTCAAAAATAGTCATTGTTTGAAGAAGAATGAAGGAAGGAGTACCAACACAGAAAAGCTGATGATGCAAGAGGCCCCTGGTAACAGAAAGGCCTGCATCTCCACAGGCTCCTGTCAGGGTGTTGCAGGCCAGGCAGTGAGTCAATCCTTTTTTTAATTTGTTTCTTCAGAAACCAGAGATTGGCTACAGTAAGAGATAGCGTAGCTATATGTCTCCTTTTAATACTGAATAAATTAACTTCAATGGCACAGGATCATATATCACTTGTGTATCAGCTTCTGGTTACCACTGAGAAAGGCCATCATTGGTCACCACGGTTTTTTTTGTTTCTCCTTTGGCTCTACGCTGCCTGAGGCAACCAGGGAGCAATGATTGGAGTGAAACCACAAGGCCCTTCCCACCTTTTCACCTTTGAACCTGTTAGCAGGCAGGGTGAGTGATATCCCAGAACCCCCAAACCTGCCTTCTCTAAATAGGTTCTGCCATCCACCACACAAAGACAAAACACACGTAATGTGGTTTATATAAAGAAAGAAATGAGCAATAAATTCAACTACGTAAAAGTAAAAGCATAAATATTAAAATTTCTGCATGAAAATTTCCATAAACAGTGTAAGAAATGTGGACAAAATGGAGAAAATATTTGTAATTCATCATCAAAGGGGATGAATTTCTTATTATAGTGGAAAGAACTTCTATATGTGATACGAGAAAGAACAGTAGTTCTACAGAAAAATGACCAGATCATCTGAATAATTCACAGAAAGAACTCTAAATATGGCTCTAGACATTTGAAAACAGTCAACTTCATTTATCAGATAAATGGAAATAAAAAATACATAAAGAAGTCAATTTAACTCATTAGATTAATAAAGATACAAAAATAACTCTCTAGTCAAGGCACTCATGTATTGTTCATAGAGGATAAATGGGCACAAACATTTTAAAAAATAATTTCTTAATATCTTTTAGAATGTCATAGGAAAAAAACATTTAATTCTTGATAGGAACTTCTACATGTCTTAAATCACACACACGGCTAGTAATTATAGCAGTGTATAATACCGAAAGACTGAAAATAGCTTAATATCGTACAGTCATATATGGAATGGTCATGGAATGGTCATATCTGGTTCTTTCAAAGCAGGATGGAATAAAATTTAACTCAGTCATTAAAAAAGGAGTTCTACCTGTGCTAATAAATCACCTCCAACTTATATCGCTAAGTGCAAAAACAAGGTGGAAATGAGTAAAACTAGTTAATGCCACTATTCATGTTAGAGGGAGGGAGGGGAGAGAAACAGACACAGAGAAGATGCATTTATCTAGACTCATAAATACTCTGAAATTACAGATAACAGTAGCAACTGAAGACTATAATTGGGAGTTTGGGGGACAGGATATCTTTTTCTGTTTACCACTTAAAATCTTTACTTATGTATGTGGATTACCTATCCAAAATAAAAATTTTAAAAACCAAAACTTATGCTATGAAATATTGCCAATTTATTAACAATGAAAAGCTACAGTATTATTTCTGCAGCAGGTAAATATTGAGATTTAAGACTGCCTCTAGTGTACCTGTTTAACAAAGATAGCCGGACATTTGGGAGACCACAAAGCACTCCACTTAGGTTTTCTATGTATTCTGAATGAAATATATATATTCTCCAGAGTGAGTTAACAACACCAGTCTGAAGATTTAAGACAAAGAAGACAACCCTTGTTTGATGTAGGTAGTTTCCTGGTAAAATTTACTAGTAACCGAATCACTTAGTATAAACTTGAAGTACCCACTCTATACTAAAGTAAGTACTACATTAGAGTGTATGAATGTGTGTGGGTGAAGGTGAGAAGACTATAAAGGTGAGTAAAGCGTAGCCCTGCCCTTTCTGAAGGTATAACATACTTGACTAGACAAGACCACACACAAGAAGCACTGTTTTTCTGTGTAAAAATCATGCAATTTTATGTATGTGATTTACTGCTACTTCCAACTCTATTTTTAAATTCTAATTAGCTGGTAATCAAAGATCATATTTTTTTTTTTGAGAATTGAGATGTATGTTTATTTTAGTTAGCTTCTTTTTTTGTTTTGTAATATTTTATTTTATATAATTTTACATCATTTTTCATTTTTGCGCAATGTATGCATTTTCATTTTGGTTATATTCCCCATACAATTGCACCCCCCCCCTTATTTTGATCCTAATCCTCCTCTCCCTGCCCCCACCCCTGTAGTGTGTCTCTGGTTTATAGTTGCTTGTTGATTTTTACTTTGTATTAATTAGATCAGATAATTTTGAGAGTGTTGAAGTGCAGGATTTTGGGGAAGTAGAAACTTAACGACTGTGAAGACTGGAAAGGGGAGAAATGCATTCTGAGAAATGCATCATTAGGTGACATGGTTATTGTGCAAATGTCATAGAGTGTGATCACACAAACCTAGATGCTATTAGCTTCTAGGTTTTTCCAGTAGGGAAAGCTGGTTGGTGGACAGGCAGGATCTGGCTTACCTGGAGGACCCTCTTGCTCTTGCAATGTTCTCTTGTTTGCCTGGTAATATGCCTCCCTCCTCTGTGTTAGGCTGGCTAACATTCCACTCCTGTCAGTGAGCTCAGACAGTGTTGTTGGACAGTGTCGAGTGGGAGTTGAGTTGGAGAATACTGGAAGGTAAAGGTTATAAACAAGCAGGAAGGACTTATTGTAGTTTTATATTTTATTTTGGGGTCCTGAGTAAAGTCTCTGATGGGCCTCTTTTCACTTAATATGAATGGAAAAGAGTAAGACTCCAGAGCTACTGGGCTCAGTTCTCAACAACCTACTCTAGCACCTAGGGGCAGTGGGACCTGGGCAAGTTGCTAGTCTTCTGCTTCCTTGGTCAAAAATTGGAGGGGGGTGTTTATGCATGTGTGGGTACAGGGGGTAGGTGGGAAATCTAGATGGCTTCCTCTCCATTTTGTTGTAAATCAAAAATATTCTAAAAAAATGTCTTAGGAAAATAATTCCTTTGCAGCATGGTCATGTATCAATGACATTTCAGTTAAAGACATTTGTCCTGAAGTCTGAGCCATCCAATCTGGGTGTGTAGAAAGCTAATCGCATCTCGGTTTGTGTGATCACACTCTATGACATTTGCACAATGACCAAATCACCTAATGATGCATTTCTCAGAATTCATCTCCATGGTTAAGGGATGCATGATCGTATTATTATGAAGAGTAAATGAAATGAAGACAATGGGCATATATTAGATAGCTAATAAGTTGATATCATTCATTTTGATTATTATTTCTACTCTAAGCTCCTCTTTTCTTCCCCAGAGTAGGTTGAGTTCTCGAGGTAAATAAGCCCTTTCGACTATGAGGGTCTCCTCATCCTTCAGTCAGTACCTGAAATCACATCTAGATAGGTCTCTTCAGGTAATCCTGGCCTTCTCAATTTACATTAATAATAATGCTAACAAATACAACCACCGTTTATTGGTTACCTGCTGTCTGTCAGGTTCTGTGTGCTAAGCATCTACATAGATTAATATAATCGATAACCCCATGATATGGGTGAATGTCTTATAAATTTTTACTCAGATATTTTTATGCTTTCTTTATTATAGACAGCAAAACTTAAATAATTTGTGCTAAATCAAGTCATAATCAAAACATACATTCATTTTTATTATGTGTCCAGTCATGTGCTGGGCATGGTACAAAAGAAATTGATGAGAGATAATTCCTGTCACTAAGAATTTACTACTTTGAAGAAGGCAAATCAATATCTTATATCACTGAGGACAGACCCATAATTATGGGCTGCAACAGCCGGAGTCAATCTTGCAGAGATATAAAAAAAAAAAATTGAAAGAAAGAAACAAAAAGACAGAACATGTAAAACCACCATTAACAGAAATCTAACTAATTATAACATTCAAATAACAAGGCTCCCATCCTCCCTTGCCTCATTTTCTACTCTATTTTTAGGACAAAGACACAGTGACAGCAAAACTTCCTGTCAGGGAGTAGATGATGCTGTTGATGTTGATTTGAATTTCAGAGATGTGCAGATAGAGGGGTTGTCTGGGGGAATAATGACTGACAGAAAATTGCCAGCTGATATAGATTCCTTTTCTTAAAGAGATACAAACAAGAATTTAGCTGTAGAAGACTCCTGTAAGAAGCAAGAACTCAGCGGCAAAAAGGCTACATAAGGAGGAAGAATAGGAGACACCCCCTGTCCCCCCATTCCATGAGTTCATGGGTGGATATGCAGCTCCTGTGACTCCCATGTCTGCTGGATACCAGGACACACAACCAATGACACCTCCACACGGTGCTGATGGTGTGTTTAGGACCCTCCAGGCTGTATGCTGGGTCTTCCCAGGTTAGCTGGGGCCACAGAGGGGGAAGGGTGAGTGGGGGTGTCTTTATATTTCTGTGGCATTTTTGGGCAGTTGTGAGAGCAAAGTAGCAATGCTTTCAGAAGCAAGTTATTATTCAGTTGTACTAAAAGCAAAGTAATTGTTCAACTCTATCAGTGTAGGAATGCATTTTTCTTAGGGATATTTACATCCCTTTCATCAGCTGAGGAGTCAATCCTGCACTTTACTGGGTGGAGGATGCAGACTGTATTGAAGAAGTCAGTCCAGGAGTCTTTGAGATCTAACCTTCTCCCAGGATCACACTTTCATTCCACTTCTCACTGTTAGGCTCAACAATGCCCAGGACAGAAAGACACAGTTGTACATTGTTCAACTCCAGAAAATCTACTGATTTATTTAGGATTCTGCTCAGATTCTTCACCTTCTGCCTTTCCAGAATCACTATTCAATAGTCACTGATGTGCAGGATAACAGCCAAAATTACTGCAATATCTCAGCAATCAAAACAGAGTAAGATCTATTCTCTTTATCTACTTATTCAGGTAGGAAATGGATAAACACAATAAATATCATGTTCTGAGATTTCAAAATGAGTAATAGAAGAAAAAATATCTCAACTTAATTAAAATTTGACCCTATAAACTTCATTTATTTAGGAATTTTGCAATATACAATGGATATACACTTTCGTAATCATGGTGAAGAAAAAGTCCCTTAACCCCCACCCCTCACTGTATCCCTCTCTCCACATTGAAAGATTGTTTCATGAGGTGTTCATTTCAGTGAGAGTTGACTTTTGAATATCTAACATGGGAATAAAAAGACCTATTAGTACAAAGTGAGTAGTGATTTGGGAGGTTAATTTATAATTTATGCCTATTGCCCAATCATTCAAAAAAGTGCTAATGAAAATTATACAAGATATACATAGTATAATTACCTTTTGAAGAGAAATGTAGATTGAATTGAATTAAGAAGAATTTGACTATGCCTCTGTCTACTTGGGAGTGAGTAAATCCCACATGATAGTCATTTGATAAGTAAAGCAGGTCTGTGTTTGATTCTAAGACATAACTGATAATTCTTTCACCCAGATTTGATTTGAAAGCCTGCAGCAAAAACATAGGTTGAAGTCTCTCACAGTTTATGAAAGATTAATATTGACTTGGAATTACATGAACCAAAGTATTATCAATGAGCAGCAAAATTTCCATGTAGGATAATTCTTTCAGATTTCTCAAGTTCAGATAACACATGGTTTCGTACCAGTATCTCTCACCAATTTTTCCACAACAGAGAGTGTTTCTGCTATTGAAGCACCTCATGTAGGCAAGGAAAGGAGTCAAGAACTGAATGCCTTGAGTGCAAGGAAATGACAATTGAACCAATTCGCCATCTTGCATCCTCCTTCCAGTTTGAGGACAGATTTTGTCCTATCTTCTTTATACTTTGAAATGTATTACAAATGGTAATCATTATTCTTTAATCACATTAAATGCTTCCTAGTTTCTGAGATCACTCTTGAACCCTGAAAAACTGCAAATCAATTCACCTAGGCCATGGTAAACTTCATAAATTAGATACAATATGATGATTTAATGTGGAAACAGCTAAAGCCCAGTAGGGGCAGCTGATTACTTATGGTTATAAATGTTAAGAAATGAACAAGAAATGTTCTAGTAATTTCTCCTCTCTCTCTCTCTCTCTCTCTCTCATGTTTCATTTCTCATGTTTCATTGCTGATCAAAATAATAAAATCATAACTCAAATGGATTGAACATAAGTCAAAGATTTCTCTCTTAATTTAAAGAGGAAAGCAAAAATACTACTTAACAATTTGAAGAATTTGAAGATCAGGCAGTCTGGGATGTGGAAATGAATTTACTGTCAGATACGAAGAGGGTTAGTCACCTCTAAAAACAATAAAATGTGATGTTTGGGGTAACCTTTTTTATAGATCAAAAATCATTTGTATATTTACCCAATCAAATTCACTTATATAGCTATCAGTTAGTATGCTGTGCATGCTTCAATTTTCTATAATCCAGTCGATGGGAACCAACCAAAGATAGAATGGCTACAAAATGTAATAATCACCTGAAGGTCAGCCATTCCAGAGTGAAGGACACTTAGCTCTCCCTTTTGGCCATTTCTAGTACTTGCCTTTTTTTTTTTTTTTTTTTTTCTGACAGCTAACGTCAGCTGGTCATACTGCTGTTTCAGAGGAAGAGAAAGTATATGTAGAGAGAAATGCGGGGGATCATTGAAACCTACCCAAGCAAAGGCTAAATAAGACAAGACTAAACTTCAGGAACATTTAGAATCCTAGAAATTAAGGACTAGAAGGGACTTCTAGCAGGGACTTTGGGGGAACACTTAAGTCTTGCATTTCGTAGAAAATCAGCCTGAGACGACAGAAGATGTTACACCACCTTGCTTGGCACCTTAAACCCTATGGAGTTAGCCTTATAAATTCCTTTCTTCCATGTTTAAACAATTTCCCTTCCACTCTATTTTTCACAGTCTGCATGAGAAGCTTCTCATTTTATTCAGAAAAAAAGCAATAACTAAAATACACAGAAAGAAATCATCAAGGTAATTTTTTTATTCACCAACATACATTCTAAAATTTTTTTTCTTGTTCAATGGAGATGTGAGGCATATGAAATTGGAATTAAATATAATTTCAAACAAATGATATGGAATGATATTGGCAAATAGGCTTACAGGTGGGGACAGAATCCGAACCATGAAGCTCCTTCTTTGACCAGAAAGGTTGATAACCTCTGCACCTCACTGGACTAGAAGCTGATGGGCACCATGGCCTCCACTCTGGGTCCTCACCCTGGAATAGCTTTGCTGAGTTGGCACCTAACATTCCTCTGTATCCTAAACAGAGTCGCTAATCATGCAAAGTTTGTTACATGCTTGGAAAGAACAAAACATCCTTTTCTTGCGTGCTCTCTCTCTCTCTCTCTCTCTCTCTCTCTCTCCCCGCCTTTTAATTTCAAAAGGCACCCTTTTATTTTTTTCTAACTTTTTTTTTTTTTTATCATTGTTCCTTTTTGTGAAGTATTTGGCTTCTCCTCTCAGGTGTAGACCGGGCCGGGTAGTTTTCCTACCACCACAGCACCCGTGATCCATCACCATAGTCTCTTGTGCTCTTCCCTCCCCTGTTTTGACCCCTTCTTTCCCCTTGCTGTATGCCTGAGATCTATGGTCAACTTGCAAGTTTTGTCTTTTTCTTGACCTCAAAAGGTACACTATTAAAATCCCCTTTATAAATGCTTTGTATGTATAACTCATTCCCACCAAGGGTAGACTGTATATTATCAACTCCTGAGATTTCACATTGATTGAACACAGGGTAACATTGCTCTGTGTCATTAGATATGTGCTATCTAATTGGTAGATTAAAGATACTTGTTAAAATTACATGGATGTCAGAAGGAATAAATGGTTTCTCAAAATTCACAGTCTTCTAAAAAGTCAGATCCTGATTACTATAATTATTTCCTTCAAAATTTAAATATGTGAATTATTCACATACTTGAGAGAAAAACAGAAAAGAAGCAGGAATAAATAAATATTATGTGTTATCTGCCTTTGTCTTCAAGTCTTAGGCTATTATTTCATTTTGTTAAATTCAGCACATTTCTATCAATACTTTAAAGATGTGGATGGAATGAACAAAGCTGCATTGTCACCCCCAAATTCAAATTAGAAATTTCATAAAAAGAAATATTTATGTAAATGTAAGTTCTAAAGGAGCTGTTATCTGTCATTTTGCTGCTTGGACATTTCTAATGTTTTATTCTGAGCGTCTCTTACTTTGTCTGCACAACTCCCCCCCCCACACACACACACACACATATTAATAATCGTTACAAGGAACAAAGAACTGAGCCTATCCCTGCCTTCTTGGCACACATTCACCATCCTATTACCTTGCCTGAAGAGGGACTTCATTTACATAGCATTTTCTCATAAAAGTCTCCTTTGAACCTCACAACCACCCTGCTTGTGAGATAAGGCCATATCCAAGTCCTTCAAAAGAGGACAATGAGCTGTCCAGGGACAATAGAAGCCACATTTCTGGAAAATAAGCACAAGAAGTTCAGAGGGGAACAAAACTCCATCTTCTCATCTCAAACCCTATGCTCTTTTTAACTAGAGACTGCATTATTAGAAATTGGCATTAAGCATGGTTAAGTGATGAGTAAATCTTTGTTATTATTGACAGCATTCTCCAGCTTCAGTTTTTAGGATTCTACAAAGATTGATATTTCCTAGTTCCATACTCACCTTTGAAAACAGTATGATTGTTTTCAGTAACAACCCCAAAACTTAATGAGGCACTCAAAAAAATGGAATCCTGCCCAGTGAAGAGAACAATTTCCCTCACCAGGGATGGATAAGCTACTTATTGCCTAAGAAGAACAAATTTGTTCCAAACTCAGTTAATAAATGTAAATAGATATCCTCCAACCACTAAGGAGAACTCTAAGGAATACGATGAAACATGTTGGTTTTTTGTCTGAAAAAAATGAGCCCAATTCAAAGACAACAAAGATATTCAGTAGAATGCAAAATGTGCATTTACACTTTGAAATCATTGAGATTTTACATTGGATTAAGGAGCGAAACCATCTAGCATATTAGGAAACCAGCATAACTATTTTCTCCTCTTCATCACAGTTAAGATAAAAAGAAGTGCTGATCATCAGACATCAGACTGGCAATAATGGACAAATTGCTCTTGACTACGCAGCAGGGGCAAAGTGATAAAATTTTACAATGCTGGTTGGAAATATGTCCATTAGGACACAGAGTAAGATTGCTGGGAGAAACCACTCCTCTACAGGTAAAAATCTTATACATCTTAAAGGTCCCTGGACAAACAAAATTGTGAGTAGTCTGTCCCAAGAGAAGTCGCTTGTGTCTCATTCTCAGAATTAATAGAGGTTTTCTGGATTTCAGAGCTGCCTTTCCAGAGTATGTCCTTGGTCCATAAATGAAGCATCAATGCACATGTCCTGACCTACATTGATTCATTGAAAATATTCTAAATGATTTTAAGTTATGAAATAAATTTATGAAGCAAGTAATGAAGTAAAACTTATGAATTCATATTTAGTTTTGACTTCACTTCACTGCTCTATACAATTCCTCATCTTAATGAAATTGTGTTTATTTAGATGATGAACTTTCAGATGTAAAGAACAAAAATTTGTTCGGCTTACCTTGGTTAATGGTGTACATGAGGAGTTAAGGAAAACTGGATCCTATTTCAAAGCACACAGCAAGGGGTCACAGAGAATTGGGACACCGTTTATTATAGGAGCATACAACACCAGCCCTGCTAGCTTGACAATAGCCTGAGGCAAGAATTGAAAATTTATATCTGGGTCAAGTTTCTGGATCAGTTCCTGCATCTGCCTTTTCCTTCAACCACTTTTTGCTACTCTGATGTCAACTTCTTTCTTTCTCCTTCTCTGCTCATTATGGTCTCCACTTGCTCATGACTTCCACCCTCTCATGAGTTTGATGCTTCACAGCTCCCGCTCATTGCCTTCATGCTCTGTCTCTCCACACCTATATCCCTGCGCTCTCTTGTGACTTTGTAGATTTCTCATTCAGACACCTCCAAAGAGAAACTGCCCAACACCACCAGTCTTTATGCATGTGACAGACCCTGGTTGTGCAGAGTCCTTGTGCTCGGCACCTTAAGGAGCTTGGCCAGCTCACAGATGGCAGAG
This sequence comes from Talpa europaea, assembly GCF_964194135.1. Taxonomy (NCBI): domain Eukaryota; kingdom Metazoa; phylum Chordata; class Mammalia; order Eulipotyphla; family Talpidae; genus Talpa; species Talpa europaea. The sequence continues at coordinate 98,728,676 of NC_140072.1, forward strand.
GCCTATCCTTGGTCTGAGCTGTGCGGCCACAGCGACAGAGACATACAGTGTATACCTGGTGGCCTCTATGAAAGAGAACATTCAGGAGAGAGACTTGGAGGTGTATCGAGCATGTGGACATCCCAGAGGAGGTCATTCAGGTCTTTAGTGATGGCATATCAGCTTGAAAATTCTTTACTCCCCAAATCTGTGACTTCAAAATTTTGAAGAAGGCAGAGACAAGGTCAAGCTAATTTTCAGTGATACTTTTCACCTGACTATGAACTAGCCATGGAAGGCAGAAGGAGCCTGTGGACTACTAATTCTGTGTAGTAGAGAAGTGTGCACTCCAGGAAAGGAAAAAAAAAAAAAAAGAAAATAGAACTTGCATTACTTTTCTAATGTGCTACAGGATGAAATCAGTATTTAAATATTTAATTTAGCAATTAATCAAATTGCCAACAATCTGTAGTGCCCTTTTAGGATAGTATAGTATAACCACAGAGTAGTAACACTTGAAAATGCACCACTAAGATCATAACACAAACTCTCCTTAGATATGGGCTTGTGAGCATTTATAACTACACTCACATGTACTAAGAATGCTGGACAATTTCAATTAAGATGGCTCTATTAGTGAAAACTGACTGACAAAAACTGTACATATGTGGTATGGTCAATTTACTGATTAGTACACTCAAATCTCATCTTATTTATCACATTGAGTTGTGTAGTTTTTCATCATTTTGAACTCTTCTCCAAAACTCACCATTTCCTTCTAAACAAGGAAAACATGCATTTGGTTGTTAAGTGAAGGGCACATCTTATAGAATCTTTTCCAATCTTGTCATATTTATTGACCCATAGACTACCCATGACACTTAATTTTCCCCCCATACAGGCCTTTAACATTGAAATAGAATCAAAATACTGATCCGATTTCTAAAAATTTGTGATAGCAATTTCTTTGCTGAAAAAAAAAATTTCTACTCACAAGAGATATTGTTCCCTCATGGGAAGTAAAACATCATGTTCAAGGCACTGATTTCCCTATAAAAAATAGAGAAAATTCTTCATTCCTGGTGACAGCATGCAAAATTGAATTATTTCATCAAAACAGGGTGATTGCTCAAAGCACTCAGAATACAATATACTGACTTTTCAAAAGGAAATTGCTTCACTATGTCATTGTAGGTTTTCATGTCAATGCTATTAGAAGTAATTATATTGAATACCAGGATTCTAAAACAAATATTTTAAAATATAAATATAACTTATAACCAAGAAATATTTCTTTTCACTTTACCCATGAATAGAAAACCAAATGCATTGTTAAATCTGTAACCAGAAAAAAAAATTTAAAGGACAATAGAAGATACTAGGAAGATGGGAGACAAATGCCATTTAAATCATGAGGTAATAGGCAAACCCTGCCAAGTGGCACAGATTGGGTAGATGCCAGCATGTGGTGGCCCAGATACAGCAGACTTCAGCAGCAGTAATGGCAAGACCTGGTCACAGAGGCAGTGGCCCTGCCTCCTCTTGTCTGACAGTGGCTCTCAGAGCAGAGAGGAAGTGTCCCGCTGTGAAAGTGGAGGTGCTCCCGGCAAGGCTGTGAGTTTCTTCTGGAGCAGATGACCCGGCCTTTTCCTAGAGCTGGACAAGAGGTTACCAGGATGGCAGTAGAGGGGGTTCCTGGCCTTACTAACAAGAATAACGTCTAACAGAGAGACACAGTGTAGAGTCTTAAAGCTAAGAGTGGGGCTCTTGCCTCAGAGTGGGGACCAGTGCATCAGAGACCAACACATGCTTCCACAGAGGTGACACTGAGATTAAAACTTCATAGAATGGGAGGCAGGTGAAGAGAAGGACCTGGATGTTGTGGTTTGGAAGAGCAGACTCTGGTGGCAGAGGGGGAACAGAGGTTGTGTGGAGACACTAATCTTTGAAGGAGGGGGAAATCTTGCAGGAGAGCTGGGGTGCTCCCCTTGGGCTGGATTCCTGGTAAAGGTAAGAACAGTGGAGATGTTCTGTCTCCAAAATATAAGCAACAAGCAATGATATAAACCAGTGTTAACTGGATAGAAAATTTTAAAAAACAAACAAAACAGATTTCTAGTCTCCAGAATCATGAAAGCAGAAACATTTTTGTTATTTTAAGCCACCCAGTTTGTCGTGATTTTCTTCAGCAACTCCAGGAAGCTAACACACCAGCCCTCTGCAGCACAGGGTGATGCCTGCTTTGAGTGGCTAGCAACGCAAGAATGGGGCATCCAGGGAATAGCTGCAGAGACATACAGTGCACAGGAAGCGAGATGCAACACGCCCATGCAAGCTCATGTCACAAAATGGAAATCTATGAAATTCCAAACAGTTGTTGCACAGGTCGGAGGCCGAAATATTATGTACGCACACACATCTTCCCGACACACCCATCTGTGTTTGGGCACTTGATATTTCCTTGGCTCACCCTAGAAAGCTAGCGATAGAACTGAGGCTACCAGAGGAGGAGGGGTGAGAATAAAGCTGGAAGGGGACACAAAGGACTGTGGTGGAGGACTAGGGGTGTAATGATTCTTCTGTATCATTTTAGAAAAAGCATTCTAAAACCAGTGCAATTAAAATCATTTTTAACTCCATGTTTCTATTTTGAACATACTAATTGACTTGTAGTTCAGGAATGAGAAAATCAGCAATCATAACTTCTTCCACTTTCCCTTACTTCCAGATTTACTTATATTTGTATTTTTACTTTGTGAAGGTTTATATAACATTGGCTTTACATTCTACATCCTTATTTCCATATAATTTTAGTTTCATTTCATATTTAAATGAACTCAATGCCCACCGCCACTCCTTTTATTACAAATTCTCTTTCTTCCCTACTTTGATTCATTTCCCATCTACTGATTTCATTGTTAAATGTTTAGGTGTTCTTTTTCTAGCTTTTTTTTTTCAAGGAGAACTCATGGTGCTATATTCTCTGAGATCTTACATGCTGACAATATCTGCCTTTTACCTTTGTACTTAAAATTGGCTTATTATATCATCCTTTGTCACCATTTCTTCCTCTCAGAATTTGGTCGACAGTGTTCTATTGCCTCTTGACAGTTTTTGCTATGTTGATTTTTCCTTCTCTTTCAATGTTTGGGTTTTTGCTAGTGATTTTTTTGTGCTCTTTTTTCTAATATTCTGTGTTTATTCCAACAGCTTCTGAAGGGAGTGTCGGATTTATTTTATTCTTCTTGTCACCAACTTTATCTGAATATTCTAAGCAATTTTATCTTTGCAATATCAAATTATAAGGCAATCCTTAGCAGAATTAAATGTAAAGTTAAAAAGAAAGATTAAAGCTCAATAGCAACCAAAGACTACATTTCACATGAATAAGACTTAGATATTTTAGTTGACTAAACATTCAATAGGCACATGATTTGCCTATTAGTATTGTGCCATCTGGGTCTAATTAATAGCAATATAGTGTTGCAAAGAAGGTGACAGTCATATTGAATTCACTTATTTGTCTACAACTGGGATATTGTGTCCACATCTGAGTGCCATATATCAAAACAGACATAGATAAGAGTAAGAGGGTGTCAAAATGAGAGAAGTCTTGCTGATGAAGAATCTGGAAAGCATATCGTACGATAGAGCTCATAAACAGAAGGTTTGGAGAAAATATGATAGTTGCTTCAAAAATACACTCTGCACATGGGACTGGGGGTGGGAGTGGAACAAGGAGAAGAGATTGATTGTTTTTTGTAGGTGACTGGATATTTGGTGATGGGAGTAATATGAGATACACAGTTTCCTAGATGAGAAATTGTATGCCCCAAATCCTCTACAGTGTGGTAAATAATAACACTGCAATTTAAAAAAAGTCTGTGTATGTTGTACCCACTGCAGACTAATCCTCTCCAATATCTTTACTTGGCTATCTCCCCTGCGCAAATCTCTTTTTGAATGCCATTCTTTTATTATTATTATTTTTATTATTATTAATTCATTTATTTATACAAGCACTGGGTACAGTCAGAAGCACAGGAGGGTGAGAGAATTCACCAGAGCCAGAGCGGGGAACAGAACAGGCAGACTGATGAAGAAATACACTGCTGAGGGGAGCAGTGGGCACGGCAGGAGAAGTCTGTCGCGCCATGTGGGACCCTCGCCAGTGGCCGGGGATCGAACCGGCACTGCAGAGGCTGCGGGCAGCTTCGCAGCCCAGTGCTCAACCACTGCGCCACCAGGGGAGGCCCTATGAATGCCATTCTTGTTATGAATGTCAAAAACCTTCCACATCAAAGTCTGATTTACATGACCTTCCATTGTTTCCATAACAAATTCTAACTACTTACCATATTGAATCATAATTTCATTATAATTTTCTTGTATATTTATGCCATAAGACTATACACCTTTATGGGTCTATATTTTATATCATTATCTTTGTATTTCCAACTTCCAACACTGGCCCTGACAAAGTAGCCACTCAATAAATATTTCTAAAAGTATTACATTAATGGATTAATTTTGTTAAGTGTTGGACTTATTCTTCATGAGAGTGTGCTTTCAGAAAGCAGAAGTATGACTAAAGAATAGATAAAGATAACCCAAGTAGGAACATCTGGGATATACTGAGCAAGCATAAAGGGGGCTCTGTGAGGTAGCATGTACCCAGCATTATATGCCCTAAAAAAGAAGTGCACCAGAGACAGTATTTGTGTGGTTCTCTGCTTTATTTACATGATGAAATATTCTCTAGGATCTGATTCTGCACTAAGATTTTGTATTTTCAAAATCCTAGAATCCTGCAAAAGAACAGGCATTGGTTAGTCTTAGTGACCTAATTCCACTAAATTTATTGACCACCTGTCAGGTAGTTTTGACCACTATCAACTGTTGGCAGCATATTTGCTACTACTAGAAATACTTAGATGAATAAGACCCAGTGTGTCCTTGCAAGAAGCTTATAATACCAAAGCATGAAGGTGAAGATGTTGTTTATGACCAAACAACGAACATAAAATGATATATGGGTGTTCATAGGAGAAAAATGTCAGTCATATATAATAGAAGAGCATCAAAGAAGGCAGAATGAAACAGATGGCTTTGAAAAGGACCTTGAGAATGGCTAGAATTTTGGAAGGCTTGAGAAGGGAAGTCTTTTATGGCCTGATGTTTCATATTTTGTTTCATGTTTTCTAATTTTTTTTATTAAGATCCAGTTTGTCTTTTATAAATTTTGTCTGAGAGTTAACCTTAAATAATCCTCAGCATTAGTCATTATAAAACAGTGACTTTGACTTGTGAGTAGGCAGTCATTATTGACTATGCAGTGGGACTTGGAGCAAAAACTTCCAGCCAGAAAATTATGTTCCCCTATGATCCAAGTAATTTTTCACTAACTCTTGAAATTCTGGCATTGTGGAGTCTTTCCTTTGACTTATATCAGTATTGTATATCTTCTTTCTCATTTTAATAGTTATTTTTATTAGCTATGTCTCTGATTTTTTCCTTAATCAGTCTTACCAGAAAATTTCTATTATTTTAATCTTTCTATGGAAAATATGTTGGTGATCTCCTCTATTTGTTTTCTCTTTCAGTTTCTGCTTTTAGATTTAAAATGGTTTATCTTATTTTCTTTGGTTTTATTCCTTGTTACGTAACTTCTTTATGAGTGCTTAGCTCATTTATTTTCTGTTCCTTCTTTTCTGTTATAATCTGATATTTTCTATGGAGATGGGAGTGTCTAAAGCTTATGAATAGGCAGTCAGAATAGAGAGTCGAGGTTGAAGGATGGTCAAGATGCCCTTTGTTTGCCGTGTCTAGTGAGGGTTAGTCCTACTGTCTGTAGAAAAGTTTTGTCTAACAGAATTCACAAATGTTACTTTTGTGATCCCTTATCTATTTGTGTTGGCAGGATTTATGCTCACAGTTTTCTTTTTCCTTAGTAAATATCCACATTTAATAAGCTACCATATTCTGAACTGCAAGTTATGGGCACCTGAAAGGAATGACATTAAAATGTTTTCTCCAGGAGATATACTATTTCATCAAAAGTAAACCTCTTGGGTCTCCCCGGTGGCGCAGCGGTTGAGCGCTGGGTTGCGAAGCTGCCCGCAGCCTCTGTAGTGCCGGTTCGATCCCCGGCTGCTCCCTGGCCTCCAGAGGAGGGTCCCACATGGCGCGCAGAGCTCTTCTGCTGCCTGCTGCTCCCCTCAGCAGTGTACTTAGGTCCTTCTGCCTGCTCTGCTCCCCACTCTGGCTCTGGTGAATTCTCTTACCCTCCCGTGCTTCTGACTGTATCCAGTGCTTGTATAAATAAATAAATAAATAAATCTGAAAAAAAAAAAAAAAGTAAACCTCTTTCCAAATGATCTGTATATATGATCAAGTACCAATATTTCTCTAAATAAAAATTAAAGCCAGGTGGAAATATAAACAGTAACATATACGCAGTCCAAAAATCATTCTAGTTTACTGTCATGCAGCATTGCCTAATCTAAGTTTTATGTTTCTACACAACTGAGAAATGTAGAAAAATTGTAATAAATATCATGTTTCATGGCATTTATTTATCAATAGATTATATCATTCAATATACAAGTTTCTGAGCTAGGTTCTAAAGAGGTAGCATATATGTATAAATCATCATTTCTGTTTTGAGATCTTTATAATCCAGAACAGTAGCTAAAATATTACCTGAAATATGGCATAAATTAAAAAGTGACAAATGTCAAACAGGGATATGGACAAGTATTCTGGGTTTATTGCTGAAAGCTGCCTCTTCTCAGTTGGTTACAACAGCAATTTTTATCCATTGTTGAAGGTCCTTGGAGTTCTAGGTATACAGTATTTGGTTCAGCTCCCTTGAATCTCTCTTTTTCTAACACTGAAAAAAAAAAAGAAATTTTTATCTCAGAAGCAGTAGTACAAGTTGGAACAACTCAAGCTATCACTTATGGTGGCTTGTGAAATGAGTAAGCTATGAATACTTCTTTTGAGCTATCATAACCATTAGGAACTATAAACAAACAAGAACTTAAATCAATAGTTAGCATCCCAGTGAAATAATGTCTTGTTTCTTCTTTTTTAGAGGAGATTGAACTAAACACTTCATTTCCTTTAATCTGCTCTAACCCCGTCATATACCATTGTTTATGATACTAACAATTATGACAAGGCAATATAGTACACTCAGCCACTCATCAACTCCCGTCTTCCAGAGGCACTCAGCTTGCACATGCACCATGAGTAATGGCTCATAGAGACATTGCTTAATATCTGTAATCAGTTTTAGTCTGATGTGATTCTCAAAATGCATTCTTCTTTTCCAATAAATGATAAATTATAAGGCTACTGCCTGGCAAAGAGAGAGTCATTTTTCTCCAGTCAAAGATTTATTTCCCAACCAAGTTGTTTTTGAATCCTTGAATGTCACTTTCAGCTGTTTCCAGTCCTCTAAACAAGTATCTGCCAATCACCCAGACGTGTTAGGGGCCATGCTTGAGTGTATAGTTATTTAATGGGAAATGTTGCCATCAAAACTGAAGAGATGGCCTGTCAAAATCCGAGAGGTTGGCAAGAAGGAATTGGGGAGGTGAAATGGAAAAGAAAGGAAGGAGGAAAAAGCCACACAGATACAGTGAAGTAGAAAATTTCACAAGTAACAGACCTCATTAAATTGGGCTAAATAATGAAAATATATATACATTTTCAAAGAAGGCTAAAGTATTTAACCTATTCTTGGAAAAGGATTTCCTAAGTATAGACAAACTAAATAAGATTGCAAAGAGGCTATTTAATTTGTGTAAAAATTCTTTACACCATTTAGTAGTGTCTACATGCAAAAACTAAAAAGAAACTACTTTTTTGTCCACCAAAGCAGCTTTAGCAAGTCTCATAGAAGAATTGTTCATTAACCATGGCTGTACTCTATAGCAACATTGAATTTAAAATGTTGCCTCGTCCAGGCTTCTCACTAACAAATTGTTATAAATTAGTGCAGTTATCTCTTAACTAGATTAGGACTAATATGCTAATAATTACTATTTTGTAGTTCTACAATATTACTTTGTCCAGCACCTTGTTGATGGAGAGTAACAAGCAATAGAGAATAAGAACATCAGGACATTTAGGGACTAGTCAAGGGTTCCTTGCTTTCAGACAGATGCCTGGACTTCAGTGTCAGCATGGGCACCTGCTCACTTTCGGTTTCATGGAAGCCAGCACTGTCACAGGTAGATGTCCAGCTGTTTCAATGTCATTTGGTGACAAGACTTTGTCCATTGTGTTGCCTTTGCTCATTTATAAAAGATTAGTTGACTGCATTTATGTGGGTCTATTTCTGGGTTCTCTGTTTGTTTCCAGTGATCTATTTGTCTGTTCTTCTGATACCACACTCAATTACTGTAGTTTTATGGTTAGTTTTGAAGGCAGATAGTGTCACTCTTTGATGTTGTTCTTCTCCTTCAATATTGTGTTGATTTTTTTTTTTTGGTCTTTTGTTTCTTCATATAGACTTCTGAAAACTTTTGTCAATATCGACAAAAGTAACCTCGGGCTTGAATTTGGATTACATTGAATCTATGGGTCAAGTTGAGAGAACTGATGGAATATTTCCATTAATTTAGTTCTGATTTGATTACATTCTTCAGAGTTTTGTAGTTTTCCTTGTGGATCTTGCATATTTTTTTGTTAGATTTGTACTTGGATATTTCATTATTGGGGTGCTAATATAAATGATCATGTGTTCCATTTGGTCATTGCTGGTATATAGGAATGTTTGATTTTCATATATTAATCATATATCCTGCAAACTTATTTATTAGTTCTTGGAGTCTTCCATCAATTATTTTAGTTTCTATATAGATAATTATGTGACCTGTGAACAAATACAGGTTCAGTTTTATTTCCCTTTCCCAAATCGTATGCCTTTTGTTTTCTTTCTTACCTGATTGCATTAGCTAGAACATCTGTAGTACAATGTTTAAAAGGGGTAATGAGAGGTGCATACACTGTGAAAATCATTACCTTAAACCAGACAGAAGATGTTAATAGTCCTACTTGCCTACTCCTTCTCCCTCCTAAAAATAAATATTGAAATAAATGTAAAGACAGTCAGTTTGAAGGATGCAATGTTATTAATATGTCTGGTGTTCCTAATGATTAATTTGCTCAGGGCACCTGTGCACCTTGATCTATAAGGTAGATAATGATTACAAACTAATAAATAATAAAACCACCACTTCCCTCTCTTCTTCGTCTATCCTTTTATCCCCCCTGTGGTGTTGATCATAAAGTGGCTCTCTTTATATCATTTAGGAAAAGAGAAAGATATTTAGGTACAAACATAAGAAAACATTTGACGAAATTATTGCCTTTGGAATACTGCAATGTAAGATATAAAACACATTTCATCTGTTTCAAAGATTGAATTTCATCAGTAGACAGAACATGTTTCATTATACTGGTTAGACATGTCTACTGAAAATAAGATTCTCAAATGCCATGTCAACCTGCATATTTCTGAGAAAGAGATCCAAAAATATTCCATTGCATTTTCCAATAAAAATTGTTCAGTTTTGAGTGAAGTTGTAAGGATGATTGGCCAGTCTACTCTTTTATTTATAATCCTTTCAAAATCAATCTCAAGCCACTTCAACAATGATTTGATTCAAGTATTTCAATTTTTCAATAAGCATTGAACTGTTTGACAACCCCAGCTCTATTTTACTTAACTTTTAATGTGTAGATCCTACCAAGTGCCTGGCACACAGTAGGTATTCAATTCACTTTTGACAAATGAAGGAAATTTGAATAATATGTTTTAAATTGAATTATAATTATCTAATAGGAATTTGTCCCATAAAACTCACTGCTTTACAGTTAGCCATTCAACCAAAAGGACTTCAAATCTTTAGTAAAAAGCAAAACCTGGGACAGAGCCACATAGTGGAGCATATTAACAAAAGAATGGGTGGAATTCTCACAGTAAGAAAAATTTCACAGTTCTCATAATTGCCCCTATTTTGTTACCTGTACTCACAAACATTCTAAATGTTCATTTAGACTGGACATTTCCCTCAGAAAAGGCCCAAATAATGTATTTCCAGATGATAATAGTTTTTATGATTTTGAGATACATTTTTAAATTATTTTTAAAGATTTATTTATGTGTACAAGAACTGGGGTACAAGCTAGATGTGTGTGGGGTGAGAGGATTCACCTGAGACAGAGTGGGGAATAGAACGGGCAGACTGACTGAAATACACTGCTGAGGGGAGCAGCATGTGAGTCAGGAGAGGTCTGCTGTGCCATGTGGGTATCTCCCTGGCCAGTGGCTGTGGATAGTTTCATAGGTTGTGTCTTAACCCTTTGCACCACCAGGGAGGCCCAATTTTGAGATACATTTAAGCATCAGACATAACTTAAATGCTTGAAACATCTCTTCCACATTAAATGTTATCAAGTTGTTTCTTTAGTTATTAAAAATGTGATCCTTGTATCTGATAAAGTGTCTTATGTAATAAAGACTTAGACTCATTTCTGGTGTCTGGCTGCTGGCAGCCGCACTCCCCACCTGGTCTTCTACCCATACTGTGGAAGCTGATAAGAAAACCCAGGTGTTCTTTCCTTTGGCACTGGTGGAATATGAAACTATGAAGCCCTGTTGTGTGGGCATGGGACTCCCTACTCTCAGCCCACTCTCTAACACTGTCAACACCAAGCCAGTGTCTGTTCCATGCTTTCTTAATAAATTATTGGACCTGCTAGGGAGCCAGTCCTGCTACCCTAGAGAGTGTCATTACGAGAGCAATGAACTTTTTGATGCATGAATGTATCATCAGTCTTAGTATCTTGGCAAAATTTGGGGCAGGAGATCCACCTATCTTTGTGAAAACAGGATCTGACTATTTAAAAAGCACCCACTTTATAAGTAAACAAATAATACAAAAAATGGACAAAGGGTTTAAATAATCACTTCATAAAATAAGATAGACAGATTGCAAGTAATCACATGAGAAAATGCTCAACATCATCAATCAATAGGAAAATGAAAATAAAACCATAAAAAGACCTTACTACATACCTATTAAATGACTATGTTATTTTAATGACACTATCAAGTGAAGACGTAGTGAGGAAACAAAACAGCTGGAACTCTTGTACACTGCTGAAGGGGATGCAAAATTGCACAGCAACTTTGGAAAATAGTTTGGTAGTTTTTTATGAAGCTGAACACATCATAAAATTCAGCAATTCCTAAGTAAGAAATATGAAGACACACACATACAAAAAAAACTGGGCACACATATTTACAGTAGTTTTATGCCTAATCTCCAAAAACTGCAAACAAACTAAGTGTCCATCAGCTGGTGAATAAACAAATTTTGGTAAATATATAAAATAAAATGCCCAACTATAAAAAGAGATCAACTACTAATACATGTGACAACAGAGGTGAATTTTAAATGTATTATGGTAGGTGAATGAAGTCAGACTTTAAAAGCTACCTAAGGTATGATTACATTTATATTATATTATGAAAAATGCAGGGAGAAGAAACAGACCAGCATTTGACAGGCTCTGCAGGTGGGGAAGGAAATTTCCAAGAAAAATTAATGTTGGCGGGACATAGTTACATAATATATCTTTACTGTGATGGTGTTTATATAATGTTGCATAGGTCAAAATTCATAAAACTGTACACAACAGATGATAAAGTTGGCTGTATATAAATTATATCTCATTAAACATGGCTTTAAATAAATTGTGATTCTAATTAGCCAAGGTCTTCAACTCAATTTTAGCCAATTTATCCAAATAAATAGCACCGTTTCTAAATGTATCCAATGTTTTTTTTTTTTCATTAAAACTGGGAGATGTAAGAATTAAATAATAAACAAAATTTTGTGCTGTAAGAACATTGAAGACCAAAAATATTTTTATCTCCTTCTTTGTCACCTCTCATTCTCCTTCTCATCCTTTGCTGTTTCAAGCTAGTCATAGTGAAGATTAAATCCTGCACACTAGAATCTCCTGTTCACTAGAGATTAAGTAAATTCAAGGGTTGGCATAAAAACATTCTAAATGGTTTGAGTTAATTTAACATTTTCCCTAATAGTATTTTTGCTCATATATCTTATCAATTAAGGGGTAATTTTAGATAAGTGAGCATCATTAGAGGGAGAAGTATTAAGTGTGGTTATTTAAGCACTTACATTGGACTGAGCAAAAATAATTTGATTAAATAATTTGGACGGATTTCCTCTATATAAAATGCTGTGAAGAACAAAGGAGGATCACCAGCTCCCTCAGGGATTGAATGGAATAGATAATCTGTGGTCAAACAAGCAAAGAGAAGTACTATACCATCGATGGGGCTTTCTGTCTTCATTAGAAAAATTGAAGATGCTCTAAAGAACTCCATTAAGGATAATGGTGTCTCTTATAAGAACCGTGTGCTTCATGGCTTAGGTACTTGATTAAATGGCTAATTCACCCTCTGCTTATCTAATTGATCTTGTTTTCTCTTTCTTCATTCTGTCCTTGCCCTTGAGACATCCAGAAGTAATGACACATAACCACTAGCCAATTCTTTCCCCGTATCACCAAGGAATTGTCAAACTGTGTCTAATGCTATCATAGATTGTCTAAATACCTAAAGATGATAAGCATTTCTGGGGTGACTATACCTATTTTGGAAAAACAACTCTAACCTGCCTTGTAGCTGAGAATCCCTTCTAAAAATCATTGACTGTTACAGAAGAAAGAACTTCCTCTACCACACTTGCTTCCTTTCTTTTAAAATAAAAATCCATTTATATTGTGAGCAAAAAGCATTCTTTAATCCATTCCCTTAGCCCCACAGAACTCAGTAGGGAAGTGTCACCTTGAAAGCGGGATGAGGCGGTATCCCTGAGCAAACAGTCAGTTGATAGGTAATTTCAAAGGCCTTGCAAATGAATCAACATATATTCTTCCTCTCATGAAATGTAATGGAATGGTTTTCAAACCCTGCTCTATTGCTGTACATAAGCTTGATGACATTTAAATGTGTGATAATGTCATTCATTCATTCTTGACCTATCCATTCAGCACCAACTATGTACAAGGCACTGTCCTAGACACTGGTGATATAACCATGAACTCCCTCCCTCCTCTGAAGGAGTTTACACTGCAGTAATGCAGAGAAGCAATATAGAAATAAAAAAGTTCACTGTATAGTTAAAGAAATACAGATATGCAGGACCTTCCCTGGTGGCGCAGTTGTTGAGCGCTGCACTGCGAAGCTGCCCGCAGCCTCTGCAGCACCAGTTCGATCCCCGGCCGCTGACGAGGGTCCCACATGGCCCGCAGACTTCTCCTGCCGCACCCACTGCTCCCCTCAACAGGATATTTCGTCCGTCTGCCTGTTTTGTTCCCCGCTCTGGCTCTGGTGAATTCTCTCACCCTCCAGTGCTTCTGACTATACCCAGTGCTTGTATAAATAAATAAATAAATCTTAAAAAAAGAAATACAGATATGAATAAGTGACAGAAATGATATAAAAAGTAATGTCTATAAGATGGTAACTAGTATTACAAAGAAATATAAATATAAAGTAGGGAGAATAACCACAAGTATCTGGATAGTCGTAATACTGGACAGTGACTGGGAAAGTCTTATTGACAGATTACTCTTCAGTTAAAGATCTGGAGAAAGTAAGGGAATGTGATATGGGATATCTGGGTCAAACATTCCAGGCAGAGTAAACAGAAAATGCAAAGACAATGAAACAGGCACATACCTGGCATGTTCAATGAGCAACAAGAAATGTGGTGTGGCTGGAATGGACAGAAGGAAGGGGAAATAGGAAGGAAGGAAGTCAGAGAGGCAACTGGTAGCCACATTATGGACAGCCTTGTGCATGCAGACATATTTATAATGTGGTTTTTACCCTGAGTTCAAAGCCATTGGAGGGTTTCGAACAAAGAAATAACGTCATGTTAAATGTGCTTTAATTGCACTGCACTGACTTCTGTGTCGAGATTAGATTAAGGGGTGTCACAGAAGCATGGATCTTGCTTAGGAAGCTCTTCCAGGGTAGTGGCAGTGCAGATGGTGAGAATGTTGGATATTTTATTGTGCTGCATTGAATAGTGACTCCTAAAAATATCTACCCACTTGGAACTTCATGAAACATTATTCAGAAAAACTTTTTTTTAGATGTAATTAGTTAAAAATCAGGTCATAGTAGATTAGGGTGAATTCTAAAACCAATGACAGTAGATTAGGGTGAATTCTAAAACCAATGACAGTTTCTTTATAAGAAGGTCCTACAGAATACTTATACAAGAGAGACACACAGGTGAGAAGGCCATGTGAAAATGGAGAAAGATTGGAGTGATGCACCTGCAAGCCAAGGAACACCAAAGATGACTGGGAACCATCAGAAGATGGTCATAGACGGGAAGTATTCCTTTCAAGAGCTCAGAGACAGAGAGAGAGAAAGAAAGAGAGAGAGCGAGAGAGAGAGTGAAAGAGAGCACATGGTCCTGCCATGCTTGATTGCAGGCTTTTAGCCTTAAGAATTGTGAAAGAATAAAACTAATTTTGTTTTGTGCCACCCAGTTTTTAGTACTTCATTGTACTGTGTTGAACAGAAGTGGTGAAAACAGGCATCTTTGTCTTGTACCAGATCTTAGTGGAAGAGCTTCCAGAAAAAATTAAGTACTTAAGAATAAACCTAACAAAGGAGATACAGAATCTATACAATATTAATCAGGATTTAACTTAATGTTTTATGAAATTTAGTGGAATTCTAAACCAAATCCTTCAGATTTATAAATATATAAAACCACTATTGAAGAAAAACTAGTACCATGGATATTTCCAGTCTTCAATTTCTATGAATCATTTAAATAAGTTTAGATATAATGAAAAAATGATTCTCCCTGCTAAAATGTCTCTATAGTAGGTATATAAGCCCGTCTTTCAAACTTTGGATTTGGATGAAATAATTTCATTCTGAGCAGCTTTTGGCCATGAAGAAAATGAAGCTGTCATAAAAGTTATCAAAAAAATTGAATTGCTAAAGCTCTATTTGTAGAAGCTCTAGAAAGACTAGGGAAATTCCCAGTTTAACAAATTTTGGCTATTAATAAGCTGCAACAAGAAGTTAGTCACTTTGTTTGCTGACTGATAGAGAAAAACCTTAAAACCATATGTTGCTTTGGTGATTACTTTTCACAAAAAGAAATTTTGCCATGGACATCTATTGAGAACTCAACAACAGACTGCCTATGTAAGGGATAGGATTCAAGTTCTTCTGCATCAAAGGCACCATAGTTCTCATGCATCAATAGAAAGAAGTTGGTGTCTTATAAGGAAAACATAATAGAAAGAAGTTGATGCATTATTTTCTCTGATTGGCCCTCAAATGACTAAGAGGGGCCCTATAGTTAATGTTTCCTAAGTACTATGAGTACTTGACTAGTATGGCAAGAGTTTGTGTGTCTGGTCTTGTACTCAAACCAGTAGACCTACTCTTTCTCAGACCACAAAGAATAATGACTATAATGTTAGAGGTTCTGGTCTTTAAAGAGTTTTAACTGGGACCAGTTCAAATCTGAGTACTCAGAAGAAGGAGGGAGGAAGCAGGGGGAGAGAGAGGTTATATTTTCCTTTTTGAGCCAATTGATGTTTCTTGCAAATATAATACCACATTAGCACCTCTTTCAACCTGCAGAATACTTATACAAATGCCAGTAGCAGGAAGACTATCAGTTTTTTACTTCACAACTTGAAGAATTAACTTCCTTTTCTGTAAAATTAGAATCTTGTCTCTAAATACATTTTAAGAATATTTTCCACTAAGATCAAGTACAAGGCAAGGTTGTCCCCTCTCCTTTTCAACATCATACTACAAATTATAGCTAATATAGTTATATAAGAAGAAAATAAAAGGACTACAGATCAGGGAAGAAGAAACAACAGTGAAATTGTCTTTGTTCATAGATGACCTATTCATTTGTAAAGAAAACCCGCAAGAATTGACAAAAAAACTCCTGGAACCACAGGTAATGGTAGCAAGTTCATAGGATAAAAGGTTAATATACAAATAGCAATTGTTTTCCTATATATCTGCAATCAACAGATGGAATTTGAAATAAGATAGAATAATATTTACATTAGCACTACCCAAAAAGAAATACTTGGGGATGAAAGCTAATACAGTATGTACAAGATCGATATAGTAGAACTATAATACTCTGATGAACAAAATCAAAGGGGAATTAAATAAGGTAATTATTCCATATTCATGGTCAGGAAACTTCAATATCATTAAGATGTCAGCTTTTCCCAACTTGACCTATAGATTTAATATAAGCAAAATCAAAATCCCAGAAAATTATTTTTTGGACATCAACAAAGTTATTCAAATATTTATATGGAAAGTCAAAAGGCCAATATTAGCCAATACTATACTCTAAAAGAATTAAAAGAATACAGTTGGAAGACTATAAAGTAGTATGAATTCAAGACTGACTATACAGCTACAGTAATCAAGATTGGGGTATTGGCAAAATAGTGGACAAATAGATCAGTGCCACAGAGTCAATAGCCCAGAAATAGACCCACACAACTTGTCTTTGACAATGGAGCAAAGGCAACACAGATGAGCAAAAATGGACTTTTCAACAAATGCTGCTGAAATTGGACACCCACATGCAAACAAAAACCTAAGGATAGACCTTATACCCTTCACAAAAATTAACTCAAAATGAATCACAGACCTAAATGTAATTAGCAAAATGGTATAAAATTTCTACAAGCTAAATTAGAAGAAAAATGAGATAATCTGGGTTTGATGATGATTTTATAGAAATGACACCAAAGGTGAGAGCCATGCAATAAAAAAAAAAAAAATGGCAAGCTGGACTTCACTAAAATTATATCCTTTATTCTGTGAAATAAAGTAAAAGAGAATGATGATACAAACCACAGAGTGGGAGAATATGTTTGCAGATAGATACACTGGATAAAGGATTTTTTTTAAGATTTATTTATTTATACAAGAACCGGGTACAGGCCAGATGTGCGGGAGGATGAGAGGATTCACCAGAGACAGAGCGGGGAACCGAACAGGCAGACTGAAGAAATACACTGCTGAGGGGAGCAGCGGGCGAGACAGGAGAGGTCTGCTGTACCATGTGTGTTGCTCCGCGGTCGGTGGGGATCGAACCGGCACTGCAGAGGCTGTGGACAGCTTCACAGTGCTGCGCTCAACCACCTGCGCCACCAGGGAGGCCCAGAAAAAGGATTTTTATCGGAAGTAACTTTTGAGACTCTAACAATAAAAAGTAAGAGACCCAAGCTAAAAATTGTTCAAGGAACTTAATAGACACCTCAACAAAGAAGATGTACAGGTGATTAACTTTGTGAAAAGATACTCCACATTATATGTCATCAAGGAAATGCAAACTAAAACAATGAGATATCACTACATTTCTATTCAAATGCCCTAAATCTGGAGCACTCACACCCCCAAGTTCTGGTGAGCATATGGAGCAACGGAATCTATCATTCACTGCCGGCATGAATGCAAAATGGTGAAATCTCTTTGGAAGACCATCTGGTGCTTTTTACAGAACCAAATAAAGTCTTATCATATGACCCAGCAGCCATACTCTATTATTTACCTAAAGGATTTGGAAAATGGTACACAAACACACACACACAAATACACACAAGATCTTTATAGAAGCTTTATTCATAGCTGTCAAAACTTGAAAACAACCAGATATCTTTTAATAGATGAATGGATAAACTGGCACATCCAGTTTATTTGAACATTATTCAGCACTAAAAAGAAATGAGCTATCAAGCCATGAAAAGACATGGAAGAACCTTAAAAGCATATTACTGACTGAAAGAAAGAGGCTAATCTGAAAACACTGTATGATTCCAACCATATGACATTCTGCAAAAGGCAAAATTATGGAGACAGTAACAAACATCAGTAGTTAACAGAGCTTGGGAATGGGAAAGAGGGATGAATAAATAGCACAGACGATTTTCAGGACACTGGAAATACCTAGCACCATGTTATAATGATGGATAAATGCATGATATGTTTTTTGAAACCCATAGACTTTACAACACCAGATGTGACCCTAAGCTAAATCATAACCTTTGGATGACTACCATGTATCAATGTAGGTTCAGCATTTGTAATAATTGTACCACTCTAGTAGGGGATACTGATGGTGGAGAGGTTTTGTGTGCTTGGAAACAAAGGGTGATGAATATTCTCTGGACCTTTCTCTCTGTTTTACTTGAACTTCAAACTGCTCTAAGAATATGAGTCTTAAAAATAAAAGAAGTTGCTAGGGAAACAAAAATGCTTTAGACCAAATGTTTGAAGTTATTTGAAAAGAAAGTATCTTATTCTTTCTTACAAATATCTCCTTTTCCCTGTTTAGAAACAATCCAGAGCTGGATCATTACATGATACTGATCCCAAACAGTAATTCCTATTTGCTTCAGAATTTTAACAGGAGTGGGAAAGCATCACATGTCAAGTGCTTGCTTATATTTGTGTTTAGAAGAAAGGTAAATTGGACATTATCCAATTAATTTGAAGAAACTTTCCATTACCCAATGAATGGTACCACTGTAATAGTGACCATGGCTGTGCAGCAAACACAGCAGAACTTAGCTTAAAACAATCCCAAATATTCATTTTGTACACAAATTTCCCAGCAAGAGCTCATGAAGACAGCTCATTTTTACTCCAATTCCTCTGGGGCTAGGGCCTCTGAAAGCTGGTGGAATGAACTTATGTTTTTTCACTCACAGGCCTGGTGACTGACTGACTGTGGGCCCCTGCATTGCTCTCCTTGGGGGCTAGTTTGGGCTTTCTCACAGCAAAGTGGTAGGGTTTGGAGAGAGGCAAGACAGAATCTGTATCTCTATTATGACTTAGACTTGGAAGGCAGATAGCATTGCTTCTGTCATATTGAGTTATCGGTCAGATAGTCACAAGACTGTGCCCCAATTCAAAAGAACATAGTCCCAGCTCTTAAGGGGAGGAAAACAGTATATGTATGTAGGTGTCACTATCTTTGGAGAATACAGTCTGCGACAGTTTTACTAGAAGCAGAGTTTCTTTAGAATTCTTGTTTCTTTGGTTGTAGGAACCAAAGAAAATGATAAACCAAAGGAAATGATAAAAAATACAGGATAAAGCTGAAATGAATGATCTGATATGGCATAAGACTTGCCATTGAGATGAGATCTTATTTCAACTATTCAATTATTTAGAAACTGATAAAGTTAAAAATTCCAATTTGAAACAGTATAAAATTCCACTTTTTTAAAGTCAGCAGAGGCATAGTTTTTTGAAATTCAAATCCACTCACTGCTATCAAAACTAAAAGATCAAATCAGTATTCCTCCTGTCTTAAAGTTTTCCTATCAGAAGACAAAATGAAGAAACCATTGCTACTAATTTATAATGAAAATTATTGAAGTGTTCCTAGATCTAAAAAATAACCAATCAAAACATACCAAATAACACATAAACCTAAAATAACACATGGTAAAAGCAGGATTGGTATGATAAATATACAACCTAAATGCAATAGTTCTCAGGAAGGAACTTGGTCATGTCTCTTACTCTGCTTAGGGCATGTGTTGTCTCTGCAACTGAAAAAAAAAAAAAAAAAAGAGCTAACAACTGCCTTCATTTTTCATCTTTTTGTTAAAAAAGCAAAAGTCCCCTTTAGATTTCTTTCAATTGCTTCTGGGCCTTTTGGCTAAGGTCAAGTGTAGTATCTGTTCTTATCAGATTTCTTTCAGTTAGCAAAACAAGTGGGTCTTTGCTATAAGTGAAGTGACACAGCACAAGCTCTGGAAAGGAAGAGTAATCACATGCAGGCTCTCCAGGTCTTAGTACATGCACTTCGTGAGTTTCCTGTGCAAGGCACTAGGCCAACATTTAGTCTTGTTAAAAAGGGAAACAATGAAAGTTATTTTATACTTAAAACTCAAGATAAACTTAGTTGAGAAAATTCTCTGATGTCAACTTTAGACTATTTTAACATTTCAAATGAGGGGAAATAAAATGGAAATGTTATCAGTAATTAATGTAGTATAATGGGGATGATTTAGAATGAAATGTAAAAGTTAATGGAGAAACTTAAATGCTCTAACATATTCCTCTCTTCTAAATTCGTATCAGTATGCTGCTTATGCAAGTTATTACTTCTAGTCATTCCATACATCTATATATAAATATAATTTGCATTTTTTTAGTTTGCTTTCACTCTAGATGTATATTCACTCCTGGTTCCTACTCCACTGAATGCTATGGGTAGTTGAGAGATGCTATAAAAATGTAATGACAATAAAGAGAAATCATTATTTTGTACATTGTTTATGGTAAAAGTTAAGAACTTCAAATATTTGGTTGACTTAAAGTACTTTCTTTTTGGACAAAGCAAAGAGGTTCCATTATGGGGTTTTTCTTGTCTAGCAACTGCAAGAAGGTGTTATATGGATGATGTGTGAGGAAGGGAAAGAGTACTCACTTCATTTTATTGCCAAAAATTACTTCAAATTTTACAGAGGCATCTTCCTCAGTTTACAGTCAATCTATTATTCATTGACCTTGTTCTCAAGGATGAACACCTTTATGGCATGATTGGATTTTTTTCCCCATAAACAAAGCATCTTGTTAAATTACCTTTCATGAAAGCCACGTGGTTACAAGAATGGATGGATGGATTGATGGATAGATGAAAAGATAGAGACACACATGCTTACATAGATAGATGATAGATAGATAGATAGATAGATAGATAGATAGATAGATAGACAGATAGATATTAGGTTTTAAGATAATACCTGGAAGACATAATGCACAGTCTTCTGAGGAAGGAAAAGATTCATAGAGCCCTAGGAGTTAATGAAAGGAATTCAAGATTTTGATCCACACAAACTGGGTTTAAACACATTTCATGACCTGAGGAATATTAATAAGTCACTTAATATTTCTGAAACATACATTAAGACATGGAAATAACTCTCCTTATCTAGCAGAATTGTTATATGGATTAAGGGAAATAACATGCAAGAGTGTTTGGTACAAGTTAGTAATCAATAAATTCAATTTTATCATCTCCCCATGACTCAGTTATTATATTTCCTTTTTAAAAATTTTTAACCATTTTAAAGTGATAGGTGAAGAGTTATAAATCACATAAATATATATCTTGCTCTTTTCAAAGAGCCCTTCCTTTCTTTCTTCTTCCCTCACATATCTCAACACCTTCTACCTGCTCATCATCTCTACCAAACAGCTATCCAGAGCAAAACAGCAGGTGTCTGACTTGTTGGTGCTTCACAGTTTATCAGAGGAAAGAGCCTTTGAACAGGTAATAATCAGACATAGCCACAGTAGAGGTAAGAAAGGACTGAAAATATTGGAAGGGACCATAGGCAGGATGGCCAAGGAAGGTCATTATGAGAAGGTGGAAATGAAACAGAACTAAAGAACCATGTACTGATTCATTTCCCTTTCTCCCACCCACACCCACACCCAGACACCCTCTCAACTGTTCTCTACCCTTTTCAACCTTTGCATACCCAGGAAAACTGGGTCCATGAGGATTACATCACTTGCGCTCCCTTGCCCTCAGCTTTCCTGTTGAGATCTGCCAACATGAGACAGTGGGTAGAGATTACAGGGCAGAAAGATGGAAGTGTCTTCTTCCCTTCCTCTGTGCTCAGATGTAACATCTGTGGCGATAGTGGCATATTCCACATCTCTCACAGGAAGACTCCTGCCTAGAGCTCTAGCTTACACTAGGCCCTCGATAATGCTACTCCTCCTTTTGTGCTGTCAGCCTGGGTGTGATCATGTCTTCCTGAGTTGCTAGTCTCTGGGGTCGCTACCCTTTAGTGTTTGTCCTCACCTCCAGAATCTCTTCACATAGACCATCTGGTGTGAATTCCGTTTTTAACCTGAAAACTAACTGCTGCAAAAGAAGGGGTTGGTTCCGTAAAAAGCTAGGAAGGAGCAGTTCAGGGAGAGGAAATAGCATTGCAAGGTTGTCATGTGAACAAGAGCTTGGTGTGCTAGAGGATTAGGATTAGGTGTGTGTTCGAAGTCCTGTGAGTCACGAGGAAGTGGAGTGAGATGACATTGGCCAGATGACAGAGGCCAGACTGGAAGGGCTTTGAGAATATCTAAGAAGATTCTGTTTTATTTTACGAGTGACCTTACCACTTCTCACACTTACCATATAAATAAAACCAGTGGCTCGCTAATTCAAAGTATCCTCTCTCTATCGAGTAGGACTGCATGGGTTAGGAACTTTTATGTCTCTCAAGAGAAGGATTAACTTTCTTTTATATTCTTTTGAATGTTCTTTTGTTATCATTGTTGTTCTTTTTATGAAAGGCTTAGTGTAGCATGCATACCTACAATAAAATGTGGCTTGTTCTATGAAAAGATATCTCAGTGTCTTGAAATCTTCAAACAGTTTTATTTCTATCACATAGTACTTTGCTAAGGTAAAGGATTATTATGATCGCTGCTCTGATAATGTCAAAGTGTATATTTTTATCAGTGGATTAGCTAAATTTATTTTTTTATTACTAAGCATAGTCGATTTATTTCTAGTTTACTACAGCCTAAAACTGCAAATCTGGATATTCTTCTGGCCATCTGTTGCCATTGAAACATTATCTAAAGGACACAAAAACAGTGATTCAAAAGAGCACCTGTACACCTATGTTTACTGCAGCACTATTTATAATAGGTAAAACCTGGAAACAACTCAAATGCCCAAAAATAGATGACTGGATCAAGAATATGTGGTACATATACACAATGGAATATTATCCAGCAATAAAAAAAGATCAACTCATGCCATTCGCAGCAACATGGATGGAGCTAGAAGGAATTATGCTCAGTGAAATAAGCCAGAAGGAAAAAGAAAAATATCGGATGGTTTCACTTATAACAGGGATATAGGGGAACCCAGTAAGACATCAGTGTAAAAAAATAATAGTAACAGTACAAAACACAACAAAGCAAAATGCGACAATTATAAACCAGAGACATCCTGCAGGGGAGGAGGAGGGAGAGAGGTGAGAGGGAGGGAGGGAGGAACACAGGGCACTGCGGTGATGGTGGATGGGTACCTTGGGGAAGGAAATTCTATGGGGACTCAATCTGAGGGGGTGGGGGGAAGCAAACATTGTCTAAAAATTGTAAAAAATGATAAATGTTAAAATAAAAAAATAAAAAAAAAATGGATCTAACCATCAAAAAAAAAAAAAAAAAAAAAAAGGCAGCACAAAGCCAAAGACAGGAGAGGCGCTCTGCTCTGCAGTGATGTGTGGTCATTTCTTTCACTTACTTCCTAAGGATTTTTGTATCATTTGTTTAAAGAAAGGGAGAGCCAGCCTTTCCCTGAAACTGCTGTAGGCTGTGACAATTTACCCCAGTGCAAAGTAAACCTTCATTCCAAGCAGAATGTACAATTTCTCCTTCCTTGCCATTCTCTTACTGACTTTCCTTCTTATCCTCTCCGTTGTCACACTTAGTCCAAGTCATTCCTGGATAATACCCTGGGATCAACTTAGAATCTGCTCTTTCTTATATCAGTATACCAGCCTGATCTGACAACACCCTCACTACATGCTGTGACAAGCATGCTTTCCTTCAGTAGATCAAGGTCTAGAAATCCAACCACTGACCTAAGAGAAGGAGAATCAGAATATTGGGGCCTACCTATATTAGCTATTTATGGCACAAGAATGCTGCATAGCCAGAAATTGAGATATCCTGGTGGGATGTTTGTATT
This sequence comes from Talpa europaea, assembly GCF_964194135.1. Classification (NCBI taxonomy): domain Eukaryota; kingdom Metazoa; phylum Chordata; class Mammalia; order Eulipotyphla; family Talpidae; genus Talpa; species Talpa europaea. Next base: position 98,752,519 of record NC_140072.1, read on the forward strand.
TATTGCTTATGTTTCTGGGGTAGTTGGTTAGGTGGCTCTGCTGCTTGTCACTGTGTCTGCTCATGTGTATGGGGGGCAGCTTGTGTCACCTGAGCCAGCCTGGTCTCAGGTGTGATCTGTGTTTCCTGTGTCTCTAGTCCTCCAGGAGGCTGGTCCAGGCATGTGGCATGTTCTTGTGGTGATGGCAGAGGCATATGGGAGAGTAAGCAGAAACTCACAAGGACTCTGGGGGCTTAGTCTTATAACTGACTGAAAATCACACATGGAAGCTTCTATTTCTTGATCCAACAACTCTGGAAAAACACTGCAAGGTTTATGATGGTTATATTGCATGTTGTTACTATTAAATATTCCATGCTTCTTCTAGATGTTGATTCTAAATATTGAAAGGAAAAATCAGCATTTACAATATTCGTAATATTAGTGTTTCCAGTAGATTGTCTTTGGCTGCAAGTAACAGAATACCTAGATAAAAGTATTTAAACATTGAAGGAGTTGCTGCTTAGCATAATAAGTAGACTGTTAATTTTGAATATAAAGAAAGATTAGACTTTGCATAATTTTCCTGGTTTTCCCCTTTATGTTGCAATATAATGATAGAAGCTTCACAGAGCATATCCTTATAAAACAATATACTAAGAAGGAAGCAAATCATTGCTTATGACCTTTTTAAAGAGAGAAGAATTTTTTTTTTGCTAGAAACACCCCCAAGATTTTCTTCTCTATCTCACAGGTCAGGAGTGCATCATACTGTAATATAGGCAAATGCTTAAGCTTGCAACTGGCAAAGAGAATAGTTTTCATGATGAGCTTCAATTACTCACCAGGGAGTTTCTTAGGAGAGACTTAGGAATCCAGTCTCGCCAGCCTTATCTTTAGTTAAGTGTATCATTGTTCTGGCTCTGTTCATTCTACTTTATAGAGAAGTACACTATAAAGTATTGGCTTTTGGAATGAGAAATCTACCTCCATTTTTAAAAGTTTTCGTTTTTATTTGTTTCTTTCTTTGTTGCTGGCAGCTTTAAAGCCTCACCTCTAAGTTCCTCCCCTTGTGCCCCATCTAAACATGATGATAAGAGACCCAACACACTTCCTGCTTTGGCACCAGTGGGATATTCAAACAATGCAAGTCCCTTCCCATGCACGAATATTCACCCTGGCCCCACCCTCCAACCACAATAAAAACTCAGGCCCAGTGTCTTTCTTTGCTCTCTCAAGCCCATTGGGCCTGCTTAAGAGAACTGTCCTGCTGTCCCTACAGATCTTAATTCTCTAAGTAATGAATATTCTTCACACCCTCTTCCTGGGTGTAAAGCAACAGTCTTGGCATCAAACCGTACTTTGGGTGGACATGGGGGCCGTCTGTCACTATAGATGATGACCCAGCTTTTCCCATGGTATTCTCCATTAACTCTGTTGCAAGTCACAACCAGAAAAATCTTATCTTAGGAAAGCTCTATTTTCCTTCTACTGTACTTTTAGGGTAGACGATCTTCAAACTATATTGTTTTTGTTGTTGTTGTTGTTTTTTAAATCACATCTAAGAACTTCAAGAAACACTCAATTTTCTTCCCTCCATTTTTTTATAACAGTGTTACTCCATTCAGCAAATGGTCCAAGTTCAAGCTAACAAAGTTTACAGTCTGATAAAAATCTTTCACCCACCAAATAACCAGCCTGGAAAATGGGGACTCTCTCTGTTCTGTTCCCTAATGACTCCTCTCCTCAGAAAATTCCACTTTTTAGTACATGTTTAGTACCTCTTGCCTCCAGCATCCTACATCTGGTAAGAAGTTTTATATCAGTTAGGAAACCTTTCATTGAAATTTTAAAAATACTCAAAAGAGGATTAGTTAAAGGATTTATTGTTTCACACAACAAAAGTCAGTAGCTTCCAGAGTTGCCCTAATCATTGTCGCTTGAAAATATTAGTGCTCTGAATCAACTTTTGACAACAACCTGGGGTATGAACATGAAATAGTTCTTTTATTAGCCATCAATACTGTCTGCCACACTCAGCCAACCTGCAGATAGTTATGGAGTAGCTATGATATCCCAAACCTAGCCCTAGGGAGAAAGAGAACAAGGCACAACCCACTTAACTTGAAGAGCTGACATTCTAACATGCAAAGATAGTTGCTTGCTAAAGAATGATCAGTTTAATTAAAGAGAAAACATAATCCTATGTAACTATGCCTAAACTTTTCCAAAGACAACATACAAACCACCAAAATAATGTCAAATCTCTATTCTTATTGTCTATAGATCCTAAAATCATGCTATTATTATTGTCTTTATAAATGGATCTTGATTTTGCTATGAAGCCTGCCCTCCCCTCTGGAAATTATATATTTATAAATTCATTTAGTTAGTTATTATTAAATTTATCAATTGATTACATGTCTATATAACTTTGAGGTTATATTTTTACTCCTCTACATTTGCACATGCTTCACTCCCTCTTTTGCCTTGCTAACAAAAGAGTCATTCAAAGCAATAGTAATCAAAACAGTGCCATATTGAATTAAACACACACACATGAATGGAATAGAATTGAAAATCCATAAAGAAACACACACTTATATGGATAGTTAATTTATAACAAATGAGTCAAGAACATAGAATGGGGAAAGGAAAGTCTCATCAACAAATGGTATTGAGAAAATTGGACAGCCACAAGCAAAAGGATGAAGTTAGACCACTATCTGACAATACAAACAAAAATTATCTTAAATGGATCAAAGGCTTATATGTTAGACCTGAAACCATAAAACATATAGAAGAAAACATAGGCAAAGCACTGCTATAGTGGCTTCAGTGATGTTTTGGGGGACTTGACTAAAATGGCAAGGGAAATAAAAGTAAAAATAGTCAAGTGGGACTACATCAAATTAAAATGCTAATGCACAGTGAAAGAAATGATCATTAAAATGAAAAGACACCTTATCTAATGGGAGAAAATATTAGCATATCATCATCTGACAAGGGGTTAATATACAAGATCTACAAAGAACTCATACAACTCATCAAAAAGCCCAATCAAAAAATGGGCAGAAGAGCTAAGCAGGCACTTTTACCAAAGAAGCCATGCAGATACACATGAAACAATGCTCATCATCACTTAATGTCAGGGAAATGCAAATTAAAACCACATGAGACATCACCTCACTCAAGTGAGAATGGCCCATAATGAAGGAAACCAAAAACAAGTCTTGGTGAGGGAATGGAGAAAAAAGGAAAACTTGTACACTCTTGCTGGAAATGTAGACTATGTCTAGCACCTATGAAAAACAGTAGAAAGGTCCTCAAAATATTTAAACAAGATCTGCCATATAACCCAGCAATCCCTCTCCTAGGTATCTCCCCCAAAGAATACAAAAACACTAATTCAAAGGTATATATATATGCACTCCTATGTTCATGTCAGCACATTTAAAATAGAAAAGTTATGGAAACAATCTCAGTGCCCAAGGACAGATCAGTGGATAAAGACTATATGATAAACACACACACAAAAGAATACTACTCAGCTACAGAAAGAGATGAAATCTTGCTATGTGAGACAACGTGGATAGAACTGGAAGTGATCATGCCAAGTGAAATAAGTCAGAAGGAGAAAGACAAATATTGGATGGTTTCACTCATATGTGGAATATAAAGAAACAAAAGAACAGACAGTTATAAATCAAAACAAATATTTCAAATCTGACTTCCGCATTGAGGCTATGAGAAGGGGAGGGAGGTATAGAAACAAAGGGGAGAGAGAAGGGACTGAACTATGGACTATGGTGGATTATTGGGGCATTGGTTGTAGCATTGCATGAAAACATACGTTTGTAAGGTGTAAAATTATTTCCCTAAAATATATACAACATTGTAATCCATGTAACCTCAAAAAGCATAAAATAAATATATGCCTGTTATAGCATTCTCTTTAATGCTAGGGAGATAAATAATTCAAAATCCCTTATCTTTGGGAATTAAAGAATTCTACTCCTAGCTTTTCCCAGCTTTACCTGATGATATATATTTAGTATTCATTTCACAATTATCTTGCTTTAAATGGTTTCAAATATTTCTATATTATCCTTGAACTTTCTAACATATTAAACCATACAAGTGTAATTTGTCTCACTTTTTTAAAAAATTAGGAAATTTTTAATATCACTGAGAAAAATAGATATTTTTCCATACTGTGATCAAGGTTGATTTTTCTATCTTAAAACACATGAGTGGGCAATAAATTTTTTTAAAGTCCATTACTGAAACTTTGGCCTCTGGTATTAAATTTCCTTCAAGATATCTGAGTCTATTCCAGAGGTAGCATTAATCTCCTCTACTGAGACAAAATACTCCCATTATTCACTAAGATAACTAGCTTCCAGATTTGCTGACAAGATCCTTTTTTTCAATGTTCAACTAAAGAAGTTGGCAAAACTCACTTAAAGGAAGACAGCAGAGTTGAAGATCAGCCTTCCTAGTGTTCAAATTATGAGTTATTTCAATCCCTATACTGATAATGCGTATGAGTCAAAGCTTGTACATGCCTCCCCACCACATGGTCCCAGGTTAAGTAGGAGAAAAGTTGAGTTTTCCTTTCAACATGGAATTGTATTTTATCTAACATAAAATATGGAAAAATTATTTTTGACATTATATATGTATGTTTTCACTTCACATTTGAAGTATGACTTTTAGAAGCTCTGTTTATTATACATATATTTTGAGAATTTGCATGTGACTAAAGCCCAAAAAAACAGTGAACACATTTCAAAAATTTTGGATGAGAAATCTGTCATAACTTACAGAAGTTAAAATACTGCTAAGACATTTACCAGAGAGTGAAGAGCTTATATGGAAAACAGATTCATATAAAGTTGACTCAAAAGAAATGTGAATGAATTTTTCTCTCAGTCCTTGATGTGATTTGTTGTAAAAGAAAAGTCTCTTCATTAGAAAATATAATCACTGAAGAGCAGGAATTCCAGATTTGAGAGCTACTAACAAATTGTATCATTTCAATTCTCTAGACTAAGTTTTTTATGCTACAAATAGAGGATAATCTCAATAACATATTCCATTCAAATAAAACCCCTGATTTTAGAATTATTGTTTGACCTGAAAATTCCCAATGAGCTAGGTAAATGGAGAGTTACTATCAGCTCACAGAAGTGGAAGCATCAACTACTTTTTAGTCTAACATTCTCTGTAGTTCTAAGTTGGGGATCTTAAGCATTTTGGAATAAAAATATGATTATGAACTCATGTGAACTGGCTATATGAAGTTGACTATCTCAGGAAGACAAGGTTTGTTGATAAACTAGGATTAAGAAAAGATGGCAGTAAATGTATGTGCACATGTGTGAGTGTGTTTAGTTGTGTGCATATGTGGGTAAAGTTGTTAGTGATTGTGGAGGAAGATGAGAATATTGGGGGAAATGTGATGAGAAAAGATAGAGCTTTCCTCAAAGGAACCCTGTTTCAGGCTCTTTGGCAATGTTGATAGAATGTGACAGTTTTATAAAAGGTCATGATTTGGTTCACACATACCAATTTTAGATTACTCTCCTCCCTCTCTCAGGGCAAAGATATAAGCAAGATGCCCATTGATCTGTCACACATCCCTGTGAAAATGTTTGAATTAATGAACTGTTTGTGTTCAAGGAGATCTTAAAGTCAAACAGTTTGGCATTTTGATAATTTCTTTTTTATCATTAAAAGACAACATACAACAAACTTTTGAAAAGATGATTCCATTTTCAAATGAAATTGCTATAAACAATATTTCCAAACAAAGAAATCATAAGAGAAACAATAACTGCATTAGCACATTTTTTCAGTGTAATGGAACCTTAGCATAAGTAAGTCTTGTGTTTATCTTCTGGATCAGGTCTGGCAAGTGATAGCTGTGAGCCATATCTGACCTACCACCTGTTTTTTGTAAATAAAATGTTATTGGTACACAGGCACATTTACATAGCCTATATTTGTTTACTTGCTATAGGAGAAGATTTGAGTATTTGTGACAGGAACTATATAGCTCACACAGTTGAAAAATGTACTACCTGGTCCTTTACAGAGAAAGTTTATCACCTCTGACCTAGACCAGTGGTTCTATTCTTCATCATCATCATCATCATTTTTATGGCTATTATTATTATTACTTCTTTTAAGTATGAATAGTCTTGACCCTTTATTCAAAATGGAAATAACTATTATTTTTTCTGGTGATAAATTTTTCCTGAAAATACTAGCCACAGATACTCTAATCCTTCTAATCCAGCACCGATTTTGCAATTCTTAGTACCAATATGGTGCTGCCAGGTAGGGGCACTCATGCAGGTTTTTGAAGGTCTCAGAAATATAGGACATTTGGGCAGTAAAAGACAAATCACCATTCCTCAGCTAGAAAGTGAGTGAGTGAGCGATTCATTCTTAAATCCGTAGTTCCAGTGGTGTCTCATAATCCCCACCTTCCTGATAAAGATTGAGAGAATAGGGACCAGGCAGGCAGGTTACAGTATTCTGGGTCATTCCAGAGGCTTGTCTTACAATAGCAACTTTAGCCCATTGAAGGACTTTGTAAGTATACACCTACACTGAATGAAATCCTTTTGTGTTTAAAACCTTTTCATTTTCCTACCAAACATACCTCTTCCATCTTGATCACATGCTGAATGCTCTCATATATGAGGCTGTTTTAAGATTCTCACTCCTCTCACTTAGCCCAAAGTCTTCCTTTAGCTCCATTATAGAAGTTTCATTTGAGTTTTCTAGTTGTTAGGACATGAACCTTCTTGTAAGGGGCAGTGCATTATTGAACAATATTTCTTACAAATAAATTTTAGAAACAATTTGTCACATCTCCCTGCATTTTCCCACCACAAAAAATAGTTGCGAATTTATCTAGAATTGTGTTAAATTTATAAATTATTTGGGGGTAATTAACATCTATATAATATTAGGTCTTTCTATGAAAGAATATGATTTGCCTCTCTATTATATTAAGTCTTATGTAGGTGAATAAAAGGACCAAAAAAACATAGATCTTAAACATTATGGTTGATCTTTGAAGATGCCTACTGAAACAAAATGCAACCTCCTAGGGTGATATGAATTTTGAAAGATTTTAAAATAAAATTATTAATCAAATAGTATCTACATACATTTGGAAAACAGGAACAATTACAAGTGAAAGGCACATTCCATTATTGGGAAGTACCAATTTAGACCAACTACCCCCTGACCGTGACAAATCTTCAGACAGCATTCCTGATCAACTACTACAGAGGCTAAACTACACTCACAGAACAGAGAATACACTCCTCATTCTGCTATGCTCATGGAAAAACCTAAGAGAAAGTGATCAGTTCTTTATATGGAGCAAATCTAACTATGACCCTGTCCCCTAGAGCTGAAGTGACTAAATCCTATATTCTGGAGCATTCCATTCCTTCAACTAACTACCTGATAATTTTCATCTCTCCCATGCCCACCTCAGTTTTCTCTCACTAGTTCCCTCAATTCCCACTTACAGCTTTTTCTCAAACCCTTCATCATTCTAGTCACCTTCCTACAATCATACCTAAGTTTCTCAGAATTCCATTTAATGAGAAAAACTCAGCAGGTGCTAACCCTGGCTCCAGATGTGCTCTACAGTTTGAATGGGATATTCTGCCTTGTATTGCAATTTTGGCTCATGGTGCACATTTTCTCCCCCAGGTTTTTTTCCCCTACATGAATTCTAAAGCCATAGAGCTCTAAGTCTGCACATTCAAAAAGAAACAGATAGCTTTTCTTTGAAAATAAGTTGAGATTTATTAGAATCATAGTACAAAGAACACACACATGTATTTTACCCAGATTCATTATTGCTAACATTTTAGCCCATTTGCTTTATCATTTTCTCTTTCTCTCAATCATAATTTATTACCATATTTAAATAAGCTGGTACTCAAATTGTTCCAGGCTCAGCCAGTGATAGCATTTCACTGCGGCACTTGGTCCCTTTGTCATGATCCCTCACTCTTTTGAACACTTTCTTAATTTCTGGCTGAGCAAGACATTCCAGTTCACCTCCACTGTGCCAGCCCTCAAGTCAGTCACTTCTCCAAGGACCCCGAGTTCTTTTCAGTAGGGAATTAAAGAATTAAATCTGTGTTTCACCATCAGTTGGTATTTAAAAAAAAAAAAACTACATGTATTTTAGCTCCTTCTTTACATGGAGGATGTGTCTTTAGCCAAGAGTTTCAATGAATTACTCCAGCAACAATTTGGAAACAGACTCAGAAACAATGCCAAATCTTCTCTAATGCCCCAAAACCCATTCTTTCTATTTTGTAAAATTTCAGCCTTTATATAGCAGTCAGCCATAACATGTGTTAAGTTTCATTCACTGGTTTTGTGCCATCATCTCAACACCCCGAGACATGTATTTATTAACCAGCATCGTCACTGGAGACTCAATAGTCATTCAAATGCTTTGAAAGTAAGTTTCTAAACTGAAATTGGATCTATTTCTGACTTCAGGGGAGATTTCTTGGGCTGAGTTATAAATCTTTGAATAATGAGGTTTTTAATGGAAACAGGGCTAACACATCGTTAACTGGGGAGAGAGAATAGAACTCCTATAATCACTATTTTTTGGAGCTTAATGGAAAAATACAAAATATTGAAAATGTTTTCTCATTATTACTTAATTTGTCAAAATCCCATCATTTATGCCACATTTTAAATGAGGTGGAATAGTTTTTAAAGATGCTGCAGAGATCATTACTAAAGCACTGGGAAACCAAATATAGTGAGGGGAAGTGGGGGAGAAGCACAGGAGGGGAAAAGAATCACTAAGCTCCATGAGAGCCCCGGCGCCAGCAGCACACATCAGCCGAGCTCATCGCCAACAGTCCACAGGGGGACATAATGAGAAAGTTAAAATGGAATCAAGATAGGTGTGTTGACAGTTCTGCATCCATAACATCCATCCATCCCAAGGCACCATCTGTTACATCTTCAGTCTTTTTGTGAGTATCAGCAATAGAGGTAATTAAGCAAATGAGCAGCTAAAATTGAAGTTCCCAGAAAGGAGGAAAAGTTAGCAAAGATATGACAACAGGGTGTCTTTAAAGGAGCAGAGGCTGAACACCTGGAACGGCTTTTTATGGCTAATGCACGGCTCAAGGGTGGTGAGCTGGAGGGTGGTAACCATGAGACTTCACCACCGCATGATGACTAACAGTTTCAGGAGCTGCTGATAGCAAAGAGAAAATGTGTCTGCTTTTCTTATCGAGGAAAAAGAATAATGCACAGAAAATCTCAAAATTCAGTGAAGATTTCCTCTGAACAAAGTTGGCTGAGGCGCTTGTGGAAGCCCCAGTCTCGAGATTGGCAACTAGGGAGGGGGCATCGGGCCTGTCTTGGGCGTGGGATGCAAAAGGATCTAGTCTGACCCAACGGGGAGGAGGGCTAAACCACCAAAGCTTCTGGAGCTGAATTAGTCAGAGGGCACTGGGGGGGTGGGGGCAGGGGGATGTGAGACTGCACAACCTCTACGCCCTTTACTCAAAGGGCCCTGCCCGGACATGTGCAGAGGGCTGTAGCCCTGAGGCAGGAAAGCCATATCCTCCTCAATGTTTTTTGGGTTTGGGTTTTTTTTTTTTTTTTAAGATTTATTTTTTTATTTATACAAGCACTGGGTACAGTCAGAAGCGCGGGAGGGTGAGAGAATTCACCAGAGCCAGAGCGGGGAGCAGAGCAGGCAGAAGGACCGAAGTACACTGCTGAGGGGAGCAGCGGGTGGCAGGAGAGGTCTGCGCGCCATGTGGGACCCTCATCCGGTGGCCGGGGAGCAGCCAGGGATTGAACCTGCGCTGCAGAGGCTGCGGGCAGCTTCGCAAACCGCTGCGCCACTTGAGCTTTCTTAATTTTAACTCCATCCTCCCCTGATCCTTTCCTCTCTCTCTCTAGCCCCACTCCACAGGCCTACAGGAATTCAACCTTCCTCCTCCTGGATTCTGCTGGCAGATCCTTTCCTGGTCAGGATGCCTAGGGGCTTCTCCTTGGGGCACGTCACCCTTGACCCTCCTCTCAGTCTGGACTCAGAAGGTATGTCCAGTTCCTGGGCTCCTGCCTTATTTTCCCCACCAGTCTCCTGCTAATAACTGTCTTTCTGGTTTTTCTGCTCTTGCCCGTGTCTGTGCTGTACTCCCCTTCTCAGGAAATGGAGTCAACCATCTAATCATCTAATGATGGTCCTTTTCCAGTTTGACAGCTGCTGTTTTTGAACATCTGCCTATTCCCAGCTACCAGAGGCCCCATCCAAAGGTTCCATATGCAGGCTGGGTTCTTGGCCTATTGCACAACTGCCTGCCTCTGACTGCCTAAAGCTACTTTCAAACACTTGCTCCATCTCCTCACCCTTCAGCTAGGTCTTCTAGGCTTCAGTGTGGCTGGAAGCCCTTCCTTGCCTAGGCCATAGTTGTACCTGGGGCTGGTATCTAGAAGCAGGTAAATGGTGCCAGTTGAGTATAAATGGATTGCAAGGTATGTTCTAGTAATATAGATGTATTCACAAGAATGAATGTCCTGGTTATATAGATAGCATCACAACTGTCCCAAATTCATGGGCTCCTAAAATAGTTTCAATTAGTTTCAGTTCCCTGAGCAGCCTTGGAGGCCCAATAATAAGCTCAACAATGTTTTCACAGTGATTTAGATAATAGACGTCAAGCTATTTGCTTTTGGTGCCTTATTGATTAAGGTAGGTAAGGTGAACATCTCAGAATGTATGTTAAAGTGTAATGTAGTCTGTGAAAAGGGAATGCTCCTTGGTGGGAGGTGCCTCGCTTAAAAAAATGAAATGCTGCCTGTGAATACACAGATCAGAAATTTTAAACAGCCCAATCCATCTCCTGAAGACTGGGTATGCTCTTCATATATTCCTCTTTGTCTGGGATAATCTCATGACCAAGCTGAATGCTGTGTGGAGGATTCTTTCCAGAATACAATCAAATAACCCAAGAAGAGTAAGATAAGCTTCTCTGGTAACTGCTATGTCAATTTACTGCAAAACAAGTACTAGGATCTAAATAAAAGGAAGATACTAACACCACATTTGGTCCATAATGGATAATACCCACTCCCCATAAGGGGAGCATCTCATTCTGTCAGTAGCCATATTCTACGACTAACAGTTTATGGGGAAGTCTGAAGACTGAGAAATAGATGCTAATATGGGATGAAATATACAAGAAACAACATGGAAAACATCTGTAAGAGAAAATGGGGCATGATCAAGTACAGCTGGGAGAGCCCTCAGATCACAGTGCAGATTTGAGCTGCATGCAAGAGGGTAGAAGAAAGGTTGTGGTGGGGGGGAGGGCCAGAGGTGGGGTGCAGGGATGGGGCACAGGGGTGGGGAGGGCTATGTTGAATCAGTACATTCTAAGGAAATTTCAGATACCACATTTCCCAGGAATGGGCCTTAGTATTCCTGTGGCCATAGTATCCCTGTGACTCTCAGTGGGAACCAGGCTATGGGAATGTGGCCTGAGCATCAAAGCAGAAACATACTTCAGAACACATGAACAGGGAGCAGGTTATGCTCCTTGCTATCAGGGACCTCCATATAAAGTGACCAACCTAGACTCTCACAAGTTATTTATAAGATTGTATCCTGAAAATTATCACTAAAGACTTATGGAAGTTTACATTAACACAGAAATACCACAGGGAAAAAAATAAAAAACAAATCATTACTGGGGGCAGGAGGGAAAATGATAATAAGAATAAATACTCTTCATTTAGCACATAGCAAGCAACATGCTTTTTATATCCTTACCTGTCATCCTTTCTTCTTATGACAAGTTTGAAAAGTCATTTCATGAGCAAAGGCACAAGTTTAAAGACCTTTCCCAAGGTCACACAGTAAGTATGTTGAATACCAGGATTTGAATCCATATCTTTGTGTCCCAACACTGTGCCTTTTCTACTCTCACACTAAGAGGGAACAAAAGACAACTACAATGTCAGAAAGCAAGCTGAGAAAAGCAGCTGACTCTGTCACACTGCACACACTGCCCACACTGCACACAGATGCAATGAACACAAAAGTTAACCCTGAACATCTTGGCAGTCAAGGAAAAAGGGAACAATCAGTCATTCTTGGTTTTGAGAAGCAGCACAAGAGAATATGAGATTTGAGCTCTGAAGAAAATTTGTTGAATCAATCTCAAATAAAGAGGTTTGAAAGACCCTTGAGAGGAGCAGCAGTGGATGAAGTGTGTGTGTGCAGGAACTGTAACACAGGAACAGTACAGAATCTGCAGGGCTCAGCACACTTAGCCCCGACATGCACTGAAGATGTGCACGTCGGGGAATTGAACTCCATTTCATTCCTTGTCTGTGCAGGCTTAATTCAACAGACTTGGGATGCCCAATCACTGAATATTCCAAAGAAATAACTGGTCTTTGCTTCCTGGGCAATTACCTCTGTGTCCTTGGAATATCCTGCCTGATAGCAGTGACTTTGGATACCTAGTAGATAGTCTCTGTTAAGAATGTGACTTTCAGTGAATGCATACTTTTGTTTTCCTGAATCCCTGTATCAGCTGGATTTCTGAACATGGCTGGAGACTGAGTAGCTAAGGTCAGTCATATGGGTCCCCCTTTTCTAAGTGGTGACTGACCCCCCCACCCCAGTAAAAATGCTGCAGGCTAAGTTAGAGTGACTGATACATCCTATGTGTTGTCATACATCATTGCTGGGAGAATGAAGCACTGTGGATCTCCCCTGGGAGACTACAACTGCAAACTCTGCGCCTGGTCTCCTCCAAATGTACCCCAGACAACTTTTTCCTTGGCCGAATTGAATCTGTAGCCTTTTACTGCAATAAAAGATAACTGTGAGACTAGCAACTGATCTGAGTTCTCTGGGTCTCTCAGGTGAACCATCAACCCTGAAGGTAGCGCTGGAGACTCTGACATGACAGCTTTGCCTTTTCTTCTTCCTTTCACCGCCTGTAAATCAACAGGCATCTTTCCTCTTCCTAATTTACTTCGCTCCCTACCACCCTCCATTCCCTCAAAGAGGCAGACAGCACTCTCTTATGGTGAAACACTTTTCTTTCCCCACCTCAACCCTTGCTAACAACTGTAAAATGACAGCGTGAGATACCACTGTACTTTCGATGCTTCGTTCTCCAATTATCAAAGAACATCGAATCCTCGAAATAGCAAAGGTCCATACTGTGTGATTCTTTCCATGCACACATGAGCAAACAGAGCCCCAGATATGCCAGATTACCTGTGCCTTCCAGAGTTGATCCAGAGGCCATGCTTATGAGTGACAAACCCAGTGTTTTTGGTTATTGCTTCAGGCGCCCAGCTCCTTGACCCTTGTTAAAATCACCTGTTAAATCATCGCTATGTTGAGAAAAATGACTTTGAAAACAAGCCGACTTCAGTGCTTTCTGCTTCTCCCTGCTCCCCGAGGGACATGTTTTCAGTCAGGTGTTCCCCACCAATTTCATTAGCATTGAGTTATATGGATAAAAATATCCCACCCTGTCACTGACAAGTTACCTTCTGCAGTGAACTTACCGAGTCATCTTTTCGCCAGTAATTTTGTCAGTGACATGTTTGTTGTCAGCAAGGCAAAGCCAGCACGACTGATTCAGGGTGACCTGGGCTCTGTTCCACTCTGAGCATCAATAAAATTGCCAGGTTTGCTTTGATCTCAGAATTTGTATTGCAGGTAATGATGATATATGAGCTCATGGAACAGATTTGATTCCCAGCAATAAGAATGGTTCTGGCAGCCAAGGAAGGAAAAAATCATTTTGATCTACAATATAGACAGACTTCTTCTGATACAGAAGCCATCAATGGGAAACTTGGGTGAGCACGAGATGCCATTTGGCCCATATTGACAAAGGACTGGAAGCCAGGGAAGTAGAGATGGGAGGGCTGGGTAGGGGGTGGGTGCGGGGACACTAAATTTCAAATCAGCCGAATTCCATTCACGCTCTACTCTGCCCAGCAGCTAGCTTCATGCTGAGGACACAATCAGGTTCAAGCAAATGATTACGGTCCTTGCACCGAAGTAATCTAAGACAATTACAGACCAGGAAGGCAGCTTCTGCAGGGCAATCAGGATCTGACAGGGGGCAGCTGACACAGCCCCCAATTGAGATTGTGAGGAACAGTCAGGCCCTAGTGGTAATTAAAAATACCAGGCAGCACTGGGGAGTGCTGGGGGTGTTGGGGGTTGCTGGGGAGTGCTGCCTGGGTTGGCATGCCATGTGACTGTTCCCTCCTGTTCCTGTTCCAGCTAAGCAGACTCTACCCCGCTAGTAATGAGTGCATCTGAAATAGTTAGGAGGGGAAAAGGAAATTACAAGCTCTTTTTAAAAATTCTTTATTAGATCATAAATTCCTTAAAGAGAGGTACATCTGTAGTCTGAGGACAGATATTTAATTTTATGCACCACATACAATAGGAGCTAAATAAATCAACTTGATAAGCATTAATCGAGCAATTATTAAATGCTCAGCATATGAGTGTGCACACTATTCTTACTTTTAGAAGCACGCAGCTCAGCGCCTGCAGCCATCAGAGGAAACAATGAGCCTGTCTGCCATAAAGTGAAAATTTAGATAAAATTAGTGCAAATATTTGGATCCAGCAGAAATGAGAACTGACTCATGTAGTGAGGGTTTACCATGTGCGATGCGCTGAGTGACATAAATATCTTTACATATGTAATCTAGTATATCCCACTGAAGCAGGGAGGAGTTGCTATTCCAGTGGAAATATGGGGCAGAGGCAGGTTAGGCAATTTGTCCTGTGGCACACAGAACAAATGGCTGAAGTGGGATTCCACCCCAAGTTTGTCTACTTCTAATGTCCATGCTCCTAACTAAAATGCTCTTAACATTTCATGAACTTACCGAGCGGAGGACAAGACAGCAGTCATGGCAGGTTGGGAAGAGTCCATGAAAGGGAGTGAGTGTGGAGGAAAGTGGGGGTTGGCGATCCCATCCCAACACTAATACAAAGCATAGGAAGAACCAAGTGCCAAGCAGCCCCACCCCCATGATGAGTTTTTGCTCTAAGGAAAAAGCAGAGCAGCAGCCACTTTAATTTTATATAGTTTTTACATCATTTTTAATTTTTGCATAATGTATGCATTTTTATCTTGGTTATAGTCCCCATACAATTCCCAACCCCCTTGTTTTGATCCTACTCCCTCTCCCCCCACCCCCCATAGTGTGGTAGTGTGTCTCTGGTTTATAGTTGCTTGTTGATTTTGGTTTTTACTTTATTATAATTAGTCTTTTCGCTGGTCCCTTATTTAGGTTTTCTAAAATCCTGCTATGAGTGAGACCATCCAGTATTTTTCTTTTTCTTTCTGGCTTATTTTGCTGAGCATGATCCCATCCAGCTCCATCCATGTTGCTGCAAATTGCTTGAGTTTATCTTTTTTGATTGCTGAGTAATATTCCATTGTGTAATATGTACCACATCTTCTTGATCCAGTCATCTATTTTTGGGCATTTGGGTTGTTTCCTACTATAAATAGTGAGCAGCCAAACACTTTTAAAGAGGAAGTTGCCTTCTGTGGCCATCTCCCTCCATAACCTCACCGGAGAGTCTCTGCAGCCCAAGCTGAGACAGAAGCCTGGGCTGAAGCCCTGACATGGCAGGGCTCAGATTCTTCCAAGGATGGACCCACCCCATTTTAACCCTTTGGTAATCAGGCATCTGTGAAGCTGAGTTTATAACTAAAATAGGCTGAAGACCCAAGGCTATGTGTTCAATCAAATTGAACAAATTGAACAAGTTGTGGAGTTAATGGAGAAAACTTGGATTCAAACAGACTTGGGTCCTGCTTGATTCCTGCAGCTGCTGTAGCTCTTGGTGCACCTGCAGCTTCTCTAAGCTTCAGTTTCTTCATGTATACAGTGAGGTTAACACAACCTTTGCAGACAGGCAACCTGATTCATTGAAATTATTTATCTAGGAAGTTATTACTATTATCGTCATATTTATTAATAAGTATTCAGGAAGGAAGAGATAATTGAAAGAATGATACTCTGAAGAGGCAGGGAGGAGTAAAATCCCAAATACAAGTGGAGGGGATGTCCTGACATAGCAGGAAGGGCAACTCTTCCTCTCAGCTTTGGTGCCATAAGGTATTGACAGATGCAAATATAGGAAACTTGTCTAAGGAGGAAGGAAGAGGCAAGCCAGCTGCCTCTTGGCTTGAAAGAAAATTACATAATTTTCTGTCTGATTTTCCTGACATTTCACTTAGCTGATGTTAAGCCTAGTTTTCACTCCTGACCTTTTATCATGGAACTGCAGGGGCTGGGATCCAGAAGAGTTCCATATGTCAGTGCTGGGAGGGACATCGCAACATGGATCAGTTATGTTCCAAAGTCATGAGTTTGCGGGCCTCCCTGGTGGTTCAAGGGGTTAAGACTCTGTAGGGTAAGGAAACATGTCAGGCTTTTCTGCCCTCCCGCCATCAGGATAGAAGATGGATCCTTGCGGTCCTGAATGCATGCCTGATGGCAGGCACCAGGAATAGGGTGTGGGCCTAGGTAGATGAGATTCACCTGGGCTAAGACTGTGCTTTAAGGGCGGCGTCATGGGGATGCCAGCAGAAGCCAAAGGAGAAGCTGAGAAAGAAGCCGAGCAGAAGCCGAGTGAGAAGCAAGAGAAGCAGAAGCCGAGAGAAGGCCGGAGAGCCCAGATAGAATGAAGACTTACTGGGGGCTGGGAGGACTGCCAGCCTCCCGGCCCCCCAGCACCCTTACCTGCTGTGTACCGGGTAAATCCCAATAAAAAGACCTGCAAAAAGCCACTAAGGGCTCTGATTCCTCCTTTACCCGGACTGCTGGATCAGAAAACCTGCACTGTGTCCCTTCCTGCCCTTACAGATGCAACCTGCGCAGCTATCCACAGCCACTGCAGCACAAGTTCAATCCCCGGCCACGGAGATACCCACATGGCACAGCAGACCTCTCCTGACTTGCCCACTGCTCCCCTCAGTAGTGTTTTTCAGTCAATCTGCCTGTTCTGTTCTCCACTCTGTCTCTGATGAATCCTCTCACCCCCCACACCTCTGGCCTGTACCCCAGTTCTTGTGTGCATAAATAAATCTTTAAAAAAAAGTCATGAGTTTGCTTTCACATACTGAGATATCTATGGATGTACATACTTGTTTGTTGTCATTTATTATTTGAAGATTTCTATTGTCATTTAATTTTATATGCTGTGCTTTTAAAGAGGCAATATAAAACCCTAACTCAGCAGTCTGAGACAGTACAACTAATTTGAGGAGGTAGTTATTCTGAAAGTTTGCTCCATCACCTGTAGTGATGACATGCTGTGGGAATAAGTGTGGCTCTAAGTAGGAATAGTTCCTGCTCCCACGATGAGCATTTGGGGGTATTTTACTTTATGCCTTGAATCAGTAAGTATTCTTTAGAGAAACAGAATCAGTGGAGATTTGATATAAGTATGTATGTCAATTTATCTGTGTATGTATATATATGTAGTGGGTGTATATATGTGTACACATGCATATATATGTACTTTACACAGGATATATGTGTATATATAAGAGATATGTATAAACATACACACGTGTACATACAGGACATGTAGGTATGTACAGTTATATCCTTTTCATTCCTTTTTTCTGGAGAACACTGACATATGTTAGCTAGAAATGACCCGGGATTAATAGCAGAGAAAGATATCTCAAAGAATTAGCTCGTGTGATTGTTGGCAAGTTCAAGATTAACAGGGCAGGCCAAAAGGCAGGTGTTGATGCTATAATTCTGAGGCAGATTTTTTTCATGACACCTCAGTTTTTAATTTTTAAGATCTTCAAGTGATTAAATGAGGTCCACCTACAATTTGAGGGCAATTTCCTGAAAGCCAACTGACTGTATTTGCTAACCTTGTAGGGTAAGTTAAAAAAGTATCAGGCTTTTCTGCCCTGCTGCCATTAGCATGGATGATGGAACCCTGTGGTCCTGAATGCATGCTTGATGGCGGGCACCTGGAGTAGGGTGTGGGCATGTGTAAGTGGGTACACCTGGACTGGGACTGGGCTTATAAGGATGGCATCATGGGAACACCAGAAAAAGGAATGGAATAGCAGAGTGAAAGAGAACAACAGGAAGGGAAAACAAGGCCATGAGAAAACACCAGAGAGCCCAGATAGAGTGAAGGCTTGCTGGGGGCTGGGAGGCCTGCCAGCTTCCCGGCCCCCCAGCACCCCTGCCTGCCTTGTACCTGGTAAACCCAATAAAAGCCTGAAAAAGCCAGCAAGGGCTCCAGGACACTCCTCCTTTACCCGTACTCGGGTCATAGAGGTCCTGCGCCATGCTCTTCCTGCCATTACACCACTTCTACAAAATCCCCTCCAGCGACAACTAGGTTGCAATTTGATTAAATTACTGAGTACTATTGCCTAGTTATTTATACACATAAAACTTAGCACACACAAGACGATGGCTTATAAATAGGAGTGCTGCTTAGTCATCTATACAATGATAGCAGGGAAATTGCACTGAACTAGATATGGCTTTGCACTGTTTCCCCAGGTCACATGGAACTATATTTAAACTCTCCTAGTCTCAGTTTTCTCAGATGGGGCATAGCAATACTTTCTCTGCTTACCTATCATATTTTAAGAGAAAATTGTATTATTTAGGTCTCAAAACAATCCTATGAGGTTGCTAGCACTTCATAGATGAGGAAAAACCCAAGCTCAGAGGTAAAGTCACTTGGTCTAAGTCCTACAGCAAGTCAATAGTAGCTGAGATGCAGCTGAGCTGAGTATGACTCTGAACCTCTCATTTAACTTATTTGCTGGATTCCAACCCATTCTCATTTAGTTGCACTCATATTCATTGTGTAGCTGAAGACAGGTGAACCATATTCCCCTATTCACATTTTAATGACCACCTAAAGTATATTACAAAAGGCATCAAACAGTTCTCATTTGATACACAGCTTCGAGGGAAACCAAATTCTCAACAACATTAATGCATATATACCCCAAAATATATGCATTAGATAGAGTACAAATCTAGCCCAGTTAGTCCCTTTAGGTTTTTTCAGTGCATATTCTGCATGTAAGCAGTTTCCCTAGTCAATGAGCCCTATTCTGATCTCTTTACATTCAGTTCTTCAGGAAACACAAAATGTTTACAGAAACACAAAACACAAAATGAACTGATAACTTCAATGCAAGTAGTTACACTGAAGCCACTGAGAGAATGTATCAAAGCATTATAGATGTGGAAGGATGCAACAGAATTAAAATATAAAGGCAGATACGTAGACATGCTTAAATCCTATGGCATGTTCTCCTTTAAAATTTTGGCACTTATTAAATATGCATATGAAATCTTTATTGGTACCTTGAAAATTCTAAATTGCTACAAAACTCTTAGTAATGTAACCCATACCTGTTCTCTCACATTGCTGGAAATAACTGACATATTTCAAATACTACCTGCCATAATAAAAATATTTGAACGCTACTTGTTTTCTGCTAATACCAGAAAGGATGTTATTTCCTGGCATGTTTTTTGCATAAAAGAAATGTTTCCTGCTCTATAAAGCTCTGATCTAGCCTTGGTCATAAGGGACTGCAGGAGGAGGAGTAAAAACACTTTCTACCCCATTATATGACTTGTGTACATTCAGTGTCATTTCCCCATCTTCTTATTTTGTTCCTTCGGGAAAGGTTTATGTGAGACATCTTATTTATTTCCATATCTAACAATGCCTAAACCCCAACTTCGTGAAATCACTTACTGGTTTCTGTATCCAAGACTATAGCAAAGCATACCCCAAATTTAGGTAATATTAATCATTATCTAAATATTTGGTTTCCTCCTCTTCCAGAGACATAGCAGCCTGGCTCTTCCCTGCCCCAGTCAAGTTGGGTTTGTCATTCAATTTGCTTCAGCCAATAAACTGTGACTAGAAGTGAGAGGAAGATGATTTCCTAAAGTCCTGCAGGGCAGCAAAAATACAGATGTGTAAGATG
This sequence comes from Talpa europaea, assembly GCF_964194135.1. NCBI lineage: Eukaryota > Metazoa > Chordata > Mammalia > Eulipotyphla > Talpidae > Talpa > Talpa europaea. The sequence goes on from NC_140072.1 coordinate 98,772,594, forward strand.
TGTATGACAATGTGAGAGTAATCCTAAGAAGGCATCTTCCCCCATGTCCTACACAGAAGTGTCCCCTTCTACCTGTTGGAATTTAACCAGTGTCATCAGTCCTAATTTCCTGTTTGCCCTTATAGATGTTTAGAAGGATTCATCTTTTGTTTCACAAGCAATTTCAATGCTTTTTAAAAGTCAAAAATCTGCAATTTTTACTAGTGGTTGCCTGATAGTCCAATGTGACTTAAAAGATTTACATAAAAGCTCATCAAAAACTTACATTTGAAAATCTAGCTTTTCCAGATTGAAAGTTCAATGTTAAATGTCTCAGATGCTCATCTTCTGTTAAATGAGGATTCCAGAATCCTCATTAAGGTAGAAAAAATAAGTATTTAATAAGCAAAAGATTTGCTGACATTGCAGTTATTACATTTAACAGCTTGGGCATATTCATTTGCTGAAGAACAAGATGAAGAGTTTGGAAAGGCCTATAATAAAGTGACAGTTTGATTTGTGTGGTTGGGTGATATCTCTCCTCTGTCTTATTTTAGTTCATTACTGTACCTGCATAATATAAGGTTTGCAATTAAGCATGATAAAAACACAAACAGTGCCATCTTTTGGATGATGCTTAAATTTTATGCCTGTGTACAATCATTCATGCCTCTGTCAGGCTACGGACCCAACATTCACAAGTATCCATCACTGATGCCAGTATGAACTTATTTTTATCATTACTAAATTTCTAGAACATATAAGCTTGCATTGGCACTACAGTGATGTAAACCACCATGTCTAAAAATAGTGTGACTTGCACCTGTCCAACTTACCAGGAACAGCACGCTCAGACGGGCTTGTCAGCATCTCCATGGAAATGCCTCTGGGGCCATGTGTTTATTTGCTTCCTAGAGCACCTAAGGACATTTTGTTCCAAATTTAAGCGCCTTTCTAAATCTAGGATGAAATATACCTGGCTCGGGTGTCAGGTTTTGAAAAGCAGGTGGATGAATGTCACATATAAAAATAGGAATGCTCTTGTTATGCATCTCATAACTGTTATTCATAACTAAGGTGGGAGGAACAAGAAAAGCCTTTTTCATCAAAACTCATTTTCTGTTGAATAGCATAGATCAGTTCAGTATTGGGAAATTGCTGAAGATGACCTGAACATAAAGAAACAAGCATTTTAAAAGAGGAAAATTATTGAGACAGTTATTTGAAGGCTTTATAGTGAAAAAAAATGTTTCAAAGTTGTGATTTTAAATGCTCAGGAAATTTAAAATGAAATAAAAGGTAATTTTGATGATGATGATGATTATGACAGATTATAATATTTATTGAGCATTTACCATGTGCCAGGCATTGTTTACATGCTGTAAGTATATACATTAATTTAACATTCATGAAAATTTCATGAGGTAGGTTCCATTATAATCATCATTCTACAGATAGGGAAACTGAAACAGAGGATTAGTAAGTTGCCCAAAGTCATATGACCAGTGATAGCTGATTAGAAAATTCTATGTCAAAGAAAACTGATGGAATAGTAGTTGCCATAATGAAGAATTAACAGGCCAAATATTTGGGCAAAAGTCCATTTATTCACTTATTTATTCAACAAATACACAATTTCTTAGGCATCTATTCTATGCCAGTCGCCACTGTTGTTACTGAGATGGAACAAAGCAGATGACTTCCCTGGCTTTGTGAAGCCCAATTCACAGGAAGCAGATAATACACAGAAGCTTACTATTTCTCATGGTGATCAAGAAAGAAAGATGGAGCTAGAGACTGCCTGGGGACACTGTCAGGCTCACATGAATGGGAGAGGAAACAATGAATACCTCTCCCCAACACACATGAACCTGATGAGGAAGACAGACACCCAGTAAAAAAAAAAAAATATTATGAGGTTTGCTATGGACAGTTGCTAGTATCTTGATATGGAGAGAAGTATAGGCTTCCGGAAAGGACATAGGGCCCCCACTGGGACTGGGAATAAAGTTTTCGAAGAAAGTTTTTTGGAGATGGTGATATTTCCACTGAGAATTATAGGATGGACAGCACTAGCTAGACAAGAAATGTGGGGACACCTAGGGAAAGAATAAGCACAAAACACGAAACTTGAGAGTTGGTTTAGATCTTATAATGTATATCAGTTAGGGCTTACTAGAGAAACAGAACCAACGGGATGGATGGATGGACCAACGGACAGATAGATAGATGGATATATAGATGGATAGATAGGCAGATAAGATAGAAATATTTATTATAAGGAATTGGCTCATTCCAATAACAGAGACTAAGAAGTTCTGTGACCTGCCCTATGTAAGAGACTCAAGAAAGCCGGTGTGGGCTGAATATGTGAGACCCAGAAGCACTGAGAGCAGGAGTAGATCCACATCTTAGCTCCAACAACTAGGCTGAAGGGCTGAATTCTTCCTTCTTCCACCTTTTTGTTTTTTGGGTCCTGAAGAATGGACAGGGTCCACTACATTGAAGAGGGAAAATCACTTTACTGAGTCTACTGATTTAAATGCTTATTTCATCCAGTGATACCCTCAAAAACACACCCAATATCTGTGCACCCTGTGATACAATCAAGATGACATGTACAAATAACCACTCCATGAAGGCAGCTCCATAGTGCGCAGCCTTAAGATATGTATAGGCAAGTGGCCAGACTTGTGGTTCTAGAAAGTTGAGCAGAAGGCAAATCACCCTAGACCTCATCAGCCCAGTGATGATGAAGCAGGTGCTAATCCTGAGGCCCATGAGTAGACACTGAGGGTATATTGAGGGGAAAGATGTGGTCAACAGGACGTTCTGGGGTGAGCAGCATAGCGATGATGTAAGTCATGAACTAGAAGGGACGAGGTAAAGGCAGGAATATAAATACAGAAACTGTCACATCAATTTGGGGGAGAGAAGAAAACCAACTTGCAAGAACTAGAAGAAAGGTGGTGGTTTACTAGATTTGCAAGAGGTATGAAAAGAAAACAGGAAGATGTGCAGGCTGCTGCCCTGGGTAACAGCAGAGTAGTGCTGTTCACGAAAAGGGTGCCTGCTATGAGATGGATATTCCTGCCACACCAAACACCATATTTTCCAACTATTCCTTCCTCTCTAGCCCCTCAAGATATTTGAAAAGTCTGTGGCCCCTACCTCTGTTTTTTGTAACTAATAAGTCTTTTCATTTTATGAGGTTGAGGGTGATGGAGTCATTTTAAATACATTTAAATACATTTAAATCATTTTAAATACATGTCTCACATTTATGTACATTCATACTATTTTCTCTTTCAAAAAAAAAATCTGACAACACCAATATTACAATAACTCCTTTAAAATAATTCCAATGATTGCCTGAAGGTGAGGGAATGTAGTTTATTTAAGGTTTAGTCTTTTTATTTTCCTATATTTTCTTTTATGAGGAATAATACTAATAACCACTGTGTATCAGTGCTTGCTAATTTCCACAATAAGCTGGTAAGGTCATTGTGGGTTTATTGTAAAAGCTTCCATAAAGTCAAAACAGAGTAATTTGCCTGGGTTATCCTGTTAAGAAAGAGTGGGATTGGGATTGGATCCCAAATCTGCCTTCTCCCAAGACTTAGTGTACTCCTCAGTGTGGTTTGCTCCCTCCTTGCAGTCCCAAACCCATGGGACTCCCTTTCACTTCTTGCTGGGAACAGTGTCCTAGGTAAAATGCTGCTGCTGCTGCTGCTGCTGCTGCTGCTGCTGCTGCTGCTGCTGCTGCTGCTGCTGCTGCTGCAGGAAGGATTAGGGTCAAAATAAGGGGGGGGTGCAATTGTACGGGGACTATAACCAAAATGAAAAAGCATCCACTGTGCAAAAATGAAAAATGATGTAAGATTTATATAAAATAAAATATTTTTTAAAAAATGCTACTGCTTGGCCATGGGGCCAGGTATGACTCCTACCTCTTCCCCACCTTCCATGACCTTCTCTCCCTGAGCTTTCCCTGAATAATCCCTCTGCATACATTTGCTATGGGGTCATTTCTCTGTGGCCTCCTCAACCCCAGGCAGGGTGAGGTTTTGCTAAAGTTACCCCCACACTCTGACCTTTCCCAGCCCCCAGCAGTATTAGTGTTTCTTTTCAGTTATGTGTCTCTCAAGCTAAGCAATGTACTGTCTGGAGCCCTCGCCACACACTCCCTGCCACATGGCCTGCCCTAAGAAATGCTTGTTGGATACCAGTATGAATGAGTGTCCTGTAAACCTCCAGATATATGGGTGCCAAGCTCTAAAGAGGTATCTGAAATTAGAGATATGGATTTGGGTGTCATCAGCAGGCGAAAGCAATTCCCTTAAATTGATGATCACACAGCCCTAGGAGAAGAAAGTGCTTTTCAGCAGCACCCTGAAAAGCAGTGCTAAAAAAAAGCCATCTATTTATTATGCCCCAAGCACCTTACATGTATTTTCTTTTGATGCTTTCTATCTGCCCAGGAAAGCAGGCAGTTGTGCTCTCATTTTCCTTCTTTTTTCTCTCTTGCCAGTTTCTTTTCAGTCCAAGCAAAAGGCTTTCACACCAAGAGCAAACAACACAGATACTAAAATGATACACAAAAAAGATTTCTCCCCTCAATATCAGGCAATGACTTTTTTTCAAGGACAAAGGTGAAAATAACTTTCCCTCACTTCTATGCTAAATCCTTTTCACATTCCTCTGTGTCACGTGCAGCTTAAGATTCTCTTTGGCATAGTTTTCTCTCTCCAGGTGGCTCAGTCTGAGTCCCAAACTCTTTTTGCTTGTGGATAGTAGTTAGCTTCCACCATCCTTACATTTTACAGCTTGTCCCACCAAGGAGAAGAGATGCATCTTCACTGGATGAGGTTAATGGAGATGCTGTTTCTGTGTATAATGCCTCATATTCAGATAATGCCTCGAATTCAGCGGTTGATCAAGATATAACCTAGCATGCTAATGAATGCTAATTAGGGTAGATTATGGTGTGGCCATCTGTCACATGAGTTTATTTCACTGCACCCCTCTGCTGGAAGGAACTACATTTTCCTAACCTTGTGAAGATTATTGAATTTGAATATAGAATAAGGGGATTTTTTTCCTCCATTCTCATTCCATCATTATTATCTACATTTGTTGTATGCCCTTGCTGTACCCCTGTAAATGGATAAATGTCAAACTCTGAGAGAACAAGAGAAGTGACAGGGAGACCAATTAATAAATATTAAGCAAATATATAAAGAATATATACATTTGTGCACAAACATAGAATAAAGTATGTAAGAGACCTTTACAAGATACTTGGCTGTGGATGCTCTGTCTTCTAAATTCCTGAGCATTATTATAAATTGGGATGAAAGTGTACTTTAGTTGAATAGTTATGTCTCTCAAAAGTCTTTGATGAAAAAATGATTATAATAGAAAGTGGGAGGCTTTGTGCTAGAAGGCTTTCTCCTGAGGTGGTATTTTGGGTATGGATGCACAGATCTGCCGGTGGCTGGAAAAACAATTTCAGTTTAGGCTTAAATATCCCCATTGGCCAAAATATTTAAATAGGCCTCTTCCTGGATTACATAGCAAAATGCGGGGCAGTCCCTCTGCACATGTACAATCTGAACATTCATGGAAGCCCTTTCAAGTCTGATATGAAAAGGATAGAATAACAAGAGAGTTTTGGAAGCAATTTCATTGAAGAGAGCTATGGTTATGCTGTTACTTCAACAATCTTCCCTACTTCAAGACCCCACAGAGGACTCAGAAGAATGCTAGTTCCGTTACCTCAAGCTGAGTGAGAACAACTTTTGAAACTACATACATAATAGTAAATGTTAAGCATGAGAACCAGGGACTGATGCCCTTCTGGAAAGGCTCATATTGCCTGCGACACTGGTGGTAGTTGTGGCTGCATTGTACTGCATCAATGCTACCAGGATTTGTGGGTTCTCTATGGAGTAGGCTTTGGCCAGGCAGGAGTGTCATTGTGAAGTTAGCATTTCCCAGCAGTAATCACAGTTGGCCAATGAAAGTTTAATCTGTGTAGAGGGTTGCTATAAACTCCTCAGCATCAGTCTAAATTTTGAAATCCCAAGCTCTTTCTTTCATGCATGTGGGAATTTGATTTCCCCAAGGACACAGGTAAAAGTCTTGGAAACTAAAACGTCAAGCAGAATATCAGCTAGAATCTCTGGGTGAGTTAGGAGCCCACAAATGTAGACCAAGTCTAGATGGACACATGGTATCTACCTTCCCAAGGCCTCCTCTTCATGTGCACAGGATGCGGGATGTCCTTTAGCAAAAGACAGGCCCTGAGCACAGCCTGCTGGAGTTAGATGTACAAAGGTGGCACTAACTTCCCCTTGCCTGGGATGTGCTTTATATTGTTTGGTTAGCAGAAATGATGAAATTGTTTTGATTCTGTATTTACAATGGATGAGGCAGGGACACCAGCTGCTAGGTTTAACTTTTAAACTTGGATATGAAGCAATCTGATTGAAGTGGCATGAAATTTCAAGATGGGGAATTACGACTTCTTGTTCTATGTAGGAACCTTTTCAAGCCCCTCCTTGGTTGCCACAAGACTGTACTAAAGCTCACGAGAGGATGCATCTCACCAAGGCCCTGTTCGTGTGTAAAGGGAGCCAGAAGGCAAAGCCACCAGAGCCTCAATGACCACTTTAAACACCCAGATCTTGGAATAATAGGTTTCCAGAAGAAAGACAAATCATATTTTAACTTCTACACACAGACACACACTGTGTTTTGCAAGTTTACAACATTTCAATCAATCTTGCAGACATATCCAACGACTCAAATCCATACATTGATTCCTTCCATTATTTATTTTCCATATTCTGACACTTTTCCTTTTGCATCAAAATCTTTAGATTTGAAACACAGGTCCCCTGATCCTTTATCTCATTCTCTTGGTTTCTGATAAATAGCAGAGGAGCAGGCAAAGGAGAAAAGGAATCTGATTTTCAAGAAAAGGAACATTCTTTCATTCATAGGTAGCAGGCCTTCTAAAAAAAATAGCTAGACACGGTTTGTTTGTTTTTTTTTTTTTATCCTAGTTAGTAAATCTGGAGGTATTTCAAAGGATGATTAGATAGTAGATAGACAGATACATACAGAGATAGAGAGAACTTTGTTAGACAGACAGACATCCTCTTTAGTCTTCGGAGCATTTGCTGTGAAGATTAACACGGTGTCTCACTATTAAACATGCCACATCTCCTTTTGGTTCCATGCTTTTCCTTCTTTTCATTCGCTGTTGTTTATTTCCCCCTTCATAGAATAAGCACATTTCTTCTCTCTTTATATCACTCCCCCCACCCCCAGACACTAATTTGGAGGGCAGGGCTTTTCGTTTAATGTATACTCTCCTTTCCCAGGGCCAGTAGGACTAACCCTGGGTGGAATGGGGGTGGGGATGAGGTACATACCTTTGGCCTGCTTTTCATCAAGCTGTTCTCAGGCATTGACCACATTAACCTGGATCTAAAGTTTTGGGAGACCAGGACAGTTCCCATGTTTGTGAGAACAGCCTGGGTTACAAGGAGCAAAAGACATCCTGAGTTGGTTTCTGTGTTATGCTGGCCCGTAGTTTGATTCTTTTTTCTTTCAATTCAACAGAAACCCATGGAAATAGGAAGGCATTTGCCTGCCACATGATTTATTACTCAGTCCGTCCAGGATCCCTATATTGCATTTGAATATTTGCAATCACATACAAGTTGTGCCTGGTACCCTGTATCTTGAAAGCAGGAATCTTTACTGCACTAAGTAAGACATATTATTCACCACTCGAGAGGTAGCAGAAGGATTGATTTATCCAGGTATGTACTGCTCACCCAGCAGATGTTGGATTCAGAATCATTTGCTTAGAAAATCCATCAGAATTAAAGAGCAAATTTCAAAATAAATTGTTATCGCTTTCATCTGCAGCCTGGCTGCGTACACCATGAGAAGTACAACGATCCTTTTGCCTAAACATTTCTTTGAACCTCTTCTTTAGCAATGGAAATTATGAAAGTAAGTGCCTTGGGAGTTTTTCCAATGACAACAGCTAATGTTTCACCTTATGACTTTGAGGTGGGCTTTCAACTTCATCTGATGTATGTTAATGACAAGCTGGCTCTTTACAATGTCTCAGAACTCTTGAGTCATTGTAGGCCTCTACTTTTGAAGAAGGAGGAGCTGGACCCAGGGCTTTCTCCAACCTCTTGGAAAGCACTGCACTAGCCTTATTGGACATGTTGAGGGGCTCCTGTCTTCTGGTCTATTCAGCTTATGGTTCTTTCCAAATTATCTTTCAAGATGACCATTGATAGAAGATTTAATAGAAGATGAGATTCAGAAAGGAAATCGCCTCCACTAATATAATGCTAGTACAAAACCAAATGATGAGAACTCTGCTTAATCTGACCATGTTACTGGCCCATGGTAATGACCTAGCCTCCCTAGACTGTCCTAGTGGGATTTTCCTTCAATAGCTTATCAATTTCATTATAGTCTTGACCCCAGCCTCCCATACCCTCATCTTTGGCAAAATGCAAGCAGTGTTGCCTAGTGGCTAAGGGCACAGAGCCTTGGAGCAAGATGTCTTAGATAATTGCTGCTCCAGCATTTGCCCACTGTGTAACCTTGGACATATTATCAGGTTGAACCATTTGAAATTGCTACATCTGTAGGTCAAAAAGTGTCAAATATTAGCAATGTCATATAAGATTGAACCACAATTTCTCTAAATTTTAGTTTCCTCCTCTGGGAAAAGAGGCAAAGTGAAAGAACCTAAGTTGCATAATTTCTATGAAAATCAAATGAGATTATTCTTGCCAAGACATACAGTGCTTGGCACAGGGTGAGTGCTGGTGCTTTTTAGCAAGGACTAGAGGTGTTACTTAAGAGTCATGGTTTGTTTTAGGTATGTCTAAATTGAGCTACATCTGCATAAACTCAGATTTTGGTGTTGTTTTTCGAAGTGGAAATATAAACATGCTAAAAATTTGAAATCTGAATTTCAAGTTCTATTTAGAGAGTCCAACATTGAATTACAATCCCCAATCAAAGGTGCTATCATTTAGAAATCATTCTTCCTATCTCATCTCTTATGAATAACTCAATGTCACTCTAATTTCCATTGTTGGGTCCTTAGTGAGGTTGAGATTTTTTCCATATTTTTATTTTTATACTTTTATCTCAACCAGAACAGATTGGGGTCCAAACATGCCTGCAGGTGGGAAGGCAAGAGGTTCTTGGCAGGGGAGGCAAGAGGTTCTTGGCTATCTCACGGGCTCTCTGAAACATTACCGTCTCCTTCCCCCCACGGCCCCACTCCTGCCACAACCCCCACCCGGGCACACTCCCTCTGCTCTTCTCCAGCCTGTCCTTCCTCCCCAAGTCCTGATCCAGTCTCCAGAGTATAACTCCCCTTCCCCAGGATAATTTAAGACCTTGCATCAACATCTAAAGTGAGACATAAACAAAGGACAAATAACATCTTCATTGTGGACCCTAACTCTTCTAAGTAGCATGAATACTGGAGAACAAGAGAAGACAATAGTGACTTTTTAATTCTTTAAATGCTGGTATTAAGCAAAATACCGATGTTGACATCTTGCTTCACTGTGCAAATTAATAGACAGCCTTGGTCCTGTGTCGGTGACATTCTAGTCCAAACCAAAAAGTTGGTCATGGTGTTCAAGTTTCTTCTCTAACTTAAAAAAATCATTGCAAATCCCTGTTCACTGGAAATGACATCTCAATGATAGCTAAAGAATTTGTTATATAATCAAAGTGAGGCTTCAAACCGGGAAGTAGTACCACAGCTATTACTCTGCCAATAAACACAAGTTAAACAATTTAGCTTAAATAAAGTAGGAACAGTGAGTCATTGACATTAAGAATGTAATTATTCTTCACAGGAGGGTCCTCTAGTCTAAGTTGTCCTGACCTAAAGATAGGATGATGCTACAGACAGCAATGTGGGACTTTCTAAAGAATTCACTGCAGAGATGCAAAGGTTGGGTAGCCTTTACTAAATCTTCTGTAGTTGGCTCCTTGGTCCATCAGTGGGTGTGAAAAGACTGACTTTACCTTTGGACAGCAAATTTCTGCATAGAAAGTAGGGTGGAGACTGTTTAGATTTTAAGCCTCTACAGATGGCTTTTCTCTATTGCCTGCTAGATTGAGCAGCCAGGTTGGGGTGGATTTACAATATGTTCAGAGGTCCTTGTTTCCTCTATAAAACAGTTCCTTGCTGGCAACAATCACTGAGTCGTATAACATTCATGTCAGTCATAGCCTAAGCACTGATTTCATGTAATAGGAAAGGGGCAAACAAGTGAATGATCGGGGCTGAATTACGTGGTGTCACCTCCATGTACTTGCCGTGTTCGGGGAACGGATGACACAGGGTAAGCTTCGTACAAGAGCGGAACTCAGATTCCCTCTACCGAGTGATGCAGAAGACAGTGTTTCTTGTATGTTCTGCTTCTATTCTTGGCTCTGTTCTATCTAGTTCTGTCTAGAAAGGAAGTCTGTTCCTTTCTCAGAAACCTTTAGAAGTGCCTGTTTTTCTCAAAGCAAATGAGAGCTCTCAATTTTGAATTTCAAGATACTGGGCTTCATAATGCCATCCCCACAAGATGGGTTTGTCTCCTCCCTTGTGCTGGGCTCAGCACGCTCATCAAAACAACCCTCATGTCCTCACCTCTGTTCTCACCCCACACAGCTCGCCCCATGCCCCTCACACCAACCTCTGTGCTTTTTGTGAATATTGCTGCTGCCACATTTATTCCTTCTCTTCCTCCTTTATTCTGAAAACCTCCATATTTCCATCTAACTCCATTTCAAATTGCTCATCCAGTGACTCAAAACAACTTAACAGGGCTGTATCAGAATACGGTGGTTTGGAGGTTTTGTTTTGGTGTGGTGGGCTGGTGGATGCTCTCGCTTATTGCACATCTTCATGTGTGTGCTCCTGACGATCCCAGTAAATTTAAAGCTATTCAAGAGTAGATCCTGTGCCTTCTCTTTCCTCTGATGCTCCCTAGAGCGCTCATTGCTCAGTACACAGTGGGCATCCCAGAGTTGCCGCTGACTGATGGGTGTAATGAGAGCTTCGGCAGCCTCAGGAACCAGTGGGGCACGGAATGTATAATCACGCTGCTGATTGTCTAAACCTCCAGACTCTGGGCAGGAAGCCAAAGCCCACCCAAGAGGTGGTAATGGTCTTATAATGACACAGTATTTGTTTACTAGGCTTCTTAAGAGAAAGTCAATTTGTAGTATCTAAAGCCTTCTAGACATATTGTCTGGTTAGCCCTCCTATTGTGGCTTGGGAGTGATCAAACCCTCTATAGAAAAGGAGCAATTAAAGAGAGTCCCGAGCCTGCTTTATATGTGTTCCTTGGGGACTTTCCTAAGACCTTTGAGAAAGAACTCTCTCGTTACCCTACTCCTTGCCGTCTTCTTTCATGTCTTGGGCCAGTGATACTCACTCCACTTGTTAAAGTCCCTGTAGTGTCTATTGTCTGGAGCTCATAAATTGGTCGTTGGTATTTATAAGAATGAGGACACAGTGCACAGTGTCTCTCAATAGCAATGACAGATGATTAAAAAAAAAAAGTAGGCAATTCTTGTTAATTATCCCTGAAGCAGAATTCACAGATGCCTTTATTTTTTTAATCTTTGCCTAAAATTGAATGGCAAATTGAAAGCAAAGCTTCCCACTTCTGGGTCAGCAATGTACCTCTGAAATGAAATAAATTAATTTCCCTTCCAGTCTGCAATGCTTGTTCTTTCCTTTTCTAGATATTAACTAGACTGAAACATGGGAAGTCCTAGCCACTGGGTGGTGATGATATTAAGGCACTTAACTTGTTTTTGCAAATCTGATGTGTTTCCATGGAAATAACAGTTGGAAGCCAGAAACTGAGATGTAAGAATTCTGTTTTTTCTTCAGCTTCTAACTACTGACAGAGAGCCAGATCTTCAAGAAAGCTGAGGAATCTCAGATTCTTTGATCTGGTACATTTACCATACTCTATGAAAATAAAAATCCTGTGGTTCCTTTTTTGCAAATTTCTATTAATCATCATGACTGTCAACTAGTATTTCAGTTACCCAATGATCCATCAGTTGGCCTAGGGTAGGAAAAAATATAACCTAAAAATCACAGTATTTTGGTTCGAATCTCACTAATTCTGGGACCCAACTCATGTTGCAGTGGCTGGCAATAGCTTGATAGAGCTGTGTCTTTAACCCCTGCACCACCAGGGAGACCCCTGGAATGTGATCTATTCATCTGGTGGCTGGAATAAGCAGGAATGGTGAGAGCACTGTCAAACAAGCATTCCCTATTTTACAAGTAGAAGATAGTCATGCCCTGAAAGTTCTTGGTACACAAGAGATGCTCATCTGAGGTATGTTCTTCAGCCGCTCTAATACTTTATAAGCACACAGAAAGTGTCTAGTTTCCCCATTTGTCACTTGCACACGCTTCCCACATTCAATTCTCAATCTGTATCTCTTACTTGGAGTAAATTGTACATTGCACTACACAACAGAATAACAAAATGTTCACACTGATAGCCACTGTTGTTACAGACTATATTTTTAATCATAACAAAATGAATTGTATAGATTAATGGGACTTGGCACCCTACCGAAGACTGTATCCAAGTGGGGCATAGATCAGGTAAGAACCACTAGTTTAAGTCAAAACAGAGTTGCCTAGTCCAGCCTGCAGCTTGGTTTGCAGTGCAAATAAATCAGTGAAATACCCAACTGTCTTCTTGTTTAAATAGCCCTCATCAAGGCAACGGTCTTACCTAAACAAATAGAAAAGGCAGAAGTTCAATATCTCAGTTTGCTTACTGGAAAGCAGAGATATATTTACATATGATTGATGTCCTCTCTCCCTGTAAGCAGGGTTATACCACGGGTGTGTGCAGCTTTGTTCATGATATTCATACACCATGTTAATGTGTACTCTAGTGTATTCTTTGCATGTGAATTCTATCTAGAACCACCTTGTCAATTCATGGATAAGGTAAAAAGTGTCATTTCTTTGGCATCCTTTTCTACCCCTCATTTCAGCCATGATTTATAACTCAGTGATCCCTATGAGTCTCACTGTGTTACCAAAGATTTAATAACGTCTTTCAGGGTAGCACAGCATACTGGGGTGGAGAAGATTTAAAAATAGTCTAAGTCTTTAAACTCGAGGATCTTGAAATTCTTGGAACCTGAGTGGTTTTGTACCATTAATTTAATTCTCTAAGTTGCAGTCCCGTGATCTTAAAAAATAGAGGGACTAATGTGGATCTAGTGGGATTGTTCTAGAAACTAGAATCAAGTGCGATGATGCTCAGTGGGGTTCTTCTCCCAAAGTGTTAATGACTGGGGAAGTGTGTGAGGGTGGTATTGGGGGCTATTCCAGGCTAAACTCTTACACACTCTGTTATTCTCTGTCACCGTATCTTTCCAATTCATTGAGTCTTCTCAACTAGATAGGTTTATGAAAATCTTTGAGAACTTCAGAATTGTTCTTTTCCACATTGGGAAACAAAGACTATGCTATTTCCCTGACTCTAGCAACAGTAAGTTCCAATGAAGGCAACCAGCATAACCCTAATGCTCTCAGTAAACAGTACCAATTCTATTATTATAATCACAGTGAGAATACGCCTACGTGAGACCATCTCCGGATTTTTGGTGGTGATCAGAGACAATAAAAATATTTACTAGATGAAATATTCTGAAGAGAAGGAACATTCAGGATTATTTTTGTATTAAGAAATGGGAGGGTACCAGGGCCTCCCTGGTGGCGCAAGGGGTTAAGCACCACACTATGAAGCAATCCGCAGCCTCTGCAGCATGAGTTTCGATCCCCAGCCAGGCAGGGAGCAACCCACATCGTACAGCAGACCTCTCCTGTCTCTCCTGCTGCTCCCTTCAGCAGTGTATTTTGGTCAAGCTGCCTGTTCTGTTCCCCACTCTGTCTCTGGTGAATCCTCTCTCTCTCTCTCTCTCTCTCTCTCTCTCTCTCTCTCTCTCTCTCTCTCTCACACACACACACACACACACACACACATACATACACACACATCTCTGGCCTGTACCCCAGCTCTTGTATGCATAAATAAATAAATTTTAAAAAAAAGAAATGAGAGGGTACCAGTAATTCTTGGCTAGTCTCAGCAACACTTCTGAACCCTCGTACATACCAGGGTTCTGGAGTTACAGTGGAAGAAATAAAAAAAAATAAAAATTGTGATGACTTCAGAATAGTTACCAAACATCATGAAGTACTGATTTTGTATTTAATAATCGTATATATTTTATAGTATAGTTACTCTTATATAGCATGTATAATATTCATGAGAGCTTTATTTAATGTAGACTTTATAAATCATAATATATTTACTTATATAAGAAAAAATATATATTGCTATATAAATATTACTATTATTAATGTTATTCCTATATACAACTTACATATATATTACTTCTGTGAGATTAAACAGTGCAAGAGCCAGTGGCTAATTCTTCAACAAATATTTATTGAGTGCCTACTATATCTGGTCACTGACATAACTGAACCCCAAGTCTAACGGAGGACAGAGAGAAATAAAGGGACTTTTTCTGTTTGGGACAATACAGGCTACGCTAGGCACAGAAAAGTATGTTGTGAAACACACGGGATATCTAGTGGAAGCTCCTGTGAGGTGGGAGAGTGGAGCTGTTAAAATAGATTAGGTTGCAACTTGATGAGTAAACAGGAGTATCCCAGGGAGCAAATATTGGAAGATATCTAGGATATTGGAAAAATTTGCTTGAGGACCAAAGAAGAGACCCAACTAAAGGATATTTGAAGAACTAAAAAACATTCAGTAGTTGAAAATGTGTCTACAAAAAACTATATATCTGAATATTTATAGCAACTTTATTCATAACAGCCAAAAACTGAAAGAAACTAAAATGCCCTTTAATAGGGACAGAGTAAACACACTGTGGTGCATCCATATGTTGATATATTAATCAGCAATAAAGAGAAGTGAACTACAAAACCATGAAAAGACATGAAGAAACATTCCATGCTTAATAGTAAGCAATAGAAGCCAATCTGGAAAAGTCACATACTGTGTGATCTAACTATATGACATTCCAGAAAAGGCAAAACTATGGAGACAGCAAAATATCAGTGGTTTCCAGGGGCTAAAGGGAAGGTGAGATGAATAGTGAAGAACATTGGATCTTTAGGTCAATGAATCCTTCTGTACAATAAGGTAATTGTTGACGTTTGCTAAACCCCACAGACTAAACAACACAAAGAGTCACCTCCAATGCAAACCATGCACTATGACAAACAATAGTGTATTTAATTAATAGTGTAATATTAGTTCATCAACTATAAAATTGTACCACAATAATGCACAATACTAAGGGAAAATGTGTGTTTGTGGGGAGCAAGGAATGGCTAGGGGTTATTTGGGAACTCTCAATATTCTGTTCAATTTTTCTATAAAACTGAATTTTTTTTTTTTAAATTAAGGTCTACTAGTAGCAGAATCATTGAGTATCGTAGCAGAATCACTCTTGTAGCAGAATCATTGAGTATCGGATAGTGTGCATTTGCTGGGATGGAGAGTGAGAAAGTAGTAAGTCATATCTGGGGAGGAGTCTGAAGATATAGACATTACTTGACTCATGAAGGGTCTGTGAGTCACTAGCCTTGATCTTAAAAGCAACAGAAACCACTAAGCAGAGCAATGATGAAATCAGATATGCCTTTCAAAGGGACACCTTTGACTGTATTTGAAAAAGAAGAGATGATAGTCGGGAAGGCCAGTTACTTTTGCCATTGTCAATGAGAGATACAATTGATCGACACCTGGCTAAAAGCATGGCAATAAAGACACAGAAGGGGATGGAGTAGATTATTTAAATCTGGATAGATTTATCTATTGGATGATTACATGGAGAGAAAGAATTTTCAGCAGCTTATAAAAATGTGTTTTGAAGTCAGGCATAACAATTGCATCTAAAGCACAAGAAGTATTGATGTGTTTGCTGAAGAGAAAGAAAACATAGGCAAGTTCTCCCATATGTCATGTGTCTTCCCTCTTACTGTCCACTCTGAGTGTCTCGGGGCAGTTTAACAGCTGTATGAGAGCTGTTTCAGAAGCTGTGGCCATCCGCTGTTATTCTATTTTTCCCATGGAATTTAAAGTATTCTGGTAGGTGTCAACCAAGTGTAGAATAGGTTCTATTGCATTAAAAGATAAGAAAAAAACACTTAGCACTTCCTTGAAGCCCTTTTTGCTCTAATGCTTCTAACTTTGAAAAATATGGCCAGTAGAGAAAATATCAAGAGTTAAGTGTGGTAGATCAATGCTAGGCTAAATTCAAGGCAATAATGACACAGAAGGGAATGAAGTCATTTTTATAAGAGTAGTTCTATTTATTGCAGTGCTAGTTACTGTTAGGAAGACACCCCAAAATATGTTTCCATCAAAATTTAACTTTTCTCCTACCTCATGGATGAATGTAGAAGGAAAGAAATGAGGGACCCATGGTTATCTTTTTAAAAGATTGAGTTACATTTTTTTTAAAGATTGAGTTACAAGTAGCATATATCTGTGCCTAATTATAAAATTAACATGTGAATTTTAAAAGTAGAAAATATAGAACACAAATGAGAAAACATAATTATTTATAACATCACTGTCCAGAAATAATGTTTTGACACTTAGCTTTTAAGGTTTTGTTCTATGCATATATCCATTTAAAATATTTTTGAGATCATATTGCATATCTTGGGGTTTTTTTTAATCTGAAAAATTAAGTTTTTAAAGTTTGAAACCACTATACAAAGAAACCCAAATATAATGATTTCATCAAGGTATAATCCTTTTTCTCTCTCATGGATAGATGCAGAGTTGGGCAGGGTTTCTAGTCCTTTGCTCCTGTGGTTGCCCAGGGACCTGGGTCTGTGTTATCTTATCCCACTGTCCCCCAGTGTATCACTCTAGTCAACCTGGTTGAACCAGGCCCCATCGCACCACATCATGTTCCAGCCAAAGGGAAGGAGACAAGATGAGATTAAAGACAAGCACCTTCTCTTTTAAGGACGTGATCCACAATGACTTGCTTCTTTTCTGTCCACTTGCCATTTGGCAAAATTCAATCACATGTCCACATTCAGTTCTAAGGGAGGCTCAGAAAAGTTGGTCATCCATTGCAGTCATGTATCTTGCAAACCCCAGCATGGGAGGATTTATTACTAATTGCAAGGAGAAAATGGATAATGGGTACAATCGGCACCCTCTGTCTCAAGTCTCCCAATTGTTCATTGTGCTTTCCTAATTACACATATAAACATATTGTGCCTGGGCCTCCCTGGTGGTGCAAGGGGTTAAGTCTCAGCACTATGAAGCTATCGCAGCCACTGTAGCACAAGTTTGATCCCCAGCCTAGGAGGTGACCCATATGGCTGAGCAGACCTCTCCTGTCTCACCAGCTGTTCCCCCCAATAGTGTATTTCAGTAGATCTGCCTGTTGTTCTGTTCCCCATTATGTCTCTGATGAATCTTCTCACCCCCTGCACCTCTGGTCTGTACCCCAGTTCTTGGATGCATAAATACATACATCTTAAAAAAAATACTGTGTCTTCCCTAAGGAGACATCCTAAAGAACCCAACTCAAAGCCCAAGATTTCTGGGTGACATCAAGTCTTCTCCATCAGGGCTGGAGATGCTGGATCTGGAGGCTTTTAAACTAATTTCCAGCATCTTCCCCATATTATTTTTCAATAGTGGAGTCAAACAGCACAGCTTCAAAAACAAACAAACAAACTCCCATTTGAAAAATGGGGTAAATGGGGGACAAATCATTATGATTGTTCAGAATGATGAAATCAACAAAATCTTACTGGAAGGATTTGTGTCTGGTCTCTAGCACAGCCAGTGAAGAGAACTCCTTAGTCTACAGACAGTAGTGCTCTTTTCTGGAGAAAGTCTTTTGTCTACTGACCTCTCAGAGACTTTGCTTGTCCATTAACTTCTGTGGCCACAACTTAAGTGAGTGTGGGAGAGCATGGCTTCCTTGGGGATGCACAGCTTTCCTGGGGGTTGCTTTAGGAATCAGAAAATTACAGCCTTTGCAGTCCATGTTTGTGGTTTCTTTGATCACATCATTCTTTCAAAATTCATAGCAACTTTCTGGACTATTGGCTAGCCTTCATTTCCATGAACATGGAAGGATAGCCTAAGATGTTGTCTGCATAAATCTTAACTTTATGAATACTTATTTGTTGACTCATCTTTATTTTCTCTCTAACTCAATGGCAACTTTGAGGCCATTTGAAATAACAGGCTTGGGTGAGACAACAATGAATTTAATTTTATATTTACCATTGGATTGGCTCCTATGGTTCCATTAACAGCAGACTCTGGAGAAAGGACCGTAGACACTGTATTATCTCTTTCTGTTTATGGTACCGAAGCGGTTCAATTTTCCAGCTCCATGAGACCTAAATTACTAGACTGTTAGTCAATTCAGATTGCAGTCCCAAGTATATGGGGCATTCCTATCGGAGCTGCATTTACTTCTGACTCTGATGGCAAGCTAATACATTCTCACCCAACTTCATGGTTCATGGTTACTCACTCCCTGCTAAAAGCAGCAACGAGCAGCCAACAGAAACCAACATTCTGACTTGTCTGTTTCCCCCAGAGCTCAGGCACGGTACATATATAGCCTGCCTTCAAAATTATCACAGGGACTAGTTTAACCAAATATTTTGCTATGATTTGAAAAAAGTCACAAGCTCTTCAGTCTGCAAAATCTGTTTCTTGGATGCCTATCACACAATGGTTAAAGGAGAGTGATATAGTTTATTTTTTTTGTTACCCCTGCAGTATACTATTTGTAATCAACCTACATTTTGTTATGATCCAAATTAAACTATTGTTACAAAAGACCCCAAGATGTAGTATTGTAAAAGAGATCAAGTTCGCTTTCAAAATAAGGTGGAAGGGATATGCAGGTGTCTATTTATGAGGTCATCAAAGGATTCAGATCTCCTCTGTCTTATACTCCTTAACCTATGTGGGTCCTGCTGTCAGTGCTTGTTCTGAGCTGGCTACTTGCAGAGAACCTGAATCACAGCCCAGGGTGGGAAAAGTGCAGAAATGGAGACAAACAGTTCTTTTCTTCTTACAGATGTGATTTTCAAGGTGCTAACCACATTTCTGCTCACCTGGCAGTCGTGAGATTAGTGGGATGCCATGTATTTTACTAAAATTTACTGGGAGTGGAGAGCAATAACTAAATACAAAGTATCAAAATGGATAGATACTAGGGTGCAAATAGCTCTTCCATATCTATGAATGAGGAGTATATCCCAATATCCTTAAATGATTTTGCAAACAAAATATTTACTGGTTGTAGAATATTTTATTATATTCCCTTATTATATTATATTATATACCCTTATATTTCCTTATATTCCCTTATCTGGACTCTGTGTCCAGATTTTGACCATAGTGTATAATTCTTTATTGAATACTTCTTTAGCAAATTATATATATAGTTGCATGATTTACTTAAACAAGATATATGCTTAGAAATGAAAATATTCTGTATCCATTTTAAAGACCTGACTAAAGGACTAATTACCTCCTAGAAAGAATAGAGCAGTTTATAATCACAGCTGCAGCATTGTAAAGCTGCCTCCCTCATAACCTCCAATACTTAATATTTTTATATTTTAAAAATCTTCTCCAATTGCATATATTCCTGCCCTTAGTAGTGCTTTTAACTGCAAGAAATAGTATCCCCACCACAGATATTTATTGACCATCCATAACAATACATTCCCTGAAGGACCAAAGTAAATAGAATGATTTTAAGGGTACTTCCTTTTGAAAGGAAATATTTTCAGAGGAAACAAGTCAGGTTGGGGTACTGTAAACAACATTTAAGTTCTATGTGTTTGCACGTGAGACTTGTGTACCAATTTAAAAAATAAATACAGTCCCATTGTGGAAATACGAAAACAGAAAAATGTAAAGAAAATGAGTATCACTCCAATTATACCACAATAGAAAAATCACCTTTTTATAGTTTATTGTACAACTATTTTCCTCCTAAGTATTTACATTATTTACAAACATGCTTCTTGATGTATCTACCATTTCATATACATTTTGTTTAAAAACAAATCAGCGTATTTTCATATATTAGAACCCTTTAAAAATCTTATTTGTAAAGAATACATTATGTAACTATAACATAATAGAACAGCACTTACTGAACATGCATTAAAATAGCAGCAATTGCATTTAATCCTTTGAACAGCAACATAAGGGCTGCAGGATTACAGCTCCCACAAAGGCAGACATCATTGTTGTGCCTAATTCTTTGCCTAAGGGGTGGTGGTGTTCAACCAGGGGTCAATTTTGCCTCATCGGGGACATGAGGCAATGTCTACAGATATTTTGCAGTCACAATGGTGGCATTCTACTGACATCTTACTTGTAGAGGTCAGGGATGTCATTAAATATCTGATGAATCATAAGACAGTCCCCCACAAGAAAGAATTATCTGGCTCAAAGGGCAATAGTGCCAAGGTTGAGAATCCCTGCAACGCAGCCATGCCCTTTCCTGCGTGACATCTCTTGCCTTGACTTGAGTGGTTTCATCAGCTTGACTTATTTTAGCCAACAGAAAGAGGTGGAAAGTACCATGTGACACCATTTTCTATGTGTTCATGCTTCCCTCTTGTGGCTTTTCTGTCACCAGTAAAAAAATGTCCACCAGGAGAAGAGGGGAGGATGAGGAACACGTAGGGCAGAACACCAGGCAGAGCAATCAGGTGAAGGCCAGCCTCCAAGAGGCTGACCCAGCCAGCCTATACATGCAGGGCTCGGATGGCTGCACTGAGTTTGCAGACAGATTTTTAAATTTGTGAATAGATAATTAATTCATTAAATGAGAAAACGAATTAGCTCCAGGTCACAGAATAGGTGAGTCAAAGAGTTTGGGTTTCACACTCACACCTGGCTAACTCTAAAGTCCACTCTTAATC
This sequence comes from Talpa europaea, assembly GCF_964194135.1. NCBI lineage: Eukaryota > Metazoa > Chordata > Mammalia > Eulipotyphla > Talpidae > Talpa > Talpa europaea. Next base: position 98,793,670 of record NC_140072.1, read on the forward strand.
TGGAGACTAGACTGTTTTTCTAACACAATCACTTATTTAAGCATTCTTCAAGGCATTTTTGTGTTTTACAAATGCTAATAATATTTCTTTGGTAAACAAACTTTTTAAGAGATGTTTATCTCTCATTCTGATTTCTCTTAAATACAATTTCTCCATCAATGATATGGACATTTTTTGGCCTCCCTGGTGGCACAAGGGGTTAAGCACCACACTGTGAAGCAATCCACAGCCTCTGCAGCACGAGTTCGATCCCTGGCCGGCCAGGGAGCAACCCACATGGCGCAGCAGACCTCTCCTGACTCGCCCACTGCTCTCCTCAGCAGTGAACTTCGGTCAATCTGCCTGTTCTGTTCCCCACTGTCTCTGGTGAATCATCTCACCCTCCGCATCGCTGGCCTATACCCCAGCTCTTGTATGCATAAATAAATAAATCTTTAAAAAAATGATATGAACTTTTTAAGAAACAAGTAATTTTTAAAAACATGTTTGAATCATCTGAATGATTCTATTGATTAAATAATTTTAGTAATAATTTTACTATATATACATATATCAAATCATCACACTGTAAGCTCACATAAATTGTATCTTATCTCAATAAAGATGAAACAAATAAAATGAAACATCTCCTCCAATTCTATTAAGTTTAATTAACTGTACCATAGAATTATAATTTCACATAATATATATAATCTATATGAAATGTAGCCTTAGGCAATGGCTACAAAATTTAAACTATTTGAGAATCCCTTCTATTCAGATGGTGAATGCAAGATGCAATATATCTGTGCTTTTATATTAGATCACTGGCTGTACCTGTACTCAGATATAAGTTGATTATTATACCTGAGAAAATGCTACCCACTTCTATAAAAAAAAATCCTATAGAAATTTACTTTGAGGCACCATTTTATTTTGTTTTATTGAGCCATTTTAAACAATGAATCAGCTGTTTAAAAAAAAAAAAAAGCAAACCTTTCTAAATAAGATTCCTCCTGAAGGTGAAGTTAATAGCAACTGCGTGACAGCAGAGGAATTAAAGCTGGCAGAAGAGTGATGTTTTTCAGAGGGCCTATGTTAATAAAATGCATGTCTAACATGGCATGTGAATAATGTTATTTCACCACAATAAGCCATAAAAAAAAGATGGCTCCCTAAACCCAGCATGTGACCCCAGTGCATAAAGCAGAATTAGTTTTTACTTTCACTTTGCATAACCCTAGAACATCAGTGTCTCAACCCTTCTTCCAATAGATGGCTGTCAGCAAAAACCAAGCCAAGACCATCTGGATCTCCTTAAAGGGAGGAGGAGACTGAGCAGATAGATCTGAGGTGGGCAAGCTAATAGGCTCCTTTGGACACCAGGGTTTTGCATTTGCAACACATGCTTTCATATTGTCTTTAGAAGATAGGGGGGCTGACCCCAACCCACCAGCTCCCCTGAGCTGGTCTTGCCTGGCTGTAGAGTCTCAGTTCCAGCTCAGGACTCAGGGCAGAGTGGGGAGGAGATGGAGAGGTGGCACCCAGAGGGCCCAGGGCTGGGGGTTGGAATTTGAAACACAGGGACTATAAAGTATGGAAAGTGCACTGGAGAGCATGGGATGCACACAGGAATAGTAAGACGGGCTAGTACAAGTAGTTGGAATCTAGAAAGGGAAGAGAGACAGAATACTGTGAAAAGCAGATTTGGGAACAAAAATAAAAAAAAAAATAGAGGCTGATTTTCTCACTTCTGCCTTTAGGTTAAGTGTGAAAATAGGGGCATTCTGTTGGATGTGGGAGACAAAAGTAGGGTGGAGAGGGGGAACCACGAGTAGTGACATTCGGGAGACAGAATGGAGGCACTCTGAGTAGTGACATTCAGAAGACAGATCTACTGAGAAAGGGAAGTTTTATCAAGGGAGAACGGGTATGGAATCTGAAGTGTCCAAAAAGAAATCAGATGACTGAATAGCAGACCAACAAAGGAGGCCTAATTCATTTTTTTTAAAATCTATCCATGGGGGCCTCCGTGGTGGCACAAGCACTCTGAAGCTATCAGCAGCTTCTGCAGCACGAGTTTGATCCCTGGCCCGGGAGCAAGCCATGTGGCGCAGCAGACCTCTCCTGTCAGGACACTGCTCCCCTCAGCAGTGTATTTCAGTAGATCAGCCTGCTTTGCTCCCCACTCCATCTCTGGTGAATCCTCTCACCCCCTGCATCTCTGGCCTTCACCCCAGCTCTTGTATGCATAAATAAATATTTAAAAAATAATAAAGATCTATCGATGATGGCACGTACTGGGTACAGTGGAGAGTGTCAGTAAAACTTGCTGAGTGAGGAGCAACTGTTCCTCAGAGCTGTTGTTTGTGCTCTTTAGACTGGCTGTCCAAGAGCTGCCTGGGGAGCCAGACTCCCTCTAGATGCTACCCTTTTGATGCTCTTATTACCTTCAGTCTCGATTTGTACTCTTGGCAGAGATGAGACTGGACAGAGATGAAGACTGAAAGGATTTAGGACACCATTTTTTGGCAAGCTTCCTTTGACTTCTGTTCTTCCCCTCCCCCCTTCTCATTAAATAGTCCTTGGACAGCCAGGAGCCCTTGGTCGCTGTACTAGGGAGCAGACATACACAGATGAATGAGACACAGTCCCTGCCCTAGTAAATATCAAACAGGTAAAGAAATAATTTCCTGTGAACCAATTACCAGTTACCTGTGGACCAAAGTGCCACAGGTTCCCACAGAAGGGACTGATTCACGATAATGATCATGAGAATAAAAAGCTTCATATACAAGATGATGTTTGAGTTGAATTCAAGGATGAGGAGCAGATCTGACGCAGAGAAGGGGAAAGGCCATGCAGAGCAAGCTGCATGATGACAGCTGTGGAAGTGCCCACCTGGTCAGTAAAGTGACAGACTGGGGCACCGTGGCAGAGGCCAAGGGACAGATTTCAGGAGGAAAGCTTGCAAAAATGAGGTTAATGCCAGTAGATGTTTTTGCGCTTTATCTGTTGGCATTGAAAGATGAGGTAAGGCTTTGGGACAAGTGAATGACATGACAGTAATGGTGTTTTAGAGAATTGTCCTGCCAAGTGTTATGAAGGAGGATTGGGAGCAATGCAGAGGCTGGAACTGGGGAGGGAGAGCAGACTGGGACTCAGCCACATCAACTTGCTGACACAAAATTGGCCGCTGATCAGCTGAAACTTATTTTTCATTCATCTTAATGGCCAATTTCTACAGTCATTGGGGCCAGTTTTGCAGTTCATCTGAAGCAGTTGTCAATTCAGCTAGGAACCCAAAATAGTTATTGATACCAGGTTTTAAGCAGCCAAACAAGTTTCAAAGAAATTGTCTTCAATAGGACCCATCAAATTAGGAAGGACTTCCATTGAAGAGTCGAAAGATTTTATCTCTGGATCTTCAGTGTCTTGTTTAGAGCAGGAAATTTAAGAGGAATTTAAGGAAATGTATGCATGCTGGAAATCCCACTGCAAAGCATTAGTATAAGCCAAGTCAACGCAATGGGAAGGGTCAGATGAAGGTCACACAGCTGTGAGTGGAACAGAACTACAAGGAGTTTTGAGCAGGGTAGTCTCCCCGTTTGATTGTGTTCTGTATACAAAAGTGGCATAAAAGTCTTATCAGTGTGGTGAGTATGGTTTTCCATAAATTAAGTAAGTAGTGCCCTGTTCTCATTTGACTGACAATAGTTTTGGGAGTTGCAAACTTACTCTTTTCACCACCACTGGAAATCTCTGAAGGGTACTGGCTGAACCTGGGCAGGTTATGCTCATTATTGCCCATCATTTCTGAAGGGTGGCAACTTTTCAAGTCCAAGTGAACAGATATCCCTGTCTCTGTCAAGGGATCTGTAATGGAGCATCAACAAACAGCTCCAAATTCAAAACACAGGAATGGTCTCTTGAGATGCTCGGTGTCTGCTCTGTGTGTGGGGGGAAGTGTCTTCACAGCCCGCTCTCCACACTCCATGACTGCGGTATCAGAGGCTAGGCCACGTAGAGTACTGCAGGTTTGGGTAGGAAAAAAAAAAAAAAAAAAAAGACAGCCCGAGGGTTTTGCACCAGGAATTAGACATCCCTGACTGCATATGACATAATTTGCTTAGCCTACAACCCAAGATCTAAACTAGTTACAGGACCCCATCCAGTTACAAGGAAGTAGAGAGGCGTAATCTGGCCAGATATTGGAGAGAACTGAGTATAAATGAGGACTAGTTGCTACCACCCCTTCCAAAAGTAGAAGCAGTTGAACTTTTGAGTCAATGACTGGAAGATAGAGGGTGCAGAAGTAGGAAGATAATTGTGTGGATGGCTTTGGGAAAGCTTTCCCTGATCCTTAGCCAGTGTTCTGAAGGGATAGTCCTTGTCTTCCTTTGAATATTGTTGTATCCAAATGGTTGTTTTGCAACCTTCCCAGGCCGGGTAGTTTCACTGCTGGTTCTGTTGTAGAGCAACCCTGATACAAAACGGGGTGCCTGACTGTGGGTCCTCACCCGTGCGCTTAAAAGGACTTATCAATGCTCTACTGCAGGCACACGTGAAAGGTTAATAAAAGGTTTATTTACAAGGGAAGGGGAAATGAGGAAATGTACAGCTCAGGGAGAAAAGTGGGAGACAAAGTTTTAAATGAGTCCTACCCGATCCGCCGATCAGGAATCCCCAAAATGGTGCTCTGAGAGCTGGCTGCAAGCCAGGAGCCCTGAAGCCAGGAGGCGAGCGATCGCGAGAGACCCCAAGGCCCACGTGTTTGGTTTTTATATCCAACCTGGCTGCCCAACTGCACCTTCAGGTCCCAGCCACCCTCCCTTTGGTGGTGATGGGATTTGTCTTTCCCAATGTCTTGATGGCTTTAGTCTGGAGTAGGGGTGGGGTCCACAAAACCTGGATGGGATTAACTCAGGACATCATTTCCCCCTAACAGTTCTAGTGATTTGAAGGAGACTCTTGAAGCTTTTAGCATCATTTTTACAGGTTTTAATGGTAGGCAGGGGAAAGAAGCCAGCAGGGAGACAGCAACTTGGGCCCCCTGTGACTCTCTATATGCTCTTTTTCCTGGGCTTTCTCAGGTATTCTCTCATGGTTTCTTCCTTTCATAGCCATTTTGCCATAGCATCTCTGAGTAAACGCTCTGATAGGCCTGACCGCTAAACACAGGTGTGAACACTTGCATATGTGCACACCGTTCTCAGGTGTCCAGTCAGGCACGCATGCCCCACACCCATGCACCCTCTACATTAACAAGATCAAGGCCACATGTGATAGCCACACAGGCCAATGGTATAAAATCCTGACCAACTTCATTTACCCTACAGACATCCAGAACCTTTGTGACTATTTTGTCGACATCTAGAGAGTGAAGCCAACACATGAAGGTGAACAGATTAGACAATAAGAAGCAAATCTGGAGCCCTGAATAGCATCCATAATCTGACTGTGGAAGTTCTTATTCATGAAGACAAATTTCCTAATTTCCTCATTGTTTAAGCTATGTGAGTTCAGGAATTGTTGGTTTTAAAAAAATCACTAAGATGCATCCCCACATGCACATGGACATACAAGCAATACCCCAGAAAATATCTTCAGTAGCCCATGCGCCTGAAATGCTTTTCCTTAGCGAGCCTTTCTTTTCTTTAGGGAATGGTCTTTCTGCTATAATGCACATATCCCTAGGACAGCCCCTTAAATCTTTTTGTCTTTCTAAAATTGGCTTAAATTTTTTTCATTATTTTCTTAAGTCCTTGCAAAGTGCTAGACTAGACTGAAGATGTTAGGTTAAGGCCCGATAGATGAAGGTGGCCTTTAAAGACTTGCTTTATTTTTTAATAAGAGAATTATCTAGACCACCATCCTCTTGGTCTTCCTTCATTTTCACCGGGAGGCTCACCAGCGTTCTAGTCAGTTCTACCAGCTCAGCTAAGAAAGGAAAGCCGAGAAGTGCTAAGAAGGTGAAGAGGAAGAAGAATTTGGCCCTGAGACTAATTCATTACTACCTCGAAGGCATTTTCACTTTGTCTACAAGAAAGAGATTGCTCCTGTGATTAAAGTGCATTCCATTCTACCTCTCCCCTTCTCTTGAAAGAGATAAGCTCAGTCTCTAGAAACCAAAGTTCAACAGGAGAAAAATCACTTGAAATTTCAAATCAAAGTAGAATTAATTTGAAGATTTGGGTCAACCTAGAGACCAGAGCATAAATTGACCCCACTGACCCCTAAGATCTTCCTCAGAAATGACTGCTGGTTTGAAGATGGCCCCAAAAGAGAGAGGAGATGGAGTGAGAAGAAGCTTTGAGAAACCTGCTAGTTGCCGATCAGGTCAAATTGTTTACCTGGACTGACTCATGCAAGGAATAATGACATTTTCAATTGCTGTTACATATCCTAACCTGTTTTTGTAGCTGCCCCCAGTCCTACTCACATAATAATCACTTGACAAGTAGCTTTTCAACCCAGAACCCCTAAGAATTTACTATTAGATGACAGACCCACTCCTCAAATCCTGACCTGTACCCCTATTCAGTCTGAAGTAGCCAGGTGTTATTCCCCCCAAGTCCTTTTCCTAAATAGCCCCCCTCCATTTGTTTTCCAAATTCCATCTGCCTTAGAGCTCAGCTAAAGCTTAGTTGCTAAAGCTCCAGACTCTGCTGTGTCTGAAAAAGCCAAGTTTCAGAGAAAAGTTTAGAAACATTTTTTTCTTTTGTGTTCTTGAGCCATTTATAGGGCTAGCAACCAGGCACAGAAAGAGCAGGGCGCCCTGCTCTGCTAGGAGGCTAGCAGACTTCCCAGCCCCCAGCAAATCGGGACCCTTTTCTCTTCGGGGTCTCTCTGGCATCACCATCCTCTGTGTGACGCCGCCTTATAGCCTCAGCCTCCAGGCTCAGGTGTTCCCGCTTACGCATGCCCACACCATACTCCAGGTGTCATCAGGCACAGGTACCTTGCGCCCAAGCTCCCAAGCTCCTCCTGCATTAGCATAATTAAGGCTGCAGGTGGTAGCAACAGAGACCAGACCAGCGGCATAAAAACCTGACCAATCTTCATTTACCCTACACCATTTAACCTCAGTTACCCTGGAGGGTTGTGGGACGCATGTATTGTCATCTTTTTAAAAGTTTCTGGGGTGATACTAATATGCAGTTGTGCTTGGGCAGGCTTCTTCACAGAGGCTGACCGGTCCCCATAATGAACTCCAAGGGCTTCTGTCCCTGAATGTCTTCATTAAAGCACATTCAGTATCCTTGCACACAAAGTATCCTTGACTGATACAAGTGTGGAGGGCACTGACACCTCCTTCCTTCTCCCTGGGACTAGCAACCACACCACTAGAGTCACCCCTCCATCTCCATGGTTTCTGTTTGTCCTGATTCCAGGTGTTTCTGCCGATATTACTTTGAAGAGCATGAAACTGTAACCTAGACATCCCACCCCAGTTTAATTCTTTTTCCCCCCCAGTTTAATCTAATATGCATTTGGGTTAAAAACCCCGATGTACTGGAAAGAAAACTAAGGTGGGTGATATGCCTGGTTTGGGCCAGAGGTGAACTTCTCAGAACATCCAAAATGCGACTCAGTGCTGCCTCTTACAGTCTCCTTCTCTGTCCTTCATATGTATCATAATTTTCTTTTTCTCCTGAACAAATTTTGAACAGATATTTTAAAATATAGTTTAATGTGGACTACATTGATAGACCAGGATATTAAATAAGGCATTCCTTCCAGAGACACCAGTGACTGCGGAAATCTCCATAAGCCCTGCATAAAAATAAGATTTTGTCATATACAGCTTTAAAAAATAAAGGCTAGGGCCTCCCCTGGTGGCGCAGCAGTTGAGCACTGGGCCGCGAAGCTTCCTGCAGCCTCTGCAGTGACAGTTCGATCCCTGGCTGCCGACGAGGGTCCCACATGGCGCAACAGACCTCTCCTGCCGCCCGCTGCTCCCCTCAGCAGTGTACTTCGACTGTCTGCCTGTTCTGCTCCCCGCTCTGGCTCTGGTGAATTCTCTCACCCTCCCGCACTTCTGACTGTACCCAGTGCTTGTATAAATAAATAAATCTTTAAAAAAATAAAGGCTAAAGATATCAATTTTAACCATGCATAATGAATGACAAAGGATTTTATTATAAAACATAAATGGCAAATATTTTTTCTATCTATATTTGCTTATTTCCCTTACTTTTTTCAGCTTTTGCTCCTAGAAAATCAGAATTTTTACTGTAGTGTAGGCCAGAAGCTTATATCCCTCTGTCTTGGATTACAGATACCTTGCAAACTTTGCAACTTACATGTTGGTCTCCTCAGTCAAAATCTGAACTAAGGCTTACAGAACAACTCCTAGGTCTGGAAACAGCAAAGTTCCTGATTTAAAGGAAAGCCTATACAACAACCAACACTTACACCACAAATAACAATGTCCAGCTGACTTGAACAATCCAGTAAAAAACAAAAACACAAAATCTAAAACTCTCCTTTCTAGACAACATTACCACTTTCATGCAGCGGCTCCAGGAAACCAGACATTTCTATGAAATTGGCCTTGTCTGTCAGGCTTGCTTCGATGCTGAGGGCAAAAACAAGTCATCTTCAAATAATTAACTCGGTGCCTCTTTGGTATGTTTTAGGCATTCAGGAAAATACTCTCCTTTGAAACTGTCTTCTTCATCTTGTTTAGTAAAATCATGGTTAGAAACAAGTGTCAGGTGGGATAGAGAGAACATTGGCGGCTCAGCCTGATTTCTGCTGGCTTTTGAGCAAGTCAAAGACTGTAAACAGTAAGAGGCATCACATGGGAGAGAGGCCCAGTGCCCCTTTCTAAAATCTGGCTCCTCACTTCTGCTGATGCACTTTCCTCAAGCCCCAGGGTATTCTGTTGCATAAGCACACAGGCCTAGATTTCTTTAGCGCCAAAAGCTGCAGTGTCATTTTTCTAGTGAAAGATCAGCTTTAATGCTTTTCATTATTAAATTCAATGGCAGTGTTACCACACTCAGGGAAATTTTGAAAAGAGGAAAGCATCCATAATCCCATCTCCCAAATGAGCCATATTCCTATATTTGCCTCCTGCCCCTGGGATCAGTCTCCATGCATTCCCATTTTTACAAAGTCACACAACTGGTGATTTTGTGTCATTCTGTATTTTACTTATTAATTGTTTTCCCCATCTCAGTCCCTTCTCTGTGGCTTCTCTGTTCCTGTCTGGAAGCCTTTGCTTCCAAATGTAGGATATCGGGGTGACTAGATCCATTATTCACTAGAATTTTGAAATATCACTTGTAGGATTGAATGCCCACAGCCTAGACCCTAAGGATGTGAGCTTTTTTAGGAAACAGGTCATTGCAGACATAATCAAGGATTTGGGGATGCCATCCTTCTGAATTATCCACATGGCCCTAAATCCAATGGCAAATGTTTTTAAGCAGAGTGGAGAAGACACAGAGAAAAGAGGGAGGCAGAGGCAGAGGCAGAGGTAGAAGTAGAGATCAGGGCCAAGTTGTCCTGAGATCTTCAGGAACTGGCAGGAGCTGGAAGAGGCAAGGCGCCTCCGTCAGAGTGAGTGTGGCCCCACTGAGGCCTTGATGTGAGGCTCTGACTTCAGCTCTGTCAGAGAGGAAGTTTCTGCTTTTCACAACACCACACTGGTGGTATTTGTTACAACAGCTCCGGAATGCCAATGCAGAGGGTAGGCCCGCTTTTGGGGCTTCAGGCTCAGACCTGCATAGCAGCTTCCTGACTCCCTGCAGGGAGTCTGTCTGTCTGTCACGTCCCTTCTGCCAGGAGCTCATGGTCACTTGGTGTTTCTCCCCACCTTGGGGCTCCCTTGTATGTTGGGAGAGGAGCTACTCCCAATGCCCCCAGACAGCTGGGTATGGTCCCCTTCTGGAGATCATGCTAGTCTTTTTCCAGACCTTGAATTCCAGCTTGAGACCCTGGACACACACTAAAATCACATCCCTGAACTGATATGGAGTCTCAGTCAAAAACTGCACTCCTGTTTCATCCCTGCTCCCCTGCCCACTGCTTCTGCACTTTTGACCTGGGCCTGAACTTGAATGGCACCGGCCTTTTGTATTATGAACCACCTGCATGGGTGATGCTGCAGAACAGGAGGAGATGAAGGTACTCCTGGCCTGGTGTTCATCTGCTGCTCTTTTGTGTCTTTCCCCTGCTGTTGTAAATAATGTCGCTCCAACCTGAGACTAAATAAACTCCATTTCCTCTCCCCTGTTTCATGACTTGCTTCCTCACTTAGATATTTTTGATGTTTTATTTGCTATTTGTGTTTCCTTGTTATTTGTGTTTCCCTAGAGATATGCATATAGACTTTGCTCCTTTTATCTATTAGGACCCAGGATATTTTCCTTCTAACTTTGAATAAGCTACATTAAACTTAACCAATTCCACAGCACAGGAACTCCAGAGAGGAGTCAAGGACAGCCCCACAAAGGAGGGGGAGGACCACCCGACCTCACAGCCAGGCTTTCCTCTGTTTCTGTTTCTGCTGCATCTCACAGTGTTTGGGCAAACACTGCCCTTCTACTGCTCCCTGCAGAAATGTATTATCAATCAACTCGCGAGGATGCTGGTAACTTACCGGAGATTTCAGAGTCATAGGTATGGGTCTCTCCTCTCCGCCACCTTGCCTGCTTTGCCATCACTCACGTGACCACCCTGCACACCCCGTGCATCAGGTAGGAGACCTTGTTAAATGCCAGCCCTGCATGTCTCTCTGGGAAAAACTCCATCAAGCTAGGCCACCTTCCTCCATAATCTGGGATTTGGGGAGAGTAACATTTTCCCCATCTTTTCCATGTTTATTAGAGAGATGAACTCTTTTAAATCAGTTCCTCTTGACTCCTAATTCTGAACAATACCACATTCATTATGAGAAGGAAGAAACAAGTACAAACCATGGTCACAGCTGTCAGCAAAGCAGGGGCCTGGGTGAAGGGTGGGGGGCAGGGTTGGAGGTGGATGGGGCTAGACCTCACAGAGAGGGCAGGTGCCAAAGACTCTTATTTTAATCTCAAAATAATCTCCTGGAAATATGCTGTCAACACAAACACATCATAGTTATTCACATTGAAATATGAGTTCACTCCTATTTCAGTGAAAATAAGCATTCACCGGGTTTTTGAGTTGTAAGTTTCAACAGCACATTGCTTCTAATTCTCTCATGGCATTATTGTTATTCCAATTCATTTATGTTTTGGATTTTAGATATTTTATTTCCTCCTTGGACTCTAAGTCCCTTAATATCTGTACTGAGTTGCGGTGCCCAAAAATTCATGTCTACCCAGAACCTGCAAGAGTGACCTTATTTGGAAAGAGGATTCTTGCAAATGTAATCAAGGTTGCACTGGATAAGGGTAGGTACTAAATGCAATGATGGGTGCCTGTGTAAGGAAGGGAAGATTTGGAGGCACAGAAACACACAGAGAAGAAGGCCCATGTGGTGAGATACAGGGAAGAGGGTCATGTGACAACAGAGGCACAGATTCAAATGATGCAGCTACAAGTAGAGAACACCAAGATCACAGAGAAGAGGCAAGGACACCTTCCCTCACAGCCTGCAGAGAGCGTGTGCCCCACTAACATCTTGATTTTGGACTTCTGGCCTCCACAACTGTTAAAATTCAGTTGTTTTAAGCTATCCTGTTTACGCTAGTTGATACCTAAGCAATCTTCAGAAATTAGTACAATATCTAGCTGGTATCTCCCACGTGCAGAGCACAGTACAACAATTTATCCAATAATGTCATTTTGTTCAACATCATTTCATTATAATGTTGAGGAGAGAGAAAATATCCCAGCCAACATTTTACAACACAAGTTATTCAAGGACCTTCTTTTGTTACAGTTATTGCACTTACCACAGATTCTTAAGACCTACCCATGATAATAAGTGAGGACTGACTGTACTTTGTTCACTTCAATCTGTGCAAAACAATGTGAGAAAATGAGGACAAATTTTGGACTAAATAGACCTGGAGGTTAATGATATAGCAAATGGGAGGGGAGGACAATAATGGTGGCTTCTATTTGTTGCAGCCCTTCTACTTGCCAATCCTCACAACTCTTCAAAACAGACAGCAGGAGGCCTGCTTCACCTGGTGCCACCTACCCAAGGTTGCCAGGCAGCAGAGTTCAGATTCCAACACTGGTCTGGCTGATGCCCAAATTTGCAGTCTCCCATCCATAGATGTTAACAATCTCATGAGGAGCTTTTGTTGCATTAACCTGAGGTTGTTAAGATCAGGCTTTTGAGGAAATTGCTTTTGCAGAATCCATAGGAGAAGGAAGAAAATGGTTCGTGCCCAACAGTGTGACATCCATGACTTTAGGACCCCCCAAGGGAGATTGAAAGAGCTATCATTATTTGTAGGAGAAATTAGTGTCTGTGAAACCAGCTCTGATCCCCAAGTTCTTAGCTTTGGATGCTACTGGTAGAATAAGAACTTTTAACTCATTCTTTTGCCAATAGAAAGGAACACTTGGAATTTTCAAAACAGAAGATTCTACAAGATTTCTCTACAGATATTGTAAGTCAGTAGCAATATGAATAAATTGTTATAACTAAACTACATGTGTTAATATCAAAGAGTTAGCACTACCAATAAGCAGAATGCTTGCCAAGATGTAACAACAAGGCCTGTAAAGAAAATCAGTGAAACAGAGGAGAAGGGGGAGAGCGAGGAAAATGATTAAGAATAGAATTTCTAGGGCCTCCCTGGTGGCGCAGCAGTTGAGTGCTGGGTTGTGAAGCTGCCTGCAGCCTCCACAGAGCTGGTTCGCTGCCAGGTAAGGGTCCCACATGGCACACAGACCCCTCCTGCCGCCCGCTGCTCCCCTCAGCAGTGTACTTCATCTGTCTGCCTGTTCTGCTCCCTGCTCTGGCTCTGGTGAATTCTCTCACCTTCCCGCGCTTCTGACTGTACCCAGTGCTTGTATAAATAAATAATAAATAAATCTTTAAAAAAAAAAAGAATAGAACTTCTAAATTATAAGACTAGAAGAGTAGACCTATCATAAAAGTGTTATTAATCAAAAGGATACATTTCTGTTTTATAGGTAAAATCTAATACTGTGTACAAATTTTTTATTGTAAAAAGTGACACAAGCCTAAATCATAATAATGTGAATCAATAACTAATTAGCATTTAAAAATGCAGCTATAGGGAAACATATTTCAATTTCATAGAAGGAAGCTAAGGAATTGATTAACAAAGCTAAAAGTGAGAAGAGCACACGCTTGACATGGTCAGAATGACTCCTTAGGCTCAAGGGGGATTTCAAAGTTCAAGTTCAAAGGCGGATCCTCAAATAGTACAATATAACCCGGTGCCACCACCCCAAACTAAATCAATAATTAGACAGGAAAAGAAAGAATGCGACTTGAGGTGTTGGGTTACCATCTAGGTCACTGGGGAAATAGGTCATCATCTCAGTTTTTTTCTAGAATGTCCTGTTGGAGATGAAAAAAGCTGGAGAAAAGGGGAGAAAGCAATTTTACTAGGAATCGCTCAATTGTAGAGTTTTAGAAAGAGGCAAGGGTGCATGAATCCAGTATAGTTGTGAAAGCTGACTTGAGAAGACAAATGACTTAAATGCTGGATGCTTTCCTTCCTTCAGATTTGGCATGTGTTGGCAGAAGTTTGAAATGAGATACTTAAAATGAAAAAAACAACTCACTTTGCTATAGCATCCGGTATGTGCTGGTCTCCTGACGCAATTTTGTTATTCCTCAACACTTTCACTTAGCTGTTTGCTGAGGGCTGACAGGATTCATTCCATGTCAATAAGATACAGCAGCCTCCTTACTCCTGTGCATCACCAGAGGAATTAAATGATCCTCTCAGGTATGAGCCAAGGATGGGGGAGAAGAGGAAAAGGAAAAGGAAGGGATTAAAATACTTACAAAGAAGTGGAAAAGGGAATGAATGAATGAAAAGAAAAAGCAGGAATTAAAAAGTAACCTATGAGAAAAAAGAGATGTTGGTGATACAAGGCAGCAAGGGGCAGTAAAACTGGCCAAGGACACTGCTCAAATAGTTTGCCAGTCACCCTCTGAGTCCTTCACCACACGGCCATTTAACTCACCCAGAGCAGTGTCCGGTGCTTTAAATTCCTAAACACAAACATTCCCAAAATGGCATCTTCCCACTGCTGATGACACGGAGCATGCGACAGCAGACTACAGGCTACGTTCCAACTCACGAAGACAGCAGAAGACACAACAGGAGATGCTCACTGGAGCTGCCAAGATGCCCCAGCACAGTACCAGAAAAGCAATACTCAAAACAGCAGCTGCAGCAGCAGAATGACCCAACAAACAGCCGCACTCACACAGCTCAGCGAGATATCTGTATCCCGGGCTTCACCTTCCCTGCCAGGCTGTATCAGCTGCAAAACCCAGAACAGTTTGAGAAGCTCAACTACTTTCAAAGACTCCAAACTTTTCCTCTCTGAGGTTGGCTGCTGGAGGCCTCTCCAAATCCTTTGGAGGCTCACAACAGCCTTCTGGAAGATCAGTGTGGTGGGGGCAGGAATGGCTGACTCTGGAATCCCTGAAGAGCCAAAAATGCTGAAATACTGAAAGCTGAGTCCTACATGCTAGGGATGCTTCTGCAATCCCTTGCAATTTCTTATCAGAGTCTCCACACCCAAGGATACTTTGTTCACATTTCCCTGGGGTATCCATCCTCACCAGCACCCCCCTCCAGGGGGTGCCACCTATAACAGTCTTTGGCTTCAGCCACAAGTTACATTGGATCCTGTCATGTTAACCTCCTGGTCTGGCTGGGGACACCATTTACTGTCTCACTAGGTCTTGCGTTTTTCCCATCCCAAGACCTGGCAATTTAGCTCATTTTTGAGAGTTTGCACACTAGTTGCCTCTAAGTTAAAAATAATAATGGATATTCTATGTCCACTTTAGAAACCTTTCAATCCACTTCCCATCCAGACTGATTTCATTCCCAGGCTTCGTGTGATCCCCAGATCAGGTTCCTGAGCCTTTCCGCTCCCACAAGGCTCTTCATGGTCATATACAGCATGACCTACAAGCTTACCACACTCTCACTAGCTGGTTCCTCACTAGGCTGGAAACTCCTCAAGGACAGGAAGCGTGCCATAGTCACCAGAGTACCCAGTACAGTGCCTAGCACATCATTGGTACTCAGTGAATAATGTGGGACAAGCAAACACACAAATCTATGTTATTTACTTTTAGAAATGAGAGCATCATATTTTAGGAGCCAGGGCAACAATAATTTGTTGTTACTCACTACTACAAGATTTTGTGTCAATGTAGGAATTCTCCAGCTACTTACCAAAATAAATTTTCTCCCAAAACCAAGGCTCAGCATTTGGGATATGCACTGAAGTCATCTTTTGTACCAACCTACCTTAAATTTACTGGTAGTTTTAAAACAAAAGGTGTATTTTGGTTAATGATTGAGTTCCCCCATCATCTCTCTGCTATTTAAAATTTATGATTTCTTCTTTGTAACATCTGCTATTTCTCTCCTGTCCTGTCACAATCATGAAGAAACATGTACCTACAAGTGGCAAGTTCTTAAATTATGGCTTCCTGCACCTGACCGGGCTGCTCGTTTTCTCCCTCAAGTGAATAACCAACCTGGGTGAGGAAGCACTCCCATACAAGTTTCCATGAGGTCAAGTGTTCAGTCCACTGCTAATCCTTCTTCACTGTGGGAAGGTAGAAAATGCCCAGGGGTTCCTCTCCGTCAAATGGTTATTCTGTAGGACATTGCGAATTTGTGCAAAACATTGTAGTTTCCCCTGATATAAGCATAACAAACTTCTTTTTTGAGCGAGGAAGCCTCTATTTTCCTATCTCTCTACATTCTTGCATACAAACCTGATGCAAATGATTTTTTAAATTCCAAGGTTCATTAATTTAATTGAATCTATACTTAATTTTTAATTAAATCTGCATTTTTCAGTAACCTTTGGAAAGATGGAGCCACATTACCATATTGGGGAGAACAGGATCACAGAGCAAGACAGAGCAGACATAAAAGAGAGGCACAAAATCACAAGGCAGGTTTTCTTATAAATTTATTTCCGTACCAAAAAAATAACATTCAAAGGCAATGTTTTTATTGTACAGTATAAAATAACTTCCACTAAATTAAAAATGGGGTTTCATTTTTTGCTGATAAGCTGCTGATCATTTCTCCATTTAAAAAATTTATAATTTGCAGCTCTTGTAGAAAAAAACACCTGTTCAATAATTATAGAAATACTCTTGACAGATTTCAGTAGACCATTATGTATCTTTTTTGTCAATGTCAGCTTTCTAAAGTCAATTAGATTCTAAATTTGAAAGGCACCTGATGGTCAACATCCTACTTACTATTCAAGGCATCTATTTTAATTTTTTTGCAAAGAACTTGACAAGTCTGAAAAATCTATTAAGTTAAAAGGAATGAAGAAATATAATACAGTTGGTATTAGCAAACAACATTTTTTTTCCTTAGCTGCAAGTTTTCCCCAGGGGATTTACAAAGTGCACCAGTTAAATATGTCTGTACATTTAAAACATTAAATATGTCTACAGCAAGACATTTTTAAATATTTTGAAACAAATACTATAGCACAAATATAATTTACAATACTTTGCACAGAAAACATTACACCTGAAATATAACTTTAGATATTATATAAAAATACATATATTTTCTCTCATTAGAAAAGTATCTATTTGCAGGTTCCAGCATGATGTAACAATTCAAAAGAACTTAACCATCACACGATCATCCATTTGCAATTAGATGATGCCTTCTCCATTTCAGCGACACATAACCACGGGCCAGATCTAGAGAACTAAACCCTTCCCACAGCCCAAATGTAGTTTTCTGTGAAGGCAATCATAATTGCTCCAACCTGGTTTAATTCTAGGAATTCATTACAAAATTTAAAAACCATTGTGTAAGAAAGCCTTTAGACTTGTCACACAGCTTGAGTTCAACACCTCCTTTGGCTATGGATACACTTGCTCTCTACAGAGTCAAAAGCATGGATAGAGTCTCCATGAATTGTACCATGTGGGTCATAGCTCTTAGTAGTCTCACACACCTATATACATACATCCTTCTGGGTTGTTGTTTTTTTTTTAAGTTTCCCGTACATGTTAGGAAATATGTGATAACACTCCAGAAAATGGAACTCAATCTATATCTCGAACTTTAAAAGCCCCAAAATAGGTTGCATCTTGATCTGGATCCAGTAGTGAAGGGTTGGATACCTCGATGCTTATTTCCTCACCAGACCGTAGCTTAAAAAATCCTCCAACATTTATGGAGTAAAAATGGAACTCAGAATTCCCTGACCAGTATTTGGTGCTTCCTCCTTTCATCAAGGTATGAGAACTGGGGATTTTGATGCTGGTCTTCGTGACATACACCATGAGTTGAAGATACTCTGTAGCTAAGTCTCCTGAAGTTTCATGATGTCGAAAGCAAATGTTGGCATACAGGTAATAAAAGCCATCTTGGTTGACAATTAGTTTTCCATTGCTGAAAGTCATGTTGGAGATCTTGGCCCAACCTCGATCATGGTACCAAGAAGACAGACTCACTTTATGGGTACCTAAAGAGAGGAGAGGCACATGGTTTTAAAATCAACCCTTTTATGAGATGGACACCCCATAATTCTATGAGGTTGAAGAAAAATATAGCACAAGAGTCTGTCCCAACAGGAGAAATACATTAACATGTACTTAGTGCCCCTTTGAGATATCTGAGAGAATACAGGAATGAAATCTCATTTTTCCTGCCCAGAAGGAACCTGGAGTACACTATTCCACTAGGGAAAGGTGCAGGTAATTGCTGTGGGAATCCAAAAGAAGGAGATTGTTTCACCCCAGTAGAATCAGCAATGCCTTTGTTGAGTTGCCACTAAGTCTGAGAACTTAAAGGAGGAATAGCACTCACCAACAGAAGCACAGAGGTCATTCAGGTTTGAAGGAAGAGAAACAGCCAAAGACAACTGTGGAGCAAAAGCAAGAAACAAGAAGACAACCTCCAGACTCCACATGGCTCTATCTTTTCTAACTCATGGACAGGGGTAGAAAAAGACGGATTAAAACAACTTTGACCAAAGGGTCAAGCTCAAACTCTATTTTCATCATTATTTTTCCCTGCTCTAAATACCTCAAATGCTTTTGAGATGTATACAACTGAAAAGCTGCCCCCAGGGAAGATCACGAAGAAAACTTTCTTGGCTTTGCAAGCCTCAATTTCACAACTTCACACAATCCTTTGTGACCAAAGCATCATAAATTCTCCACTGATTGACCAAAATTCTCCTTTAACCTCTTCTCAGAGCTAAAATATGACAACTTATCCTCATGCTATTATTTGTGGAGTAATAAAAGTTTCTTTAAAATCTTCTATATCAATAATGTGTCCAATGCTTTCAATATTTCAGGTCTTTAGTCTGTTCTCTCATACCTTTAAAAGTTGGAAACCTCTCACTGATAAACCCAACTAATGAGCATTCACATTTATGTGGCCACCTATTGTCCAACTAGTAAAAGGTGTAAACTATTGGAGGGAAAATTATTATATTGTAGAAAGTCCACAAATACATTTTTTTCCTTCAGGAGATTTTACAAATACTTAAATGCTAAGTTAAAGCTATCATCTATTAGGATTTCAGCAAGGCAAAAGAGAGGAGTTTCAGACTGGCATTGGAATTCATTCCTATAGGTGGGGAGAAGCTATTGGCTACCTGTCTCCAAAATAATCAGCCCACAAGACTTAGAATTGAAGTAGGTTCCAAAGATCCAGCCTAGGAAGTCCTTGGAAGATCACTGTAGAATTAGAAACCAACACTGGCTACCTTCCCCAACTGCCTGAATCCTAGGGAAGCTTGGACACTTCATCTCTCTCTGGAGAGGGACAAAAAGAAAAATGCTCTTCTGTCTCTGGAGGGCCACAGGTCAGCTGTGATAAAGTCCAAGAACCTAATATCAGGTTGTTCAAAGAGCCATCTAGGTGGCGGAGTAAGTGGAAAAAAAAATTTAGAAGGGGCCAGGCTATAGTGAAGCAACCTACCATTAGGCCAACCTGTGAAGGCCAAGAATGTAATGGTTCCAATTCCTCTGTCCAGGGACAGTGTATTTTCTGAACACCCCATTTGATCCACAGAGGGGCACTAGAGCAAGCCACCACTTGCACTGCCGCCTCCAGGACCCACCACAGAACATGTCGTTGGAAGTCCTACCTCAGGCCACCCCAGATTAAATAAAGCATCCCAAATGCAAATATCATCTTGTGATATTGAGACCAGATGGGAGTACCTGCTATTCATCACACCCTCATGAATACTAGCAAAGTAATTCTTCCAGACTGGTAAACAAGTTACCTCACTGATTAACAAAGCTACCACAATTCAAGATGTTTCTTTTTTCTCTCCTTCTTACCCAATTCCTTCATTCAATCCTTTAGTCAGCCAATTATTTGTCATATAGCTTACCTTTTATGAGATTGCTAACATAAGGTACAGAATGACTAAGGTGAAGTCTACCTTCTCAATGGGACGGATCAGCTAGTGCTAGACCAAGGGCTCCGTGATAAAGCATGGAAAGGCAAGGAAGGAATAGGCAAGAGAGAAGATAGGAAACTTAACCCACTGTTAGGTGAAGTCAAGTGAAAGGAGTGTCCTTATTTCCTACTAAGCATATCTCCACTTCCGTCTATTCATTCATCTACTCTCTGATTCATTCAGCTGATCATTTGACAAATATCTGTGTGGTGCTTTCCATGTATATTCACTCTGCCCTCAACTAGGAATCATATCACAGCAGTGTACCCACACCGGTCTTAGCATCATAAAAACAGGTTTATAAAATAAAAAGAAAAATAACATTTTATTTCTGCTTGTCATGTAGCACGGGATTGAAATTCAGATAAAGCGGCAGCCAAGTAAACACAGCAGAAATTCACGGAGATTGGGGGAGCTCAGCTTAGTGAGGGCACGCAGGAGTCAATAGATGAGGACTTGGACCCAACGTGGGTGAGTTAGGAGAAGGTGAGTTAGGAGGGAAACAGTTCAAGCAGTGTGTGAACTTGCAGAGCTTGCAGAGGAGAAAGGCGGGGAAGTCAGCAGTGTCAACCAGAGGACAGAGGATTTCGAGTAGACAATAGCAGAAGAAGAGATGAGAAAAATACTCAGCAATCAGGTTGAAGGAGCTCACGTGACAAACCTGGGCTTCCAGGGCTAATGAGGCATGGGCAGCCCCTTACCCTTACCTCTCAGACCCTGTGCTCACTGCAACTGGATATGGGGGGAGAGGCCTTTCCAAATAGTTAGCTTAAAGAAAAACCACATATTCTGACCTCACCAAATATTCCTCAATGCATTTTATTCAAGAAGTTTTGGAAATGCAGAAGTTAACAGTCAGCATAAGGCATATTCTGACTTCTTAGGTGTAAATAAGTATAAAACAGAGGCCCCAAATGTACATGCAAAATGACAGCCCTCTTCCTCTGCAGTAACCAGTATTGGCCAAGACTGGGACATATGTGGACAAAATGAGTTGTTGGCCCAGCCAGAGGAGCAAATTCTATTTTCTTAAACAGAAGCACATGCAAACTCATTTCACACAGAATCTAACTCAATAACCAAAGGAGAATAACCAGGAGTTGTGCCTTGTTTTTTGGCAATGATTTGATGCTAGGTGCCTGAGGAGAGAGTTTTATAACTAAAACATGCTTGTTATTGCCAAATAGACTTTGGCACGCAGTCTAATGCAATATTTATCATATGGCATTTAAAATGAACTGAAAAGATAAATATGGAGTTCATTCATAGCACACACAACTGATACATCATATTAATTTGATTGCCTTTGCTAACATGCAAAATAGATTTCCACTCAGAAAATTAGGGTGGCCCAACCATACGGTACACATACACACGGGGAGGAAATTTGTTTATGAAGCAGGCATCTGGAAGAGGATGGAAAAATCTAAAATCCAAAGGTTGGCTTCTCACTTCCTATGCTTTCAGTCAGGAAAAATATCTTGTTGGCCCACAGAATGATAGTGGCTTCAAAATCACATAGTATGACTTGGAACTTTTCAACGGTAAGAAAAACTTGCCTTAAATCATTTTTAGCACACAGTGGAATATGAATAATTATTTAATTAAACTCAAATAGGAATAACAAATTGCATTCACTGAGGGTCTACTTTCCACCTGCCCTACATAAGCACGCTCAGACATGGCCTCAGTAGTCTTGCGAGCCATCCCACAGGTGCTCTCACCATTCCCAGGAGGTGGCTGATGCATGAGTGATTTCAATAAAAACAGTGACTTGCACAAAGTCATCAGGGCAGTAAGCAGACAATCCTACACAGTCAGATTTTAAAACCCTGCTATTAAAATTACACCAATGTCCTTCTCATAGGAAAAGAGGAACAGATCTCTGAATTAATTGCCAACCAAGCCAATTGGCCATAGGTACTTACATAACTTACTAAAATATGAAAAGCACAGATATGGGAATCAATGAGAGCAGAATTCAGCTTCTAATTCTGCCACCATTGCAACCTGGGACAGATAACTTAGAGTATGTGACCCTCAGCTCCCCTGTCTGTCAAACGTGAAGATAACCGTAACCTTGCAAGGATGCAGAGATTATAGACAGAGATAATGAATCCAGGATTAGAGATAATGAATCCAGAGCAAAATGCCTGAAATAATGGTGTATGTTCATACTTATAACAACAAGGTTCCCTTGAGTAACCAGTGGGTTTATATGATGGAGCATATAAACATGGTGCTTTAAGATAGATGTGGGCTGCAAGCTTTAAGTCTCCTCATTTCCTGTAGGTCTCCAGCCTACTGAGCTCATTCTCACCTGGAGGACATGCTAAGCTCCCAGAGAAGGGAGGATAGGTCTCCATTTCTAGAGGGCTACTGCCGCCTATGTATACCTCTACTGAGAAACTACCTGGAGTGCTGCAGCAGTGGCTGAGTATCTGACTACCTGGATGGATTCACGCACCTCAGAGGCCAGCTGTGGGGATACGCAACTTTAGTTTGGTTAAAGACAGATGAGCATAACAAGGGATTGTCCTTCCCAGTTCTGTACCCCCAACTGGCAGTCATTTAAAATAAATATCCACTGGAAATCTGATGATGAATATACTTATGATGTCCCTCTAGCAATATTGAGCACCACTATTTCCACACTGTGGATCATCAACTGAAGAGGAAATGACCTTTGTTTTGGTCTAGAAGCAAGGGCTGTCAGAAATCTAGTAAGGAGGCTAATAATAGGTTTGAGGATTCAGCTGGGCTCATAAAGACTCCTGAAATTTTTTTCAGGCTGGATGTAAATGGAACTTACCTGATGGGATGTCAGTAGCATTAATAGTGAGATGAGCAAAGGGTTGCATATCAGGCTTGCCCCTCCCGGCTAGATCTAACCCTGATCCATCCATCATCGCTGGAGATGAGAAAAAAGCACATTAGTCCAAAGAGTAGGGACACCACGGGACTGCTATTGTTCACGTTGATCCATGCTTACCTTTTTCTGCTCTGACATATTGTGATCTAACAATATGTTGCAATTCCTGAAATAAAAAGAAAAAAAAGGATCTTAAGTATACACTCACTCTTTTAGTTAACTAGAAAGAATTCAGGACTGTTGAACATGTCATAAATTAATCTTCTTTCCTTCCAATAATGCTAGAAGTGCAGAAGCAGTGAAATTCCTTGACATTCTAGGTAGCTATCAAGGGAAGTTTTCACCCCCAAAAGAATTTTGTTAATGTGCTTAAAAATTATACTACCTATGTACCACCTGACAAAATACTCTGGGCCATAAGAGGAAATAAAAGATAATGTAAATTATGGAACATGAAATAACTATAATTGGACATAACTAAAAATTTGTAGCAGGTACACAAATGGAGATGAACTTAACTAGGAAACTAACAATTACAAGAGAATATATAACCCTCTTAAATCTTGGAGGAGACTCTTTTTTAAATCTGTTTCATTAGCAAATTCCTGTTGTAACACTAGAGCTCAGCCCATAGGAAACAGAATGATGCCTAGTTCCCAGTGGTTCATATTTTATTTTAAAAAGTCATAGTGTATTTAAAGTACTACATGGAAGTCTAAGAGCTTTTAGAGTACTCACAATCAACTTGAATCATTGC
Source organism: Talpa europaea (assembly GCF_964194135.1). Taxonomy (NCBI): domain Eukaryota; kingdom Metazoa; phylum Chordata; class Mammalia; order Eulipotyphla; family Talpidae; genus Talpa; species Talpa europaea. Next base: position 98,816,871 of record NC_140072.1, read on the forward strand.
CACAAATAGAAGTTTAGAAGCACAAGCCAGAAAACGAAAAGGCACCAGGACATAAAGAGCATAAGTAGCCGCATATCTCAATTTGAGCCTGAGAATGAAGGATCAGAGAAGCGACCTCAGGCCCACGGGATCAAGACCTTAGCTGTCATTAACTGGTAAATCAAGGTGCACAAAATCTTAGGCTTTGACCTCAGTTCAAATCCCTGTTCAACTGCCTACATAAACTGAGGATATTAATAGCCACTTTATCTAAGGTAGTTGTGACAATTAAATGAGATAGTGCCTATAGGTGCTTGGCAGGGTAAAAATTCTATTTCTGTTATTGGGATGCCCATCCATGCTGACCGTTCCCTCCCCTACCACTCCCACCCCAACCTGTGATATCTGAAAGATAGGTCACAGGGCTTAAGTTTGTTGAGTGTCTGGGGGAGAACTTTGTGATAGACAAATAGATGATAGATGAGGTATAGATGATAGATGAGATAGATGATAGATAGGCAGACAGGCAGACAGACAGACTGATAGACTGGGAGATCTAAAGCTCATTTTCCTTCTGCTCTGACCTCCCCCATCAACAGGGGGCAGGGAGGAGGGAAGAAGGAAGCAAATCTAAGTACACCTACATGTACCTACAAATGTCCATTTCATGCTTTTCTATACAAGCACACTTGTTAATGAGAAAAAAACATCTTGCACTAGCTCAGCGCTTCTCAAACTTGAGCTTGCCTCACAATGTGCCGGAGGGTGTTTGGAGACACAGCCTTTGGGCCCATCTCCAGCCCTCCTGATTCAGTATATGTAGGAAAGAGCCTGAGAACTGGCATTTTTTAAAAAAAAATTTAAGCAATCTTATGGTAATTTTATTTTATTTTATTTTTTAAAGAATTATTTATTTATACAAGAACAAAGGTACAGGCCAGATGTACGGGAGGGTGAGAGGATTCACCAGAGACAGAGCGGGGAACAGAACAGGCAGACTGATGAAATACACTGCTGAGGGGAGCAGCGGGCGAGACAGGAGAGGTCTGCCATGCCATGTGGGTTTCTCCTCGGCCGGCCGGGATTGAACACACGCTGCAGAGGCTGCGGATGGCTTCACAGTGCTGCGCTCAACCACCTGCGCCACCATGATCAAGAACTGACATTTCTAACAGGTGAGCTGGTAATGCTGGCCTTGGGCCTCAGTTTGAGAGGCTTCTGACATCCTTAAAATTTCAGAGATGGGCAAATCTGAGATTTTTCTCACAGATGCAGGCCCAAGAAAACAGCAGATTCAGTCACTGATCAACTGGGCAGGAAAGTTTGTTCTCTCCCACCTGGGATTGAACTTCTGCCCATTTAATCAGTGGCTTCTAGGGCTGAGCTGTCACAAAATCTTTTCATTACAAGTAAATGCAATAACCAACAGCATTCAGAGGTACTTTCAATGAGTAGTATTAAAAAAAAAAAAAAAAAAAAAAAAGGCATCATGGCCCAGAATGAATTAAAACTCTAGCTAGAGAACCATGAGGTAATCTTGCTTTCATGTAACATTTGTGCATGCGTAGCCAAGAATTGCAATTCCTCTCAGAAACCCTATAGGGTACATATGAGCCCACTATGTACTTCCCAAACATGGATCTTCCATGAAAGAGGGAGTACATGGTAAGTCTACAAGCTCAGGCTACAAAATATATATATATATATATACATGTATATATTTTTTAAAGATTTATTTATACATACAAGAACTGGGGTAAAGGCCAGAGGTGGGGAGGGGGGGTGAAAGGACTCACCAGAGACAGAATGGGGAACAGAACAGGCAGACTGACTGAAATACACTGCTGAGGGGAGCAGTAGGCGAGACAGGAGAGGTCTGCCACACCATGTGGGTAGCTCCCTGGCAGGTTGGGGATTGAACAGTGGATGCAGATAGCTTCACAGGTTGCATCTTAACCCCTTGTGCCACCAGGGAGGTCCCCAAAATACATATTTTAATACCTGTTCTTGTATCCCCTATCTCACCCCTAATTCCTTGATCTCTAAGACCATTGTTATTTATGTATATAGAAATAACCATAAATCTAAGATACTTCTGAGTTTATACTTTGCCCTGGCCTCAACTCCAGCCATTCCCACCCAATTAGTCTAATAGTAACTTAGCAGTTTTTAAAAGAAACTTCCCTAACTATTTCTAATGTATAGCAGGTGTTGAGAAACATTACTAATTGTTTCCATGAATGGTTGTTTGATGATGTCTCTACTTAGTCTTAGATTTATTATATATTCACCAGTTCCATAGAGTCCACATATTGAAAATTAAATAATTGTGCATATTTGTAGCCAAAAAAGTATTTCCCCTTGTAGAATCATATTTGATTCTTGTTAGAATCAAAAGTTGAGTAACTCAACCTCATTTTCAGACTGGGAAGTGGTGTAGATAGAGACTAAAAGACTCACTTCATGAAGCTGGGTTTGAATCTATGCCTTTCGACTCCCAGAGCTATCAGTTCATACCTCTTTACAAGTTATAGTCATCAAACATAGATCTGATAGCTGGGCGAAGCACCGGAGGCCTGTGATAGGGTTCAGAACACGCTACCTCAAAATATGGTGAAAAAAGGGCTCTAACCCCCTCCTTCTGCCATGAAGCAGGTCATAAGATCCTCAGGTGAAAGAGGCCCTCTCCACACCCAGAGGGAAGGAGCATCCTGATCTCCAAGATGGAGGGGTGACAAGAGGAATGCAAAGGAGCAGGCCTTGCTATGTCACCCCCATGTACTGCCCCCATCTAGTGCAGACCTTTTTTGTCCTATCACATTTTCCCACTTTTCCCCTCTTTCTAGTATTAAAAAAAAGGGTCAGGTTAACTGTTTGCAGATGGAGAACTTATGAGGATAGAGGGGGAAAGGATTTCCCTTCCTTCACATGCCAAGAAACCCTCAGAGGGTGGTTTCCTCCCTGAAGCAGTAACTCTGACAGGAGTTTCACTTAGATTGGGGGTCAGACAAAAAAACTCCAAACACTCCGTACACAGGGAAATTTGCTCTCAGGAGCTCAGGGGCTTCAGAAAACAGTTGGCTTCAAACTGGTGAGGCCATGTTCAGGGCTGGGCTGATGACTACCCCTTCCCCCCTCCCTGACCCCTTGCTAGGCCTGGGCATAAAGGGGTTTCATGTCTCCAAATGAGACTCCATCAAGTCCAGGCCATAGAGCAGGAATCACTCCATCTTGTCATTTTTCTCAAGATCAGACACTATGTACTTCCCAAACATGGATCTTCCTTGAAGGTCCCTAAGTATTTTTCATGTTGAAGATTATAAGAAACCATTCTGAAGAAGTACCCAAACATCACCCCAACTGAAAATTCCATTATTTTCTAAGCTTTGCATTTACAGTGATCTTCATCCAAATTGGTCCTCTACTTCTGTCACATTAATTAGAGTGTTTCAAAATTTGCAGAGCTCTTTGTTCCAAATCTTATCATTTAGACGTGCTTTCTGGTTTCTTTAAGTTCAGAGAGGTCTAATCATCTAATTTTGGGGAAACACTACAAATAACATACTCATGTCTTCTCTCTGAGCATATTAATCAGATGAAAGAGATCTTTTTAAAAATGTTACATGTGTTTTATCTCATTTTAATTCCAACTGTGAGTTAATAATACAGTCAACTCTCTGTGATAAATATCGAATGCAATCATATGTTGACCACAGTGTTGCATAAAAAATGTAGATAGCTTTGACATACTACCCAGAAAACATCTCAGCAGAAGCCAGGCACAATGCAAGGTAAAGAAACTGAGTATATAGCCCTCTATACAATTGTCTCTTGGCTGAGAGCTGTTAAAGAGAAACCTATGTCCTTTTCCTCGGAGGATCAGAAATCTGCCTTCTACAAATACAGCATTTTTGGCATCTGTTACATGTGAAGGACGAAAAGAATTGCCCCTGGTTTCCAAAAACTACCCATGACAACTAGGATCCATTATAAGTTACCAAGAAAACTAACATGAATGAATGAACTTATAGTTACACTGTAATAAGTAGGCCTTTCAGCAAATTTTTATATTATTATATAAGTATGATTTGGGCCTAAATTATGCAGCTTCGTTTGACCCCTCAAACACAGAACAAAAAGAAAAATCTAACTACAGGCAGACAAAAAAAAAAATCTCAGCCAATTAAAAGATATCCTCTGACATACTGCCACCTAGTGGCTGCTGTCCAACATTGACCGATCTGGGACACCACAGGCCAGATTTGATGTGGAGTCAGAATCTGGGCCCACTCCAGAGTCTAAAATCAAGAGATGAGGAAATTTCACAACATTTAGAAAATCTTCTCATTGTGGTATCCTCTTATTTAGACTGCACTAACTTTTCATCTTTGCTGTCAGAGTACGCTTGAACAGACAAGAAAACAACTGATAGATTTTTTTTTTATTTAGACTTTCTTCCACTCACAGAAAAATGCTGGGATTTCATAATATCTCCTCCAGGAAAGAAAGTACACAAAAGATCAATGCGATTGTGTAACTGTGGTTTCTAGGATTGCTTCTCTTCAACTTCTCCTGAACTCAACATATCCAAGAAGTGCAATTCCCTGGAGCACAATAGGGAAAACTTGAGGCAAGTAGAGGGTGTCTTGAGGCCTTTGGGGCTGGGCTCCCTTGAACATCTTTTAAAATGTCTTAAGATCCAACAACAAAAAAAGAAAACCCAATCAAAAAATCAGCAAAAGTCCTAAGTAGACATTTTTCTATTCTGACGGTCTACAGGCACATGAAAAACTGTGCAGAACCACTTACTATAAAGAAAATGCAAATCAAAACTGCAATAAAACACCCCTGGGAGAATGGCTTATGTGAAAAAGAATGGAAACAACAGAAGTTGGTGGAGATGTGAAGAAAAAGTAATTCTGATCCACTGTTGGTGAGGATGAAAGTTGGTGCAACCTCTATGGTATGGAGATTTCATAAGAAAATAAAAATGGAAATCTCATACAGGTCCAGCAATACCTCTGCTAGATATTTACCCAAAGAATATGAACATTCTTTTTAAAAAAGATTTATTTTATTTATTTATGCATATAAGAGTTGGGGTATAGGCCAGAGGGTATAGGCCAGAGCTGTGGGTGAGAGGATTCACCAGAGACAGAGTGGGGAATAGAACAGACAGATTGACTGAAATACCCTGCTGAGAGGAGCACCTGGTTGGGGACCAAACTCATGCTGCAGTGACTTCAGATAGCTTCATAGTGCTGAGACTTAATCCCTTCTGCCATCAGGGAGGCCCCAAGAATATGAAAAATCTAATACAAAAAAACATGTACTCCTGCATTCACAGCAGCACTTTCCGCAATTGCCAAGTCGTGAAGCCAACCTAAGAGTCCAATGAGAGATGACTAGCTAAAGAAATTGTGGGATATGTACTCAATGGAATACTACTCAGCAATTAAAAAGGCAAAAGAGCACCCTTTGGGTCAAAATTAATGGACCTTGAGGTGACTGTGCTAAGTGAAATAAGTCAGAATGCAAAAGAAAAGACAGCTATCAGATGGTTTCATTTATCGGTGGAACATAAATAATAAAAAACCCCAAAAACATAGACTACAAAATACAGCAAAAATAAATCACAGACTGAGTGGAAAATTTATGGTTACCAGAGGAAACAGGGGAGGGGATAAGGGAAACTAGGGATAAGACATTGGCACAGGAGGTTTAAGGGAGGGTAAACGGAGCATGTGCCCATATGGAGCAGTAAAAATGTAACCCCACAATTATATAGACATGTAAATGACTGGCAAATTTAATTTAAAAAATGTTTTAAGATCTTTTGCCAAACAAAGGGTGGAGGGAGACAGCCCAGAACTGGCTCGATCTTGCAAAGTCAGGGCTACTTAGGAAAGACTATACTGAGTAAGAATAAATATAAACACGTAGAAGTACTTTCAACTTTGAGTAGCTATGGGAATTTTGCTCCAAGTAATTTAAACATTTACAGCAAAGCTAAGCCCTCTTTGTAAACGTAGCTGGGTAACTGCCCCAAACAAGACTTTGACAACACTCCAAGAATGAATGTTATTAATTGTTCTTAAGTTTGTTTGACTGTGGTGGTGTTTTTTTGTTTGTTTGTCTTACAAAATAATATAAAAAGATTTAAGCTCCCACTGAGGCCATTCCCAGCTGTAAAGTGTTCCAGAAAAGGTCAAGTTGCTAGAATTTGGGGTTTATCAGACTGAAAATCTCACCATGTACTGTGATGTGAATTGTGTGACCCGGGTGGTAGCTGTCAATCAGGGCAGAGAAGAAGCAATTTGTACATCCAGGTACTTTGAAACCACTGGCACCAGCTCCCCATTGGGGTCTCAGGTGGATGCCTCCCTCTGCAACACCGGTGGCAGGTGCAGGGACATCTGGCTGGTTGAACAAGGATTTAACACTCCGTTTGCCAGATATACTGTTGAATTCATACACTTGTTAACATATGTAAGGCATTCTTTTTTAACATCTTAATGATATCCTTCATGTAATTCTTCTCCAACCTAGTTACAAGAATAGCGTATTCATCAGCTGAGTTAGCACATGAATGCCACACTTGGCTTGTTTCTGAAAATGAATAGCCAGTTTCCTATTCCTGCAGAGAAGTCCTGCAGACTTCCACCTTGTAAATAACTCAGAAATCCATTCCCTCCTCTCCACCCAGAGGACCACTGCCTTCCTTCAAGCTTTCATCATTTCTCATCAGGATTACAAGAATAGCCTCTTACTTGCTGCTCTCCTCATACCAATCCCCGGCTGCTCTCTGGGGTACTCTGAAAGCCCTGAAGCACTCATGGGAGCCTGTCCATTTTCTGAACACCCGCATGCACCCCAGGAACAAGTCCACATTCCTCACCCGGCCGCCTAAGGGCCTGCATGATTAAACCTGGTTACATCTCTGGGCAATCTTGCTAGTTCTCCTCGGAACCCACAAACTTCACCATCCCTAAGGAGACTCTAGGGCACCCAGAGGGTCCAGCCATGGAACCCTGAGTCGGTTCTCCCTGAAGTCTCCTGCCGTCCTGTTCACACGGACTTTGTGTACACTGGCCCCTCAGAAAAGTGTGTCAGGGTCTTATCAATAGCTCATCTTTCACTGTCAAGATTTTATTTCCATGGTATTCATGGATTACAAGCCGGGAAGAGCACCCTCCAGGAGCTGTGCAGCAACTTAAGAGACCTGATTTAGAATAGAGGTCACAAAAAAAAAAAAAAAAGAATAGAGGTCACACCTCACCGACTCCGGGGCATGGGGGAACACTGTATATGCAACAAGGTAGAGTTAGAGACCCCCCAGTTCTTTATGAAGAGTTAATGGCGACACTATAAAAACACCTCAAAGTGAAGAACTTTAAAAGCAGATTCCATTGAGGGTCCTGTCAGTCAAATGCAAGTTACGAAAGGCAACCTGGAGACGGTGCTTTTCAGCTCGGCCCCTGGAGCACAGCCTGACAGGACACCAGGCCCAGGACTCGCGGGGACACAGCTAGGGGGACCAGGGAGGGCAGCTCCTCAATGTGCTCGCCGGGGACAGGGTGAGAAAAAGGGGGTCCAGAAGCCCAGCAGGGAGCAGGGAGAGGAGCTGGCAGAAAAGGCGCAGACCCCACTGATTCCAAATGTCAGAGCCACCTGCAACTTCAGTTGGTGACTTTATATTCTGATTCCTAAAATTCTTGATTTCTTTCATTACCTACTGATATAAAACATTCATCCAAATCCAAAGTGTCCACATGGATCCTACCTGCCCGCACACTTGAGCCCCAAGTCTCCACCACCCGACCTCTTTGCCCCCTAGCCGAATCCGCCACCACCCCCACACCACCACTTCTGCAGAGTGTCCACGAAGGAAGTCCGCTGATTGCAAAAGACATGTCTTTGCAAACAGGTAACGTGCCCTACCCAGCGCAGGGCTGAAGAATCGGGCACCCTTGTTTTCCTAAAGCTGAGTGATGCTTCCTTGGCAGTAGGATGGCTATGCTGGGAATAGAAAATTAGTTTTTATTGTTTAACCTTCATGGTTTAAATGAGGAAGCTTCCGCTACAGCTAAAGGTCCCCTCGGGCTTTCATAAAGTAGCCTCTGACAGCAGTATTAGTCTTCATAAAGAGCCCAATTTTAAAATGTCTTGCTCCATGGTACTCGTTAAAAAAAATGGAATCTGAGGGCTTGGCAGAGGACCCGCAGTGAGGCATCCGGGGCGGACGACGCTATTTACCCATGTCTGCCTTTCTCTGCCGCTAGAAACATAACACGACCACCTTGCCTCTCCCGGCAGCGCGCTGACATTCACAAAGCCTGTCTCCTGAGGAAGGCTTCCTCTCAGCGACCCTCCCGCAAGTCTCTCTGTCCCAGTATCTCTGATCCAACATCTCTGATCCATGAGAACAAGACTCAGGGGAACCGAAATACCAGCCCCTGCAGACCGGGAGGGGAGGGGCAGGACCAGGACCGCCAGACAGATCCTCACTCAGGCTTAAGGTTGGGGAATGCACTCACGCTCCAAAGAGGGAAGCAGGAAAAATACCTGACATGGGAGCAACTCCAACCCATTATGAATCTGGCTAGTGTCTGACAAGGCTAGTGTCATATCAAGACCAGTGTCTGACTATATTAAACAACCAGCCACCTGCTGAGACCGAGAGCAGGGATGGTAGGCAAGGTCCAGCAAAGCGGTTCCTTCACCACCTGGGGACAGAAAGTAAAGCTCACTCCACGTCCGTGGAAAGCTCACACTCAAGTGAGTCAGCCCAAGGTCAGGCAGTGTGGTCCAGGCCACGACAGGATGAATAAGCAGCCTCTTGCCTGCACACAAGGGGCTTCTGACCCCAAAGGTGGGTGTGATGGGGGCCTCCTTCAGAAAAGAGTTGGAGCTTGAATGACAGTTAGAAAACTGACCACACAAAGAAAGGTCTGGAAGGCATATCAAAGGCCACAATTCATTCATCTGTCCTTCCCACAAAGTGGACTGACAGGTGCAGCAGGGCCAGGCATCCTGTGAGGCACTAAGGCTGATTCCATGACAGAGATTCTCTTTGCTCTTGCTATGCTTACGATCACCATAGCGAGGCAACCAGATTAGGGGAACTGCTAGCACTTCACTGTGGGTGCCCTGAGCAAAAGCTGGGCTGGGGTGAGGAGATGGAGCAGGAGGTAATGGCCCTGCAGAGTTAGGAATGAGGGTATCAGAGCAGAGGGCTATGCTACAGGTTCAGCAGTTCAGACTTTATCTTGATGGCTACTGGGCTCCACCGAAAGATATTTTACATTGGAAAGTAAGTGCTAAGTTCCGATTTGCATTTTAGAGGTCACACAGTTATCGAGAAAATGCATGAGGGGCCACGGGGCCATGCCACGGTGGGTGGACAGCTGCAATTGTCCAGGCAAGAAAAGACGGGAATGGGAATATTTAGGTGACAACTGTAGTGACACAGTTGGGAGAAGTATTCGAAGGTTTTGTAAGGAAGAAAGACTCATAGGATGAGGGTGAGTTGGAGAGTTGGTAAAAGAGTAAAAGCGCCTTCTGACTTCCGTTTTCATGTAATGGAGATGATGACGCTGACATTCACCACAAAAAGGTAGAGCAGATGCAAAGCAGGTCTAGGCACTGAGAAGAGATTCTAAATTTACAAAAACTATCTGGTGAATATGAGTCTTACCATCTGTAACTATTATTTTTACTACTGCCAGTACTACTACAGCTACTATTACTTTCATATCTCCACTTTGTTTCCACTCCGTCTCTTTCTTTCCACTTTCCTTCTCTGTCTCTCTCTCTCCTCCTCCTCCTCCTCCATCACTATATCACCACCTAGTGTTCTTCAAGGGCAAAGACTGAGGGCTGGGGTAGCATCCTAGTGATGGGGAAGCTATGTGGGAATGGCACATTCCTAGATCCTGAACCTCAAAAAATTCGAGCAAATATTTGTTGTCTAGTCACTTCTAGTCTTCTCAAAATAGTTATTTCATTGACCAAAGGCTCCCGCAGACACCAGTGACTCTCACTCTTCTCTGCATGCTTAAAACACTGACTTGGTCCCAGGATCTATATCAAGACCCATTCTGAAGCCTTTCAGATCTGCTCTTCTAGGAGGAGGATTTCCAAAATCAGAGTCTACTCCGGAACTACCATATCAGAACCTTTGTGATGATTCCGGTATTTTATTTTTACTTAAACAAGGGCTCCAGCTGATTTTCAAGATGGAGCAGCTTTTGGAAACTGCTTGAGAAGGCACATGCTTCTCTCCAATCACACAGGCTGTCCTTCTCCCAGGAAAAGTCACTCCTGGTAGGACACCAGTCTGTGCTTTACTACCATCCTCTCCAATCGAAGATGGTCAGTTTTACTCACTTTTGGAATCTTAGCTCAAGACCCCATGTCACACAGTGAGATGCCTACTCCTCTTCCAGGTATGTCCTTCCTGTTTCCTATTTCTTTAAAAATATCAATCCAGAATATATTTTCTTCCATCCTGGAGTATGTCCAGCATGAGGAGAAGCCTGCCTCTGATGACATTACTCATTGGTTATTTCCTTCCTGCAAACTCTCGTCCTTTTCGCCCTGGGTCTCCTGGCATTGAATATGTCACAGTCACTGCCCAGTGTAGGCCAAATGGCTGTAGTTGGACTTGGTTTTGTAGGAAAATTCTGTGGGTCTTACTTCAACTTTCCCATAAAGACAGCTTTTATAAATGCTAGATATGATTAGGGTTGATTGAATTGCAGTTCCCAAAACTGTTATAGCAAACAGAGATGAAATCCCTTTGAAAACCACTATATGACTAACATCTTGATTTGAGAACATCAATGCCCCCAAACCCCAAGTTTCCTTGTGGGTTTACAAGAAACTTTCTTAGGACACATACTCTTGTATACAAAGGCAAAGAGACAATGAATGGGGTTTAATTTCCCCCTCCTTGTTTTGCTGTGTATGTGTGTTTAAAAAGCAAATGAAAAATAATGGTGGTATCATAATCTCAATGATCATGATTTCATAAGCAGTTAAGATCTATTCATATTTAAGTGGTTTCTTATGTATTTTAGTTTTAAAAATGAAAATAGGCATTTTGTAATAATTGACACTGGAATTCTAAGACATTAGCTTTACATATAGAGAAAACAACCACTAATCTGATGAACTTTCTGGTTTTAAATTAATATTCTTCAATGCACAAAACCTACTAACAACTGCGCAAGTTTAATAATCAAGCTGTTAGTCATATAGTCATATAGTGGTATATTCTAAGCTCACAGATGCTTATGTCTAAACAACCCTTGGAAAGTCCCTCAAAAAGGAGTACACTATTCTCTCTCCTACAGTGTAAATAATCCTGAAGTATTTTGTCCTTTAGAAAACAAAATCTCAACCATTCAAATTTTCATAGATTTTGTGTGTGCAGAACTCTTGCTCTATAGTGAGTCCATTTTCCTGCCTTCACTATCTTTAGTGAGTATGAGAGACTGCTCATTGTTCACTAGAAAACATTCTTTTCCTTTTCCAGATAGTTATTGGGAAGCCCCTTCCTGAAGCTTTGGTTGGCAAATATTCCCTCAGCTAGAGAAGGGGACATTGTCTAGCCACCTTTGCAACACGAGGAGGGCTTATGAGTGAGTTCTGGCCAACAGGATGCCACTTCGAAGTGATGGTGCCTCAACTCCCAGGTACTGCCCTTGCTTTTCTCTCTCCCTTCCCACTGTCTGGAAATGACAACAAATGGAGACGCCAACTAGGGCCTAAAGGTGGGAAGAAGCTATTGAGCATGGAGAAGTCTCCCTGCTAGACCCGGATATTGACCTTTGAATTATTGCATATGAGAGAAAAAACATATGTCTTATTTCGTTCACAGAACAATATAGGTCTCTTTGTTACAGCAGCGTAGACTATGCCAAATAAGAGTGAACATTTCATTGAGGATCAAAACATTAGCACATCTTTGGGGATTCTTAATAACATGGGATATTTTACATTTATATTGTGAATCCTGCAGGAGGAAAAGGCCACGCATGTAATGATTCCCATGGGAATTAAAACTCCAGGTAAGAATTAGTTGCTCAATAATAACTGTTCTGGTCTTTTTTTTTTTTTTAAAGATTTATTTATTTATTTATTTATATAAGCACTGGGTACAGTCAGAAGTGCGGGAGGGTGAGAGAATTCACCAGAGCCAGAGCAGGGAGCAGAACAGGCAGACCAACGAAGTACACTGCTGAGGGGAGCAGAGGGCGGCAGGAGAGGTCTGTGTACCATGCCGGACCCTCCTCTGGTGGCCAGGGAGCAGCCAGGGGACTGAACCAGAGCCGCACAGACTGCAGGCAGTTTTGCAACCCAGAGCTCAACCGCTGTGCCACTGGGGAGGCCGTGGTTCTGGTCTTAATCCTCCATTTCCCATTTGAAGGTTCAGAAGCTTACTAATCCACAAATAATTAGTCAAGAATATGCCAACAAGATAGCTATTTGATAGTTATTATCATCATTTGACTTACCACATTGTGGAGAGAAATTAGAGCATTTTATAATATTATAGTTCTGTAAGAAGCCAGAGTCCTGATTTTAGCTCATACTCTTCCCTGCCTCTAGAGTTTGCAGGGAAGTGTGCAAAAATTAGCCTGTGTTGTTAAAGTGTGGAGGCATTATTATTACCTCAGGTTGCAATGTTAATAACTATCAATTGTAACACTGGTCAGACATCAGATAAATGAGAATCAGGCTTATAACTTTCTGAATGACTTTATGAGTTGGCTGATGTTCACTTTATTTAAAAACAGCTTACAGAGTTCAAGAAGCCATCAATCACTTATTTGTCCTTTTCTTTCCTTCTTGAACATGATATATTTAAATGTGAGTAAAATGGCCACTTCCTTGTCCTGATGGAACCCTCAGCTACAGTTCACAGTGTCTTGACATTTCTAATTGTACGGCTCTTTAAAATATTTAATACTCACAAACAAACGTTTATCTAAATACCGAAAAATATTTTGTATGTTAGATACATTATGAAATAGTCAAGAAACACAACTTTAAAAGCTAATGTTAAAAAATACATATACATCTAAGTCCATGCGTTTCCTTCCCAGATCCTAGGGGGTCATCTTGAATGCATTCTGAATCCACTTTGGAGAGCAAAGTGATTTCTGTAATTTGTAGATTGAGCTCCCTCCTGCATATCATTTTTTCATATAGCTTTGAAATTAACTTTCAGGAGTTTTTCACTAACAGATGCCCAATGTGAAATCAACAATCTGGCCTCCTGAATTCGAGTAGAGCCACAGCTCTGAATGCTCAGAATGTCCATTTCGTGCCTGAACAGATGGCTTTCCACAAAGACTTGCCAGGAGGGCTGAGGGTCAAGTGTTCTTCCTGCCACACAGGGCAGGCCCTGCTAAGGCCAAGCTCACTGCTCCTTACGCTGGCAGATGCTAGAAAGGCTTCCAGAGCTGGATACAGGAATTACTTTATAAATTAGATACCATATTTGCCCGAGTGTTTTCTTTATTGTCACAGACTGTTATGATAGACTTTGTAAATTGTGGTTGGTAGGGCTGGATCACTAAAAGGGTTTCGGAGTTCTGTGTTAAAGGGGAAAAGAAGCCAAGAAAATCCAGCCACAAACCAAAAAAAAAAAAAAAAAAAGGGAGAAAAAACAGCATTACTTGTCTGACCAAAGACAGGCTGGGTAAACACCATTTTTTGCACACTTATAATGTGATATTGTGCTTATGTCTAGCATTTGTTACCACTGGATGGGTTGATCTCTCAATAATGATTGCGGCCACACCTGTAACTTTGTTTTATGGGTTCACACAATAGCTATATTAGAATTAAAATTAAAATCCAAACTTAGTTATGAAAGGCTAATACATCCACCCACCCTATTTTCAGTACAAGCACAAGAAATGAGAAATCTGATTGCTTTGGCAAGATGAATAGAAAGTCACATTAACAAATAATCCGCATCAAAGGAGAACACATTTGACAAATCATTGTTTGGTGAAGGGGAGAGAAGAGTAAATCCTTGGAGACAGGAGAAGCTATGGCAAGTGCTTAGCATAATATGTGCACTTAACAAACATGGGTTAATTCTAATGATAAGGTCTGGATAATACTCTTCTTCCTAAAGAGCCTCTTGTCTAGGTAAAGCAATGGTGTTGTCCACCTCCAAACAGACTGGGATATTATGACAGCTCCTTATTCTTTAAAATAGGTAAAATAACACAATACAAATGTGTAAATAATGAAATAAAGTTCTACTCATCCTACAAGTCATACTAATCTCTTCGTATAATTAAAATTGCGTTCTTTAATAAGAGAAGTTGACTACTCTTGTCTGTTCAGAAATCTTCCCCTTTCTGGCTTGCCAGGGACTGAATCTCTCATAATTAGTGCCACTCATTTGGAATGAGGCACGATGTTTCCAAAAGACTCCCTAAAAGAGTGAATCACCCGCCCTCTTCCTCATCAACTTCTCTAAGTTCAAATTTGTTTATTTTACTGTCTGGGTAGTCTCTTAGAAAGTTCAAAGGCAGTTGTGATGGGGCAGGTAGGGGCAAAAGAGGTGATGTAGGATTACGCGAGTAGTGACTGGTCACCAATTACCCTCTCCATCTGGAATTTGTTTTCACTTAGGACATGAGGATGCCACTCTTTAAAATAGCAAACAGGGTCTCCACAGTGGTGCAGCCGGTTGAAAGCAACACTGGGAAGCTGTTCGCAGCCTCTGCAGCACGGGTTTGATTTCCGGCAGGCCGGCGAGCAGCCCACATGGCACGGCAGACCTCTCCTGTCTCACCTGCTGCTCCCCTCGGCAATGTTTTTCGGTCCTTCTGCCTGTTCTGCTCCCCACTCTGTCTCTGGTGAATCCTCTCACCCACCCGCGCCTCTGGCCTGTACGCCAGCTCTTGTATAAATAAAATAAATAAATAAATCTTTTTTAAAAAGCAAACAAATTAGCTCAAAATCATTTTGAATAATTCAAACTATCTCCACTTATTTAGAATACCTTTTTATTATATTATATGAAATGCACATTCATGCACATACTCAAGGTTCACTGTTAACTGTTTGTTCTCTGCTATGAATTTGTCTTCAAGCCTTTGCTCAAGTTATATTAGGATGATTTTCATGACTTTGCATGGTTATGCCTTTACATTATCCAGTCCTATTTCAAGTGCCTCTATAAAGTTTCCTAGTTTTATTCCCATTAGTTTTTCAATTCTTTGTTAAGTTTTTTTAGGATTTTAAAAAATAAGAGTGGAATCATTTATTTGTGTTTTGTAGTATTGTTTAAAATAGAGAAGCTTTTGATTTTTATTAATTTTTACAAACTGATTTATGCTGCTTGTAGTCTTTCAGTTTCCTTTTCATTTTCCAAAAATATAATCATATCACGCGAAAATTCCACCCTCGCCTCTCACTTTTACTTTTCCTTATTTTATTCTCTTGATGAAATTACATTAGCTAACACATTTGGAAAAATGTTAAATAATGTGCAGACAGTAGACATCCTTATGATATTCCTGACTTTAGAGAAAGGCTACTATTTTTCACCACTAGCTAACATTTAGTTTGAGCTCTTTAGAACAATATCAAGAGGTCACTTACTTCTATTTTCTAATGGATTTCCAATCACAGAAATTTATGCAAAATGTTGTCAATCATTTCTCACTATCAGAAATAATAATGTTTTTCTCCTTTGATCTATGGAGTTGAACCCTTGCATTCTCACAAGTAAATGTTTTTAAATTTAAATTATCTTTCACTACTTTTTCAATCAAACTTTACTGACCACTGGCTTACAGACCCATATAATATCAGGAGTGTGGCTTCACATCTCGACACTTGCACGTGTTTCACTCATCCATCACCAAGTAAATTTTAATAGCATCTTTTCTTCTTAATTATTATTTATTTTCAAAATCATCTTGGTTGATCTTGCCTATTTACTTTTCTAGAAAAGCCCCAGGACATCAATGAAATTAAAATTTTGTCTCTTTATCTTAAGTAGATGAGTTGGTGTAAGCAGAAAATTAGGAGATAATTATTTACCTAACCAAAATTATGTTAATTAGGGGTTCAGTCCTAAACTGATTACCTCTGGTACATGTAAATAGTTGTTTATAGATAGAGTCTTCAACATTTGGGAGATTGGATAATTAGCAGACTAGTGACAATGAAATATAAAGCAACAAGAAGAAATAGATGAGAAAAACTGCTATTGCTATAGAGAACAACTGTAACATAAGATGAAATAATTACCAAAAATTTAAGAAACCATATTTTAAAATATACATCTATTGCACAAAGCTAAGCATCTATACGCTAGTCAGAATGAAGCCGTAATACTTGCAAAAAGCAATATGCTTTTTGCATATCCTAGAGCAATGTGTACCTCATTAATTCCATAATGATCTTGTTTTTCACATCCTAGTAACTCTGAAATTAAGACACACTTAGAACCTATGACGATCACATTTAAGTTTATAGTCTACACTTCTTCTTTCATTGTGATGCATAAAATAACAAAGTGATTTGAAAACTGATGACACTTTAGATTTGATAAAATACATCAAACATCAACTTTAAGAGTTTTACAAAAGTTCTGTCTCCCTACCTCTACTCCAATACATATCTTTAATAAAAAAAAAAAAGCTATCACTATATGTGAATTTTTAAAACTAAATAAAATTTTGATTTGGATTTTAGGAATTGAAGGACTTTAGATTTACTCTAAGATCCTGAGCCATTGTCCAAGAGCAGCAGCATAGGAGTTGGGATGCCTGAGTGGATGCAAAAACCCATGCAGATGTGCAAGTTAGTGTGCAATGCATGCAGGTATGCACACACTGTAGTCACTGCTAGGATTCCACCACCAAGTTTTATGGGGAATCAGTAAATAAAATAAACCCAAGGCTGCAGGCTTCTCAAGTGAATGTATCCAGGAAAATGTGTGATAGCTATAATAAGTATTTCTTGAGACTGTTGGTGAAAGAGAAGTTGTTGGTTTTCTCTGCGCCCATCTCATCTTCTCACTGAGCTCTCTCAGAAAATGAGAAAAGAGACACAGAATTCCCATCTCACCCACCACACCATTTTCTGCTCTGCCTTTTTACCTCCTCACCACAGATGACAACCATAGACCAGTTACAATTATTCTCAACAGAGCCCTAGGGGATTCCAGCATTACAAAACCAAATATAAAGGGAACAGCTATCAGAGAGTTCTGTGAACTGAGAGCATGGTTTCTAGGTCAGGGAATGCAAAGCAGCAAACTGGACTACCGCAAACCATCTCTGAGCTTCTTCCAAGTGTGAAGTAAAATCCTTCTCTTAAAAAATGAAAGAGAGAGAGAGAAAGGAATATTTGCATGAGTGTCCCCTGTTACCATAATCAACTTTACCAGCTTCCAAAGATTTCTGCTAGTCCCTTTTAAAAATTCTATTTAGCTCTTTATAAATTATTAAACTAAAAAGAAGAGCACCAAAAGTATTTAACCAGTTTTAATTTCCAGTATTAGGAGAGTCAGCAAGGCCCTTGACTTATGAAGTGACATGAACTCACCTTTTGCACAGCCGCTTGAAAGGCCTGTTTAATTCTCTTACACGAATCAGGTATTAATTTTGTGTCTTGGTTCTCCAGAGTCATATCTTGCAAATCTACATTTTCATGAAGTTTGAAAATTCTATTAATGCAGTGAGTATCATCTTCTGATATTCTATTAGGATCCATCTGAGGAAAAAAATGGAAATATGTTAGAGTGGTTATCATTGGTCATTCTGCTACTTAATAAAATGGGGCCTCCCTGTGGTGCAAGGGGTTAAGATGCAGCACTATGAAGCTAACTGCAGCCACTGCATCACAAGTTCTATCCCCAGCCAGGGAGGTGACCCACATGGCGCAGCAGACCTCTCCCGTCTCGCCCACTGCTCTCCTCAGCAGTGCATTTCAGTCAATCTACCTGTTCTGTTCCCCACTCTGCCTCTGGTGAATCCTCTCACCCCTCACACCTCTTTTACCTGTACCCCGGTTCTTATATGCATAAATAAATAAATCTTAAAAAAATAAAATAAAATGTGACTTAAGCACAAAAAATGATTCTTGCAAGAGTCTTTATGTTGCCAATGATTAATAGTTAAAACAATTATCCTCAAGTTGGTGAAAACATTACTTCTAACACATTTTCATGAGTAGCTGGTCATCCACAATACAAATGTGCACATGTGATTCATGGGAAATTATCAAAATCATCTGGAGTACCAAGACTTCTCATGAAGGGGAGGGGGCCAAGGAAATCAATGTGTGGTCAAGGCAGGTAGAAAATGCTTCTGTTTTGATGTCATATGTAGCATGCTACCTGGGATTATGAAAGTCAACTGTCTACTCAAAGCACGAAGCCTTCACAAATCTGAAGAAATTGACACCATCTGTAGCCATGTTGTTTATCTGGCCATTTCCCTTCAACAATCTGCATTTTAATCAGCTGAAAAAGGGAGAGAGAATTCCACTTCCTAGTCCCATAGGAAAGCTAAGCATCATTTCTGAGCCATCAGCAAAAAGCTGAGCCATAAGCATAATTTCTCTAAGATTTCGTTGGACCGGGCCTCCCCGGTGGCGCAGCGGTTGAGCGCTGGGTTGCGAAGCTGCCCGCGGCCTCAGCGGCGCCAGTTCGATCCCCGGCTGCTCCCCGGCCACCAGAGGAGGGTCCCACATGGCGTGCAGACCTCTCCTGCCGCCCGCTGCTCCCCTCAGCAGTGTACTCCGGTCCTTCTGCCTGCTCTGCTCCCCGCTCTGGCTCTGGTGAATTCTCTCACCCTCCCGTGCTTCTGACTGTACCCAGTGCATGTATAAAACAAAACAAACAAACAAATAAATAAATAAAACATGCCTCTATAAAAAAAAAAATTAAAAAAAAAAAAAGATTTGGTTGGACCTCTCCTCTGCATTTCTCTCCATGGACTGGTACCTCTGTCACGTGGGATCTCTGCCTGGGAATGTAAGTCACATTAGCATGAAGTGAGCCACACATATGGTTACTTGCTGGGGAGATGCTAAAATTTTTGTAGCATTAAGAGACTCTCCACCCAAAACATCACCACTGAGTTATTAGCTAATCACCTGGTAGAAATGGGTGCCAGCATCTGCATTTCTTAAAGTACTACTCTTTTCTTCAAATTGTCTGCCTATTCTTCCTGGGGTTTTGACATGCCTTTGTAGTGGTTTCAACTGCCAGGTGGGGGGTAGAGATAGCTATCAACTGTTTTCATAATAATAGCATAATTTGTTGTCCTCTTCTTTCAAATATCCAAGGTTCAAACAAAGGGTCAGACAAAGACAAACTTTAAAACCAGCTCTTGAAACCTGACCATAGAGCTGAGGCATCCAGAGAAGGAGGTGGAGAGCAGGGAGCACAATGAACTATAATGTAGGACTATGGCAGCTTCAGTGTAGGAGGGCCACAGTGAGGACACCTGAGGGGGGAATCCTATACTGTCAAAATATTAAAAAGGGTATAAGCCAAAGATACTTCAATAAAAAGAAAAAGAAAAATTCAAGGTTTTTGACGTGTGTTTGCTTATCAGTAGGTGTAAACAAACGGGAAAATTATATAATTAAATTTCAGTCAATTAATACCAAGTCTCTTTTTCCCTGGTTTAATTATCTTTTAAAAAGTAATGAAAAAAGATATGCAGGCTTATTAACCACTCATCAGAGGTAGGTGGAGCGTACGCTATCCATCTCTGAAAATCTTAACACAAAATGACAGCTTTTCGACAAATGTATCCCCATTAGTACGAATTTTACTACTCCAGTTTTGCACATATGTGGGTTATTTGTAATCATGGACAGGTATCAGACATGAAGCAAAACTACTGGCAGTGACGGGCCTCCCCGGTGGCGCAGTGGTTGAGCACTGGGCTGCGAAGCTGCCCTCAGCCTCTGCAGTGCCGGTTCGAACCCCAGGCCCCGGCAAGGGTCCCACATGGCGCACAGACCTCTCCTGCCGTGCCCACTGCTCCCCTCAGCAGTGTACTTCATCAGTCTTCCTGTTCTGCTCCCTGCTCTGGCTTTGGTGAATTCTCTCACCCTCCCTCACTTCTGACTGTACCCAGTGCTTGTATAAATAAATAAATAAATCTTTAAAAAAAAAAAAAAAACTACTGGCAATGCCTATTTGTTTTTCATATATTCTTTAAGTAATAGGAATCAGGATATGTGAGTTTTTAATAAAAAGCAAACTTTCAATCACACACTTTTTTTTCCCAGTAAAACGTCACTCATGCCAATAAGTATCCCACAAAACCAGAGTAGCCTGGGCAACTTATACAGAGGGTGATTGGGTTCAGACCTCCTGAAAGAAGAATTGGGCAAAGGCCACAGCTGGCTCACTCCCAGAAATCTTCTGAACTACAGGAACAATGTGGTATTGATGGGGAAATGCCTGGGGACCCTAAAATTGGGTAAGCTCTGTCCTGCTGACAAGCTAAATGCCACCTACGTGCCACCTAGCAGCAGCTAATCCTGCTACTGAAGGTGTCATGCAAGCACCTGCAGCATCAGGAGATCCTGCAGAGCTTGTGAGAAACACAATCTCAGCCCCGCCTAGTGCACTACTGAGAACCTGCATTCTCACCAGATCCCAGCAGATTCTGACACAGTACATTTGAGACGTAATGCTTCTCAAACAAATATAGGTTCCAAGCCATTAAAATAACTCAGATTTCCTTAGATACCAATTAAAAATGTTTTTCACAAGTAATACCTACTAGTATAAAACTACTGCAACTGTTAATTAAGGTTAATGATTTGATGCAAAGAAAAACAACACAAAGATTTTATCCCCTCTCTGAAAAATATTCATACCCTGAATTCACCCTCTAGCTCTGCCCCCAGCCTCCTTGTACCCCCACTCCCTACTCCCAGCCACTCCCCCAGGCGATGTAACCAATACCCATAGGCATAAGTGCCAGTGACTCTTTCCCCAAGTGTTTCCAATGTGCAGTTGAGAACTGCTGTTTTGGGAAATAACATTAGAGATAAAACACATGAAAATAACCAACTGTTTTCCCAAAAGAACTCATGAAAACATGGCATCATCAATTTTGATGTACTCATTCACTTTGCTCACTGAAAGACTGATCATATCTTAGAAATTTCTTCTAAAGCTACAACCAAGTCTTTATTCTTACAGTGCTCTGCAGCCTTTCTGTTCTGAAAATGGAGACCAGAAGAAACGGGGGAGAAGAGGCAGGCACAGGAGTTCTGGGCCAAACACACACAGAGATGAATGCGGGTCTTTGCTCCCGTGGTCTCTCTACTGGAGGAGCTGCAAGGCAGGCAGTGGGACTGGTGCTGGACACACCACAGTCCACACTGAGTGATTTGATGAATGGAGCTCCTGCCCAGCAACCTGTCCCCTTAAATGCAGCAATATGGATAGAGAATTTGCATGACTGAAAAATGATAGTTTTCAGTCTGTTTTAGCTACTGACTATAGCTTGCATACTACAGATTAAAAAAATGGATATAGTTTTAGTGCTGCAAATAATTCAAAAACATTTTTCAGTAAATTGAACATGCCATGTCCTGGGCTAGATGCGAGGAATGAGTGAGCAAAGTAAGTTTGTCCTCACCTCCATGGAACTTACATTCAAGAGGACACAGAACTGCACCCAAAAATCACAGTAAACTGAGTTACAAATGAATTCATTGTACCTGGAAATGTCTAAAACATCAAATAAATCTTGACAATCTGATTTAAAATGAACTTTTAAAACGCATTTATCAGATGATGTAGTTCATAAGAAATGAACTGTCTTTTTTGTTTTACTTCCTTGAAATTAATCATTTGTATGGTTAAATGAGGCAGGATGTTTGACATTTGTACTCTGTTATCTGTTTTTTCTTTCTCTCTCTCTCTCTTTTTTTTTCCAAACAAGCGGCCTGCACCCCGCTACATCAGATTTTCTGCAGTGACTGCTCTCCTGGGTATAGCAGTCGGGGAGGTTGAAGTAGGCATATTGGGGGAACTGGGGAGAGGAGTTAAAAGGACAACAAAGCTTGAGTTTTCTGAAAAGCTTATCTTGGTAGCTAAACTCTAAACTTTGAATATGGTTCTATGGATGATTTTTGAAAAAGCACACACAAATTTTACAAACAACTTTTTGGAAGGGTTTTTTTTTTCCACCCTTTGTAAACCAAAGTATGAACACTATGTGGTAAATATATAGCAAAAGCCACACGCTATTTTTTCTTTGGCAAGGTTGGCCTGGGGAAAGCCAATCTACACTGGATCTAGCACAGTTGTTTTTTTAATCCAGGCACAGGCAATCTGCATTCAGGAGCCTGCTTCATTTTTAACTATTCAAATGTGAGTTGAGAAGGGGAAAGTTTTTGAAAGTCACTGAAATTTTTATACTATTCTGGATGTTCTTCTAATGTACTTAAAACTAAATTAAACTACTTTTACTTAAGGATTTGCATAGCTGCCTTCTCCCCCCCCAAAAAAAACCGCAATGAAACTGGCTCCTTTTCTCATTTTCACTGCAAGTTGCAACTGTGTCACCTGATACCAGATGATTTCATTCTAATTCAAATGTATTTCTGCACTCCTAGTAGTTGACCGACAACTTTAGCAGAAATCAAAAGCTATCTAGTATTTGGTAACAAATTCTAATCCAAGGAAGCTGATATAAATGAAAATATGAAACCAGTGACAGATCAGTTGAGTCTATTCTCTGCTAGAACTTTGGAAGAAGGCTCCCAACATATATAAAAGTGGAAAGAACTGTAGCGGGAACCCCCCTCCCAAATTACAGAGCATACCCATCCCCAAGTTCCATCAGTTGCCAACAGATGGCCAATCTTATAAGCAACCAATCTTATAAGAATTCTTATAAGCAACCACTTTCCAAACCACCCCCCTCCTGTTATTTTTAAACAGCATTCCATGTGTTCACTACTTCAGACTATCTCTAAATGATTAGGATGCCTTCAGAAATCAAACCAACAAATGTAGATATGATATTTAGTAAAATGCTATGAGATCTAGTGACTTATTGCTGTTAACAGACTGTTCCTAATATCACTTCTTTACTAAAAGATATGACCTTTTAAAAATGCAGTACAAAATTGGGTGTAAAGTAATAGCTAATATATTTTGCATAGTCTTAGAAAAACCAATCATCATAGCATTTAGGAAAATTATACCCCAAAATCTATTAACATTATATTCTCCAAATGAACAATTTCTAGGTAGGCTTACTAACTTACATGTTTACTTTGGGAGAGTTTTGAGAATTTCGCTATTCCTGTGACATCAAGACTGCTAAGGTGATGCTCTGTTATGTGATCATCAGAAGGCTAGACTCCTCAGCATATCAGACCATTAATATCCAGACTGCCTAAGGAAAAACTATGATAAGAGTCCAGCAAGTCACTCTTCCCTACAAGTCTCTGTTGGTTTCCCAAGCTTCCACCAATCAAAGCAGCTCCTGGTTCCCAGAGCCATTCATTCCCTCTGCTCTTTCAGCACAGAACATGCATGCACTTCATTATTAGTGCTATGTAAATGCCATCCCCCCAAGGTGTTAGAAAAGATAAAAGGTAAAGAACTACTACATCTTCTGACCTTTTCTGAATTCTGCTCTCTCCTAGGAGGGAGAATTTGCAGCCTTTGTTGTGGGTGCCTCCATTACCTGGCATTGTGCCATGAACATAGTAGGTGCACATTGCACATTGAGTAAATGACCCTTAACCGATATTCCATAGCAATTAATAGGGTTCTGGGCAGGGCCAATATTCCGTACACAAGCATTAAGTGAGAGAGAAAACAAGCTGGTAGGGAAAACGGATGAACCATCACTTTTGACCACAGCATACTCCAATGAAAGGAAAACATTTCATCACTTTCTATAGATTTGTGTAACCTATGATGCAAGCAAACCACTGGAAAGTTGTCTTTTGGGGAAAAAAAAAAAGAATCTCAATAGGTAGACATTATTTTCATTAATATACAAATAGATATTTTCCAAAGCATTGGACATGGTATTTAGACCTTTGTTTTAGATTATCAAACCAGTTCTGTAAGCCAGAACTAGTTGGGTAATGAATATTTAACAAAAAGCCTATGATTAAAAAGTAACAGTCATTCAAGACTCTGGCACATGCCAAAAACTGGTAGGACCAAGCAGTATCATGTTTTGATGCATCCAATTTGGTTTAGTAATCACCTTTGAGTCTGAAAACTAACCAAGTCCAAACCCAACTCTTTTTTCCCATAAAAAAATGCACAGTCAGCCCCCCACTTCCTCTGAGAAAGAGTTCACAGCACCAGACAAGAACATTTGAATGAATCCAACCGACTGCACTGCAATTTCCAAGAAAACACAAGAGCACAAACCACCAGAAAGCATAATATTACAAATTTACCCCTTCGGTTCTACTATCTTTGCAGTTCCAAGCCATCTTCCTCATTTTTGAAAAGGTCGGATACTTGCTAGTTGTATGGAGCAAGGCTGTTCCAAGGGAAGAACCTCACCACCATCTCACACGCTCGCGTGCGCACACGCACACACCTTGCTTCCTTCCTCCACACACCTCAGGAGAAAGGCACGCGGGGATTTCCCTCTCCTGCACCCAGGGCGAACTGAACACCACGGGAACAACACGGCCACAGCCAAGACCCTGGGTGTCCGGACACCCGCCGCTTCATTTGGCGCATTTGGCAAGGAGGGCAGCACGGCACGCGCCTGGACCTTCTGCTTTGCAAGCGGTTCAAGCACCGTCGCAGAACTGCCAGTCCCAGGAGCCAAAAACCTCCTGGTTGTAGTTGGGAAGGAAAACATCAGGTGCCCAAGTGAAGGCTCTTATTTTTGCTCTTTTCCCTAAAGGAACATAAGCTACTTCTTAGCTCTGAGAAATGGAAAGGGGCTGGGGGAACAGTGCACAATCATTCCCAGAAGAGGCGAGCGGCCAATGCTGTCTCGCGGGGGGAAATTCAAAAGCACAAGGTCCCGCGAGCTCAGCCTCAGTTCCCAGCCCACCGGTGCGCGCGCGGAGGCCAGAGGCGAGAGCGCGCGACCCCGCGCCGGGCTGGCCCCGAGCCGGACTCTATCTTCTAGCCACTTTACTCTCCAGAATATGTAAGGTATGGGGAGTGGAACCGGCAGCCAGACTCAGTTTCCCACGAGTGCAAGAGGAAGGAGGCGGGTGCGCCTCGCCTGCGCGCCCCTGGGGAGGCGGACACTCACCTGCGCTCTGAAGTAGAGGAACAGGGCGACGCTGCACACGACCTGGCCCAGCCCCAGCCCCAGGAGGGCCACAAACATGGAGCGGGAGCCGGCGGCTGGCTGAGGCGGCGCGGGCTGGGTGGGCGTCGGCGGGGCGTGCAGGGGGCCCTCGTGCGGGGCGCCGGAGCCTCCACTGCCCATCTCCTCGGAGCCGCGCAGGTACTTGGTATAATCTCGGCTGGCGCGGCGCATGGCGCTCGGCCCGCTTGCTCCAGCGCTCGCCTCCCTCTTTGCTCTCTCTCCTCTGGGCCGTCCAAAGTCAACTGCAGAGGCAGCGTGGAGCCGGCGCAGGGCCAGGGGAACCTCGACGTGGGGTGCTCGGAGTCGGGTGGTGCTCCTGCGGCGCGCGGACCAGCGGGCAGGGCGCCCGGCTGCCCCAACTCTTATAAACCTCTTGGAGAGGGCTGGCCCCAGGAACCAATCAGCCCGGGCCGAGGCTGCCTCTTCCACTCCCACCTCTGGCTGGCTCCCCTTCCTTCCTTTCGCCCTCCCTCTCTTTCTTACTCTTATTGAATGGTCTCTTCCCCATTGGGGCCCCCAGGGGAGGAGGCTGTGGGTTGGCTGCAGTGGTTCCAGCTGCCACTGGCCCATCCTCAGCTGCCTCTCTTGAGGTTCAAGAGATGGGCTGGGGAAGAGGCAGGTGTTTGCCCCAGTAAAGAATAAAGGTGACATGACACATACTCCTCAGGCAGTTCACATCCCTGAGTTTCAGTTTCCTGTTTAGGTCCTAAAATGTTGGGCTTGGTAATCTCCAAAGGGCCTTCTAGCTTCCTCTCCGCGCTGGTCCTTCCACGGACACCTCCCTCCTCCTCCACCACCACCAGAATTAGAATGGAACATCCTCAGAGCTCCTGAGGCTGCAGCCACTATGGAAAGTTCCTAATTAAGTATGTTGGCAGACAAATATTTTCAGAATCTCCGTCCCAAATTCCTGTTTCTAAATCCTCAATGTGGCTTTGAGTGAAGCAGGTTTTGACTGTGGCAGCAGAGCACTTATGGGTACCAACTTTAAAGGGGAAGTGTTCAGAAAGAGGTATGACCCAATAGCTTCATATAGAGGACCACATGTTACTTCCCTACAGAATTCCTCAGAGTAGTCCTATGCTTGGCAGTAATTTTCCTTCGGTAGCCTAAAAATAAGAAGGGTATAGCTTAGACTTAGGCAACCAACAATCAGAGAAGAGAAGAGCTTTATACAAAACTGACAACACTGTAGTTAAGTGTTAGTTTCCTTGCTAAGCAAAACTTCCCTGGCCTTCTTAAAAGGGGCCTCCCTGGTGGCGCGAGGGGTTAAGGTGCAGCCTATGAAGCTGTCCACAGCCTCTGTGGCACAAATTCTATCCCTGGCTGGCCAGGGAGCAGCTGACTAGTCCGCTGCTCCCCTCAGCAGTCTATTTCAGTAGATCTGCCAGTTCTGCTCCCCACTCTGTCTCTGGTGAATCCTCTCACTCCCTGCACCTCTGACCTGTACCCCAGCTCTTCTATGCATAAATAAATAAATCTTTTAAAAAATGTTCTATTCAGAATTATGCCCCTTAATTAGAAAGTGAAATATTAACATTGCTCACAGATTCTGATACTTTTTCAGTAGAAAGGAACTGCCTGCCAATGTAATCACTTCTGAACACTTAGAATGTTTCCACTTTTTATTAGGGGTGTGTGTGTGTGTGTGTGTGTGTGTGTGTCCTCTTTCTACACAGTTCTCTAATGGGAATTTCTGTAAGCAAGACTGATTGCAAATGACACATCTCTAAATTACTAAAGTTTGTAATCTTCATGGAACACTCAGAACTCAGCACATTTTGAAGAGCAGCCAGTTGAGCTTTAAAAGCATCTGTACAAATGAAATGATTTGTTCAAACTCAAAAAATGTGTTTAGCATTTATATGTGAATATATATCAAGGTTGATAGGGAAATAAAAAATACTTCAAGCTCCAATATAGGAACAATTAACATTAATTTACTCCATGAAGTGCTGGACTCTTCCTACTTTTTGTTTGTTAATTTCAGGAAGTAATTGTTTTCTTACTCTATTCCTTTTGCTTCTTTTGGGAACAGCTCGATATTTCATCCTTTTTTCAAATCCTTATTAGAAACAAAGACTTTTAAAATGTATTATAAGGACCAAACTCACCATGATTTTATTGCAGCCCCCTTCCAATCCTTTTTCAATATTTTCTATATTTTTTTATTCTATGACATCTTGAACCTCACATTACAAATTTTCTCAAATCTCTGAATCATGTTCAGGTATGCTGAACTCAGTAGGTGCAGAGAGAAAACTGTGTATTATTTGCCACAGTGTCAGATGACGTTTCTATGTGTGGCACTTATTTTCCTTTAACACCCTATAGACATTCATCCCATTGTATTTGGACTTCCATAGGCGGAACTGGAAACTCCTCTGTCAGTCCACCTGTAGCTACGTAAGTAGTAATAAGTCTTCCTGCCTTATTTATTCACTCATTCATTCATACATTCAACCATTCATTCATTCTTTCATTTGTCAACATCCACTCCTCAAATAATATATAAACCCCATTTGTTCAAGGACTTATTCTGGCTCACCTCTATATCCCCATTTCCTGAGATATTGCTAGAATGCCTACCTACACTTAGTAGGTTGACAATAAATATGCATTGAATAAAAAATTAGTGAGGGAATCCACAGAGCCTCTGCCCCTGTGCCAGTCCAAGCCTCACAGCTTCTCATCGGAATTAATCATGTTGTCTACTGGTCCCAGTGCTTCCAGTCTTGCTTGTCCCCAAACTGTTCCATACACACTGATCAGGATTGTGTGTGTGTGTGTGTTTTTTTTAAAGATTTATTTATTCATACAAGAACTGGGGTACAGGCCAGAGGTACGGGGGGTGAGAGGATATACCAGAGACAGAGTGGGGAACAGAACACGCAGATCAACTGAAATGCACTGCTGAGGGGAGCAACGGGCGAGTCAGGAAAGATCTGCTGCGCCATGTGGGTTGCTCCCTGGCCCAGAATTGAACTCATGCTGCAGTGGCTGCGGATAGCCTCATAGGTTGTATCTTAATCCCTTGTACCACCAGGGAGGTCCTGATCAGGATTGTTTTTAAACAAAAAAATACCATTTTCCTGCCCTTAAGATAAAAACTTCAAACAGTCCTTCACAATCTGATTGGAGCCCTTTTCTATATCAGCTTCAAATAGGAGCTCTGGGGCCTCCCGTGGTGGCGCAGCAGTTGAGCGCTGGGTTGCGAAGCTGCCTGCAGCCTGTGTAGCGCCGGTTCGATCCCTGGCTGCTCCCCAGCCATCGGAGGAGGATCCCACATGGCGCGCAGACCTCTCCTGCAGCCCGCTGCTCCCCTCAGCAGTGTACTTCGGTCCTTCTGCCTGTTCTGCTCCCCGCTCTGGCTCTGGTGAATTCTCTCACCCTCCTGCGCTTCTGACTGTACGCAGCGCTTATATAAATAAATAAATAAATCTTTAACAAAAAAAAAAAAAATAGGAGCTCTGACTCTACTACTCTCCCATCTCCTCCTCACTTGTCCCAGTGTCCTTCTCTGTTCTCGTAAAGATTAGGTCTATACCTCTGTTTGGACCATTGTTTGGCTCCCTTTGTTTATGCTGCCACAGCCCCTTTAACTGCTCCTATCAAAACACTCATGCATTCATTCATTCACTCACTCATTTACCGTATCAATCTATTTGTGGGAACCCACTAAGCTGGATCTTAGGGACTGAGTGGTAATCAAGATAAAACCTGGACTTACACTGTAGCAGGAAGGAAACATATTGAACAAGTCATCACACAAATTGTTAACTAAAATTGTGATGAGTGCTTTGAAGGCAAAGTGCAAGTATAATGAGAACACTGTAATAATACATAGTGAGGCCTACCCTATTCTGAGAGTCAGAGAAGGCCTCGAGTAAATTATGATGAAGGCTAGACACTGAATAATAGCCACCCAGGGAGATGTGACTAGGGAGCTATCTTCGGCAGAGGATGACTGTGTTATTATAATTAAGGGTTTAATATATATTCCCAGTGGGACATATCTATCTTATTTACTGCAAACTCATTAACATGTATTATTATATTTATGTATCAATTCAGCAGTTAGTTACCAAAATCACAAATTAACAGGTCCAAACCCTAGTAAGCTAACATATATTAATAGATGCCAAGACCAAAAATAAAATTGAAGGGCCTCCCCTGGTGGCACAGGCGGTTGAGCCCCATGCTGTGAAGCTGTCTGCAGCCTCTGCAGTGCCTGTTTGATCCCTGCTGGCTGGGAGGGTCCCACATGGTGTGGTAGACCTCTCCTGTCTCGCCCGCTGCTCCCCTCAGCAGTGTATTTTGTCAGTCTGCTTGTTCTGATCCCCATTCTGTTTCTGGTGAATCTTCTCACCTTCCTGCCTGTACATATGGCCTGTACCCCAGTTCTTGCATAAAAATAAATCTATAAATAAACAAATAAATAAATAATAAAATTGAAGATTCATTTTTCTGTTAATATTTAGATGCAAACAATACAATGATTAGATCATTTCTCAAACTCTATTCCTGATACTTCAGTATATTAGTAAGTGATTCTTTTGAACCCGAGTGAATTTTTACTGGTTCATGTAGTTGAAAGGTATAGATTAGGTCTAGATTCAGGCATGGCTGGTTACAAACCTGAATCAAATGCCTTTTGCTTGAGCCAAAGGGTTGAGATAACCCAATCTCAGGGGCTACAAGGAGCACAAAGATCATTTTAAAACTTAAAGAGCAGGGCCTCCCTTGTGGCATAGGGGTTAAGTCTCAGTGCTATCATGCTATCACTGCTGCAGCCTGGCCTGAGTTCAAGCCCCAGCCAGGGAGCTGACCCACATATGGCACAGCAGACCTCTCCTGTCTCACCCACTGCTCCCCTCAGCAGTGGATTTCAGTAGATCTGCCTGTTCTGCTCCCCGCTCTGTCTCTGGTGAATCCTCTCACCACCCCCACATCCCCACACCTATGGACTGTACCGCAATTCTTGTATGCATAAAAAATAAAAATAAAAATCTTTTATAAAAACTTATAAAGCAGATATAAAAAAGATAAGGAATTGACATGCTGCTAAGCAGACAGCTAAGCAGGCAAAAATAATAGTTATCTACTACCAATCATTCTACTAGATCAGCAGTTCTCAAATTCTTTGGTCTCAGGACTCCTTAACATTCTTAAAATTTAATGAAAGCTTCTATGAGCTTTTGTTGATATGAGTTATATTAATATTTGGCATGCTGGAAATCCAAAGTGAGAAATTTTTCACTTATTAGCATATTAACAGTAGAATTTTATTTTAAAAATAAGCGGATTTTGAGTAGAGAGAATAACAGTTTTACATTTTTTCAAATCTCTTTATTATGTGACTTAATAGCTCTTCATATCCACTTCTGTATCTAATCTACTACAATATTGCACATCATGTAATCTCTAAGGAACTCCACTGTACAACTTTGAAAGAATGAGAATAAAAAAATGTCTTTTTATTAATATGAAATACTTTTGAATTTACAGAACCCCTGACAGGATCCCACACTCTTCAGCATTCCCAGACCACACTTTGAAAATGGCTATTCTAGATACAACTAAACACTCATTTAATAAAAGACTCATTATATAAAAGGTCAGATTAGTTTTAAAAATACTGTAGTAAACAAAATTAATTATTTTTTGTTTAATTCAGATCTTCCCAGTATAAATGCAAATTATACCTCTCTAGAAAAGAATTTGGTAATCCAAAAAATTAGTAGCTTTGGGGGAAAGGAAGGGCTTCACCAGCAGACAATCATATTACTCATAAGGGTATAAGGAACAAACCTTGGTAGAATTAGATAAGAGGGCCGAGGGCCTCCTCGGTGGCGCAGCAGTTGAGCACTGGGTTGCGAAGCTGCCCGCAGCTCTGCAGCATGTCGCCCGCAGTTGGTTCAATACCCAGCCTCGGGGCGAGGGTCCCACATGGTGCGCAGACCTCTCCTGCCCTGCCTGCTGTTCCCCTCAGCAGTGAACTTTGGTCCTTCTGCCTGTTCTGCTCCCTGCTCTGGCTCTGGTGAATTCTCTCACCCTCCCGCGCTTCTGACTGTACCCAGTGCTTGTATAAATAAATAAATAAGTCTTTTAAAAAAAAAGAATTAGATAAGAGAAAACTGTAGGGCATGAATGGACAGTACTGGATAAATAACCATAGTGTCAAGAAAGCAGTTAGTAGCCAGGGTACCTGCAGGGATTGAAGGGGCAGGGGAGGAGAGACAAGATTTTGGCGAATGTTGAAAACTGGAAAACTGGAGAAAAACAAATCCATTCAATCCATCCTACAGCATTGTGTTGGCTATACAAAGCAATTCCACAGACCAGCCGTCCGCAGTCATTGCTAAGACTAAAGTCATGGAGTCCCTGATCACCACTGTCCAATCAAATTACTCTTAAGTTCTTTACCAGGACTTATATTATCTTTTGTTTCCCATTTCCTTTATTGCTTCACTTTTCCCCTCTAGCTTCAAACTTTATTCCCGCACAACATGGAACTAATTGTCTCCTCCCATTTCTTAACTTTATACCTTTGGTCATTTGATCCCTTCTGCCAAAATTGATCTTCCCTGAGTTTTTTACCCAATTAAATAGCTTATCGTCAAACATTTAGTTAAGACCTCTTGTCCTTATGAAGCTTGTCTTGATACTCCTCTCTACATGGGATATTATTTCCCTGTGATTTTCAAAAAATTGAATGTTACCTCAGTTAAAAGAAAACATTTCAAATTTTATTGAAGTAACATTGGTGTATATATACACTGTTATTGGGGATGTAAACTGGTACTGTTATAATTGAAAAGAACATGAAAATTCCTCAAAAAACTTAAAATAGAAATTCCTGTGAACCTATTATCCAACTTCTGGGTATTTATACAAAGAATATAAAAACACTAGTTGAAAGATATTGATGCAACCCCATGTTCAGTGCAGCATTATTCCATGATTCTTTATTATAATATGTGCATCTGTTATAGCTCTGAAACTTTTTTAATTTAATCCATTTTATTTATTTTTTTAATTTTTATTTTTATATTCCCCATACAATTGCAATCCCCTTATTTTGAAACTTCTTTTTATAGTATTTAATTTACTTCTCTGTCTCAGTGACTAATCTATCTGCTCTTTGAGGAAAGTCATTATCTTTGTAGTCCTACTGTGTTTATATAGTATTTAATGAATATTTATAAAATAAATGAACAAGTGAAAGAGAAGAATACAGACATGTTTCCTGCATTCTCATAAAAGAGGGTCGATCTGGAGAGAACTAAGTGTTTGAAGAGGAAAATGCCCCAAATAATGTCTCCTAAATATATTGATAGCCTAATTTAGTAGGAAATCATACAGCAAACTCAAGGACATAATGTAACTGGACAATATGGGGAAATAAGTATACGTACTTTAGTGTTAATTTTGTAGTATTTTAATAGCAAGTTTATAGGACTTAAAACTTGGACTTAAGTGTCTTTCAGATTTTATGTTATTATGTAATTATCTACAAAGTAGCAATTCTCATGCTTTTTAGTCTAGGGAACTCTTAAAAATCAGCAGCACACTCCTCCAATGCTTTTTTAATGTGGATTATAGCTATCAGTGATTAAGTATCAGAAATTCAGACAGAGAAACACCCACTTGTGCTAACAGTGATGTATTTTATGAAAATGTATTTTATGAAAGTAACTATAATTTAAAAAATAAATATTTAGTTAAAAGAGTTGCATTATGTTTGCAAACATAAAGATGTTTAATAGAAAATAGCTATTCAGGGCCTCCCCGGTGGCGCAGCGCAGCAGTTGAGCGCTGGGTTGCAAAGCTGCCCGCAGCCTCTGCAGCGCCGGTTCGATCCTGGCTGCTCCCCGGCCACCGGAGGAGGGTTCCACATGGCGCACAGACCTCTCCTGCTGCCCGCTGCTCCCCTCAGCAGTGTACTTAGGTCCTTCTGCTTGCTCTGCTCCCCGCTCTGGCTCTGGTGAATTCTCTCACCCTCCTGCGCTTCTGACTGTACCCAGTGCTTGTATAAATAAAGAAAGAAACAAACAAATAAATAAATAAATCTTTAAAAAAAAAGAAAGAAAATAGCTATTCACCTGTTTCTGTACTTAATATGATGTGATACACTGTTTTTTCTTATAATATATGAAGAAAATACAGCCTCACACAAACAGTCAGAAAAGAGATGAATAGCTTAGTTGCCTTTCCAGATAACTGTGGAATTTTCCTTTTCTACTATATCAAAACCCAACAAGTGGTCATTCCCTAACCATTATTTACATGGTGGACTCTAAAACCATGAGTGAAGATTTCCTCCTCTACTACAATAGTTATCTACTGGTCTATATTTTTCCTCCAAGGGATCTTTTCTGAAGAGATGACTTTGTAACATCAGGCAGGCACTGATCATTTGGAAAATACTCCTTCACTGAGTTCTATAGATCTTCCAAAAGTTGACACATTTCATCACCATTTATTTTATCAGAAACCTCTTTAGTATTGGGAAGCTGTTAGGTTCACAGTGGCAGATAGAAGTTGTCCAAAATTCTAATTTGGCCTTGAAAACTTGAGTTGTATCACTGGCAACCAATGCTATGAATTGTTTTCATTAAATTGATATGCTGACTTTGTTCATTTTCCAGGCAATATCTGCCAAATACCCAAGTCTGAAAAGCAGAGTCTGTTACTCATTTATATTGCAACTCAATTACATGAATGCTTTTTTTCTCAGCCATGTTTAGTTATATAGTTGTGCTTCAATATATGGTTTCCATGTCCTATGCAATAACTAAAATATGTAGATTCATTGAATAAAATTTAATAAAATAATAATTAATACTGCTTTATTAACAGTGCTTTATTTATTAAAGATATTCTTAATAGAAACTGGCTTTTTCTTTTTTTGATTATGAATTAAATAGCAGTGAAGGACACAGTAAATCCTAATACGGTTTTTAAAGTCAAATGCACTTGATTTGTAGTATGAACAGGCAATTTATACATCAGTAAAAATGTCTAAATGGCAAAAAAAAATAAAGTTATGATTGTAGCAATACTATAAAAATAGTTTCCATCTTGAGGATTCCTTGAACAGGAACCCCAAGGTCTAAGGATCCTGCTTTGAGAATCACTAATCAATTGAATGGAGGTAACTCTCAGCATCGCATCTTTTTGTCTATAAAACTACAGGGCTTCAGGGTCTCCCTGTGGCTCAGGGGTTAAGTCTCAGTGCTTTCAAGCTATCGCCAGCCACTGTGGCATGAGTCCAATCCCCAGACAAGGAACTGACACACATGGCTCAGCAGACCTCTCCTGTCTTGCCTTCTGCTCCCGCAACAGTGTATTTCAGCTCCACCTGTTCTGTTCCCCACTCTGTCTCTCACCCCTCTGCACCTCTGGCATACACCTCAGTTCTTGTATCCACAAATAAATTTAAAAATAAATAAATCTTTAAAAAAAAAAAAAAAAACAGCTCAAGGGCTTCCATATTGTTCTCCTTGCCACCACCTTCCCCACATAAACCCTTCTTCCAGAACAATCTATTTATGATGTACAACTGGCTATATAATTTATCAATGAAATCAGTTAGTGGTCTATCATTAAAGTACAAACTCCTTAATTTTCCCCGATCTGCATCTGTAACCTCTCCTCAATCACTTCCTGGCTTCTACTTATATTTCTAGTTTTAGAACATAAAGAATAACTTGTAATTTCCCTATACTCTATCCTATTTATTTCAAACCTCTATGTCTCTGCTCATGCCGCTAACTTATTTATTCAACAAACATTGACTGACCACAGCTATGAGCTTAGCACGATGTTAGACATATTATAAAATGCTGAATGAGATACATATTTTGTCCCCACAAAATTCACACTCTCAGACAAATATTGCACTTACTTCAAATGAATGGAAAGTAATAAATTGTTTATTTATTATTTTTCCTCCTGCCAGGGGGCTTTAAAATGATTCAGTAAATTCTGCTTTATTTATTATGTAAAAGATCTCAGCAGACATTGCCACCACCATAACATTAACCACTAAGCAATGCCAGATAAATAAACTAAAAAAGAAAAATGTGTATTTTAAAAAGTACATCTACAAGCTGATGATGCAAAAAAATCTAAAGGCACTAAATTTTCTCTGAAAAACCTTTCCTGGGTGAGGAATATCAAGAGGCATTTGATATCGACCGAACATAAACACAGGCAGATATAGTGTCAAGCTGAAATAAGTAGAGATACTCCTGGAAAAGACATGGTACACTGAAATCTGCAGGCACTCCAAAAGTTCAGCTTTCTCCAACTCCTGATTTTCTACTCCACAGGATTTTTTCTGAGTACTAGGTGGCTTAAGGAGCTGGGAACTGGACTGAGAAGGTAAAGAGAAAGGAGAGGGAGAGGAAAAGTTAGCTGGAGAAGGAGATACAAACAGCCTTCAAGATATTTGAAACAAGAGTTGTACTGAAACTAAATAAAACTACAACTTAGCTTAATTCCTTACTGAATTGAAGTCCTCCTACCCGTAGCTGCAAAATAATATTTACACCAGTTCTTCCATATACAATGTCTGGTTATAATTTAAAAAATTACATGATATGATAGGAAGTCAAAAATGTGTGCTTCATAATTAAGAGGGGGAAAATCCAATGGACAGATGACCAAAATATTGTAAATATAATTACCATAGGGCCGTCACTTAACCTGGGGATGTCCTGGCCTTCCCAATGTCATGTTCTTCTAGTGCTGCAGTGTTTCATGGCCCACCCATTTCCAACCCTTCATGAACTCATGCTTCATGGGAAAAGTAGGTGTTCCTTAGGCAGTGGGGTAGTGGCTACTGTGTTTGGGGCAGCAGGATTCCTGGGCTGATACATTACAGGTTCCTGGGTTGGACTTACAAGTTCACAAGTGATTTCCACCCTATTAGTGTGATCCGTATGATATCATGCACCTTCATCCCATGGGTGACACTGGGCCAGACTATTTTTCTGGAATGGAATGGGAGAAACACAGATTCTACCCAAACAGTTATGGAGCACAGCAGTGTGGGCGGTCATCAATCTTGTTGGGGGAAAACGGGAAACCAAAAATTTTGATTTTTAAAGATGTTTATGTGGATTCCCCAGGAAGTTACCAAGGAAGCTGAAGTTGAGAAATTCATTCATGTTTCACATCTAAATGCTGATTAAAAGCTTTTTTAAGGTATCTGAGAAATAAGGTTTTAGAGAGAAAGAAGTGAGAGATGCTTTTCCAGAAGCCCCTATATCAAGACACCAGATATCTTTGGAAGAGAGGCTGAAGTCCTCAGTGTTTTGCAAATATTCACTGGTTTGGCAGTGTAACTTTGCTTTCCTTGAGCCTGAAAGACAGTGAAACTACATTGTAGTTGTAGCCAAGGGAGCTGTTGATGCATTTGAGGACCCAGATACCAGAAGGAAAACTTGCCTGCCTTGGACCAAACTGGTACCTTCTGTTTGAACTAGTGCAATATGGCTTTGCTGTGGCTCACAAACCCTTCCTCCTATACCCCTTGCCATATTTTGCCTATCAATTGGTAGCATGATTTGTTGAAATTAGTCCATTTTGAGCTCATTTCATTTGAGCCCTGGACAACAGGGATAAAGTGGAACAAGTAGTTCACATCACAGATATGACACTGCCTCATTGGCCTGGCTAGAAAGACCTTAGTTTTCAGCCAACACCCCTGGAACTCAAGGCTATGGAGGTGCTATGGCATCAATTGAAGATATGAAGCCAGCCAAGACTGTCAACATTAGGGACCCCTGAGCTGCGCTTGGGTTTTGGAGTCATTTTAGTCACCTGGCTAGCAGTCAGCCTCTTTCATCAGAGAATCCTATATGTAGTGAATAGGTCATTAAAACATCCTGAGCCATATGACCCTGCAATTCCATTCCTAGGGATCTACCCAAAGGACACAAAAACATTAATTCAAAAGGATACCTGCACACCTATGTTATTGTAGCACTATTTATAATAGGTAAGACTTAGAAACAACCCAAATGCCCAAAAATAGATGACTGGATCAAGAAGATGTGGTACATGTACACAATGGAATACTATTCAGCAATCAAAAAAGATAAACTAATGCCATTTGCAGCAACATGAATGGAGCTAGAAGGGATTATATTCAGTGAAATAAGTCAGAAGGTAAAAGAAAAATATCGGATGGTTCCACTTATAGGAGGAATACCAAATAAGGGATCAGAGGAAAAAATAATAACAGTTTAAAAAACACAACACAACAAAACAAAAATAAACAGACAACTATAAATCAGAGACATTGTGCAGGGCACGGGGAGGGAGAGGGATCAAAATGAGGGTAGGAAGAGTATAAGGGACTATGGTGATGATGCATGCGTGAATTGGTGGTGGAAAATCTATGGGGACTACACCTGAGGAAAGAAAGCAAACACTGTTAAAAAAAAAAAAAAAAGAATAATTATGTAAAATATATATTTATTAATTAGTTAATTTAAAAAAAACATCCTGGGCTTCCCTGGTGGTGCAAGGGGTTGAGATACAACCTATGACGCTGTCTGCAGCCACTGCAGCACAAGTTTGATCCCCGACCAGCCATGGAGCTACCCACATGGTACAGCAGACCTCTCCTGACTCGACTGCTGTTTCCCTCAGCAGTGTATTTCAGTCAGTCTGCCTGTTCTGTTCCCCACTTTGTCTCTGGTGGATCCTCTCACCCTCCACATCTCTGGCCTGTACCCCAGTTCTTACCCCAGTACGCATAATAAAATAAAATCTTTTTAAAAAAATAAAAATATAAATAAAAAAAATCCTGTGGTAAAATACATGTATACATATATATTCTAACTATGATAAATGAAGTGGAGAGAATAAGGAAATAAAAATAATCAAGAGTATTCTAAAAAATACAATATCTGAAATTAAAAATTCATTTGGGTACAAAAACAAGATCAATGAATTCAAAGTCATTTGTTTCAAATTTTCAACAGAAAATTTCCAAATTGAGGTACATAGGGGAAAATAACTAGGAAATAATAGATCATGAGAAATATAGGGATATTATCAAAGGGTGTAACATATTTGTAACTGACATTTCAGAGGAAAAGAAAGACTGGGGGAAAGCAACATATGACTGGATTATAGTGAAAACTTTCAAAAATGATTAAAAACATAATTTGTGGATTTAAAAAGTCAGAGAGTTGCAAAAGGAATTCTACAAATATACAAATAAGGGCCTATACAAATAAATCCACATCTCAACACACCATAATCAAACTGCTAAAATTCATGCATAAAGCAAAATTCTTAAAATAACTGAATAATCCATTTTTTCTTGTACTGGAGCTCTCAGGGTAAGTCTCCTAATTTCTTTCTTCATTATTCATTGTTTATTATAAAAAATAATTTAAAAAATTCTCTGGTCACTTTTATTCCTGACACTTTTATTCCTAACAAACTTGGTTTAGTAATTAAAAGAAAGAATAACATTCAAAATTTAAAACTTCCATTTTACTTAACGTTAAATCTTCCCTTCCACAGTTTAGAACTATCAGTCTAGGAAATTTGTATGGGTGAAAGGGAGTGATGTCGGTGGGGTAAGGAGTGGATAAGAATGAAAAAGGTCTTAATAGACTGGTACAGTACAATCTGTGTTGATGGTCTTTGGACTGATGAATGGATGTTCCGAAGTAATTCTTCCATGGGACACTTTCTTGTTTGCTTGAAGATTTTTCCACCAAAAACATCTGACTGGAGTTCCCTCTTCTCTAGCTATCAGCCTATAATTCCCCTCTCAGTTTCTGTAACTAATAGTACCTTTTACGCTCTTTCTTCTGGCTGGGAGCCTATTGGAAGGAATACCTTTAAATATCATCAGACTGTTTCTTCTCTGCCCACGTTCTGTCCCCTGTACACGTTTTGGCCCTGTTTTCAATGAAAACATATTTTGCTCCCAGGGCAGCTTTATCTTAGGTCTGCCACCAGACAGTTTCAGCCACAACCATTTACTTTTAGTCTTTTTTAGACATGGGGCAAATCCCAGTTTCCTTGTCATCTCAAAATTCAGAACTAATATCAAGCTCTCCAATGGGTACTCTGAAACCCCTCATAGATTCCCTAAACAAACTATGCCTGGATTATTCAGTCATTTCTGTCCTTAACTTGGTTCCAGATTTCTTCTCTGAAAGTATCTTTCTTTGATATATGGGAGTTTTTACCACCTAGTATTTTGTTCTCTCTTTAACATGCTGTTATACAAGGAAACAGCCACTTACCATATAGTGTAATTAGTAAAATGTGTTCTGGGAGCACATAAGAGAAGTTCTTAACCAAGACTTGGGAGTTCAGAAATAACTTTTTGGAGGAAGCCATATTTAAAATGAGACTTGTGGGATGAGTAATAGTTATCCAAAACTATTGGGAAAACACACATATAAAGGCCCAGAAGCAAAACAGGATTATTCAAGGAACTAAAAGAAGTTCAGCATAGCTTGAGCAGAGTGTGAGGAAGAAACAGGCAAAGCTGACATTAGAAAAATAAGAGACAGAATAACCAAGTTTGTGTCTCTCATGATAAAAATTCAAATTTTATTCTAAGGGCAATGAATAGTCATTGAATTTTTTTTTTCCTTTGGGGGAAATGGCACGTTCTGGTTTGCAACTTAGAATGTGATTTGACTACAATTTGGAGAAAAATCTGGAAGAGGGGAGTGGAAAGGGATGAGCAGAGCAAGCCTGGAGACTGAGAGCTGGTTACCAAACCATAGGTCATTCATACCAGAATCTAGGTAAGAAATGGCCACAGTGGTGGAAGAAATGGTGGTGAGAAGTGATGGGTCCCAGAGCCATTTAGGAAGTAAAATGCACTGGGCATGGTAACTGACTGGTTGGGGAGGGTGTGGACGAGGATGGAGTTAAAAAGATACTCCATAGGTTTCTTTTTCCTCGAAGAAGGACATCATTCACTGAAATGAGAAACCCTGAAAGAACAGGTTGAATCTGAGTGCACCCCACTTCTTTTCAGGTCTGAGGTGCACCTGTGATGTTTTCTTTGCAACTCCATTTATTTGGTTGACCCTTATGCAACTTTCAATTTCAACCCATATGATATCTCCCCTGATTTCTCCCAAATGCCTGAATTTTTCTAAGAGCCTATCTTCCTTTGTCCCTCAATCACGTTTAGCCTATCGCTTTC
This sequence comes from Talpa europaea, assembly GCF_964194135.1. Lineage (NCBI taxonomy): Eukaryota > Metazoa > Chordata > Mammalia > Eulipotyphla > Talpidae > Talpa > Talpa europaea. The sequence goes on from NC_140072.1 coordinate 98,857,395, forward strand.
CTTATTACAGGGACTAAATCTGTTTATATTAGTATCTTCCACAGTAGACTGTAAGAGCCTTGAAGATATGGAATCTAGTATTCTTACCAAACCTTTCTTTATCTGGCAGAATGTCTGGTGCATAGTATGCATTTAATCCATGTTGTTGAATAAAGTGAGTCCTCCTAGGAGAATCTTAAAATGAGATAGCAATGCAGTTGCAAAAATATGTGTGATGTTTCTGAGCAAATACACTTCAGATATAACCAGTATGGAAACACTGGTCATCACCATCACAACCACACACATGTATTGCACCATGTATGGCACCAAACAAGACACTATTGGCCTTCAAAGAATGGTGAAAGAAAAACACTGAAAACTGAAGATACTCATGTGGGACTTTATTCAAACTAATGTGGATTGAATGCTTGGACAATTATCATAACATTTCTACTGTCTCAGGTTTTTTTCTGTTATACCAAACTGCCTCTCATGAAACCATGCATTTGTCCACAGGTCCCCATGCAAAATAGAGGAAAGAAGTAAGTGATTGTGTAATGCACCTATGTTCATGCTCTACTATATAGTGAAAACTTCAGAAATCTAACCTAAAACTAAGAGGTTAAAAATAGGAACTCTAGGCTACGTGTCTTGAAATTAGGTCTCTGCCACTTACTGGCTGGGTGACCTATGTGTCTATGCCTTAGTTAAGTCAGTTGAAAAATAAGCTAAACCATATCTACCATATGAAGCTGTTATGAGTTCAAGTCCATACATGCAAAATCCTTAGAGCAGTGCCTAATACATGCACGTTACTGTTCTTGTTACTGTTATTATTACCATTATTGTCATTGTTATGACCATGATCACTACACAGCGCCATTTATCAGCTAATTAAGGTTCTGTTAATTTCAGTTAGTACTGGGATTAAGTGCAAGGGCACTGAGGAAAAGAGTGACCACCACATCTGTGCACTTGACTTAGTGGCAGTAATTTGAAATTGGCAAAGAGCAGTCATGTCAGGTTTTGATCTTTAAACATAAATCCCAAGTGCACAGAAAGTGACAGAAGAAAAGAAGCAATGAAAACTTCCCTGTAGCAAAGGTTAGCTAACTGCAGTTAGAAATAATCAGTAAGAGCAACAGAAGAGTCAGTGGAGACAGAAGGATCACCAAACAAGTAAGAAGCACACAGTAGGATGACTACAGGGTGTAGAGCCCATGAGTCTCAGTATGCCATGGCCCAGCTCAGGACTATGGAGCAGTCAATGACAGGATCTGGAGAAAAAAACAGAGCACATAGGTGTGCCCTCCTATCAAGCAGAGACATTCTGTGAAAATATTTCTTAGGATTGATTATCATTCTGAGGATGTAGGTATTATCAAAGGCAAAGTTAATCTTTAATCTGGGAAATTTACTCATTTTCAACAATGAAAGATTTTTGAGAAAGAAAACATTGAGAAATGTGCAAGATCACTATTACTAATAAGATACCTGTTTACTGTGTTAATACACCCAAATTTAATTTTTTAATTATTTATTAGCATGCCACACAATAAGTGGCAGACAACTGCATAACCTCATTTTATTTTTGACATTTGCATTTACACTTGACATTTACTCTTTTTATACACAATTATAATGGAAATTGTATGACTCATTTGTAAAAATAAAGAATTCCTTAATATTTTCAAAGAAAAATTAGAATGTCTAAGAGCCTTGGGCTGAATTATACCATAATTGTGGTTTTGGGGAAACTCACTGACAAAATCTACTGCCTTGAAAGGCAATTATTTGTTGTTGAAGCTTCATGCCCATTACAGACAAAGGTCTGATGGGGATGTGGTAGAGTAGATTTATCATCAGGTGGGCAGTTTATCTGGGTAATCTTTAAGGTTATTTCCATTCTTGAGAAATGAACTAGCTATTGAACTGGCCCTTCTGGGTACTTAGGTTGCAGTTTGTGAAATCTTTTGAAATGAAAAATATTCCATATGAACCAACATTTACATGTGCATGATCTACACCAGCACTGTCCAATAGAACATCCACCATAATGAGAATGTTCTCTAATCATGCTCTCCAACATGGTAGAATCAGGTTCCTGGGCTATGGAGCACTTGAAATATGAGGAATAGAACTGAGGAACTGAACTTCCTCAGCTCCTCAACAAGTCACTGAGATTAGTGGCTACCAAATTAGAGAACACAGATCTATGTTCACTTTATCTCTGATTCATATCTGCTTCTTAGTATTTTGTATTTAAAACATTGTTTCACAGAAACTGAGGATCAGTATAATATGATGGTCTTAGAGCCAGCCCAAGCAAATACAGCTCTCAACAAAGTTGTGAGGAAAGATCAATTTCACCTTGATCCCAGGTCCTAGCACAGTGCCTGACACGGAGCAGCTGTCAACAAATATACAGATTTCTTTGAATTCCTTGAATCTCTCCATTCAAAATTAAACATTTACTTTGCTCAGTCTCACAGGCTTCTTTTAAAGATAGTACCAGTTTCCTATTTCATTCTCACTGTGCCAGAAGTCCAAGGATAATAAAAGTTCAAGAACTTCATGAACCAGCTCAGCACATGAACTCAGAGATTAGTCAACAGCTTAAACAAACAAGACTGGCCAGCTGGTCCCTGCTCTATTTTACCACAGTCTGGGACAGGGACAAAGACATTCAAGAAAGGAGTTGGGCTGTTTCTCTCTCCTCATCACCCATCCCCCTCACTCCCAAGCCACCCGTTTAATCTGCAAGGTATTTTTTAAAAAAGATTTATTTTATTTATTATGCATACAAGACCTGGGGTGCAGGCCAGAGGTGCAGGGGGTAGGGTGAGAAGATTTACCAGAGACAGAGTGAGGAGCAGAACAGACAGATCTACAGAAACACACTGCTGAGGGGAGCAGCAGGAGAGGCAGGAGAGGTCTGCTGCACCATGTGGGTTAGCGCCCTGGCCAGTGATCAAACTCATGTTGCAGTGGCTGCCAAGAGCTTCATAGTGCTGAGACTTAACCCCTTGCACTACCAGGGAGGCCCTCTGCAAGATATTTTTGATGGTAAGTGAGATGGCATCTGGTCCTGAGTGTATGCCCTGCAGTCACCCCGCAATCATGTTCAGGATTTTCTTTCTGTCCACAGATCTGAGTAAACCAACATCATACAGGGCCCTCTCCAACCCCTATAACCTCCCACCTTATACCTGAAGCCAGAGGGTAACTTACTGCCACTCCATGGACCCACATTTTCTGGCTGTTTAATGTCCAAGGGGGGCAATTCTGTAACACCAAGAAATGTTTCAACAAATAAACATGATCAGGATACACTATATTTAATGGGCTCCACCAAGTCAACTACCCAACTTCATGGTGTTAGACAGCTTTGGATTCACCATAGGACACTGCTTTTTCTACAACTGCTCAACTTAGAAGGAGAGCAGCCTAGGCTGGCAGTGAGTTAATGGTTCCTTCAGTACCTGCTCTAAGAGTGAAGTTGGCCATGCAATGTTTGCTGGGTGCTTTTCTCCACTTCTTTCATACTAGTATAAAGGGTTGAGGATCCCAGAACTATAGGCACTAATGAAAGCAGACTATCCCTATGCCAGAATTTACCACAGTCAATTATGGGTTGAATTGTGTATTCCCCAAAATTTATAATCTGAAGTCCTAACCCCCAGAACCTCTGAATGTGACTGTATTTGAAGACAGGATTGTTAGAGATGCAATTAATTTTAATAAGGTCATTAGGATGGGTCCTAATCTGATATAACTGGGCCTTTGTGAGATAAAGAAATTTAGACCAGACATATATAAAGGGAAGTCCATGTGAAGACACAAGCAAAAGATAGCCCTTGACAAGCCAAGAAGTGAGACACGGAGTCTTTCTCTCATGACCTCAGTAGGAACCAAGCCTGAGGTCAACAACTTGACCTCAGACTCGCAGCCTCCAGAAGTGTGAGAAAATCAATTTCAGTTGGTTAAAACACCCAGGCTATGGTACTATGTTGTGGGAGCCCTAGAAAATGAATACAGGTTTCTTCCACTCCATCTCTGCAGAATCACTAACTTTGAGTGGGGATATAGTCTTTTTGCCTGGCATCTTCTTTTATTAGATTGAACATATAACTAGAAGAAACACCAGGGCACGAATCTGTCCAAAGTTGGAGTTATTTTTCTTCCTCTGGACATCTTCACTGATATGTTGGAAATAAGTTGTGACAGTTCATTTGCTTCCTCCCTGCCTTTGCTTCCTCCTTTCCCATTGCTCAGAATGAATGAGTCCTTGGAGGCCCAGAAAATATCTCCAGGATCCAGCCTGCCCCCAAGGAGGCCAAGGAAGCTCTGAGGGGGTTCCCAGAGTTCAGACCAATTCTTCTAAAGTTGGCCTTAAGAAAATCCTGGCTGCCATGGAAAGCAACTCTCAGCGGATGCTTCTGGTGCCAGTGATACCTTGTCAGGCTCTACAGGCATAAAATACCTACTCCGCCAACTATTCACTTCCATATACTCCTCCAAATAGTTGGAATTGTTAATGGAATGACTGGTATTGCCTTTAATTTTACTCAGAAGATGGGATGTCTTCATTTTATTCACCACCACAAGAACATGGTTTCATGAACACTCTCCTGCCCTCCCCTGATGTTTAATTCCATTCTGGATCTATAGCCCTGTAAGAGCTGGACTGCAGAAGCTGAAATCAGGAGTGTGCATGAAAACCTTTAGCTTAGGCTGTTTCTCACTTTATCTAAATCTGTCACTGAATCCATTGGCATCGAGCCCTATATGACATGTAAGAGACCATGGGGGAGTTAGATCAACTCCAGTTCCGCAGGGTTCTGTCATCTAAAGTGGGGGTTTATACTGAATGAAGACTTGGGCAGAAAAGGGTGATGAAAAATATGCATTTTATTATCAGCAGGTCCAGAAGACCTCACTGGTGAAGCACTTCCAGAGAAAGCATGGTCAAGTGAAAAATCATGGCTATTTCTCGTTGCAGCACCAAACTGTCCTTGCTCTGTCTCCACAATTAAACAGACCTTAGAACACAGAGGACTTCAGAGATCGCCTACCCTTCAGATTCTCGAGCCCTGCAAGGAGCAAGTGGGCATCTTTTCCACAAAATTCTCTGGGTTGTGATAGCCACACATTTTACCTGAGGCATTCATTTGAAGTACTTAAAACCGTTTTCATTCAATAAGTTCTTCTTTATAGTTAACCCAACCCATCACATTTTAATCTGAATTATTATTTAATGTTTTTATTATAAAATTTTCACTGTATATAAAAGCTGTAGGTACCTCATGGAAATATATCTATAAATATTACAAAGAAAGTAGGCACTCAATTTACTGGTGAAATTATAATAAACGCAGCATATCTATATTTATTTAAAGTACTTATATAATTTAGATTGTACTGTACATGAACATTTGTACCTTGGTTTTTTACTCGCTATTGCTATTATAAGTTTTTCTTGTCAATAAATATTCTTTACAAAGTTCACCCTCAAAAGTAAAGATTTGAGGGCCTCCCCGGTGGTGCAGCAGGTTGAGCACAGCACTGTGAAGCTGTCCACAGCGTCCGTGGCGACGGTTCAATTCCCGGCCGGCCAGGGAGAGTCCCACATGGCCTGGGACTCTTTTTTTTTTTTTGGTTATGTTTATTCTAGCATCCTATTTTTTTACATTTTTTTTATTTTGGGGGTGCGTATTATTCAGTAAGTTCTTATTGAGAAGAGTATGGTTGTTAAAAACAATGAGCAAATGAGTATCAATAGTACTTTCCTCCTTTTTTTTAATTTTATATATATTTTTTTTAATTGAGGTAACATTAGGATCGCCCTCATCATTTACCACCATAATCCTACTTATTTTATCAGTCATTTGATGACACTAAAATAAATCATTAGAGGGCCTCCCTGGTGGCGCAGCAGTTGAGCGCTGGGTTGCGAAGCTGCCGGAAGCCTCCGCAGCGCTGGTTTGATCCCCGTCTGCTCCCCGGCCACCAGAGGAGGGTTCCACATGGCGCGCAAACCTCTCCTGCCGCCTGCTGCTCCCCTCAGCAGTGTACTTCGGTCCTTCTGCCTGCTCTGCTCCCTGTTCTGACTCTGGTGAATTCTCTCACCCTCCCGCGCTTCTGACCATACCCAGTGCTTATATAAATAAATAAATAAATCTTTAATAAATAAATAAATAAATAAATAAAATAAAATAAATGATTCGATTTTTTAATTTTAAATTATAAAGCATTTATTTATCAGACGGCCTCATCTCTAAAACTCACCCAGTTGTTCCTGGGGTTAGAATCAAAGAGTTGTTCTAGGGTTCCAGAGTTAGGGGCATGTATTAAGTGCATCACTCATTTTTCAACTTATGAATCCAGGACTTTGTTCTTTAGGGACAGAAAATATCCATAACATCAAGCAACCACAACAAAGCATCAAACTTCTACCTCAACAGTCAGCCCATGCCTGTTGCTGGGCATTAAAGTTGTCTCCCACTTTTGGTTCTCATATATAATGATGGAGTGAACTTTATCCAGCATAGATCTTTCACTGAGTCTATTTTCTATCTTTAGGTTATATTCCTAGAAGAATTACTAGATGAAATGATAAAATTTTAAGACTCTTGATTCATATGTTAAGCAGTAATTTACACTCTGGTAGCCAACATCAGCTTAAAGAGCATAACCTTTCATAATCTCCAAGTGCACCATTCAACTTCTCCCTCAGCACATCCGGTACCTTTAGCTTCTTTAAATTTCAAGCTTCTGAAGGAGTTACAAATTCTAGGCTCCCAAGGAATTCATAATACATCTTGGAAAGAGACACACGTGTACCACAGGACCCTTCAGATGTGATAGAAGAGCCTCAAAATCCCTCATGGCCTGCTCTCAAAGGATTCTCTTCCAAACCCTGGAACTTAGCTGTCCCTTTTTTTAAAATTTATTTATGCATATAAGAACTGGGGTGTAGGTCAGAGGTGGAGGAGTGAGAGGATGCACTAGCAACACAGTGGGGAGCAGAACAAGCAGATCTACTGAAATAGACTGCTGAGGGGAGCAGCAGGCGAGACAGGAGAGGTCTGCAGTGCCATATGTGGGTTTGGTCCCTGGCGGGGTATCGAACTCAGGCCACAGTGGCTGGTGATAGCTTGACAACATTGAGACTTTAACCCCTGCACCACCAGAGAGGCCCCAGCTGTTCCTTTTCAACAGAAAATATAGAACAGACAGAATGACACTGTTGACTAAACCAAAAAACATACCTGATGGTTTACATTGTACATAGGAAGACAATGGGATTGAATATTTGAAGCCCAGACCCTAAAAACTGATATGTGTTTATGTGTATTAACAGACATTTATTTATTATTCAACAAATAAGCACTAAAAATGTGATAAGTGTGAGGGACTGTGGTATGCAATGCAACAGCCTCGACCCATGTGAAGTTTAGCTTATGTGGGTGAGTGAGTGTGTGTAAGAGGCACCGTGATGAAGTCAGTTGGGGAAGCCATCCTGCCCAGCTGGGAAAGCCTGTGGCGACACAAGGCAGCCTGACCTTTCCATTACCAGCCCAGCCAGCCCTGCTCCTGAGTCCTCCGACTCTTAGTGGTCTTCGTGAGTTTAATTCTCTACAATTCACATGCTGTCAAGGAGAGGTGACAAAGAGAGCAAAGAGGCAAAGCTCTGGATTTCACTGAGACCCTGGAATTCAAAAGAAAAGAGATGTCCGCCCCCCCCCCGCACTTCTTTCAGCCCCCACATTCAATGCTCCATGAAGGAAGAGAATAAACAGGAAAACTCACCACTACCCTGACTCTGACCTACTATCTGCAAGGCCAGACTGGCAGATTTCCTATGCAAATAAAGCCTCCTGGCTGTATGTCTAGAGTAGGTTTCATTTGCAGAGCAATCAACCAAATCCTGGGGCTCTGGTGAGAGTCCAGTCTTTCAGGGATGCTGGTCCCTGCTCATGATGCTGGTCTGTCCAGGGGTGTTTTCTGTCTGTTTCTTTGCTTCTCTGTTTGTCTTCTCTCCAGATCTTTAGCAATTCAACAATAAACACTAGAAACCGAACTCCACTCAAAACATTCACAAACACACTGCAACCATGCTTAATGGCATCGAAGAGAAGGAAGTGGGGCTGGGGGAAACAGGGTGTTGGTGGGTGTTCCCAGTTCCTATGGTCACAGTCGTAGCCACAACCTTAAAACACACAGTATCGGGTTCTCAGCTAGCCCCCTCGGTGGGAAGAGCTGGGAGTTTCTGACCTCGTTTGGGGTTAAGGCTGCTGGTCTCAGTCTGTGCGTAAGCGAGTGGTCACAGTCCTTAATTGCAAAGGGGAAGCGGTCAGAAAATACACTCAGTCCTGGTGAGATTGATAACTTGTAAGATATCTTGGAAGGATGCCAGGAAGTAACAAGGAGGTTGTATATGAAACTAAATATACATACATCACTTGCATGTTTGCTTATAATTTCTAACATATTCTGAAAAGAAAAAGCAGCAGAGGAAAAAGAGTTTGAGATGAAATCCATACCGGACACCAATAATATTCTTGACTGGTTCCTTTTGCTGTTGAAGAGAACACATTCATAAATAACAGCTAACATTCAATTCAACACTGATGATGTCCTGGTTACTGGTCAATATACAATCTATGTTAATTTATCGTAACATTCCTTCAAAAAGAACAGTCCTCTTACCCCATTTTACAAATAATGAAAGTGGGCCTCCTCTGGTGGCACAGAGGTTGAGCGCTGGGCTGCAAAGCACCACTTTGATCCCTGGCCGCCGGCGAGGGTCCCACATGGCACACAGACCTCTCCTGACACACCTGCTGCTCCCCTGAGCAGTGTATTTTGTCATTCTGCCTGTTCTGTTCCCTGCTCTGACTCTGGTGAATTTTCTCACCCTCCCGCGCTTCGGACTGTACCCAGTGCTTGTATAATAAATAAATCTAAAAAAAAAAAAAAAAAAAAAAAACCTTAAAAAAAAAATAAACAAATAATGAAAGTGAGGACCAGAAAGGTAAGTCATATCCAAGGTCCCTAAGATCTGACAAATAGTATATCCAGGAATTGTCACCTGGCCGATTGTTTCATTCACTTAACCATGATTTCCAGCTGCTATTTAGAACTGAATAATTTCCATCAAGTTCAAAATGAACTCATTTCCTGAAAAAGGTATGTCCATTTTGGTCATGTTGCTAATAAAGTTGTTACTATCAATAATAATTTACAAGGATCAGGAATAGTTTTAAATCAGTCACTTTTAGCAAGGCCCATAGCTGGGAAACATATTTTGTGTGCCCCTCACATTTCTCAAGAAGAGAAAGCAACCTGGAGAAATTAAATAGATTTTAACGATATACAGCTTCCAATTTAATACAGGGTATTGTTTCTTTCGGGGGCCACCATGTCACCTGAGCTGTTATTTCATTACCTGAACTAAGGAAAAGGAATTGTTGCCAGAGTATATTGTTTGATCCATTCCTAGAGTTTGAGGTAGTTAAGTCTAGGAACAAAAGAAGACCTCGTAAACTGGTAGAGTATGCAACTGAGATCACAGAGCACAGCTGATGATCAAGGGCCTGGGTTACATGGTCTCAGAAGAAGATGAGAAGGAATTTCTCTTCTTATATGAACTGGCTCTATTTATAATGAAAGTCAAGGATATGGCTCCAGATCTTTGCTTTTTATTCCTGAAGCTTGGTGTAATTTTTGGAGCTTCTCCTTGGGAAATAATAATGTCATCAATATTTCACCAATAGTTTGACACAACAGTTACTGTGTGATATTAAAATTACATAGAAGCTGCAACCCCACATCAAGGGGCTCATCCGTTTTCACGGAGCATGAGCCTGGGAAAAGATGCCATTTTGACTTCGTAGGGGCTAGAGAATGTTAAGTGGAGCCCAGGCTCCAGAATCAGAGAAAGTTCATATGTGAGCTATAGACCCTATTATCTGTGCAATCCTAGGCAAATTGTGTAACTTCGGTGTATTTGTTTCCTAGGGCTGCCATAACAAAGTACCACAAGCTGGATGACTTAAACAACGGGAATGAATTGTCTCACCATTCTGGATGGTGAAGATCTGGGATTAAGCAGGGGGCAGGATTGGTTTCTGACAGCTGTGAGGAAAGCATCTGCTCCAGACCTCTTGGCTGACAGATGACCGACTTCATGTTCACATGCCTTTCTCCCTGCTTATGCCTGTCTTTTGTCCAAACTTTCCCTTCTTATAAGGACATCAATTCACTGGAGTGGGAGCTATCCTACTCTTCTCATTTTAACTCAGCCATCACTTTTAAATGTGATCATATTTTGAGGTACTGAGGGTTAGCATCTCAACCCGTGAATTTAGGGGAACACAACTCAGTACCTTATTTGAGTTTCCTTATTTGTGAAACTTAGTTTCTTTATTTGTGAAATGACGCTACTAATTTTACCTGTTGAATGTGTTATGACAAATAAGTGGCTCAAGTGTATAAATTACTTTTAACAGTAGATAATTGTTCAATAAATAATAGTTACTGTGCACAAATTAACCAAGGCAAGCAGAATGTTCTCTGTGTCTCTGTCCTGATGGCTCAAGCCTGGCTCCTGAAGGAAAGTTGGGTTAATTGATGTGTAAACAAACCATCAAAATTCCATCACAGTTCATTTGAATAGGGTCACAGCAGCTCTCAGTCTATTTTCACACCGTTTAAAATGTATGTGTTCTTCACTGAGTAAAGTTTCGTATTATAAAATAGAAAAGGAAGCAGGCAATATTTTTGTATTTTTCTCTTGGAAAATTTAAACCTCACTGCCCTGGTAAGTGCAGACTGACAACAGTCTGATTGATGAGCTTGTACAACAAACCAAGGTCAACTGGAGTTGCCACGTTCTGGCCCACGCTGCCTTAGCATCCTCCTGCTGATGGGAGCGCCGGGACAGCCCTGGGAAAGAGACTGTGTTTGGCTGCCAGTGCTGAGTCAGCAGCAAGCATGCAAGCCTGGTTATTTGTGGGAGGCACGAAAGAGTGACTATTATTTTAAAAAGAAATTCTCATAGAAAGAATGTTGAATTTAAAATAAATAAATGCGCTCATGGAAGCTGAATAAAAATGTAATGCAAATCAAGTGCTCTAAGCCTAAGACCATGTCCATCACTACTCACGAAAACAGCTGTGACAAGTTCTGTGCTTTCAGTTCTGTCAGCATTCATATGGTAATAGTGGTAAAACAGAATGCTCTAACACAATAATTCACATAATTTTTAATGTCTACTTGATAGTTTCAGAAATTTCCCTTGTATTGGGCATCGTCCACCACCACTATCTCTAATAAGAAGTAAGAGACACATACATGTTTCATTGATTTCTTTTTCACATTTTAACATCTCCAAAATTGTTATGTATCTTGAAATTGATGTGCTAGAATGCGCTCAATTGACAGCATTTTTTTTCTTTCTTAGTAGTACAAAAATACCACTAGGCTAACAAATCAATCATGACACAGATTCAAAAATGTGGTAGTGACTGTAAAGTTATTTGAGTTTATGGAGAAATAGAATTACAACCTTCCTCATCCTTCTTCTATCTGTCTGTATTACTCCCTCTAGACCTTAAACTGTGGCATAAGTAATAATATCCTTATACAAATGTTAAAAAATGGACACAGAAATTACTGATCTAGACGGCATCATACTGCAAATTAATAGTAAATAATTTAGACTCAAAAATAGCAGAGTGGCTCTAAATCATTCAGATTTTTTTTTTAAATGTGAGATTGTAAAAGACTAGCCAATGGATTGCTCAGGTGTGTGTTGTATGAACATGTATCTTTAGCGCTATGACCTAGGGTGGGAATTGGAAAAGAGGAAACTGAAGCAACACAAGCAAGAAGAGTCAGGCTCCGAGTCTCCAAGCCAAGTCAGAGCTCAGTCTTTCTAGTGTGAAAATATACTAGATCATTGGCTATGTATCCAGATTTCAGCTCTACAAATGAGACTGTTCATTTTCAGCTCCTCACATCCCAAAGAGCTGGGTGCTCAATTAATGATTAACATCTTTCTTAGGAGAAACTTATAACTTTTATTTCTGTTACGATGTCTACCGAATACTGAATAAGAGAAGGGGAAAGGTGGATAAGCTTTCATCCCCAAACTCCAGAAAAACTATTCCAGAAGAATTCAGGCTCCCATTGTCACAGGAGATCAGAAAAAAATGCCTAACTTATTCACACACATTGAGAACAGATCATCACTGTAAGCACAGCGCCTTCCTTTAAGCAAGTGACTCTTGATTCCTCTTAAGTCTCTCTTATGGAAGCAACCCCAGGTCACTCTAGAAGACACTATGATGTTTTCAGCTGCACAGTTTTTGTCCCACTCTAACAGCACTAACACTGTTGAACAGACATCAATCTGTTTAAGATTAAAAAGGAAACAAGCATATTTTAAAACAGAGAGAGAATTCAATAGATGCACCATATGACCCAAGGGAGTGCACACAGTGAGTTTTTCCTAAGAAAAATGAAAATCATGGCAATAGGTTAAGAAACTATAAGAAAGTGAAAATCATAATAAACAAAAAACTATGAAACAGAGACAATTTTGGGGGGGGTGGGGGGCGGGAGGGGAGGGATTGGGATCAGAAAGGGGGGGTTGCAACTGTATGGGGAATATAAAAATAAAATTTATTATTGAAAAAATAAAAAAAAGAAAGTATCTTTTCAAGGCTATAACTGTAAAACTATTTTAAAAGAAAAGGATGTAACTCATTTGTTGCCACTTTTTCTTTTTTTTCATATTCCCTCCTTCCAATTTTCCATCTACACACAAGTCTTCCTACCCATGTCTGTTTTGTGTTATTTGCTATCCACATAAATCAACAGGTATTAAAGGGAACATTAAAACTGTGGATTCTGTCAGCTCCAGTGATAGGATTTTGAAGAAAAACAAAAAGAGTCTCTGTATTTATGGATCTTAAACCAGTCACCAGGACAGTGGTCCAATTCTCCCATATAGCTCTCCCGTAAGTTTTCTGTAAGCATTTCTCCTTGAGTTTGTAAAGCAAACAAGAAGGTGGCCTTGGATGTTTATGATGGAATTTCCAACAAAGAACATTTCTTCCATCTCTGCCTGGAGTCTTGAATTTCTCATAGCATCCCTACAAGTGTCTGATGCAAGAATAGATGGAAAAAGCACCTTACCTTTTGTAGTTAAGTGAGTTTCCACAAAAGGTAAAGTGCTTTTTACATCTATTCTTACATCAGACACTTGTAGGGATGCTATGAGAAATTCAAGGCCCCAGGCAGAGATGGGAGAAATGTTCTTTGTTGGAAATTCCATTTTGCTGGAATTTCTATCATAAACACCCAGGGTCACATTCTTGTAACAACTCCCATTGTTATTCCTGCACTATGATTATTAGCTCCATGTCCCCAGAACTGTCTTGCCATGACAAGAAGCGTTCATGACTTCATTATTTTTTGGTATAGAACACTTTATAAAACTTTCATCTAGATTTTTCAATAGCCTAAAGGGACTGAGAGGAAGAAATGCAAAATGGAAACAAAAAATTAAAGTAGAACAATGTGGAGAAAATAGATTTAACTCAAACACGAGGTCTCCAGTTAAACATGGGGTCTTGAATAAGTAACTACTGAGTGATGCACATTTTTACTGACACATTTACATTCTGTAAATTCCATGTAGTGTCTTGAGAAATGTGATTTACAATGAGGAAGAAGAACCAGGATAAGCGGTCTATTATTTTATATGTCATTACAGACTTGGGATAGAACCACAAACCAGAAACAGAAGAGCCAGACAAGTTCACGACCCATCAGCAACACCACTATCAATCATTATCATTAACTACACTTTCTCTTGCCTACTGCCGAGAGTCCTTCTAAAGCAGAGATCTCCTGAAAATCATGCATTGGATTTTCCTTTTTTGCCATTGTCAATTTTTCCTAATGGTCAGTTATGCAGGCAAGAGCCCTGAGCAGCACTGTAGCAGCAATATGATTAGAAGGCTTAGCATCATGGAGGGGCCCCACAAAGAATTTTGGGTAGTATCTTTCCAGCAACTCAGTATTCCTTCAGAAGCCTTCTTAGCCTTCAGAAAGGACAGAGGGATTGATGGTAGGTTGCTAGAAATGGAGATGAGTTGAATGACAAATAGCTGAATAAAATGGATTAGTGTCTTAGAGAGCTCAGAGGCCATAGTTTTGGCTCAAGTCAACTTATGTGACACTTCACAAAAAGTGAAGGGAGAAAGAAGGAAGAGAAGGAAAGAAGATGAAGACAAGGGAACGTCAGTTGGTACTAGCCCTCTACATCTCACAACCCTGAGGAGGAGATAGATGCTCATTAGGTAATTACCCACAGTGTGAAATCATAGGTGTGACAAGTTCAACAAAGGCACCCTCCACACTGATTCTGGCACATGTGGTGGAAGGAGTCTGCTTCTTGCCAGGCAGTCCTAGAAGGCTTCCCCCCAAGGAAGCGATGCTTGAGCTGATAGGGGATCAGTATGCTTTAGCCCAGAGAATATGTAGGAGCAGAGTATTTCAGGCAGAGGAACAGCAAGTGCAAAGGCCACATGGCTGGTGAATCACAGCCCACTTAAAGGAGAAGGAGCAAGGGAGTTGGAGGGCAGAGGACAAGGATTGAGGGGGTGTGCAGAGAAATCTATACAGCAGCTCGATTATCAGGGCCAGATCAGGTGCAAAGGAATTTCTCTTTACCCTAGGAAAATGGGAGGGTCTAATGGGTTTTAAGCATAGAACAGACATTATACAAAAGCTCTCTGTCACCTCAGTGTGAAGAACTGATTTTTGAAGGGTAAAGGAGATATATGAGACCAGTTAGGGCAGGAGCTACAGCAACTGTCCAGATTAGAGATGACTGTAACTTAGACTAAGGTATTAGAGACCGAGAGGAGAGGGCAGGTTTGAGGAGAGGGGAGAAGAATTGGCTTTGCCGGTCACCGGCACTAGTTCAATCTAGACCAGTTCTCTACTGGGAGGCCAATTGCGCCCCTCACCAGACACTGAGCAAGATTTGGAGACATTCTGGGTTATTGCACGTGGCACAGTGGTGCTACTGGTATCTCAAGTACAGAACCCAGGGAGGTTGCTAAACATCCTCCAATGAATAGAATAGAATAGTCTTACAACAAAGGATTATCAAGGCCAAATTGTGAATAATGCCAAAGTTTAGAACCAAGCCTAGATCTTACCCTCTATTCACTGAAGGTGAATAGATTCCCAACCTCAGGTCTCCTTGTTGAATAACTGAGTCATAATGGGCACTGTCCTCAGGAAACCAACAAGAAGGACCAGTCAATGGTCACTCAGCAAACTGCCAAGCTCCCAGTTCAATCAAAAGTAGTTTCTTACTACAGGTGGGGACACCCTCTGCTCCCCCCGCTCTGGACCCCATGTATCTGCCCAAAGTCTATGAGAACTAGGAAGACTTGCCCTGACCTCTGCTTCCACATGCTTGTCTCTTACTTACTCTGGTCCAGTGCACATAGCCTTTGTTTCTGCTACCCCAGTGGGTAGCTAGTGAGTGAGTATATTGGGGAAGAAGAGCTCTTCAGGATATAAGTGAGGGCAGAAACTACTACTTTACATAATCATCCCAAAATATTCTAGGAAAACACTAGCTCATCTTTCATATCATTTCAAATAATATGGTTTCTTTCTTTGGTTCCGTGGAACTTGACAAAAACTTACACTATCCTTTAGGATCAGGCTGAAGACCAGACCCCAAAATGCTGGTCCTTTTCCAGTTTCTCTTTTTACTCCTCCTTCACTGTTCAACAGCAAAAATCACCTTCTCCTGATGGCTGCCAGAAAAGTTTACTCCCAGTCAGCTCTGACAAAGTGTTAGGTAAGCCTTCTCCCAAAAGGTAAATCATAGTGCTAGATAGTCAACCTTTGTTAATATTTCTACTGTGCCTCGGTTGCAGGTCCCTGCATCATTCTCATAGAGAACAGTGCCTGGCTTGCTTGTTTCTCTTACAAAATAGAAAATTACAGGCTCTGCTTCTTGCAGCAAATGATATCCATGATCTCACAAGGCAGATCAAAACTTGGAGAAAAGATCAGGTAAGTAGAATGGATGAGGATAAGTGATTGTCAAAATAGCAACAATAAAAATGAAATACAGTAACCATGTTCTATCAGTGAATACAAATTTTCTACATTTTCATGCAGAGAAAACACAATAATGATCTCTCCTTGTAGAAACCAAAACAACTTGGTATTTTATCACATCCCAGCTAGAGTTCATTTCTCTTCCAAAATCTGCCTTGTGCCTACATTATCATTGACCACCATTTCTGAAAGGATGTGATATTACCTTTGTAAATTCAGTCATGATTCTGGAGGATTTATTGATGACAGTCTTCCACATGAAAAGCTAAAGAAGAAAAAGACTTTGATTTTGGACTGATTGATTATTCTACTCAAATGTAATGGGTAGAAGATTGACTTCCCTCCGGGAAGTTTCAGAGAACCATTTGATTTTATCCCTCCTTAGACTTCTAAGAAAACAACAATTCATCTTTGTTTTGTTGTTATGATGATTATGATTAATAGGTGAAGGATACAGATGTTCAACATTCACAGTAGATGCAGAGAGCAATATGAAAACTCTTTTCTTTATATATGATTTCCAAATGTTAACCCAGACTAAAAAAATGTGTAGTATTCATTGACAACCAAAGGCATTACTGTGAGCCCCACACATAGTTTCAGGGGAGGAGATGGACTATCTCCATCTCATAAAGAGCCACTGCCTATATGAAGTGATTTCAAAGTCACTATGAAGTGTCTCTCTACCTGCAACTGACTCTTCAATGGTATTTAGAAATGTTTATATCACTCATTTTCAAAAGTTGAGTCCTTTTAAAAAGGCAAATGTTAATGAGGAAGCAAAGACATGTAATCACTCTATTTTATTAACACTATTTGTTGGGACTCTTCAGAGAAACAGAACTAATAGGATGCATGTGGGGTGTGTGTGTGTGTGCGTGTGTGTGTACAGTCCGGCATCACTTAATTATGGGCATACATCTGAAAAATACATCATTAGATGCTTTTGTTATGTGTGAATGACACAGTGTGTAACTACACAAATTATACAGCTTACCATGCACCTACTATTGTACTTGAAGATGTTGTCCAGCAAGTGGTTCTGTGTTCCTTGCGTTTAGGACATATACCCATACAGTATGTTCCTTTCAGTACCAGGAAAAAGATTGTATCTCTCAAGGAACTGATTTACTTAGATATATCAGCTAATGTAACCCATTGGATTTTCTCCTTCTACAAAGTGCAATTTTCTTTTTTAATCTGAGTAGTTACCTTTTAAGTATGCTTATTTTTCAAATTACCTCAAGTCCCATTTTAAGAAGGATATAAATTACAAAAAAAGTATAATTTTACACATTATTTTATTGCTTAAAATAATCAAATAACTATGGACACTGAGAAATTTCATATTTTGAAGCAGTCCTATTATCCCAGAAAACTAAGCACTAAAGGTCATTTTTCTGACAGGAACAGCTGATACTCAAACAAACTCCAAGACATCAAGAAGTCAGATTCCAGGGGCCTCCCTGGTGGCACAGGTGGTTGAGCACAGCGCTGTGAAGCTGTCCGCAGCATCTGCAGTGCTGGTTTGATCCCCACCGGCCTTGGAGCAACCCACATGCCGAGCTGTCCTCTCCTGTCTCGACTGCTGCTCCCCTCAGCAGCGTATTTCAGTCAGTCTACCTGTTCTGTTCCCCACTCTGTCTCTGATGAATCCTCTCACCCTCCCGCACATCCAGACTGTACCTCGGCTCTTGTATAAATAAAAAATAAATCTTAAAAAAAAAAGAAGTCAGATTCCAGGATTAAATGGGTATAGACAGGATTAATCCACAGGAAATTTCAGGCTTTGGGAAAATCATCCCTTGCCAAGGTCAGTGGACAAGTGCTTTGGGGAGCAGTCAGCCTCTCTTCTCTGGAACCAAAAAGAAAGAGAGGAGTAGGTCCTACCTCTTACTAGAAGGGGAATGCCTTAACCCCCAGAACAGAGAGTAAATGGTTGATGGGAAAACAGGATTCCCCGGATTACATTAAATTAAGCCTTAGTTTCTGCCATACTTGTTTCTGTATTCTTCATCTAGCCTCAGCCTCAGCCTGCCTCACTCATCTATCTGGTCTTGATTCTTCCATACAGGCAGCCAGCAGCCTGTCATCTAGAGTCCTAAGTCTGGTTCTGCCATGGTCAGTCTTTACCTATCAAACTTCACTTCATTGAAACCTGAGACCATGAGCCACGTCAAGCTGAAACTAGTTATATGGGGTCTTCAATTTGAACCCTGCTGACTCTATGACTGGTCATTCTAAAAGTAATGGAACCTGAGAGGTCTGTGACTCAGATCAAGAGAGACACGACTACAAACAAGCCAAACAAATACATCACTGGCCTTGGTTAACTGAAGGGATTCTTAGGGATGCATCCATGAAAAGAGATAATTAGGTGGAGCAATGGAGAAAGTAAACTGCATTTAATAAAGGAGTTTTTTCCACCAAGAATTCACCTACAGATTGCTGGAACTGAAAGGAATTTTAGAAAATATTTTAGAAAATATTCTTGATTGTCATGTGGAGAGAGTATGTGTAGATGTCTCTCTCTAGTGTGTATCAATCAAAATGGCAAGATTCTAGTGTGTATCAATCAAAATGGCGGCTGAAAAAAAAACAATGAACTCATACATAAGCAAAATACATAATGTCTCCCTCTGGATATGTAGATCCAGATACTCAAATGAGATCCTTGGGAATCTCATGCCTTAACTTGAAGCTCTGCTCTCACCTGTGGTAGCATCACACTCCTCCCCAAAGAGAAAGAAGGTCACAGGTAGTTCCAAGCCAACATCATACCAGCCTAGCTCTCCAACAGAAATAGATATATCTATTTCCTGGTATCTCCAGCCCACTTCCCAGGGAAGGATCTCATTAGACAAGTTTGGGCCAACCAATTGTTATGGCCAAATATAAGAAATATTATGATTGGCCTGGTCCAGGGTGTTTTAACATATAATTTAGAGCATGGAGCTCCTGATCCAGATGACCTGGATTCAAATCTTACTTGTTCTGTATAGTGGTTGAGCAGTCTGTGAATCCTTTCCTTTATCTCTAAAATGGAGAAAATTGCTGAACGTGATATGACTATTGTAGAAATTAAAAAAGGTAATAGCTGTAAAGTGCTTAGAACAAATCTGGTGTATAATATATGTCTGATGAATTAGATACTTTCACTACTGCAACGATGATGGTGATGATGATCTCTTCTTTGGGTGGGGAGTGTGGTCAGTCATACAAACTAGCATGTTCTGAGTGAGAGCAAGTGAATCCTAAAAGATAGCATTCTATTATTTGAAGATGGGCAAAGAATACTGTCCCAGCAAGAACAGTCACAGTAATAAATATGTAAATGACTGACATTCACATGTAATGTTGCTGGAGGGGGTGAAAGTGTGTGAGTGGTGTGCACTAGAGTCTGCGTGGAAAGAGAACTTGCAGGAAAAGTGTTCCCTGCAGTTCTTTTGTCTAGTTCAATCCTCCAAGGTAATCTGATGTCCTCTAATGAGAAGACAGAAGGCAGTTCTGAATTTGTTGCACTGGAACCACCACTGGTGTGTCCCTCACAATCCCTGAGAGGGACACCAATGTGACTACTCTGGTGTTGAAGTGACACAGTGATACAGTGTACAGTGGTAACTTATCCAGATCTTACAATAGAGGTCTATTTTGTGCCAGAAGAAAATCTGAATGATGATGAGCAGCTTTTGCTCATATGCAGTAAGGAGACTTTTATTTCCCTCAGAACTTGTGAATTCACTCCATAAAATTTACTGAGTACGTATTGTGTACCCAGAACCTATTTAGGGCCTAGAGTTGAAATAGAGAAGTAAAAAAAAGAATTAGGATCAAGGACAATAAAGTCTAGGAGTAGAGGCATGGCAAGAGAAAGGAAGAGGCAGAAAAGTGTTTTTTTAAGCAAAAGTGTTATCTTTTAAAAATTATTTCCTATATTTATCTTTTAAAAGCAGAGTCCACATTACATAGACCATAAATCCTGAGAAATAATATATTCTCAGACTTGCCTGAGGTGGGGTTTGCATGGCTGTATGTTTTTCTTGGTTTTATTTGCATGAGAAAAAAAGAGAGTAGGAAAAAAGCTTACCAAGCACAGCTGTAAGACTTTAGTTTCAACAAGCTATTAAAATGACTTCTCAGTTCAAAGGGTGGATTTTTATTTTTTTGAGTGCAATTCTAGTACAAAAATGTAGCTCCACGATTTTATTCTAAATTTAAATTATTTTGTAGATGTTCATTCAATCTTTTATTTAGTTATTCATCCAAAATGCTTCCATAAAAGCATCTGTAAAGGAGAAAGGAAGCTGAGAGATTTTTTTTTCACTTGTTAACTAAAAATTGTTGACTTTATCACTTCAGACATGATTCTTTAGACTGGCTGCTAAAGAAGGCTTGCAAATAACTGCTAACCATTTTTCTGTCAAATGTTTTTACTTGTTTATATTCTTTATCCAGTAAATGATTTAAATCATTTTCCACTTCCTCACGTACAATCAGTTATTCTTTGCAGTAAGAAGGTTGTTTGTCACAGGAGGCAATGAAACATTTTAATCAGTTTGATGAAACAGCAGAATTAAACATTTTTGAATGGAATGCAATGCTTGGAAAGTATTGGCCTGACCTTTCGCATGTCCAACTTGGGAGGCAATGAGAGTTCCCTTGAAGTGGAAGAGTGGTCACCAAGGGGGAAGTGAAAGCTGATGCTTCATTTGGCGATGCTTTTGTTGATAATTTGCTTGCCAACCACACTGAATTGGCTTGAAAGCAAATCTAATTGCAAAAAACAATAATTGAAGAAAGTTTTGAGGTATAACAAATTTTCTCTATTTTAATCATAATAATTTTCAGTTTAAAAATGGTATATGAGGGATCTATTAGAGAAAAATTGGGCATCAAAAATAACTGTTCATTTCCTGTCAAGTCTCACCGTGCCAAATTTAGATCCAATAAAAGTGTACAACATGTTAATTGTCACCTCACATGGCAGCAGCATTGAGAGCGATGTGGAATGAAGGAATGAAAACTCAAAGTCCAAGGGGAGGGAGGAAGAGAGAGAGAGTGACCTAGAGGGGCTTGCAACTCTGGGGAAGTATGCCTTCCCCATTCCCCATGGCCAGTCTCACATTTATTTGGTATCAGATTCAGGGAAGGTGGGCAAATCTGTGGAGGAATGAATGGAGGAATGTTCATCGTGGGGATGTTGTTTGGGGATACATTATAGTCTGACACAAGCTAGGGAGGAAAGCTAGTGAGGGACTTTTGCCTGGGAGGTGCCATTGTTGCTGCTGATCAAAACATCCTATCTCTAGTCCCTGTTTACACTTAACTTCCTGTCAAGGTGGTCTAGCTGGCTATGCTAATCTGGCCATAATGTCTGCCTGCTGTTTTCAGCAGATATCCTCATACCAAGACTTTTTTTCCTGGTGAGAGGCTCCCTGCCTGACTCTACATTTTAGCTTGACCAGCAGAAACTTTGGGTGCCAAGACTACATCCTGAGAACAAGGGGGGCAGGAGAATCCACACTAATGATATGCAGCTGCTCCAATACAAAGGGTAAGACCACAGAAATCAAAAAGTCTTTGCCCAGCTAAAGTCTTGTACTGAAATTAATGATAATATGCCCCTTTAGCTGTGTGAACTGTCTAGGGAGAATAAAGTGATTGGCCATGCATTCTAGACAAAAACAACTTCTGATGGCTATGTTGGGAGGTCTAAGTACCTGCCAAATTTGATCTTTCAAGTTTTACCCTATAAGCCTGTATAAAAAATAAGCAAAATCCTTCCAGGATCTCAGTTATCTTTTAGGGACTTTTGACTTTTGCATTTGAGTGCTTTGCTAATAAAAAAAAATGCAGTTTGACCTAAATCTAAGATTTTTATTTTCAATTATTTTTTACAAAAAAAAATTTCATTTTACATTTCAAGTAGTTTTATAAGTCAAATTAATGTATTTCTCTCCTTTCAAACAACATGGTATAGTGGGAAGTGTACTGATGTTAGTGGAAGGTGGGGTGGACTGAAATCATATTGTGAGAACCAGATAGGTTATTAACCACCCACCTCCCAGTGCCAGTGCTGCTTTTTAAAAATACAATGACCAAAAAAATTACTTGATTTAAGCTGCTGAAGGTTAAAATGAGATAATATATGTAAAGTGTCTCATCCTTAGCATCTAATAGAAGTTTGATAAATATGATTTATCTTCTCAATTATTTTTCAGTTCCAATGAGTCCTATGACTACAAGTTAGATAAGTTTATACTTAAGTTTTGTAGCAAGTACCTATTTGTTTCCAACGATGAGATTGCCCTGCTTCCAAGACTAGATGGCAACACAGATATTGCACCTGCAATGTCACTCCTCTTACTGCTAATGACATCCATTTGTTCAGTGAATACCTGTTAAGCTTCTATTCCTCCAGACCAAGCACTCTGGGATGCTAAGGTGAAGAGACTCAGAGTTGGCACTCAAACAGCTGACTACTTTGAAGGAGACAGAGAAGAAAACCAACAATTACACCACTATAACTTGAGTTTTATCCAGGGTGTCAGTACACAAGAGAGAACAGAGGTTGGACTCCCTCGTGACAATGGAGGGAGAAGGAAAGTCCAAGAATCCTTCAATTAAGTCAAGAACTATCAGAAGTGTAGTCAGGAAGAAGGGTTCCAGAAGAAAGTATCTCTTTTTGGATAGCACAAACCCCAAATACTCTGTCTATAATCTCACACTTCAATTATCAAAGATAAAGATTTAAAAAACTATTTGAGCATCTGCTGTGGTTAAGCTGG
The DNA here is from genome assembly GCF_964194135.1 of Talpa europaea. Classification (NCBI taxonomy): domain Eukaryota; kingdom Metazoa; phylum Chordata; class Mammalia; order Eulipotyphla; family Talpidae; genus Talpa; species Talpa europaea. The sequence goes on from NC_140072.1 coordinate 98,880,329, forward strand.
ACTAAAAGGCTGTAAAGATGAAATGAACACCTTCAGAACCTCAGGACAGTTGGCATGTAACTATAAGAGTGACATGCACATGAAGAAAATATTCATGTAAGGCTAGAAATCAACTCTTGTGACTGGCACTGTCCACTCTATCCTAAATGATAAATGCTACATAGTGATTTATGTAACTTATTTTACATAATTAATGGCATCTCTAGAAATAAAGGAATTAAGTGCCAAAGTATCAGGAGTCCGAGACTTTCACGCCCAGTCTCTGAGGCAAAGTTGGAACAGATGCAAAAGGAAAAGCACCATTCGTGCTTAAAAGGAATGTTTTCAAGTTGAGAAAATGAAACTGAGTGAATTTCACATTATCTCAGATTTTGAAATAATATAAAAGTTGAAAAAATAATTTAAAAACTAAGTAATAGTGAATAAAGTGGCTGACCTATGTACCTTTGGAAAACAGTATTTTCACTGGAATACTTGAAGCTTAAATACAAAAAAAAAACTGCACATAAACAGTTGGTAAATTTGTTTCTTAAGGGGATATGGATTCATAATTCTGAAACTATTTTTATGCAAAGTAAGTCAACATAGTATGTAGTACTGCTGTTGACAAGTGAAAGTCTTAAACTACATATATTTTCAAATTATAACATTTAAGTACAGAATAAAGAATTCAGTCATGAAATTAATGTTTAAATGATATTAACAAACCATTGTCTTGAGAAACATATTTTGATAAAGATTTAATTTGAGCAAAAGATTAGTCTCTTAAGTACTTTCTTTCTATGGTTGATGAGAAATAATGCAAACAATGTGAAGATAAAGTCCCACATCTTTTTGGTTTGCTTCAGGAAGTCTAATGTTCTTTAGATTTGAAGAAATGGACCACGAAGCTTACTGCCATGTCCAGCAAGTGCAGGTGAAGGGACAGCATCAGAAAGGGGAGCTCCCCGGGAGCCATGCGCAGAGATCATGGTGGGTAAACACAGTTTGGCTACTTGGGAGGCCTGAGTGAAAGGAAGGAAAGGGACAACTTTAAAATGTAGAGTCACTCATACAGCAAAGATCATCAGGGCTTGGTTCTTGGCTCCCGGCCCCCTGGCAAGTCTGGAAAGTCTCCTTCTGATGGATTGAGTCTCACAACCCCTTCGAGGGATGCAAGCATTTTTGATATCTCCTCTATTTCCTCTTGCTTTGAGCATTTGGATCTCTCTTTTCTCAGTTCTTGAACCAAGGAAGTTAATTCATCTATCAACATCATGTTAGTCCTCTTCAAATTTCTATAAGTGTCTATAAGGCTGGTTATATTTAAATATACTTTCTCTAGTCTGGCATTCTCTAAAAGAGATTCAGTCCATGCATATTCCTTTTCAGTGACTCGAAGCTTGTCAATGAGTTGGCATTTTTCCCTAATTTTTACAGCCAGTTTTTCTAAGAGCTGCTTTTCATGTCTTACATAAAGTCGGCTTCGAATAGACTTAACAAGTCTGAACAGAAACCAGAGAACTACCAATAAGGTGATGACAAGTGGACACAGCATTGTCTCCCACTGGAAGCTCTGGAAAGTGAGTCGTGGATTCAGGTCATTGGGCAGCAGCTCCGCCACTACCTCATACAGCTTCCCAAGGATCAGCCCAAAGCCCAGATCCACAGAGAATGGCAGCCCCTCCATGGCACTGGGCACCACTGGGCTCTGCCCAGTAACCATGGATGCACCAGCTACAACAAAACCAGGGGAATACCCCAACATTCTACCTAGAATCCGACCAGCAACTGGCAGCCTGGGCTGCCAGAGACAGAGTCAAAAGTATTTGCAAATAAAATATACTTGTCTTCAAAATATAAAAAATTAGATAAGCAAATATTGTAGACAATGAGCGTCAGATTTCTTACACTGGGAGAAAAAAGATCCAAATAAGAAAAGGAGAAAGGTTAGAATGTACCTTCAATTTGGAGTTGGAGAAGTTAGTATGAACTAATTATTACAGTGCATATATACAAATAGTTAGATACTGAAATAAATATAAATGCACATCTATAAATGTGTGTATGAAGAAGTTAGCACACTTAACACTTATCTCTAGCTTTGTCTGATAGGAGGGTCCAGAAGGTGCGACATCTACTAACAGCTCATCTAGTGCCAGATCTTGGTTTCTAAATACATAAACTCAGCTTTGAATAGACTGAACAAGTCTGAGCAGAAACAAGAGAACTACCAATAAGGTGATGACAAGTGGACACAGCATTGTCTCCCACTGGAAGCTCTGGAAAGTGAGTCGTGGACTTACTCCTTGAGAAGTGGTTGATGTGGTTGATTCCAGAGCAAAGGCAGAAAAATTACAAGATGAACAAAATTTTTAAAAAAAGAAAGAAAACAGAATGAAGTCATATCGAAAGGCTCTGAAACAAAGTTTACCAAAAAAAATAAGAAAACAGTAGCACTGAGCCATAATCCAAAGGATAAAATTAATATCCCTGAGTCCAGCCTGATTCAAATAAATTACTGACAGAGACAGAATCTCTCTTTCTTATAGAACTTCCACTAATAAATGTAGAAGAAAATTAGAGAATTAGAAAGCCTCCAAGATTACACCCCAGTGGAAACTGCTACAGATGAGATTCATTGATGGATGATAAAATTACTGGGCAAATGATCAAGGAGAAACAGGATTAGTTGTATAGTCTCAAAGCATATTTCAAAGTGTGTATAATTATACACACACATACACACACACACACACTTTACAGTAAAAATTTACAGAGGAAAAACCTGTAGCCAAGTCATCGAGGTTAACATCAGCTATAATGTGACAAATCAGCATTTGTCTCCCTGATATGAAGCCTCTGTGGTATCCTTCCCACAAATACATAACCTCGACCTCATCATGAGAAACCATCACACAAACTCACACTAATGATATGCTACAGGTCATAAAAGACTGGGAAACTCTGAGAAACTGTCACAGATTAAATGAGATCAAGAAGACATGACAACTAAACAGACAGTGGGATCCTGAAACAGAAAAAAAAAAAACTTTGTTGGAAAAACCTACAAAATCTATAGCTTAAAGTATCATATCAGTATTAACTTCTTAATATCGATTATTTTACTTTTATTATGTGAAACATTAACACAAAAAGCTGAATGAAGGGCATATGGAAACTGTTCTATTTATAACTTTTATGGAAGTCAAAAAATATTCCAAAATATGTAAAAACAAAAGAAATGCTGGATATTATAGCTCTTATTTCTACAAATGTATGTAGTATCTATCAGGAATTGTATTATTTCCTACTGCTGCTATAAGAAATAGCCAGGAAATTAATGGCTTATAAAGTACCATTTATCAACTTATAGTTCTATGGACTGGACTCCAAGACAGGTCTGGCTGGATTAAAATAGGTGTACACAGGGCTTTTTTCCTTTCTGGAAACTGCAGAGAAGAATCCTGTTCTTGCCTTTTTCAGCTTCTGTAGTTTGGCTACATACCTTGGCTGATGGCCGCTTCCTCCCTTTCAAAGGCAGCACTAGGTGGTCACACTGCCATCACTCTGGTCCTGGTTCCTTTGTCAAATCTCTATAGCTGAGAAAGGTTATCCTCTTTTAAAGATACACATGATTAGATCGGCCCTGCATAATCACCATTCAAAGTCCTTAACTTACTCCCATCTGCAATGTCCCCTTTAATGTAATGCAACATATTCAGAGATTATAGGATACAGACACCTTTGGAGGGTGGGGCACTATTCTACCCTCTACAGGGATTATTCAAGAAACAGGAAACTTAACTCTCCATGCCAACACCAGAGAAGCTCCCCAAAGCATATGAGACAAATTCCTAGGGCTTCCCTATGAAATCAAAGTGTCTTTCACAATGTCAATACATAGTGTTCTTAATTACTGATTGCTGATTCGTACTGAAAATGAAATTACTACAACCTACCAATACTTCCTCAGTCAGTGCCTGACTGCCTTCCAGGTGGCTGTTTTTCTCCAAATAATATTCTCTTTTCCAGCAGAAAGCTTTTTCAGAGCTGCATCTCCAGGCCCTTTCTCAATCAGGGTCAGGTATGGGAGTCCTGCAAGTATTTTTCCTCCTGTTTTGTGCCACATCTTGCTTCAGTGCCCTGCACACCTGCTCAGGGCAAGGATTTAACGAATAGTTTTGAAATGAACCCTTGCAGATATTTGGTTCTACTTTCTATACAGAAAACCCATCCATTTTTACTTCACATTTGCCCTAGCCCAGTAAGAAGTGGAACCCCTTTCTCATTCTGCTTCCAGAAGAAGAGGATAGGAATGTGAGAAGAGGATAGAAAGTGATTTTTTCCATAATTTTGGTGTGGCTGCGCAGATAATGTTTTTATTATAGGCTTTGATGCAATCGGGGAGAACCAGATTGAAAATACAATTTTCATGGGTTATCTACACATTGAATCTTAGCTCTTTGAAGCACCCTATAAAATGTCCATGCCCTCCAATTATTCTCAGATATTTATGTGAATAAATGCACATTTTACTCACAGATCCATCTCATGCTCTGTAAAGTAGTTTCTGGCTCTATTTGCTAAAGCAGTTGAAGCTGGGTTGCACATTACCATCACCTGAAGGGCTAAAAAAAAATGCTATCTGTATTTGCCTTCAAAAATTCTCATTTAAATATTCTGATAGGATTCTAGACGTTGGGATATTTAAGCTTCCCAAATGATTACAACATGATACCAGGAAAGAAAACTACTATACTAAAGAAAAAAAGTGAAATATGAAAACTCAAAATGTGCCTTGTTGAAGTATTTGGGTAGGAGGCAGCCACCTCAGGTTGAAATATGCCTCTACTTCTTATGTGCAAGGGACACCCATATTTTAATCTGATGGCTTTTACTGTGGTATAACCAGCACAGTCCTTTTCGCTCCTTGTCTAAATTTTTCATTCTGAAAGTATCACTCTTCTCTCAGTTGTCATTTCTGTCCCCTCCCCAATCTTTCTCTTTGATCTGTGGCTGAGCCAGGGCTAATGCTCCATGCAATGCCCACTCTGCCCCTGACGCCTGCACACATCCCCATCTGTCACCTTCTTGACTCTGCTGCTTTCTTTCATCTTCCTATCATATATTCTCATCCCTCTTAATGCTTTTCTATTTCTAAACACACATAATGGGAAGAATCAAAGAGAAAAAGGAATTTGGGTGAATTTAATGCTGTGACCACCATTAAATCTACCTTCCACTAATTTACAATAGCCAGGAATGGAAATAACCCAGGTGCCCAAGGAGAGAGGAGTGGTTAAAGAAGATGTGGTGGCATATATATATATATATATATATATATATATATATATCTCCATTCCAAGGAATACTACAAAAGATAAATTCTTGCCATTTGCAACAATGTGGATGGAACTGGAAGGAATTATGTTAAGTGAAATAAGTCAAAAGGAGAAAGACAAATACTGGTGATTTCACTTGGATGTGGAATAGAGAAATAAAACAAAGGTACAGAAAAAACTAAACCAAAACAAACTCTAGAAACCTGACTATATAATTGAGGCTACCAGAGGGGTGAGATGTGGGGTTGGGAGCAAAGTAGGGAGGTTGCCCAATGGACTATGCTGGAGGATTATTGGTGCTTTGGTATGAGTGTGGAGTGGTAACATTTCTAAAAAGGGGTGAACCTACACTGCCAAATCATATAAAGTTGATGTAAACCAAATATTACCTCAATAAAAAATTAACATAATAAAAATAAACAAATCCTGAAAAAAAGTGTCTCCCATGTCACCATAAAAGGAAGCATCACTGACCCACAGTCCCAGGTGCTCTGCTCTGAGATTCATGATTCCGGTAGCAGAAGCCATGCTTCCCTTGGACAATTCCAGACAATGGCTAAGCTCACAGTGTGTCTGCGGCCCCAGGATCCTTGAATACCTCTGATTGGTGCCTTAGCGCACGGTGGAGGGTAAGGTAAAGAGTATCAGACTTTTCTGCCCTCCTGCCATTAGGATAGATGAGGGAACCCTGTGGTCCTGAATGCATGCCTGATGGCGGGCACCTGAAGTGGGTACACCTGGGCTGAGAGACTGAGTTTATAAGGGCGGCGTCATGGGGACCCCAGCAGAAGTCAAGAGAAGAAGAGAAGCAGCGAGAACGCCAGAGAGAGCCCATATAGAGTGAGGATTTGCTGGGGGCTGGGAGGACTGCCAGCCTCCTGGCCCCCCCAGCACCCCTGCCTGCCACGTGCCTGGTAAATCTAAATAAAAAACCTGCAAAAGCCACTGAGGGTTCCAGAACTCCTCCTTTACCCAGTCTCCTGGATCATAGAAAACCTGCTCAGTGCCCATTCCTGCCCTTACACACGGGTTCCTAAATGGCCTTACCAAACTTACCTAGAATTTCACTGCAACCAAGACTCTTCACCCACTTTTTATTCCTTGTTTCTCTCCCTCCCAAAAGCCAAATCTATAGCAGCACTGATGGTTCCCTAGTTCTTCCCAGTGTGCTCTCCATTCACCTTCCCAGGTGTTTCCCTACATACTCTACATAAATTTCTTGCACCTTTAATCCCACTTTGGCGTCTGCTTCTTGGAGGACCTAACCAAATACATGGTAAGAATAACTGAATTTTACTCTTCAAGAAAGTTATTATTCATATACAGTCTTACATATACACAGGAACATTTACTTATTATCAAAAACAGATTTACAAGGCTGAGGAAGATATATAAGAAATGAATAAATTGGCCAATCGGAGAGAAAAAGATGTTCATAATACATACGTGCATAACACACCCCATAGCATGGTTCTCCACCCAAGCTGCACGTTAGAATTACCAAGAAAAACATTTTAAAATGCTGATGCCCTTCTTGAAATGCTGATGCAATTGATCCTGAGTGACCTTGGGCATTTGCATTTCAAAATCTCCCTAGAAGATTCTAGTGTGTAGTAAATTTGGATAAAACTGTGCAATAGGTATACAGAGATAGGTCACAATTTACAGTACCTATAATATGTAAACTACCCAGTTGTTCAGGATAAATGTGGTTAATTGCAGTCCTGAGGGAAGAGAAAAATGTCTTCAGCAGATCCTCATAAAGGAAACACTGTGAGATGTCATCAACCACATCCTTAACAACATTCCTACAGTAAACACACAAAAACTAAGTTTCATAGAATTGCTTCCTATAACACCCCTCAATGTTGCCAGGTTCTTTCCATGTGCTGCCACATAGTGCAAGCAGGTTCTGCTCACATACAAATCTGGAGAGGAAATTTTCTACTTTGGTTAATATCTCTCTCCCTAAGGCTTTCTGCTGCATCTTGAGATGAAATTTCATGGATGGGCTGCAGAAGTATAGGAAAATAGACACTTCTATCTTCACACTGTTCTGCAAAAAATTGTGTTAGACCAGATTCTACTGCTAAGGAGTGTTTGGAAATCACTCTCCAATCCACAGAGAAAGTAATCCTTCTATTCTTCAACGGTTCTTGGTTGATCCTAATTGACCTCAGAAGCTCAGCAACTGTGAACAATTATTAACTTCACTATGAGGTGATTAATAAAGATGAACTTCAGACTACAATTTGACATCCAAATACAGTGCACATCCAGCCAGGTATCAATGCTGAGCTGCACTTCATACAGCCAACATCAAGTTATATCAGACTATTCTTCCCAGGTGGCCAGAAAGTTCAATGGCAGTACCTTAAGACTGGCAGAGCTCCCATCTCACAGTTAATGCCTTTCATTTCCTCATAGCCATGAAGAGAGATGATCTATAATCTTGAACATAAGAAAGTAAGTTTATGAAAGTTCAGTTTTTCTGGGACTTGACACTCAAACCCATCAGAAAGTCCTGTCATTGGGATTCTCACCTCTAAACTACAGTCTGGACACCCTTATTTTCACAAAACACACCCAGTGAGCCTTCCCTCCTGGGCAGAGGACACACCTGCACATATTATACAGGTGGCCACCAGCTTCCTGTCCTGACACACCAGTGCTGTCTGCTGAACTGGCTTCTTCCCCTTTCTGAGATTTTCTTCCCAGCATCCTTCTTCCCAAGCTAGAATGTCAGGGTTTAAAAGGTTCAATAATTGAGTTTTCTCCATCAGTTACGATTTAGCAAACACTTCGCTCACTGAGTAGCAGTTCACTGCAACTCCAGTGAAACTGATTAGAAAAAAATTAATATGGTTATATTACCTATGAATTAATGAATGCATCAAGGACACTGCTTCTTAGCTAGTGGAAGGTGCAAGCTATTAGTATTATAGAATAATTGTAATTGTGACTTTGAATAACTTAAGTAGGCGCGGGATTGAAAATCAAAGAAGCTAACAGCAAAAGTCGAAGGTAATTTCCAAGGTGGGTCTGTTTGCCATTCCAAAAGAGTGAACAACTCAGAGTTCAAGGATATTAGAAAATAGAGAGCAAAAGAGAGAGAGAGAATAATTATATCTGTGGCTCATTTTGGATCCTGACTTCAAAAACATGTACACAGAGGAAAAAAAAAAAAAACACTTTTGAGGAGTAAAAGTTTTATTTTTCTCATGAGTTTTTTTTTTTAAGAGGCATGTATTTTTATTTTTTTGTTTTTTATTTGTTTATTTATACATGCACTGGGTACAGTCAGAAGCACGGGAGGGTGAGAGAATTCACCAGAGCCAGTGCGGGGAGCAGAGCAGGCAGCAGGACCGAAGTACACTGCTGAGGGGAGCAGCGGGCGGCAGGAGAGGTCTGCGCGCCATGTGGGATCCTCCTCTGGAGGCCGGGGAGCAGCCGGGGATCGAACTGGCACCGCAGAGGCCGCGGGCAGCTTCGCAACCCAGCGCTCAACCGCTGTGCCACCGGGGAGGCCCTTCATGAGTTTTTTTAAAATAAATATTCATCTGCATTCCATTTCATATCACCAACAAAATGCCATTCTCTCTGGACAGTTGGTGTAGAAAGCCATCAATACTCTCCTAATAAGGAGAAAAGTGCTTCCCTAAAACTAGTAGAATTTGGGGGACAAGTCAGTCATCCTATCTTCACCTCCCCACCAGCTTAGCAAACCCTGACTTCTGCTGAAGTATAGATGTAATGAGTCTATCAGATTTTTTCGGGAGAGAAAATGATGATAGCACAGAGATATCAAAACCAGTGACTACGTGAGAAAAATAAAGCCACTGGGCCTCCCCTGTGGCGCAGCGGTTGAGCGCTGGGTTGCGAAGCTGCCCGCGGCCTCTGCAGCGCCGGTTCGATCCCCGGCTGCTCCCCGGCCACTGGAGGAGGGTCCCACATGGCGCGCAGACCTCTCCTGCCGCCCGCTGCTCCGCTCAGCAGTGTACTTCGGTCCTTCTGCCTGCTCTGCTCCCCGCTCTAGCTCTGGTGAATTCTCCCACCCTCCCGTGCTTCTGACTGTACCCAATGCATGTATAAACAAAACAAACAAACAAATAAATAAATAAAAAAAAAAGCATGCCTCTATTAAAAAAAAAAAAAACTTGGAAAAAAAAAAAAAAAAAAAGAAAAAGAAAGCCACTGAAGCAGGAAACCAAAAATAGCTAGCAGACCCAGGACTCAACCCTTTACCAGCATCACCAGCATCTTGTTGGTCTTAGGGACAGACCTCATAATAGGGGCACATGAAAATCGGGTCAAGGGGCCCACTATTTTAGGCCAGCATAGAAATTCTTTAGGAGTGTGACCACTTTTCAGTTTCTGTTCACTCCACCTCTCCTCTTGCCGCTATTCTAGATCCCCGTGCTTCTGTCCCAGGGCGGCCACCTCAGGGTGACTTGGGAAGCAGTCACGAGACAGGTTCTCACCACAGAGTTTGGTCCAAGCTAGTGGCAGATTATAGGTTGCTGAAATTAAATCTGTTTCCTTACTTCTAATTTTGAAGATTGTTCAATGATACAGGAGAGTAAAGACATGGGTGGAATTTACCACCTAGTGATTTTCTAAACACTTCATTCCTCTTCAAAATGGCAAAAACCTTTATAAAGACAATGCAGAGATGGATTCTGAGATCCTTTTTCCATCTTGGGGGAAAGACAGGGCCGGAAAGTTAAAAATGAAGGGCTCCAATAGTGCAGGTTGAAGGAAAAGGAACATAATTCCCGACCCGTGGAAGAGCTCAGTAAATCAGCTCTGGAAATGGCCTTTCTCCTTCTTCCCCTAAGGCCAAAATAAGTGAAGTAAGGAATGGAAGGTTTTATCAAATTGGACTGCACTTCATTATTCTCACTATACCATGAGTCCTCCACTCCCCAGAATACCCTCACCCCAGGTGATGCTTGTTAAATGAGGTGTTCTTTCTCAGACTTGTCTGGCCACAAGTCTTTGGTGACAGCACAGGAAAATTAAGAGTGGGAGATTCTGCAGCTCACACTTTTGAGAAAGGCCTGAGGTGTTCTTAAATTTATTGGGCCTTTCCTGCTGGAATGTCTTTACTATAGAAAATGTATTATAGGAATATACTTTTAAAAGTGCGTGAAGATTTACTGGTAAGGAAGTTTATCATTGCATTATTTTTAAATCCAAACCTGTTAACAATCTAAATGGTCAAAAATGTAGTTTACATAAGTAACTACAGTACATAATCATCAAAAATTATTTAAGGATATGGGACAATGATCATAATATATAAAGAGAAGGGAAATAAAATTATAAACAATGTGTACATTATTGACCCCATTTGCTTTTAAGTATTTATTTATTCATTTATTTATTTATGGAAAGAAGAAGGGAATATTCAAAAAGGTTAAATGTCCTATAATTTCTGGATGACTCCTAGTGATTTTATCTTCTTTATCATTTTCCATGTTCTACAAAATGCTACACACACTATATTTAGAAACAGAAAAAAATATATTTGTATAACTTTCAAGTTTAAGCAAGTCAATTATTTCAGTACCTAAAGAACTAGTTGTGTTCATCATAGTTAAGTCAGTTCTTTCAGTGGGGAGGGGGAGGGGTCTTCCTGCTATACATACATATTTTTTGCTGGATCATGTTTTTAATATTTATTTAATACATGTTTTATGTTTTCTTGCATTGTTCATTTTTATACAGTAATTGGTTTCTCCTCTCAGGTATAGTCTGCATAACTCTCCTACCACCACAGCATCCATGATCCAATACCATAGTCCCTTGTGTATCCTCCCTACCAGCTTTTCCTGCGTTCCTCCCGTATTTTGACCCCTCACCCTCTGTTTGCCTCAGATCTATGGTCAGCTTTCAGGTTGTGTTGTTTTCCTGACCCTTTATTTGGCTTCTCTATATTCCCCATATAAGTGAAACCATCTGATAGTTATCTTTTTCCTGCTATATTGAAAGAAATCAGTGACCTTCTAACCAGGCTCCATGTGTTTCAAGCTCCATGTCAGCTTTTCAGACATCTCTATATGGGGGACAAATTGCTCTTCCAATGCCTGTGCTTTCATCTTCTTCTTGGGCCAGGCAGTCAGGAACACACACACACACACACACACACCTGCATCCAGCTGTTTTACCCAGGCACTAACCACTGACCTGCAAACTTCCCTTAAAGGGAAAGGCACCACTACCCACCCAGCATCACTGAAAGGTAACACGAAACATGTTCCAGATGAGGCTTCAGGTCCAGATTGATGATATGGTCAAAGTTCTAGAGAAGCACCTGTTTCTGTGTCTCCAAAGCCACACACTTCCGCCTTCATTGTTTTAAGGAAATCAGGGCATGTTTAGTTTTTTTGTTCGTTTAATTTCTTTATTTTATATATATTTTACATCATTCTTCCTTTTTCAGGGCATGTTTCAATGACAAAATGACACAGTGACCTTTTTCAGTGATCATGGTTTCTGGCCTCTCTAACAACATTTCTCCCAAGATTGTTAACCACTAAGTCAGTGTTTCAGAATTTCTATTTCAACACACATAGATGTATTCATCCCATCAACAAATTCTCATTGAGCACCATCTTGGTACCAGTAAAGTTGTAGGTATAAAGAAATGACCATGATTGTCCTGCCCCAGAACAATATGAGAGTGTGAGCTTACCAAAGAGCACTTAGTGACTTTCAGATTTTTATTTTAAACCACTCCTTTCCACAAATAAATGGAATGTCCAGAATAATCTTATTCTGTGCTATAAATGAATAGAATGGCCCAAATTGATCTTAATCAGCTTAAGTGTACAAAACTAATATTTAAAAGTATTTTTATTCAGTGTTATTAAGAGAGTAGAACTTATATATCTATAGAGATATATAAATCAGTCATGACTTCTCTTTCTTCACAAAGATAGTAAGTTTAATGATACCATATCTTCACTAGTGTCTAACACCAAAGAACACAAGATTGATCATTTTCCCCAAAAGCTTCTGTGTGGTAAGTTTTTTATGCAAGTGGAAAACTTAATGCTATCTGACCACACTTTTTAAATTATGGGATAATTGCTAATTCTGTGGTCATTCATTCCCATGCCATCAACTCCAACACAGGAAACTATGAGAAATATAACCACTGGTAAAATTAAACCTGCAATTATAGCACCAGTTTCTAGGATATGTTGATTTTTCTCTATTTTGCAATATGTACACAGATATAGAAAAATTTTCTCACTTTTTTCCATCACATGTTGACCTTGTAAAGCCAAAATTTGTCACATCATGATTTTAATAAATTTAAGACCATTTTTAATCTGGCTTTTAGCCTTTCTTGTTAATTTCTCACTCATGTTAATTTAACACTTAACATGAGAGTGATGTTAATTTAACATTTAACATGAGAGTGATAAAATACTCAATGTATGAGCACAATCTACCCTTAGGAACACTAATTAAAAAAAAAGATAAATAGACATGAAGAAATCCATGATTTATCCTAATTCACCACTGCTTTAGCCAGTAAGTATCTGTCATGTAGTGTCTGGAATAATCTCTGTATTTGCATTAATTATCATCTTTACTAATATCTACTATCCCCTTCCAGTACTTTTACTAAATATCCTTTTTTTCTCTTATCCATCACCTTTAGTCCTTCTCAGTTCTTGGGTAAGTGTATTCAAGATTTCATTATACTCTAATTTAAAACTACTCAAATAGTTTCCAAATTTCCCTCACTGGTTGAAGCCCTCTCTAACCTAAATCTTCTCTCCATCACCATTATCTGCATAATTAGACTTTGATTCTTTTTCTCTTTTTCCTTTCCTATAGTCATAATAAACTATTAATTTAATAGATTTCATCCAGTTCTCCATATGCATTATATGCCTCTCTGGATTAGTATTGTCAGTCTTAAACTATCAGTTCCATTGGCAGGTGCCCAAGCTAAACCAAATAACACAACTGCACATTTGATCTGACACAAGCCCACCCACAGATTGGAAGTGACAGGAAGGCAATCAAAATAATAATAAATGTTGAGCACTCAGTGCTTTGTGTGTACTTGGATTTAAACCTAGACAGTCCTCAATGTCAAGCCACCACCTTTATAATTATACTATGCCATTGTGATGAGGAGAGTGAGAAACAAAAAGCAGAGGAAGAAGAAAAGATAGAATATCAGTGGTTAAATCTCTAGTTCCCAAAAAGTACTAGCTAGGTGGCTGTGTATAAGATCCAACTGTGAAGTATACTGCCCAAATATAATGTCCCTTTTCTAAGCCATGTGCTGTCTAGCACTGCTTAGTGAGAAAAAAAAAAATGATATGTTCCCTAAGTCCCCAGAACTTGCAGTTTAGTAATGGACAAAAGAAAGGGCACAAAAGGACAAAGAGTCTGGCGGTCTTTTTGCTGAGAAGTGTTGTCTGAGGTGTCCTCCCAATATTAACTAGAAAAGGGTAGAGAACAACTTTACAAGCAAAGGATCTAGCATGTGAAAATGTCTTTCTTTATATGAAAGAGGAAGTTTATTAAAATAGTGCAAAGAAAACACAGTTCATGGCTCAAGGTAATGTATGATGTTAGCAATAATGATGAAGCAGTGACAATGGTGATGATGGTGATGGTGATGGATGTGGCAGTAGTGGTGATGATGCTGGTGGGAGTGATGGTGGTGGGATCATTGGGGAAGTGGTAGTGCTGATGGTTATGGTGACAGTGGGGATGGTGGTGGTGAAAATGGTGACCAATAGTGGTGTTGGTGAGGGGTGTGGAGGGATAGGTGATGGTGGTGGTGGTGGTGATTATGGTGATGGTGGTGATGGTAATGACCACAATTGTGATGGAAGAGCATCTGCTTTCCAAATGACTACAGGTCAATATTCCACATGCTTGTGAAATTAACAATATTCCACTGATCTCTGGATCAGTATTGTTAGTCTTAAATGTCAGTTCCACTGGCCGGTGCCCTCATTTTTCTTAACCAACAGTACAGATGATTAATCCAGATTTATTCTTTCTCCCACATTCTAGCTCTCCCATTAGTAAAGTCACTTATTCATAGTGCATTTTCTTAAGGGCAGACAAGAAAAGGAAAAAAGTAGAACTATAAATCTAGACCATGGACTTGTCACTAATATTTCTTGTTTGTAATTTTTTTTAGTATTGTATTTCAGGACTTATTTATTTAATATTTACAAATGGAAGAAAAGATATATAGTTCACCTACACTGTATGTGTCTCCAGAGAAAAAATCTAGCTACAGCAATTAGATACAACACCTACCAAATACAAGTTTCTTAACAGTAGAACAAAGAAAACAATATTTCTTCCAAACTATACACCTTTCAGATCACATCTGAGCAATGACAGTTTATGACAGTGTGAATTTTCCAACAGACTTGCAGGTAGGATGGAAATCATGATCCTAACAGTTTCCTTGTTCACCTTCATATTTACCTTCACATATATCACATATATGTTACCTTCACATATATCAAATAGGTAGGCACTTATTTGCATCACATCTGAAATGCTAGGGAAAAGTATGCAGTGAAGTATAATTTACATAGATGATTAAGCTCTTATCCGTGGTCTTCACCTCTTTCTACAGCTGCTGTACATATAACAAAGTTCAAAGATGAGAGAATCTAACATTTATAAACACTGAATTCCCACACCCAAAATATTTCCATAAATGCCAAATAAAAACATACAGAAAGGTGTGGCTGCTCACCCTCATTTTCTTATAAGTAGCTTTGCTATTTTCTATTATAACTCATCTGGTTTGTTTATTTAATGCTTATTTCCAGTAAGCTACTGCCTAAAAGAGGAGAAAATGGTCATTGCAATCATGAATTAGAGAAGCTGCAATACTCCTAGGAGGCCATGGGAAATAATTAATTCTTTGAAGCAGGAGTTCTAGGAGGAGGATTCATCGACCTAAATCCTGAAATGATGTGCCCATATGCAAGGTACATTTTTCCTCTGGGAAAAAGAAGCTATCACTTTCTTTAGATCCCCCTGGAGTCCCTAACCACAGAAGAACTGTTCAAACACATCACTTGGCAGTGTCTTCCTTTAGCTATTCTTTTACCCAAGAAATTTTAAACACCTCAAAATATTCTTTAATATGGCAGCACCTCTGTTAGATTGCTCATAAATTAAGTCTGAACAACATACTGTGTGGTGAGTATAATAATGACATGGATATTAGTTAATAGAGGCAAGTATTATTTGTCCAGTCACCAAGAGGAGTGACAAATTTTAATATATGACTCTTTAATTTTTTTCAATAACTATTTTTAAAAATGTCAATACTTCAGGATGTGTGGGGATTATCATATGACATCCTTCTAACAGAATTCTCTCCAGTTGACATATAGGGCAGGAATTTGAGTGCTGTAGAAAAATCACCACATTTGCTGATATCATCTTTTTTGCAATTGTCATGGTCTGTGAATTGTTGGAGTCATAGTTTCTGTTGCCACAATTGGTCCTATTATGCCTTGTTCATTTTTTCCAATGGTCCTTATCCTTTGGTAGTTATAATTCTAAATCTCCTGAAAGGTTGAATACTGACTCTATGCTCACCTATAACCAGCAACCTCTGCTGGAGAGATAAACTTAGCAGTTATGCAACACAATGAAATGTTGGAGAGCAAGAGTGGTACCTCATTTATATAACTTGGTACTATTCACTCACCTGCAGGGACATAATTGCAAACCCTAGATTCTTTCCCTACAAAAGTAAAAGATTTCACTGAACTTACATTAATAATTTTGTGTGCCTTTTAAAGATGGCTTTTAAGGCACATCACAATTAATATGTCTTTGTAAAATGATAGAAAAACATTGGTTTTAAGGTAGGAAAAGAAGTAGAGGATAAAAAGGAAGAGGAGGAAGAGAAAGGGAAGGAGAAGAGAAGTAAATGACCAATAGATGAACTATTTTGCAATACAGCCTTTAAAGAACACACCGGGTCAATATACAATGCTATTTTGGAAGTAAATTTAGGTCTCTGTCTGTGAAGAGGAGAAGCTAGTACTAAGGTAATGCACCTAAGTAGAAAGAAAGGAAAGAAGTCCAGTCCTTTCTTTTGAGCTCCAGATGTAGTCCTCTTGGGGAAGGGGCATGAGGAAATAGAAAGTGCCCCTATAATGCTCAGCAGAGCTCTGATCCTATGTATATGGAAGTTATCTCTCTAAAGAAAGAGTTCTATGAGAACATTCTCATCCAAATCCTGAAATAATACTCATATTGCATATCCATATCCATGCATGCATTTCCCCTCCTGAGGAAAGAAGACATAGCTTTCTTTAGATCTTCAATGTTGTTCATAACCTAAAAAAATTGTTAACACGTGTTGCTCAGGTTAAGGATTTCCCAGGACCTCTTCTTCTAGACTTCTCTGTATCTCTTGAGCCTCAGTTATAATAGAAGGGAGTAAGCCAGCACTTGAGAGGACTGGAGGAGCTTTTTCCTGGGTATTAAACCTAATAAACTTAAATACACAGGCTTAGCCTCCTCCAGGTCCTGTTCAAACCAGGTTAACAAGCTCAGAATTCAGATGAACTGCCACAGTTATATGTGGGCAGTTCTCTTGAGTTTTTCAACATCCTCTCCCATTTGTTATTTGCAACACTTCTGGAGATAAGTAGGTCACTTCCCCTTTAGTTTCCATTTACAGAACAGCAACTTGAAAACCAAAGAATGAAAGAAAATACCTTGCTCAAGTTCACAGGTGGTAGTGGCTTGCCAGAATCTCTGTCTTCAACTCCTGGGTCAGTATTTGTTCTGCTGCAGCACACTGGCCCCAGTTTCTATTACATGCAGGAGTTCAGAGATAGGTAAAGGAAGTTAGCATGAACATAGTTTTTTTTTTTCCTCCCAGTGACAAAAATATTTTTAATCCCATCAACCTAATCTTACATACATTACTACAATATGCATTGTCCTTTCTCAGAGATAGAATCAAAATCATTTAAAGGGTGGCAATACTCTTCAAGACAACAAAGAAAGTTACAAGAGCTTATTATGCTGCCATAAAATTTCAGGAAGTCCATAAAAAAAATGTTTCACATCACATGTTTTAAGATATATTTTGTTTTAAATAACAAGGCTAGTACTTTCTTAACAGGACAAACTATCTTCCTTCAGTAAACATGGACTGTACAAATTAAAATCTTTTAGAGATACATTTATTTACTAGAATCTGTGCTAGAATATAATTTTCTACACCTCTACCTATATCCACAATGTTTCAACATATCTGTGCAGTACACACCTAAGGTGGGTAGTGGTTACCTCCTTCATTCTGACTTAGGATTTAGATATAGAACCTTTTTTGCTAATAGAATAAGGTCAAGGTCATACTTGAGCCAAGGTCTCAAGAGATATTTTATGATTCACCAGTCTAATGTAGTCTGCCATCACCTTGAAAAGACCATGTCAGACTAGCCCAGTGGTATCAGGAAGCAGAAGCTAGACATTTTGGGACAGAACTGCAGAAACCAAGTCACCCCAGCTAGAACTAGTCTATATTAACCAATTCCCCAAAATACACCCCTCTGAAGATGTCTCTATGATTAAATAATCAGCTGTTTTTTCATAAAGTGAAGTTCTTTACATAATAAACATTGTATTTTTGGTCCAAATAAAGTAGATAAGGAAATTTTACTTGAACTTTCCTGTTGAATTTGATAGAGCATTTTCAAGGTTTGTCTTGAATGAGATGTCTTTATAGACATAGGAATAACTAGATATTCCCAGGATGGCTGGCCAATTATTAACTGGCCTATGATCCAATATCTATCTACCATATCCCTTCCCACAAGTTCTTGTCCACATTAAAGTTTATAAATAGGAAGATATAACCATATGGAGAACAAATAACTGAGCTGATAAATAGTCTATGATGAAAAATCTAGAATTCATAATACCTTGAAAATTCTATAGAAAAATTATTTGTAGTCTGGTATACCATACCCAGCTAAACTATCATTCAAGTATATGAGTAGAAAAAGACATTTTAGATATATAAGAATTATCAGGGAATATGCTTCAGCAAAATAATGGGGTAAATCAAAATACATGAAGTCATAATATCCAGGAAGCAGTGGATCCACTGTGCTAGGAGAACATTGAAGGAAAGACCCAAGATGAAAGCTATGTAGCAAAACTTGAGAACTGCCAGATAGAACTGGAATCAGAAGATGGAAATCTTACAGAGAAAGTATCCAGGGGAACTGAAAAGTCAATATGATGGAGCTAGTGGGGAAATCAAAAACATGAGTATTTGGTGGTTTTGGAGATCTGATTCCTACAGGTAAGGAAATAAAAGCAAAAGTAAAGAAATGGGACTACATCAAATTAAAAAGCTTCTACAGAGAAAAAGAAACTATCATTAAAACAAAAAGACACCCTACTGAATGGTAGAAAATATCTGCATATCATACATATGACAAGGGGCTAATATATAGTATCTAAAATAATTAGTACAACTCAACAAAAAGAAAACAAATAATCCAATCTAAAAATGGGTAGAAGACCTAAACAGACACTTCTCCAGAGAAGACATACAGATAGCCAATAGGTTCATGGAAAAAATGCTCATCATCACCTATCATTGGGGATATGCAAATCAAAAGCACAACGAGACACTCACAGATACATGCCTGTGAGAATGTCCCATGCAAAAAAGTCCAGAAAGAAGTGCTGGCAAGGGTGTGGGGGGAAAGGCACTCCCATAGACTACTGGTAGAAAAGTAGATTGAACCAAGCCTTATGGAAAATAGTATGGAAGGTTCCCAACAACCATACGATCCAGCAATCCTACTTCTAGGAATCTGTCCACGCTAATTCAAGGGATATATGCACTCCTATGTTAACTGCAGCACTATTTACAATAGCCCAGTCATGGAAGCAATCTAAGTGCCCAATGACAGATGAGTGGATTAAGAAATGTGATATGGGGCCTCCCCGGTGGCGCAGCAGTTGAGCGCTGAGTTGCGAGGCTGCCGCAGCTTCTGCCGCCCGGTTCGATCCCCGGCTGCTCCCCGGCCACCAGAGGAGGGTCCCACATGGCGCGCAGACCTCTCCTGCCGCCCGCTGCTCCCCTCAGCAGTGTACTTCGGTCCTTCTGCCTGCTCTGCTCCCCGCTCTGGCTCTGGTGAATTCTCTCACCCTCCCGCGCTTCTGACTGTACCCAGTGCTTGTATAAATAAATAAATAAATCTTAAAAAACAAAACAAAAGAACAGTCTTAGTTTAAAAAAAAAAAAGATCTTGAATTTCAGTAAAAAAAATTTTGTCTTTTAAGGGTTGTTGTTTTTGTTTAGTTGTGATTTTATTGTGAATATGTGAAGAAGGTGACTCTAGCATTTTCCCTCTGCCACTATCTTGCCAGACTCCTGTGGTCCATATTTTTTCTGCTGTTGCCCATATCAACAGGACACATTCCAGTGTGTACAGTCACTGAGATATTTATATAATTGCAATTCCTCAAAACTCCCTAAGTACAACTTTTTAATCAATTGTTTTACTAGGATGGTTAGATTTCCATCAGGGAACTTCCCCAAATAGTTCTAGTTTTCCATCCAGTCAGATAGTAGATTTATATTTCCCTTATCTCCTGAAGTTAGGTATAACTATGTAACTTCCCTTTGGTGATTAAAATATAAATAAAAGTGGTGAGTGTAATTTCCAAGCTGTGTCTTTCAGAGTTAGTATGTATTTCACCATGTTCCTTTTCCTACCCATGTATAAGTTGACAAAAGAACATGGGTGGAAAAGTAACGGCAATGAGCAGCAGTCTCTTACCAACCGAATTAAACATGCATCATGGGGGCAAAGGAAAAAAAAAAAAACTAAAACTTTTGTTGTGTTCAGCCACTGGAAGTTTTGCATTTTTTTTTAAGATTGATTTTTATTTATACAAGAGCTGAGGTACAGGTCAGAGTCGCAAGTGGGTGGGAGGATTCACCAGAGACAGAGTGGAGAGCAGAACAGGCAGATGGGCCGAAATACACTGCTGAGGGGAGCAGCGGGCTCGTCGAGACAGGAGAGGTCTGCCATGCCATGTGGGTTTCTCCCTGGCCAGCCAGGGATCGAACCAGTGCTGAGGAGGCTGCAGACAGCTTCACAGTGCTGCGCTCAACCTGCTGCGCCACCAGGGAGGCCCTGGAACTTTTGCATTGTTACCACAGCATACCTTTACTATGGGGCTTGATACACATGCTATAAACACTTTCAAAATAATCTGCAAAAGTCCTATCCCTATTTGCTTATATACTAGGAACAATTTTTCTCTGTGGGTTTTAGTGATCCTGCTTTGTGACTTCCTCTAATGTGAACACTTTCATGCTTTCTAGGTCAGCTGATTCTGTCTTCTATCCTCAATGGCATGAGAAGGGCTATTTCTTTTCTAGAACTGTACCATAAGCAGGGCACTAAGAATAGTCATCGCAGGTGCTGGAAATTGGTGTGCAGAAAACTACAAAACAAACTAAAAATGAGTGTGCATTTTATTATTATCACATGGCTGCATTGCAAGGCAATATATAAGTGCCCAATGCTTAGCCTGCTAGGAAACTCTATCAGCATATTCGAACGAGCTAGGGTCCACAAATTCATTCATTCACTTACTCAGCACCACCTGCATGTAAGACATAGTGCTATGCACAGCAGAGGAAGCGGTGAACAGCCTTGACAGTTCCTTCTTTCACCAAGTTTGCATTTGGAGCATACGGGGAGGAACCTAACAAGTGTGCAAGTTGTCATGAGAGACATTTTTCCTCCTTGGGGAAGTAACATTTGGGTTAGATCTGAATAATAAGGAAGAGGCAGCATGGAAGATCTAGTAGAGCATTCCAGACATGCAAAAGCCCTGAAACAAGAACTAGTGCCCTGTGCCTAAAGCACTATGAATAGGTGTGATAAGGTGAAAAGAGACCAGGACCAGGCTTTATGCAGGATCTTGTAGGCCATGGAAAGGAGTCTGAATTTTAATCTAATTGTGAAAAGAAAGCACTGGAAAGCCTTAAGCAAGAAAGTAATACAATGTGACTAGAAAGACTCCCTGGCTGCTATGTGGAATATCAAGAGGCAAAAAGGGGAGCAGGAAGCCAGTTAGGGAGCTGCTACATTGTTCCACAGGAGGGATGATCACGCCTTGGATGAGAGTCTTAGCAGCAGATATAATAGAAATGGTGAAATTCTAGGAATGTTTTGGGGGCAGAGAGAGTAAGACTGGTAGACTGGACATTGGCAATGAGTGAAAGAGAGTGTACAAAAATGACTACTGGTAAAAATTCTCGATAAGCAAATGAGTGGGTAGTAAGCATCAGTTACAGAGAAATTTTCCTCTCAATTTACACACTGCTAAACTAGAAAAAGCAAAAGCAAACCCCTTTCTCCATCTTCAACAATAAAAAATACTGCAAGAGCATAGTGAAAGACACATTATATTATTCAGGCTAGCAGCAAATGTCATAGATCACTCATCTGGGAATTATCATCCCGAAACATTCAGAACTTGACAAGTGAGTTGGCCACAGTGATATCATGATTCTATTTCAGAGCAGAACTTGAGGTGTCAGTGCCCAGAGCCTGAGGTCTGGCCACCCACTGGTCACTCACCCTGCGGGAGCTGTGCTATGCAAAAGCCGCTCCATGAGCTGATAAAAAGCTCATGTGACTGGGCCGTGGGTCAGAGGGTTGTGTAATGCAGTCCATAATAGCAGTGAGGTAAGGTCAGAAACCAAAAAATATATGTCAGTATGGTCTGACCCCTTTCTGGGTTCACATCAAAATCCCACTTGCTTTCCAGAAAGCAGTGTTCCTATGCTCTCCGGGACACTTCTAGGAGACTGCTCTTTCTTTTTACATGATTGTTAAAGTAAACAACACATCTAAAACACAACTATTAAAGAAATTCTGTGACTTTAACATCCTACTTCACAAAAAGAGCCTCATTCCAAAGCTTTATTCATAGATCTACAAAGTAGCTTTCCTTGGTACCTCAGGCCAATAGCTGTTTTACTATTTAAACATGATTTATTATCATTTCATAGGGAAAATACAGTGTTTTAGATTATTACATGCATAGTGAAAGAAAAAAATAATAATGTACATTTGAAGAGACATGAATCTCTACTTCTAAAACATATACAGTGTTTTAAACCATTGTTACCTCAATAAAAAATATTTACTCACAAAATAAAGGCAAATTGCAAAAATTAATGATGTAAAGATATAAAAAGACTGTTAAACTTCCAATGGGCATGTGATTTCATATTTAGCATATATGAACTCTTCACCTCAATATATTTGACAATTTCCTTTAACTTCCTCTGTAGGTTTCTTTTAACAAAAGGATAAGAGCCGATTGAGACAGAGAGAAAGATGGGATGATGATCAGCACTTCCAAGATGATAGAGAAGGTGCTCCCATTAATCTTCTAGAGACTCATTCTGACTCTTCATCTTGAAATGAATCGCAGGTTTTCTGAACCAAATCTCCAACACATCTTAAGTTCTGAAGATGGGGTGTGGGCTGTGAAATGGCAGTCCCTCTAAGGAGCTAGGCTATAAGGCTTGGTATCACTAGCCCTTCCTTTTGTTTCCAAGGCAGTGATGGGAATATACAATTACACAATATAAAATTAAGGATCCCAGCCCTACCAACACACTTCTATTTACCATATCCTAGAACTCAACCAGAGACTGAGCATAGCATAGAAGCTGGTAGCACTGATGATTATATACACTTGCACTGGATTTAATGATAGAAGGTACTAGAGATAAGGCAGACTGATAGGAGGTAGGACTTGATTAGGTTTAGCATCAGCATAGCAGGCACTTGATAGAACAAACAGACACTGGATCAGGGGAGAGAAGCCAGCAGGACCTGGTCATGGCCTGGGTAGGAACAACACCCCATGCTCTTTACTGAAAGAGGTCATTTATTCAGTCTTTTAAATATAATACACCCTCAGATGACCTGGTGCTGAACACTAAATCAGAGTCAAGCCAATGAGGAATTTGTACCTTCAACAAATATTTATTGAGTACCTACTATAAGAATAAAATATGTCAACTCTTCATGATTTGGTGGCACTTACATTCTTGCAAGGTCAGTCAGGCAATAAATTAGCAAATTTCTAGTATATTGGAAGATAAAGTGCTAATAGAAACAAGATAAAATTTGGTGTAGGACATTTGGATCATATTGTAATTCTATTTTTAATTTACTTAAATTTTTTGTGCAACCACTATACTGTTTTCCATAGCAATTCTAACATTTTACATTCCCATCAACAGTGCAAAAGGGATTCAATTTCTCCACATTCTTGTCAACAGCATATTCTGGGTTTTTGACAGGAGTTATCCTAAAGAGTATGAGATTCTATTTCATTGTGGTTTTGATTTTGCATTTCCTTAATGATTAGTGATGTTGAGCTTCTTCTCAAATGCTTTTTGGTCATTTGTGTATCTTCTTTGGAGAAATGCCTATGCAAGTCTTTTGCCCGTTATTTTTAAGTTGAGTAGTTTGGTTTTGTTTTTGTTGAGTTATAGGAGTTCTTTTAACAACTTCTGGATATTAATCACTTATCAGGTAGTTGATTTACAGATATTTTCTCCCATTCCTCAGGTTGCCCTTGCACTTTGTTGATTATGTCCTTTGAATACAGACATTCTTAATTGTAATGTAGTCCAAATTATCCATTTTAATTTTTGTTGTCTGTGTTTTTGGTATCAATTACATCCAAGAAATAATTGCCAAATTCAATCATTTGTGCTGTCTTTTAGAATTTTATAGTTTTAGATTTTACATTTAGATCTTTGACTTTTTTTTTTGTTTGTTTTTTTGTGGGACCCTCTCCGACAGCCGGGGAACGAACCGGGGGTGCAGAGGCTGCGGGCAGCCTCGCAGCCCGGCACTCAACCACTGTGCCACCAGGGGAGGCCCTAGATCTTTGACTTATTTTGAATTAATTTTCATAGATGGTGTAGGGTAAGGGTTCAACTTCATTCTTTTTAAAAAAAAAATTATTTATTTATGCATACAAGAGCTGAAGTATAGGCCAGAGATGGGGGGGAGTGAGAGGATTCACCAGAGACAGAGTTGAGAACAGAACAGGCAGACTGGCTGAAATACACTGCTGAGGGGAGCAGCGGGCAAGACAGGAGAGGTCTGCTGCACCTCTGGCAGGGGATCGAACTCAAGCTGCAGAAGCTGCAGATTGCTTCACAGCATGTAGCTTAACCCCTTGTGTCACCAGGGAGGCACTCAACTTCATTTTTTTGCACATGGAGATCCAGTTTTTCCTGTGCCATCTATTGAAAAGATCATCCTTCCCCACTTTGTCACCAGAGAACAAGAATTTGTGTCTTAGAAAAGAGAAATAATTTCCTCTGAAGAAGACAAATGCTTGTAGCTATTTATTTTCTTTTTGTTATTGATTTTTTACTCATAGATACTACTGGCTGATTCAAGGTCACTGACTTTAAATAGAGAATTGATTGTTAGGTACCATTTATCATCTGTACAAAAAAATGCTTTAAAAAGGGAGTCAATCCAGGTTCAATCAAAAAGAAGAAAGAATGGAATGCCTCCCAAATAATCCTATTTTTGATGGTCATTCAATTAAATGTGGCCACTAATGTCACAATTTCTGAAATTGCGAATGTGCCTTGACCACATTTATTTTACCCAAACAAACGGAAATTCCAATGGCCTTTTCACCACCTTCCTTTGGGTTCACAATCCAAAAGTATTTGCTCATAGCCGATGAGTGTAAAATGGACACATATTTGCAAGTTTACCTCATAGTCAAGCACAAGGTAAATGAATTTGTCCATATTATAAACCCAAAATACTATATTATAATCTTACACCATTAAGCCAACTAAAATTACATTTTATCTCCTTCCTTACTGTACAATCCTAAAATCCCACTCTTAAACAAAGTAAGAATGCCAGCCTTGGTTATCCTGTGTAATACAAATCATATGAATTCTATTATTTTATCATACTTTGTTTTTATTCAGACAGTTTCAATCTCCGCAACACATTCAAGCAAACTGTTTGTTTAGTACATTTTCTTGGCCTACTAGTCATAAAAGAATCAGATACTCTAGTAATTATCTTGTGGAGGCTCACTCATTACTTTTGGAATCAGGCCACAGATGAAGTAACAATCACCACACTGACAAAAAAAAAAAGCTAAACCAGCAATATAGTATTATGACAACAGATCACATCTTGATTTGAAAAAGCAGAAGTGGTGTTCTAACTTTTTTGACTTTGTATATACTGATTATTTTCCTTGACATGCTGACACTTATCTACAACCAATAAATCTTCATCTAAGAAAGACAGTCTAAATTTCTCCCCAAGGATCTTCAGGAATGACTGAGTATAAATGACAATATATGAGAAATGTTATTTCAAAAATAAATATTTCCATTGTGTTTCCTGAGGGGATATGTGAAATCAAGATATGTTGTAGAATTTTCCTTCACAGCATAAAATCTTCTAATTTTCACCACAATTATTTCTCTTTGATGGACATATTAGTCTTGCCAGAGTGTTCCTTATAAGATTGCTTTGAGTTACTAAAAATGAAAAGCAAACACAAATAACTAACTTCAGAAGGTAGCTTGGATAAAACATGAGATAAACACGTCGGTGGAATATGATGCAGTCCCTTAAATGATATAGAAAGGTATTTATTAATGTGGAAAGAATTTTATTTTCAATTCTTCCACTGTCTAGAACATATTAAAATATTTATGACATACATAGGAAAAATAACATTATACTCATAATGCATGAAATTATATGTATTATGCTGTATGAAACATATTTTATAATACATTAAACACATTATAATATATCTAACATGCTAATTATTTCATAGTTGTTTGATTTTGTCTTCCCACCTGAATATAATCCCCTTGAGGGCAGAGGCACATCCATTTTATATACTGCTAAATCTAGCTGCATCTAGCTTTTTGGTAAGCAGCTCAAAATCTATTTTTTTAATAAAAGAGTAAATGACTGACTAGTTTAATAGGCACAGTAAAAAAAAAAGTCTGGAAATAAAAATGTAAATGTTCACAATGAGTTTTCTGTCAACAGTGGGATTACAAGTAATTTTTCCTTTCTTAATTTTCCTATTTTTCTACAATGGTTATATACTCTTTGAATAAAAATGGCTCAATGGAATTTTAAGAATGGAATTTCCTCTTTACTCAGCTTTTTCATAATAATGCTATATATAATCAATTTCAAAATATCAAAGACTTACAAGTCTTCACTTATCACCCAGTGTCTGTGGGGAGCTGCAGTAACTGGGTTCCAGACAATAGATCAAGTTCAGGTCTGCTCCACAAGTCTCCTACAGAGAACAAAACTGGGGATTAGTTCCTACCTGGAACAAGCTGTTCTTATGGCAGGAGGTAGAAACACAGAGGGATCAGCAGAAGCATGCAACACTTTTTAAGACCTTGACACAGAATGGACATTGTCATGTATGCCCACTTTTTTGTAGTCAAGCAAGTCACATGACCACACCCAAACAATAGAGCAAAGAGGTACATCCACCTCCTGAGGGGCATGGTAAGGCAAATGACAATGGGGAAAATTTATTAATACAGAGAAAATAAATATTTGAATACAGTAATACAACCTATCACAACACCTGATATTTTTTAATAAGATCAGTTCTACATTAGCAAAACCTACATGTAAAAGTCTGAATCATAAATAGCATCAAACTCTTAAAACAAGGGCTGAGCCCCTGAACCAAAAAACATCCTTTCAAAAACACATACATCGTAGAAATAATCACTACAGGTTAATGAACAGGGCAGAAAAAAAAAAAATGAGGGACTGCATTAGGAGCTGTAGGGCTAGTTCATTGCTTTAACGAACCCTCAATGATTTACACCAGATTCATTATCTCCCTAGAACCAGTAAGTTTCATCTGAAGGCAATTTTGCCACCCAAGGGTCGTTGGCACTCTCTGACGACACTCTGGCTGTCATGACCTGTGATGGTATGGAGAGACCTGTTACTAATGATTGGTAACTAGAAGCCAGGAGTACTGCTGAACAGCATGTGATGTACAGGTCACCACCCACAACAAAGAATTATTCAGGTCTAAAGTCAATGTTGTTATTGACAAGCCATGCCAATAACATGCAGTCTTAGGATCCTGCCTACATTTATTGAGTTTATCCATGTGATTTGCTTTAGTTGTGTTGATGTCATCAACTCTGGCATAAGTAGAGGTGTGCGAAGTGGATATTCATTGGGTCTTGATTCCTCTTGCAGCCTTTGGAATCTCAACCACCATGTAAAGAAGCCTGCACTTCTTGCTAACTGCTGGGGAAGCTTGGCCCAGTTGATCCCATTGCTCATGTTAACCACCAGGTACATGAGTAGTCACATCCATAGCCATATCCACTAGCAGTCTCCTGAATGAAATCAGACAAAACAGCAAGAGAACGTCCCAGTTGAGCATGGAGCACATAAACCACAGTATCAAGGCCTAATAAATGCTTGTTGTGTTAAGCCACTATACTTTGAGGGAAAGTTTATTATGAGGTAAAGATACACTGCACTTGTTGGACCCTTGTTAAAATCTGTGACCAAGAGAGGCAGCATGCACTAATGTAAGCAAGTTTTTGCATATAAACCAGAATTCCTTAACATATTTTCCATTGCTTGATCCAAGGTGGCTCCTTCAGCTCCTGCAATCTTATCTACATCAGAGTCAGCAGAAAGGGAGAAAGTAAAATGGATATTTACACATAGACTCAGATATACCACATATCATTTCTGCTCACATCCCATTGCCAGAACAAAATCACATAGCCACATCTAACAGCAAAGGGCCTGAGGAATATTGGCTTTGGTGGGGGCAAAAATCTTTGTGCCCAGGAGAAACGCTGGTAGAGTAGAAGAAAAGGATAATGGGAAAAGTTCACCTATAGTTATTTTAACCTTCAAAAGAAGTCAACTCACACATAGACATATATCAGATGACGAAATCACTTGGTAGCCTGAGAAATCTAGAAAATTGCTTCAATGCTTCATTTCACTAACCTAGTAGAGTCCTGACTATGTCACTCTGTCATAAGAAAAATCACTTGGTATTGTAGCTATAACATTACTCAGTAATTACTGAGTCACTAAGTGAAATGCAGAACACTAAACTAACTCTGTAGGTTAGAGACTATACAGACAGACTATATATACGATGTATGTATGTGCGCACATGTATACGTATGGCTGAAGGATAGATGTAGTACTCGAGTGGGTAAAGCTGTGTTAGATATATACTAGACATACTATTTATATTTCAATGTATTTTGAGTGTAATCTAACTTGTTTTTTCTTAGAAAATCTTCAGGTATAAAAGAAAGTTTTCAGATAGTCAATTTGTTATTAGGAGTGCACAGCTCTGTCATTTGAGTCTTAAAAAGAGTCGAATATGTAGCTCTTTCCAATGAATTTTATGCCATTTTTTTCCTGAATTCAAATGCATTGCATATGTTTAAAACTGGTGAATCATGTTTAAAAGTCCTATCATTTTTATAGAAAAGGCAATAATAAAACTACTTTTTAAAATTAGTTTTCTACAGAGCTCATACTCACTAGAAAATTGGCAATATAGAGAGACATAACAAAGAAGAAAATCATTGTTACCACTTGCAGCACCACTATTTGGAGATACCCACAGGCAACATTCTAGTTCACCAACAATTCTTATCAGACCACATCACCATGGCCAAATATCAACTCTGACTGGTCATAGCATTCTGTCACTGACTGGAGTTTATGCTTCTTCACTACACAGGTTTTCTCATTCATTCTTGAGGCCTTCAGCAACATAGGCTTGACTTTCCAATAATTGGTTCAGCCTAAAAGTTGGAGACAGATCTGGAGCAGGGAGGATGAGAGAGGCATGTTCCATGTGGGAGGTACTTCCCTTCCCCTGCCATCCAGAGCCTATCTCTCTGCCCACCGTAGTCTCCCCTGCCCTGCCCCCAAACACATACCCAACACACACTGTATCACAGTGTGTGATAGGCTGTATCACAAATGTGGTGCATAGCTGTGTGCTGAGACCAGCTCCCAAAAATAAATGGAAACTGCTAGCATTAGGGATGGAGAATAGGAAGGGCAGAAAAGAGAGGGGGTAAAAAGCAATTCTCTCTACCAGTATGCATTTTTCAAGACCTAAAATTGGAAGAACATGAAATTTAGTATTAAGTGATGATGAAGCATTGATAAACTGTGAAAATTCCCAAGTATAATTAACTACCACTATCATAGAGGTATATTATAACCACATAAACATATACATGGATCTATTATAATTCATCCTCAATTTCACCTTCACCATCCATATCAATTCATCACTAAAGCCTGTCAATCATATTTCCAAACTTTTGAATGTGACACTCTTTCTCCATCTCCACATGTGTGTTACCTCCCACATGGAACATGCCTCTCTCATCCTCCCTGCTCCAGATCTGCCTCCCTGCTTCCACTCCTGACTCCTTAGAATCATTTCTCCTCATGGCTGCTAGATGGTCTCCTTTTAGGGTTGTGTCAGTTTCCTAACAAGTTTCAAAACTAGTAAAAGATCTCAGTTGCCCAAATGCAGGACATGATCTACAAGGTCCCATACGGTCTGACTATAACCTTCAACTCCCACTGCCACCATTTCCTGCTGAACTTCAGTACTCCTAACTTTCCAATCCCTCCCACAGATGTCTCCCCATCCTGTCATATGTTGGGAGAAACTTTCTATCCACAAGCCCATCATTCTTCCCAAAGACCCCTCCCTCTCTCTGTCATTTCTTCTCATTCTTCAAGTCTCAAACCACACCAATAGTAAATGCAGAATCACATATAAGTATTTTTTTAAAAAAACACCTGCACTCCTATGTTTATTGCAGCACTATTTATGATAACTAAGATATGGAAACAACCCAAAGATCCCAAAAGATGAATAATCCAGATGTGGTATATATACACAATGGAATAGTACTTAGTGATCAAAAAGATAACCCTCTGCCATCTGTGGCTGGATGGAGCTGGAAGGGATTGTGTTAAGCAAAATAAGTCAGAAGGAAAAAGATATATGATGGTTTTACTTAGATTTAGAATATAAAGAAACAAAACAAAGGGTCAGGAAAAAGACAAAACTTGCAAGCTGACCACAGATCTGAGGCAAACAGCAAGGGAAGAGGAGGAGGGGGGATCAAAACAGAGGAGGAAAGAGCACAAGGGACTAAAGTGATGGATCAAGGTTCCATCTCCAGTTCACATGGAGGAGAACTATGGCTACTACACCTGAGGGGAGAAATCATACACTGTACAAAAATTAACAATTCAAGAAATAATTTATTTTTAAAAGTGACCCTCCGAGCCTCCCTGGTAGAGCAAGGGGTTAAGACACAACCTATGAAGCTATCCACAGCCACTGCAGCACAAGTTCACTCCCGGCCAGGGAGATACCCACATGGCACAGCAGACCTCTCCTGACTCACCCGCTGTTCCCCTTAGCAGTGTATTTCAGTTAATCTGCCTGTTCTATTCCCCGCTCTGTCTCTGGTGAATCCTCTCACCCTGAGCACCTCTGGCCTATACCCCAGTTCTTGTAAGCATAAATAAATCTTTAAAAAAAAAAGTGACCCTCAAAGTAAAACCTCTTATAAATTGGGGGGAAGGCATATCAAAAATTTAGTTCTCTCTGGAGAGAGAGATTCTGGATGGATTTTTTTTTTATACTGATATGTATTTTCTAAATTTGCTACAATAAAGGTACATTGTTTTAATAATCAGAAAAACTTTGTCATCATTTTCCTAGCCTATAGGATGTTGTTCCAAATTGTTTCAACTGTGAAATGAGATAGTACAGGCACAAGGTCTTGTAGCCAGTGATTGTGGTGTTCCTGCACTCTATACCTTCTCCCAGGAGCATCACCCTGTTTCCAGATGCTCCTTCAAATTACACGTTTGTCTAGCAACAACAAATGTTGGCGAGGATGTGGAGAAAAATGAACTCTCCTGCCCTGTTGGTGGGAGAGCAAGCTGGAGAGCTGTGTGGAGATTTCTTGACCTACTAAACATAGAGCTTCCATATGATCCAGCAATTCCACTCCTAGGTATTTACCCAAAGGACACAGAAGTATCAATTCCAAAGAGCACCTGCACCCCTATGTTTATAGCAGCACTGTTTACAATAGCTAAGCTTTGGAAGCAACCCAAATGCCCAAAAATAGATGACTGGATCAAGAAGATGTGGTACATATACACCATGGAATATTACTCAGCATTCAAAAAAGATAAACACACACAATTTGCAACAACATGGATGGCGCTGGAAGGGATCTTGCTCAGCGAAATAAGCCAGAAAGAAAAAGAAAAATACTGGATGGTCTCACTCATAGCAGGAATCTTGAAAACTTAAATAAGGGACCAGGAAAAAGAATAACTATAAGAAAGTAAAAAAATCAAAATCGACAAACAACTATGAACCAGAGACACTCTATGGGGGGTGGCGGGCAGGGAGGGGAGGGATTGGAGTCAAAATAACGGGGTCGCAATTGTATGGGGACTATAAAAATAAAAACAAATTTTAAAAAAATTGCATGTTTGTGCCAAAACACATTTTCCCTGCTCCTGCTGCAAGCTTCCTCATGGCTTGACACAATCCCAGTTCATCTCTCTAATCTTTCTAGACTCAGATCAGAACATCTCCTCTAGATGTTCAACAGAATAAGGTTCTTTGGCCTTCTTATTTGGATGGTCTTTGGTTCTTATCTCTGCAAGCACGCTTAGCTCTTTCTTTTAGGATGTATTCCTGAACAATGACTTTGTCAAATGCATCAGCAGTTCTACCAAGCCAGGACCCAGGCTTCTTCTCTTTTGCACCCCAGGGATCCCAGCCAGTGCCCAGGAGAGTAAAATACTCAAATAATGTTTGTTGAAGAAATAAATGAAGTCTATTTTACCAGTGAAGAAATTTTCACTCAAATTTTCTTTTTAATTTGCAAACTATTTCCATATAAATTAAATCTGTCAAAATGGGAATAAGAACCATTTAAAATGAGTTGAAAACAATGAATGGAGAGCTAGGATGTGCAGCCAGGCTTTCTGACTACAGGCTCAGTGCTTTTCCACTGCACCGGGTTCTTACCAAAAGTGGGTATATGTAATCTGTGTTGACTGGCAG
The DNA here is from genome assembly GCF_964194135.1 of Talpa europaea. NCBI lineage: Eukaryota > Metazoa > Chordata > Mammalia > Eulipotyphla > Talpidae > Talpa > Talpa europaea. Next base: position 98,912,932 of record NC_140072.1, read on the forward strand.
AGGTTTATTTCTTATTTACTGTTTAGGTGACTTCAGTCTTTAGGGTTGAGCCAGAATACACTAGGGGCAGCGTGTTTTCCCACTATAGACACAGCCATGAAACCTATGGCTCCTATCCAACAAACCCCTCCAGTCACCGCAATTGCACAATGAGGCAAACACAATGTGTAAACAAAATGGCTTAAAGCATAGAACATAGATGCAGGACTTGCAAATACATACAGCCGTGGGATACTTATGTGAGTGTGTTCCCCCTGACAGCATTCTAAGTAAGCAGATCAGTGCATTAATCTGGTGGCCACTGGCTCCCAGAAAGCAGCTCTCCAATATTACTTGGCAGCACTCCCTGGGGCTGTGCTCATTCCTGGTGGCACTGGGCAGAGTGCCAGAGACCACCCTTTGGATGTGAGACAACAGGGCAAGGTGCCCATGGGTTAGAGACAAAAACATCTGTTGGAGTCACAGAGTTGTTGGTTGCCTGGGTTCACCCACAGAGAACGCTGGGGAGCCAACCGCCAGGACATTTCCAGGACGTGTCCTGTCCCTGTGAGGGATACTGCAAGTCCAGAACTCAGACCCTAAGGTCAGCCAACATGGAAACTAACGCAAAAACCTCCTAGCAGCATCAGCGAGTGGACAAGGGTTGGGGGTAGCCACCAAACCCCTTCTGCCTCAGGCTAAAATGCAAAACTACAGGTTTGAGCCAGATAAATAACAGCCAGATGAGTGGAAAGTAGAGTCCACCATGATTTTTTTGGTCTTTTGTACAAGACAAAGTAAGAGCTTGATGGGTTTTTGTTGTTGTTGTTTTCTGGTTTTTTGTTTTTCAGAAAATACTTGTTCTGAGAGCAGGGATTTCATATTCACTTTTTAAAAATTTATTTTTATGGACTGAGGACATTTTAGAAACACAAGAGTCCCTGGACATCATCTCCTTGAGCCTCTTGCCTCATGGAGCTGCTCAGTTTTTCTGCCGAGTCAGCTGGCCTCCTTTATAACAGAGCCAGTGAGATGTGCAGGCGGCAGGTACAGCAGCTGTCAGCCACGACTATCTAGCTCACCTCGCTGGAAGGAACCTGGAGAGCAGAATCACATCTCTCACCAGTCAACCACCCAAAGCCATTGCTAATCGCTTGTCATTTGGTGCACTACTTTATCTTTTAAATCAGAAATCATACCTATTTAAGCCATTCTACATGATACCCATGCCTAGATTCTGATCTATGAAAAATATGACCATTTGGAAGATAAAAGCAATAGTAGCAATTTATTTTCAAAATAGCCTATTTGTTAATCAGTTGATGAATAAATATATACTAAATTTTCCTGGATGGTTTACTTCAAATTGGCTAATGTAAATCCATTCTTTTGTTCAATCAGACTACTTAAACACCCACTCTACCTGGGGCATTGTCTTAGTCTGTTTGAACAGAATACCACAGAGTGGGTAGTTTATAAGTCACAAAAATTCATTTCTCACAGTCCAGGAGGCTAGAAAGTCCAAAATCAAGGTGCCTGCAGATTTGGTGCCTGGTTCACAGACAGTCATCTTTATCACTGTGTCTCATGACAGAGAGGCAAGAAAGTTCTTTTATATGAGCAGTAATCTTGCTCCTGAGGGCTCCACCCACATGACCTAAGCACCATCCAAAGACTCCACCTCCAAATACCATCACCTCAGAGATTAAGTTTCAAAATAATGTTGAAGGGACACAAACATGCAATCATGGCACCATGCTAGGCACTAGAGCTTTCATCTGTTGAATAAGAATCAGCAAATGGGAGTCTCAGAAAACATACACATTCCATATCAGATTCCTCACCCATCAAATCCGTGAATTCTAACGGTGGTCAAGGTAGAAACTCTAGTTTGGTGAGTCTAGAGGTGGTAGGCAGACTCCATGACCACATTTAACAAAGTCTAACATTCACCTGAAAGAACTTAGTAAATAATAAGTGCCTAATGTTGGTTTTCTATTTTTAATCACTCATCCTAAATCAGGCTATAAATTCTTGAAAATTAAAAGGATTAGCCATCACAATGCAATAGCTGGGTTTTAGTTATTAGATAATTAAAAGTTGTAAAATTTCTCAAGGGAAGAGTACCATATGCAAATAGTCAACCCTGACATAAGGAACCAAATCTGCATCATAAGCCTGAGGCAGCTTGCAGCTTGTAAGGTTGGTAGCTGCAAATGTAGCACTAGAATTGTGCTGTGTAATGGTGATAGACAGCCTAAAATGGGATTAAACTTGGTCAGTGTAATTTTTATTCTAATTGTTCCCCAACTCAGTATTTCTCATATGATCTTTAAATCATGCCACTTGGCATAAGTTTTTTCCCTTGTATTTTCATAGGCATAATTCAGAGTTTATTTTCCTAATGGGCATTTGACTGCATGATTCTCACTAGCATAACTTAGATGGTGGACCTATCCTGGAAAATCATCATGTAGTCTATAGAGACATTCTCACATCTACTGAGTTTCACAGGAAGCTAGCTGTTGGGTTAAGAAAACATATAGGCTAAGCATACAGTGACATCAGACCTTCTTCCCTGACGCCAGCGGGTGTTTGATGTGGTGACATTCTGAAGCCATGTGATGCCAGTTTCAGTTGCATGATTCACACTGTTAACCTTTAGAAATGCTGAACATAAATGAATGACACTAAATTCTACCCAGCTGTACAAAAAACACTGTTTGTAAATATTCTCATCCCTGTGTAGTATTTTGACTTGAAGAAAGTTACTCAGCAATTTAGGCAGCCAGTTCAATATTCCAGAAAATAACTATGGTCACAATTTACAAATGGCTTTAGCTCACCTCTTTTGCTACTAATGAATCATAATCAGCATTCAAAAGTATCATTATTCTCACATAACTCTTTAAAAGAAGTGAATCAGAAGCAATATAGCTTCAAGGTTTAGATAGCCCTTCTTGGATTCTTACACATTTTTCAGTCATGAAACTATAAAGAATGTTTAAAATTTGAAATCTGAAATTATAGACCACTACCATCCAGAAATTTATTCCAACAACCTGTGTTTAGAAAAGTCACATGTGATAGCCCTTATTTTGAACATCATTTTTTGATATAGATTCAAAAAGTAAATAGTTTTGATAATATCCATTTTAAATTCTGACTTCAGTACAATAGAAACATTAGCAGACATGCACCATGCAACATGTAAAAGTGTTCAATACCTCATTTCAACAGAGACAGTAGCAAAGGTCGAAATATTATAACAATACTTTGGAGGGTCATTTATAGTTTCGTTCATTAACACTTCTAGACACAACTCTAGAAGCAGCAGGACAGTGGATAATTTACCCAAATTAGATCTCATTGCATTTTCCACTTGTCTGTTATTCTCACAAAGCAGGCAGGTTGATAATTAATTTTTCCCACTTCAGGATGTCTCTAGTACATGGGTTTCATGTAATCTCTTCATTTTAAGCATAAGGTGAATTCCAGATTTGATCAGAATGCTAGTGTCTAAACAGCCACCACACTGACAGTGTCTTTCTGTTAGCCACTATGTTTATGTTTTACAGACAAGATCTTCTAACCTCACAACAGTCCTTTCTTTTTATATTTTATTTTATCCTACATTTTAGGTTATAATTCCATTATTATTCTCATTTCTCAGATAATGGAGCTGAGTCACAGGGATTTTAATAGGTTCTCCACAGTCCAACAGTAAGTATATGGGGGTGAGGCCCACTTTTAAGTGGCTGTAAGATTCCAAACATTCAACCCCTACCTTATCTGACCTCTTGTTAGCACTCTGATTGCCTCACATTTCTTCTGGTGCAAAGAATACTATGTTACTGTGTTTAATTTGTTTTACATTGGTCCAGAGATACGGATGTGATAGAAAAGAGGCTGATTGCTCATTTGACAAATGACACTTTTAAATTGAGAAAGTTGAGTTGGTGCTGTTGCCATGGCAACTGACCAGGAGAATTTCCTGATAGTTAAGAAACTGCTGGGGTGAGAAAGAGGTTCCTACTGGTTAGCAGACTTGCTAAAAATGAAACAATATTTTTTTTAAGTCACAAAGTCATAGCCACATCCTAATCACAGAGATTTATTTCAATGTTTGGTATTTTAATGACCCTGAATTTGATTACAGCACCTAGGGAGATGAACTGAATAGGCTACATGACACCAAATAATCAGTGGGATTAAAATTTTAATAGGCTGACTTTATATTTTGGATAGGAAACAACAAAGAAAAGTCTAAAATCAAGTGGGAAAAAGATGCCAAAATCACTTGAGTCAAATGATAACTAATATATTATTATTTTATTTTATGTTTATTGAGGTAACATTGACATACAATGCTGTATGTTAGAGGTATAGCTGCACGCCTCTGCAAATGCAGGTTATCACACCACACCCACCACCAAAGCTATGATAATATCCCAATATATAGTCCACTTACCCCCTCCCCCTTGGTTCTCTCCTCCCCACCCACACCACTGGTAGCCTCAATTCTGTTGTCAGATTTCAGGGGTATGTTTTGTTTTGCCATTGTCTATTTCATTGCTTTGTTTTATATAATCCACATATAAGTGAAATCATCCTTCGTTTGTCTTTCTTCTTCTGACTATTTTCTTTAGCATGATATTTTCTGCTTCCATCCATGTTGTCATGGAAAGATTTAATCTTTTTTATAACTGAGTAGTATTCCATTGTGTATAAATATTATATCTTCTTAATCCACTCATCTGTCACTGGACACTTAGGTTGTTTCCATAACTTGCATACTGTAAATAGTACTGCAATAAGCATAGTAGCACATGTATCAGTTCAAATTAGTGTTTTTGCAGTCTTTGGGTAGATACCTAATAGTGAAATGGCTGGATGATGAGGCAGATCCTGCTTAATGTATTGAGAAACCTCCATTCTGTTTACCATAGGGGAGGAGTGGGTGCCCTTTTGATTCCCAGATAGTTGCCAGGTAAGTCAGATCCACACCTGCCCAGCCACCAGTTTTCATATGATAATCAGAGCTCGCCCAACTGTAGTGGACTAGTTGCAGAAGGGACATAGGGGGAGCTTTGTAGCTGCTAGAGGTTGAGGTTTGGTTCTCTGGGAATAAGTTTCCCTGATTTTGCTAGGGAAGGGAGAGGAGTCTCCACCTGCCACACCTCAGCTGCACCTTTTGTGATGAATTTACTTCAGATTGTCGGGAGCCACTGGGGACATGTACTTGTACCTGTGGGATCTGTCTTTGTATGTCATCTAGACAGAAGAAATGATGACAAGCTACGTGCCTTCTGGATTAAGAGTATGTTATTTAAAAGGGAATTGAGGGCCTCCCCGGTGGCGCAGCAGTTGAGCGCTGGGTTGCAAAGCTGCCTGCGGCCTCTGTGGCACCGGTTCGATCCCCGGCTGCTCCCCGGCCACCAGAGGAGGGTCCCACATGGCGCGCAGACCTCTCCTGCCGCCCGCTGCTCCCCTCAGCAGTGTACTTCGGTCCTTCTGCCTGCTCTGCTCCCTGCTCTGGTTCTGGTGAATTCTCTCACCCTCCCGCGCTTCTGACTGAACCCAGTGCATGTACAAACAAACCAATAAACAAATAAATAAATAAACAAAAACATGCCTCTATAAAAATAAATAAATAAATAAATAAAAAATAAAACGGAATTGAGACCCAGGGAAGAAGTCACCTGGAAGGAGACTCTGTGGCTGAAATACAGAATGTTCATATCATAAAAATTATGACAGAGATAAAGATATTTAATTAGAAAAAACTAAAAAGAACAAAGTATGGACTTCAATTCATAATAATGCTTCCATATTGGTTCCTATAATAAATAAATCATAATCATTGAAGACAGCAAACATAGAGGACACTGGGAAGAGGCTATGGGAACTCTGTGCTCAATCTTCTTCATATTTGAAACTATTCTTGAATATATAATCTATTTACATGATTTTAAAAAATCAACTTATCTCACCACCCAGAGTAAGCATGGTAATATAATAGCCTCCATATTTATAAATGTCTTGCCTATGTGTACATTTCCTTTTATAAAAAATAGGATCAAATCAATTTGGATTATATTTCATTGTTATTAATAACAAGTTATGAACATGGTCAGTGCTGAAAAATAGTTTCCTATAGTCATATTTTTAGTGACTACACTGCCTGAATTTCTTTAACCTGTGCCTCAAAGACAATTAGTTATTCACCATTTTCAATAGTAAGGTTATTTTTTTCTTTCACAAAATGAAAATCTATCACACATGGTGCTGTATACAAAGGTTAAGGCACTCCCAGTATATTATAAACAGCTCTTCAAGTCAATGACAACACAAGGCCAAAATCTGCATCCTTGTCAACAGCTGCATCCCCTAGCCAACAATGCTCAAAGTTCTTTTCAGTTGGTAATTGGTAACAACCGTGAAAGAGACAATAACATCATAAATTAAGTACAGTTCATTATCAGATAAACTTAAATAAGAAATTACATTTAACTACCCACAACCAGATGCTCATTTAACTATGATACAACTCTTTTGTTAACTAGCATGATATTTCCATTGACTGAGTGACCAAGAGTGAGGTCTCTGTCCCGCTTCTGGTTCTTTATTGACCTGTTTTTGGAGTCATCTGCTGGTTCTTCTGCCCTCCATCTGGGCCTACAAACCACACTGAATATCACTAGATGGTATCAGGATTTACCTACAAATTTCAGAGAATTCCTAGCCTTTCTGCAGTCATTCAAAGGGTGACTTTTTTTTTGTAAGCACAGAATCTTTATTTCCTTAGTTCTAGCCATGTCTATTTTTACTTGCTACTTCCTTATTCTAACCACACTATTTCCTTTCTTCTAACCACATGTTTTTATTTGTTACTTTATAGATACAATTATATAATGAGATACACTATATAGAGCACTCTGCATCTCACACAGTAATTGCTCCCTAAGAATATTACTGGTTGCTGTTGCTATTATCTATATACATGCTATAAACACAACTCCTCCTATAAATCTAAAAAATGACTGCTCTAAAATGTTTCATTGTGGTAGAAGAAAGTATTTTGAAGTCTCCCCCTGTTTTTGGCAGGAAATGATCAATTTCTGTTCCTTATAGTCCCTGAAAGATCTCTAATTTCTCCATTTTGTAGATGTCAGTCACACTCTCTATATTTTTCACAATATCCCTCCCCAGTGGCTGTAATTATAGTTTAAAAGGCAACCTTTTTGCTGCCTCACCAGTCTCCTTCTGAGGAAAATTCATCATAATGATATACATGTGGTATTTGCACATCTGGAACAGCAAACTAGATTTCAGACCTGCAGACATACAAGCACGCACCTTTTACCTAAGTCCTAGTCTAGCTGTGCTTTCATTCCTATTCATGACCTAGGACTTGCAGATTATTTACAATATTCCTGCTTGCACAACAACTCTGGAAATATTGAGAAAATAGTAATTAAACTCTGGGTGAAAAAACGCCTTCAGAAAGAAGTGCTATTAACTTATTAACACAGCTGTTTTTTGCCACTACAGCATTTAGATACCACAGTTTAAATACAAAAAGGGCTGTGTTCACACATTTTGCTGTTTCTCAAACCCTTGCTTCTTTAGGTTGGGGAAAAAAAAAAACTTCACATTTCCACTTTTGTTTTATTTGTAATCATCCTATGTGCAGACATCCCAACTGTCCATCCATTTAGGAGTTACAGTGCTATCTTTGTTTTTTCAATCACCCCATATGGACTCCAATCCTGTGGATTCTTAGTAATTTTAGTGCCTGACCCTGTGTAGCTTGCCCTCCTGATTCTATCATGCTGCTTATTCTTTCTGTTACCCACTTCACATCATCCTCCCTGGGCTGTGCACACTGCACATTACAGCTGATTAGACAACATGACAGAGCCATGTTACCCTCTCCTGCCTTAGTCTGAGTGAGTGGTACCTGCATTGCAGCAACCGGCTGTCCACTGCATTTCTTGAGGCTCGCAGGTAGAGCTTGGCTGAGCTTGCTCCAATTTTTTTCCTTTGTGCAGAAGAGATCCCAGAACAAATGGGGAAATGGACACTTTGCTGAACCCCACACACTCGCCTAGCTCTTTAAACCCATCCCTGCTCCTCTGGACAGCACAAGATCTTACTGATCTCCCTTCTTAAAATTGACTATTCCATACAGTAGTCCTGCTGTCTAGCAAACTAACCCATGCTAACGTGTGAATGAAAAGGATATGCTGTCCTACTCAGTAATGATAATTGCAATTTAATACAAACCTCCTGTGAAAGGAGAATTCTCCAGTTCTGGAAAGACTGCTAGAGGAAAGACATTTAAACCAAACCAAAATTGTCAGTACTTCTGAAATTATAGAATGTAAGCAGCTCCCTCTGGTAGAGCTGGTCCTTATAAGACATACTCGTCTGTGTATATATGTCACCAGATGCTAAGTGGGAGGAATGAGGAGTGGTGGTCTCTTGGACATCAGGCTGAAGAGGGAGATGATAAGCAGCATCTGATTGACTTTATTTTTTTGCCTGAGTGGAATGAAAAAAGAAGAAGTATTGATTGAAACTCCACTATAGGCTCGCCACTGCACTAGGAACTTCATTCCCATCACTTCAGTACTCCTAATAGCGTCTGTTTATTAAATCTTTGCTATGTGCTATATCCTGAAATAAAGTTTAAAATGCATTACTTATTTGAATCCTCCTAATAGTCCTATGTGTATCATTAGCTCCCATTTACCACTTGGAAATCATGGCTGGAGAAGTCAACTTTCCTTTCACTGGGTAGCTACTCAGGCACTGGCAGAGTAGGAGTCATCCTCTGATCTAACCCCCAATGTGTGCTCTTATTACAGTTCGATCATGTAGCTATTATAGTACCACTTTGCAGATTAGGAAACTGAGACTCAGAGAAGCTAAGTAATTTGCTTTATGTCTCAGAGCCAGTGAGTATTGGACCCGGCTTCTTCAAACCTACCTTTGCTCCCTTCCTGCTGACCCCTGGCTTAAGCTGAACAGATGCTGTCCTCTCAAGGACCTCTGTTTAAGCCCACCACTGCCCCTCTGGACAGCTCAAGATTTTACTGTCCTCCCTCCTAAAGTAGAGATAGACCTGAAGCGTCTTTACATGACCAATGCCAATGTGTAAATGAAAAGGGCTGTATCACCCTCCTTAGCACAGGGGTAATTCCCAGACAGGTAATGTGGATGAAAATCTAAACTATATACAGAAAGCACACCAGCCCTTAAAAAACAAATGACCTATTGTCCTGGGTCTAACCTCTGTGAATAAGTGTGCTGACCCTCAAATATAATTCTCTCTATTTCATTATCACTACACTTCAACATAGTATTGAAGGAAAGTTCCAAAAATATTTGCTATGGGTAATTTCTTATGTAGCTTATTCTGACAAAGTAAAGAATAGTTGGAGCGGAAGGAAGAAATGAGGGTAGAGGAGATGTTGAGATGAAGTGAACAGCAATGGGTAGGAGTGTTAATCCACTATTCTGGAGGAAGGGGTTGTTGGTGAGGGGGACAGGGAGGTAAACCACTGAAGAGAGAACTAAACTTTAGAAGGAATCAGCAAAGAAACAGAGAAACAGAGGAGAGACATAAATAAGCTTCGATCATTCTATAACAGGAAAAAATATTAGCAAGGACCTTGCTGGACAGTTGCTGGCTCCGGGGCTTTTTTCTGAGAGCTGCAGCATAGCCTCCACCTGACTTGTCTGGGGTTGATTTCACAACCTCATTTCCCTGATCCCCCCTCCCCCCGACACACACACACAATTTAACCTAGGCTGGGAGCACCTAGGGCTCAGCAGACTCTTCATCAATTCAAATAAGCATTTAGGGGAGGTCAATAAAGATTGCGAGAGGGGAAAAGTTGCGACCAGTGGAAAGAGTTCTGAGTTGGAGGCCAGAGACTTAGTTCAAATCTCAACTTCTACTTTAAAAGTTTAACATCACAGTTGCCTCAATTTCCCTCATTGTAAAACGGGAAGATTGTGCCAGCATCATAAAGCTGGGGTAGTAAATGTGACACTAACCACATATGAAACCATCTCCACGGTGCCTGCCACATGGAACACCGATGACCCATTCCCTCGTGCTGGGCATTTGAATGTAAGATTTAAATTCTACTTGCACCAGATTTAAATTATGACTACTTGTGTAACCTCCTCACATAGGACTTACGTGAAGAGCAGAGCCCTTTCAGAATCCATATTAAATTATTTTTTAATATTTTCATGATACCAAAACTTAAACTTTTTTTTTAATTATCAGAATTATTTAATGTAAATTTGAACACTGGGTATTACATGCAGTTTTCTTTAAATTTCATAATTTCTTATACTCTTTGTTTGATTCAGGATCTGGATAAAGTTATTTCTTATATAGATTTTTCAGATCCCTGTGCACTTGAGACATAAGTTCTAGCCCCTGAATTTGCCATGAATTGGTAGTTGGAGCTAAAAACTTTTAATTGCAACCTTGATTTGTAGAAACATCCAAAAATCAATCATTCAGCACCAAACCCATTTGCTAAATTAGAAATTCCTTTAGTTTAAAAATATAGATGGAGGAAAGAAAGGAAGGTAGGAAGGGGTAGGATGTGAGGATGTGAGAAAAGGAAGAAAGTCACCAAAACGCCCTGAAGTACAGCCTCCTTTAAATAATGCAAACTGACAAAGTGTTAGTGTAAGAGGGAGTTTCTTAAAAAAACAGCTTCAGCAGTGCACTAATTTGGAATAAGAACCTACTTTGAAGGGGACAAGAAGAAAATATTTATTTGGCTATGAATATCCTTTTCTATTGGACTTAAAAGGGGGGCCATATAGTCACACCATGTAAACCTCTGAAAATAAACCCCAAAGAAATTATGTAAAATCCGGGCCTCCCTGGCGGCGTAAGGGGTTAAGCACCGCACTATGAAGCAGTTCGCAGCCTCTGCAGCAGGCCAGGGAACAACGCACATGGCACAGCAGACCTCTCTTGTCTCACCTGCTGCTCCCCTTAGCAGTGTACTTCGGTCCATCTGCCTGTTCTGTTCCCCACTCTGTCTCTGGTGAATCCTCTCACCACCGCATCTCTGGCCTGTACCCCAGCTCTTGTAGGTATAAATAAATTTTAGAAAAGGAATTATGTAAAATCCCCATTCTCCCTCTCTCCAGGATACATGGGGTCCTGACCCCCCTTGTTACATCCTCCTTGCTGGTTTTCCATACACCTCTAAAAATAAAAGAGACCACACGTATTTCTTACAACTTTCCCTGGCTTCACAAGGCATCCTGAGACACAGCACAGACACACCAGTCTGAAAAATGCAGGTAAGAGAAGCAGATTCAAACACTGATTGTATGTGTGACATGTAATCATGAGTGTTACTTCTCCTTTCTGAATCTCAATTTCCCCATCTTTTCATCTGCACAGCATCATGATCAATTTTAATAGCCTTTTTGATAATAGCCTTTTTGATTCTGTGGTTCCTGCCACTTTCCTTTCTTCTCTGAGAAGCAATGTGACCCCTCACCCTTCTATAAATACAGAGGTGAATTTATCACCAAAGGATGCAGCTTAAGATCAGGGCCACCCGCCTGCCTGCCTGCACCAGTCCCTTCCTGGGCCCCAGGAGGGAAAGGTGTGTTCACATGATGATATTTTTCATGAACTTTGCCCAAGCAGACATTTTTTTATTCCTTTTCTTAAAGAGGATTCTCAGCATCGGTTGAAGCTCAAGTGCCACAAAATCTGGATCTGTCCCTGCACAGAGGACATTATTTCTTGCCAAACCCGGCAATAAAAGTTAGAGTTCCTGGAAAGTAGACAAAATCAGCCAGTGATCAAACAAGAAAAGTGCAGGAGCACATTTAAAAAAGCAACTTCTTTCAACTCTCTGCACTTTCCCCCTCCCCTTTGACTTATTCTGCTTTTTTAGAACAAGAAGCTGCCACCTTGAGCAGCAAAATGGCTGACCTAAATTTATAACCTGAATTCAAGTCATAAAACACCCTGCTGATAATAGGGCACTGTTCTCCACCACAGGACGGGGAAGCAGAAAATGTGTGGTGCTCTGCTTTACTAATGAGAAATGGCAAACTGCACAGTGCCACCAGTGAGACAGGATGTAGCCTGTTGCCATCCCTGGAAGGCTAGTTTTTACATTCACCCCATGTTTTTCTACTTCATTTAAAATAGAGTAGCTGGTGGCTGTTTTTCAGGCACAGCAGGGATTATTTTTACTCTCAATTACACTGACCGAAATAGCAACTACTACACTGGGCATAGAGAATAGGGAGGAATTTATTTCACTGGTTTTCAAGACAGTATTCATGAAAACTAGGGGTATTCGTACATGCCTGTGTATGTGTGTGTGCGTGTGCATGTGTGTGTGTGCACATACGTGTGAGAGAGAGAGAGAAAGAGAGAGAGAGAGAGAATGGTTTCTCCCATTGTTTTATGCTCCTCACCCTCTGACTTGCCTGTGGGGAGCAATTAGCAACTAGGGTGTGCTGTCAGAGCCTCACAAGTCATCTCAAGCCTGTCAGAGTTTGCGCCCAGGCCCCTGGACTATCCACAGGGACCACACTCTCTCAGGCTGCATCCAGCCTGCTTTCCAGCTCCCCTTCTCAAGGTGGGTATGAGCAAGCAACAGGGCATTCCATTCCCAGAGGGAATCCACTGTCACGCAATTACTACACACCAATTCTGATTCCAGCTGCTGGGGAGCCAGAAGTGGTGTCTTTGGGGGGTAAATTACACACAAATATATTTATTCAACTTGTTGGGAATGTGAGCTACTAAGTGATATTTCACAAGCCACTTATGCAATGGTCAGCCTACTTCCCGAAACTTATACTGCTGGTGGTGCGGGCAGGAGAGATATAGCATGGAGATTTTTCTAAACCAACAGTAATTATACAAGTATTAAATTCTACATTCCTTTGTCCTTGCAAATTGTTTCTTTCTCCTATCTTGTCCCCTGCCATGCCACTGTCCCCTCGCTCTGCCTCTACCCACATTCAATATTGTCCTCTAGAGACAGCAATAGTCAAACACACTTATTATCTAGTGCTTATTTAAAAATATACTTAAATACTTTTAATATTTAAGTGCCTAGCTTATGCCAACACTGTGTTTTACTCTCAGGGAGCAACTGAAATAGTTCTGCCCTCATTAATATAGTTGCAGCACCAAAGATGTCAAAGAGAGCTCACGTGTGCATTGCAAGTTCTTTGGTGAAAAGTGAGGTTGGTCACTGACGAGATGTCTACAGCTGAATATGGGCAAGTGCTTTTAGGAGCTGCCTGGGAGGATGTGCAGGAGAGTCCTGACCCAGATTGGAACAAAATGAGCTCTGTCGTGATCCAAATATTTCATTAGGAAGAAATGTCCTATTGCTTTTTAATACAATATCTGGTATATTGGTTTTCTATTGCTACCATTAATAAATTACCACAAACTTAGGAGATTAACACAATATTAATCTATTATCTCATCATTGTGTTTGTCAGAAGTAATGGAGGCTAAGAGTAGAAAATTTAGGATGGAGGCAGCACAAGACCAGAAACTGGAGGTGGATGTAGGAATGATTATCAAAGCTGTTAAACTAGTCACAGAAATGAAAAATCCTTAGGTGCCAACTACTGCAGCAAGTATCAGGCTGCCGGAGAAAGTATCTGGAGGGGAGATGGAGATGAAGGGCCATTGTTGAGTCCCCAGTCCTTACACCCTAGTCACATTCTAGTAGTAATTAATTTAACAACAGATAACAATCCCACAAAGGAATGATCCCCTCCCAAAAAGAAGAACACCGTATCTGTGCAATTTCTGCACTGGCAAGAGGCAGCTCTCCTGCCTGCCTGTGAGTATGCAGATGCCTCTCTTTTTCTTTCTCCTTTTCCTAATAAACCTGTCTTTTTAAAATGTAACCTTTGCCTGCCTCTGTGCAAATGTCATCGTCTCCTGGGTAAGTAAATTCATCATGTGCTGCTAAAAGAATAACTCTGCCGAAACCTTTCTCAGAGGTAACCCAAAGACCCCTGCTCACCGAACCCCACACTTCAAAACGACATCAGGTTTGGCTAAGACTCCACCTGGGGTGTCACAAAACCATGGTCTGGCTTCCATACCTGGAAGCTCTGGGGGAGAGTTTGCTTCCAGGCTCATTCAGGTTGTTGGCAGAAGTTACTTCTCTCTCATGGTCCCCAAGTGGCCTCTTCCATCTCAAGCCAGCAATGGTAGGTTGATTTCTTTCCCATATTTTCAATCTCACTGCTTTTGTTTTCAAGGGTTCATATGATTACACTGGTTCTACCTGGGAAATCAGTAAAACTCCCTACTTTAAGGTCAGGTGATTAGTAACCTTAATTATAATTGCAAAATTCCTTTTGCCATGTAACAACATAACCATAGGACTAATAACACGGAAAGAAATCATGGTGGGGAGAGGCAAAATCCCACCTAAATCTCATCATTCCAACAGGCCCAAATCTTATCATTTTAGATATAGATGAGACTCTGGTTATACTCTACTAAGTCCTGGTCCTCTCTACAAATCCTGGTGCACAATTTTCCATCTGTAAACCCATGAAACTAAAAAAAAAGAAAAACAAGTTATCTACTCCCAACATACAAAGATGAGTAAGTCATAAAAAAAACATTGCTACTTAGTAAAGGTAAAACAAACAAACAAAAAAAAAAAGGAATCATCAGTCCAAAGCAGTTTTAAAATTAAAACTCCATTAGGTTTCAATGCTTGGAAATAATTCTTCATGGCTCTCAATTCTGCCTTCTGAGTCATCAGGTAATTTGAAATGGCACTAATAATATTCCAGACATCGTGCTATGGACTTTACATATATTAACACATTCAATACTCCAACTATCCCATAAAGTGCATTGATATTAATTATTCTCACTTTATAGGTGAGAACTCTGAAGCATCGATGGGAATAGGGCTTGGCCCAGCTCATAGAGTGGGCAGTAAAAGATCTGGACTCAAACGCAAGAGTCTGGCATCTGGACCACTGTACTGTAAGCCACTGTCTTGCAAAATCAGTAATAAATTTAAACCACTGAGTTCTTCTCAGGAAGAAAAACACTTGGAAAAATATTCCAGTATTTGCCTATTATACCACACTATTTCCTCTGAGTTATGTGTGTATGTTTATATATTGATGAGTAGCACCCAGCTTCAGGATAAGGGAGTAAATGAATACCTGATCTCTCTGTGGTGGGATACGGAGATGACAGCATGAAGGAAATCCCAAGTTTTGGACAACAGACATGCAGAACTCGTCTTCAGAAGAAATATATAACCTGAGTTTATAAGTATGTGTTCCTCCCCAGTGAAAACAATCTGTCATTTCCTTTTCAGAAAAGAAAATCATGTAGCTGTTCCGCTTCTGGGTATTTTATCTAAAGAATACAAACCACTAATTTGAAAATATATATGCACCCCCATGTTCATTACAGAATTATTTACAATAGCCAAGAGTTGAAAATAACCTAAAGGTCCATTTGTGGATGACTGTTCAAGAAAATGTGTTATACGTAAATAATGGAATATTGCTCAGCTATAAAAGAGATATTGAGACAATACGGATACACCCTGAGGGGATTATACTCAGTTAAGTAAGTCAGAAGGAGAAAGACAAGTACTCTAAGATTTCACCCATATGTAGAATATAAAGAAATAAAGCAAGTGAACAAATTAAACAAAAACAAACTCAGATACAGAAAACAAACCGGAGTTTGCCAGAGGAGTAGGGATTGGGGAGGGGGAGTGAGATTAGTAATGGGTGTCAATTGTATGGTGATGGAATAGGACCAGACTTTTGGAGGTGACCATAGTGTATAGTACACAGGTGTTGGATTATAATGCTGCATACCTAAAAGTTACATAATATTATAAACTTATGTTACCTCGATAAAAAAATTATTAATAAAAAATCCATAACTCTTCACATACATAAAGACAATTATTTTCCAGAGGAATGTACTTAATATTTTCTCATGAGGAGGCAGAGTCACGCTGTGGTTAGGAGTGGTGGTTCAGGGGCTAGACTTTCTGGGTTTGAATGAAGGTCCCATTTCTTCAGAGCTGCTTAATCCTGGATTACTTATATAACTTCTCTGAGACTCATTTGTAATGTGCTGAGCATAGTGCTACCTGTCTCAGAAAATTTGTGGAATTAAATTCGTACACTCTATGGGCCTAGAATGTGGTGTTGTCAGTCTTTTATTTTACTTGTATGAAGTGAGACTTCCTTGTGATTATTATATTCCCCTAATGTCTAATGATGTTGGGTAGCTTTACATGGACTTACTGGCCTTTCATAAAATATTATTATGCTTTATGTTTATTTTTATTGCTAATAATTTTATTTTTGAGTGATGAGTTGTTTATATATTCTAGATATATATATTAGAGATATATATGGACTTTGTTGTCTGATATAGATATTGCAGCTATTTTTATTGATTCATTTTTACATGTCCTTTAATGAGCAAAAATTATTTTTTCCATATATTGAAGTATAAATAATAATAAACTACATATTTAAAGGATACAATTTGATGACTTTTAACATAGTTACACACCTCTGAAGCCATTACTACATTAAAATAATGAACATTTTGGGCCTCCCTAGTGGTGCAAGGGGTTAGGCACCACACTGTGAAGCAATCTTCAGCCTCTACAGCATGAGTTCGATCCCCAGCCAGCCAGGGGGCAGCCCACATGGCGCAGCAGACCTCTCCTGACTCACCCTCTGCTCCCCTCAGCAGTATAATTTGATCAATCTGCCTGTTCTGTTCCCCACTCTGTCTCTGGTGGATCCTCTCACCCCCCACACCTCTGGCCTATACCCCAGCTCTTGTATGCATAAATAAATCAATCTTAAAAAAAAAAGATAATGAACATTTCCATTGGCTCCAAAGTTTCACTGAGTCCTCTTGTGATCCACTCCACCCTCCTTACTCTCTCCAGATAATCACTGATCTGTTTTTTGAAACTACAGATTAATTGCATTTTTTAGAATTTTATATAAATGAAATCTTATAGCATATATTCTTAATTTGGTCTGACCTCTTTCACTCCCCATAATTATTCCAAAAATAATCTTTTAGTTGTATATATCAATTGCTGATTCCTTGTTATTGCTGAGTAGTAGTATTCCATTACATGAATAGGCCACAGTTTGTTTGCTCCTTTAAACTAGTGAACATGTGCAGTGTTTTCAGTTATGAATAATACACAGAAAGATGCTATGAGCATTCATATACAAGTCTCTGTATGTTCTCATTTCACCTGACTTCAGTAAAGTGTAATGGCTGGGTTATAAAGTTCTCAAAAGCAGTTGTACTCTTTATAGTACAGGGTGTGAGTGGAGCCATATTCCTTGGAAAGCTCTGGAGAAAACTGCCTGTCTCCCAGCTTCTTGGGGTTGATGGTGATGCTTCGTATTCCTTGACTTGAAGCTGTGTCACTGCACTCTCTGCCTGCCTTCACAAGCCTTCTTCCCGGTGTTTCCATTGTATCTCTGTATGAAAATCCTCTTCTCTTTCCTCTTACAAAGACCAGTCAGTAGACTAGACTCCATCTAATCGAATACAAATCCATCTTAATTTGATTACATCTGCAAAGACTGTTCTTAAAAACAGACATAGATACCAAGGGTTGGAAACTCAGTATATCCTTTGGGAGACACAATTCAACCCACAACAATATGAGTTCATCTTTACTAACCCTACTCATACTTTAAAGTAAATATCTGTTTCCAGGAATCATGTTTCCCATCAATTCTAGAAAATTCTGATATCTCTTAAAATATTGCTCCTCTAGCATTTTATCCAATCTCCTTCTCTGAAACACCTATTAAAATTATATTGAAAACCATTTATAATTATTTTCATATTTTGTAATCTTTTCTTTTTGTTGTAGTTTCAGGGTGAATTGTTCCACTATCTTCCATTGCTCTAGAACTCTCTTTACTTTTGTGCAATCTATAATTTACCATATCTATTGAAGTTTAGAGTTTGGTTTTGGTTTGGTTTTGGTTTCAGTGTTTGAGCCCGCAATGTCTTTTATATTTTTTTCTTTTATCTTTTCTCTATTATTGTACTATGTGTTTGGAGAGATAAATGACTGTCAAAATGACAAGTTATGTTGTTATTGTCATCAAAATTATTCTATTCACTTTCAAGTCCTGTTTCTAGCTTTAAGAATTCAGCACTGCACTGCACACACTTCTATTTTCAACTCTCTTCTCTTTGACTACAATGACAATGCTCCTCACCCCCTCTTCCTTTCTTCTTCCTCTTCTTTTCTTCCTCCTGCTCCTCCCCTTTATTCATCTCTCTTCCTTTTGTGTCCTCTTGCCTTGACCCTTCCTTTAAATGCTGGGTCGTATATAATTCTACCATTCTGTAGACATAAAAGAGTCAACAAAGGTTTTCAAAAACAGTAACACATAAGACACATAGGTAAAATGGATTTTTTTAAATCTATATAGAAGCTCTTTGCTACATTCATGTGTGTGTGTGTGTGTGTGTATATACCTGTGTATCTGTGAAAAAAGGGATAGATACAGGAAAACTGTAGTACCAGCGCACTAATCATTCTGCTCTACTGCAGAATCAGCAAAGCAAATTCTCTTCTACTGTCATAGATTCTCTCACCATAGCAACTGTAATTCGCCTTCAAAATCCAATACAATGGAATGCAAGAGCAATGTCACATTGGCAACTGTCAGCACTAAACATGGAGCTATTCTGAAAAGCAGATGGTCTTTCCTGGCAATACAATTTTTGAGGCAAGATGGCAAGTTGTCTGATACCCATTTGCTACCAAAGAATAGTCAACTGCTTAAGTTCCTTAGAAAAAGGGCTATCCAGGTTCCTCCTTTTCTATCCTTCCAAATCATGGAAGGAAAATAAATTTCGGAAAATTCCAAAGGATGAATATAATAGGCTAAGATGCATCCAGTTGCCCTAGAATAATACAAACAGTCTTAAAAACAATAATGATGGCAACTAACATGGATTGAGATTTTATGAACCAGGTATTATTCTGAGTATTTTACAAATATTAATTAATTCTCATAACCTTATTAAAAGGTAAATACTATTATTGTCCCCATTTTACATATGACAACCCAGCAACAGAGAGACTAAATAAGCTTATCATACATATAATATATCTTATAGATCCCCAAACTATTCTTCCTCTTGTCTCTTCTTCAAGAACTGCATTCCAGGTCTCCCCTGGTGGCACAGGCTGTTGAGCACAGCACTGTGAAGCTGTCTGCAGCCTCTGCAGCGCATGTTTGATCCTGGCCGGCCGGTGAGATACCCACATGGTGCGGGACACCTCTCCTGTCTCGCCCGCTGCTCCCCTCAGCAATGTATTTCAGTCATTCTGCCTGTTCTGTCCCCCGCTTTCTGTCTGGTGAGTCCTTTCACCCTCCCGTGCACCTGGTCTATACCCCAGTTCTTGTATGCATGAATAAATAAATCTTTAAAAAAAAAAAAAAAACCTACCTTTTACTCTCCCAACCACCCAGAGAAATAGTCGGCAGATAAAATACAGGACTCTGAGTTCAATCTGAGTTCAAATAAATGTCAAATACCTTTCCAAAATGTGTATGTTCCATGCAATACTTGGTACATATTTATACCTAAAACTACGCCATATTTTTATTTGTAAGTCTGATAACCCTTCCCGGGATGTTGTGTTCTTGCTACCTCAGAAAATATTTCTTGTCAAGAAAATGTTTACTGTTCATCAAGCTTTTTGGTTACTGTCGTAAGTAGCAGCCTGTCTTTTCTGGTGTTAAGAAAGCAATGATCCATGTGATCAAGAGTAGTGTGAGGAAGGCAGACAAAGCTCAGGGCTCTTCAAACTGTCAAGTAGTATTTTCTTTTACTTTTTTATTTTTCTTTTGCTAAATTTTTTATTGAAGTACCTTGGTTTACATCGTTGGTATTTTGGAAATACATGATCTTCCCCTTGAGGTGTAGTCACCATAGCACGCCCACTCCAAAGCACCCACAGTCAACCACCACAGTGCATTATGATTGCTCCCCACTTTGTTTTCACACACCCCCACCCCCCACCCCTTCTCCTCTGATTGCCTTAGTTCTATGGTTAGCTTTCAAGGGTTAGTTTTTAGGTTTGACTTTGAATTTTGTTTGGTTTCTCTATATTCTACATAAGAGTGACACCACCCGGTATTTGTCTTTCTCCTTCTGACTTATTTCACTTAGCATAATCCCCTCCAGTTAGGCCCACATTGCCACAAATGGCATATGTTTATCTTTTCTGATTGCTGGATTGTAACCCATTGTGTGTATACATGACAGCTTCTGGATTCATTCATCTGTTTTGGGGCACTTAGGTTGTTTCCATTGCTTGACTATTATAAATAGTGATGTATAAACATGGGGATATAAGTGTCCTTTCAAATTGGTGTTTTTGTGTCTTTTAGGAGTAGAATTACTGGTGCTATAGAATAGCCATTTTTAGTGTTTTGAGAAACAGCCACACTGTTTTCCATAGGGGCTGGACTTTTGTTTTGGGGGAGGCTTTTGATTATATTTTCAATTTCCTTACTTGTGACTGGTCTGCTCAGGTTTTCTATTTCTTCTCCACTCAGTCTCAGATGATTTTATAATTCTAAGAATTTGTCCATCACTTCTAGGTCACTGAATTTGTTAGCATATGAATTTTCATAGTAGTCTCATGATCCTCTGAATTTCTGCTGTTATAACTTCTCCTCTTTCACTTTTGATCCTATTTGTTTTTTCCTTATTTTCTTAGTGAACTTCATAGAGGTTTGTTTATTTTTTCAAATAAATGGCTTTTGGCTTCATTGATCCTTTGGACTTTTGATTTGTATTTCATATAGACCTGCTCTATTTTCATTATCTTTCTTCTGCTGGCTTTTGGTTTTGTTTATTCTTTTTTTAGTTCCCTTAAATGAGAGATAAGGTTATTTATCTGAGCTTTTTCTTGTTTCTTGATGTGGGCCTAATTTGTTATATATATATCCCTCTTTTACTTTTGAAATGTTACAGAATTGTCTTTCCAATCTGTCATAGGCAAGTCTAACATCACACTGTAGAATTTTCATTAGCTTTCAATAATATCGTTGGCAGACATAAAACCAATTTACAAAGAAGGTGGTCTATGAATTTTATATTAGTATCTGTATTATAAAAGCACCTTTCTTGTCTTTGTTAATATATTCACATATACACTATATTTCTAGGATGTGGAGAGAAGAAAACAAAACACTATTGTTGAATTTAAAAAAAAAGGAAAGAAAACTAACTGTTACCATTTATTCTTCAAAAATTGAAGTCAATGTGTCTTGTTTCCCAGATGTAGCCACAGTTTAAACCTTGTTTCAAATTGTGGAAAGGAATCTGACGAAATACTCAGGCTCTCAACGAAGAAGCAGCGAGGAGATTTTAAGGGAGGGGTCCAAGAGGGTTAGTCGCCTTACCCCAGAGTTCCATTGGAGGCCTCTGTGGCCTGAATGCTATCAAAAAGATTCTGATGAACTTTCAGGATAAGCACCTAAAGGATCCTTCCCTGGAATAAGATTGTTTAGTCCAGGGTTTCTCCCTGGCACGACTGACATTTTAAAATAGAAAATTCTGTGTACAGGACTGTTCTGTACATTGTAAGGTGTTTAGAAACATCCCTGGCCTATACCCACTACCTACTCTTCCAACTGTGGAATCTAAAATGGCTCTAGACATGGTCATATATCTCGTGAGAAACAAAATCCCCCTTGGTCGAAACTCACTGATCTAAAACTATCCCAGAGACAGGTGTTACATGGAGGATAAATCCAGGGCATCTTAGAATGGAACTGAAACATCTTCATTCTCTCTAATACAAATCAGGTCAGCTGTAACTGGTGCAGGTATCCTCTAAGGAGTCGATTACTGAGGTGCTTTGCTGCATTTATCTAGTTTGTTTTCAGTGGGTCAGGAGAGGAAGCACGGTTTTCCAAAAATGGTTCTATCCATATAAACAAAATAAGGGAGGCTCTCAGGAACTGACTTATCTAGTTATCTCATGTACAAAATTTGGTACAGTAACTCAGGCATGATGGATTTTATTCTTAGTTCTATCTAGTTTTCTAGAAATCTCAGTTTAAGGTCATTAGGATAATAAATGTCCCTTCGGTATCCAGAGTAGTTTCGCTGGGCCTAAAACAGTTTAGGTACAGAGAGCATTACAAAGAAGTCTATAAAGTTGTCCTTTGAAGCATAACTCTTCTACTTATACTTAATTTATATATCGAATTTTTAAATGAGTCACAACATCTTTGTTGATAGCTTCAAGTTTAGAATGTCAAAGTTTTGATGTAAGATAATGGCTACAAATGTGTAAAATGTTAGTATCTACATAGCCCAGAAACAGCCTCAATTTTTATAGGCTTAGTGCCCCTATGTCATGCTGAGGTTAGAAAGAGTTGGCTTGGTTTGGATTTCTTAAGATCCCACTCAATTCACCTTTTGTAGTTGTTAATTTGTTTTGGAGGAAACCACTCCACTTCATTATATCTCCAGCTCTCATAATACATCAAATCTCATCTTCACGTCTTCCTTTCTTTCCCACACACATACACTGGTTTTGTTTTCACAGAAATTTTCCTAAATTGAGGATCAAAAATGACAGGGTTTTTTAATAGCTTTCAGTTCCATTTTCACAGCAAATGTAGAAGAGAACTATAATAGATTTCCAGATGAGTCAAATCTATCAGATACTCAACTATCTGTTGGCATCAGTAACTAATGCCATAGCAGTTGTAGTTGTTAATATTTCTGAGAGTTTATTAAATGTTGAACCCTACTCAAAGAACTCTACACAACAATTTTATGAGATACCATCATTATCCCTACCTTTATGGATGAGATCATTGAGAACCAACTTTCTCAAGGTAAGAGAGTAGTAAGTGATAGTCATTTTTTTAAACCCAAGCCCTTGACTCTAGGTTTCTCCCTATTACCCACTGTCAATGTAAGTTCCAAGAAGACCATGAAGTTTATCATGATGACAAAGGGTTTCCAATTATCAGATGTGTGCTTCAGAAAAATGACTTTGGCCACAATGTATCAGGGAGAACCAGAAGTAGAGAGGCTAATGCAGAAGGATTACACTGACCAGGTGACAGGTAAGGTGACCTGTACTAGGACAATACTGATGGGGAAGGAGAGAAGAGCGAAGGAAGAATAGTGGAACTAGATGCAACAAAACTTGGAGCTTGAGTAGTTATAGTGATAAAGGGAAAAGGGAGTCAAGAAGTAATGCCCAGTCTATTCATGTATCCACTGATCCAAGGAACACCCACAGTTTGAGGGTGAAGAGGATTAATCCCCAAGATGATTTAATCCTCAAAATGGGCTTCTATTGCAAAGATGGTTTTAGATAACCTATTAAATGGAGCAAAGCTGATTTAAGAGAGGACGAATGGGCATGCAGGGTCTGTGGGCAGAGGGTAGTGAAAGTATATGGCACTCCATGAGCAAAAGCTGACTGTCTGAAAAACAAAATAAAAATACTGTGAGCCTAGTGGAGTACTGAGAGCCAAATCATGGGTAGACATAAGGGCAGGGGAGGAAACAATGATTCCAGTAGAGTTTTGTCCTTCACTTTCAAAAGGCTATAGACAATACTGGCACCAATTCTAGTGAAGACAAAAGCCCCCCTAGTGAACTTGAGAAAAAGAGATCAGGAAGTTCTGGTCCCACAGGGGGTCACAAGGATAGGAGAAGTGGGAAGGAATGTAGATGGAAATAACTGTTGATATATGGAGAGTTCATAGGCATAAGGGGATTTCCACAGAAAGAACATATGAATTCTATGGCAAGGATTGAACAATCAACTAATGTCCCTGTCATCTTTTCTATTGAATGTTTATTGGGAGACACTCTTAACAGAACGCTTACTGGAATCAAAGTATAGACATCAAAGCAAGGAGGAATCAAAGTATAGACATCAAAGCAAGGAGGAAGGGAGACATTTTAGAGCTCCAGCACACAGCATATTAATATATCCAACAAATTCTAAAATGTGTGTAGATGATACCTTGGGTATATTGTAATCATTGAACCATGCACTTAATAATTAAGTACAGTGGTACAGCGCTATGCTAGTTGTGTTTCATCCTTTAAGCCATTTAATTTTACAATGAGATGGGTACTCCAATGTCACCCCAAATAAGGAAACCAAAGCTTAGAAAGGTCACACCATGTAAATAAGAGGAGGATCACAATTTGAACCCAGGTCTGTCTTACTCCAAAGCTCAAGTTCATACCCACAGTGCTATCAACATGATTTTGTTTTTTTGGGTTTTTTTAAATTTGTGTGTGTGTGTGTGTGTATTACATCATTGTTCATTTTTGTACAATGTATACTTGTATGCTTTCTCCTTTCAGATGTAGTCCCCATAAATTTCCCAACATCAATTCACCTGTGAACCATCACCATAGTCCCTTGTGCTCTTCTCTCCCCTGTTTTGATTCCTCTACCTCCTCCTCCCTTGCAGAATGTCTCTGATTTATAGTTGCCTGCTAATTTTGCCTTTTTTATTTATTATTATTGTTAATTTGTTTGCCATGACTTTGAATCTCATGAGAGAATTGACAAATTTCTTGAGCTACCTTTATCGCCCTCCTGAGAAAATAAGTGTGGAGTTACCTTAACAACACTGGTTTAAAAGGCAGCTACTTTCTACCTCAAGAATGAATCTATTTTCATTCTTGTGGCAGAAAATAGGCTCCCTCTTCCTTCTGCCAGGAGCTGCCAGGGAAATTTAGGCTCACTAAGCTGATCAGACCCCTACTGCCTTACAATTTGAGAATACAGTTAGGAATGAAGATATTTTATGATGAATATAGCAAAGAAGTCATACCTTCTTATTAAGCCCTTTTTAAAAAAGATTTATACATGGAAGAAATGTAGACCTTTAAAGAAAGCATTTGAAAAGACTGAAAGTAGCAAGCACCTAAAAAACTAGCCTAGTCATTTACTCCTTATCCATGAACTTCAAAAGGTATTAGGATAAAATCTTCATATGCTTAATGGATTTCACTTATACTTAAATTAAACTTATAGAATTTATCTGGGTCAATTCTATTTGACTAAGCAAGTCAAAATTGCCAGTTAGTGAACTGATCAGGTTTCTAGGAGCCAATGGGAAATAGAAAGAGATGGGCCAAGGATGGCTTTGCTTCCAGGATTCTCTTTGTGAAGATGGCGGGGTTAGGGGGAAACTCTTTGCTGACTTCACTTGGTGGCAAAGATGAGAAGACACAAATGTATTGTTTTATGGTTCTGGAAGTCATAAATCCAGGGATGCACAACTGCTGGAGCCTCCAGCTGGAGGCTCTGGGGAGAATCCGTGCCTTCGTCTTGTCCAGCTTGCAAAGACTCCCTGCAGTCCTTGACCCGTAGTCCCTTTCCCCACATTCAAAGCCAGCAATTTGGCATCTCCGTTAGCTCTCTGCCTTTTGCCCTCCTGCCTCCCTCTTATCAATGTGATGTCTATGGTCACATTGGTCCCACACATTTAATCCAGGATACTCTTCCCATCTCAAGATTCCTAACTTAATCACATCAACAAATTTCCTTTCATCACGTAAGAGTTACGTACTCACAGTTTCCCTGGATTATGCCATGGACAACCTACCGCACTACTAGCTATTTTTATTAAATGTTCTTGTCAGAACAACAAATTGGAAACCCTATATTAATACTGACTTCTACTTTAAGTGTTGCTATCCATAAAATACAAAAGTGGAGTTAATACTGTTCTGAAGCTTGGTCCTTTTGGAGCTGAACATGAGCTTAGATAAGAAAGAGAATCAGGGCCTCCCTGGTGGTGCAAGGGGTTAAGACACAACCTATGAAGCTAGCCGCAGCCACTGCAGCACAAGTTCAATCCCCAGCCGGCCAAGGAGCAACCCACATGGCGCAGCAGACCTCTCCTATCTTACCCTCTGCTCCCCTCAGCAGTGTATTTCAGTCAGTCTGCCTGTTCTGCTCCCCTCTCTGTCTCTGGTGGATCCTCTCACCCACCCACACCTCAGGCCTGTACCCCAGTATGCATAAATAAATAAATCTTAAAAAAAAAAAGAGAGAGAGAGAACCATACAGCCTCCCTGGTGGCACGGGCACTTGAGCGCCGTGAGCTGTCCACAGCCTCTGCAGCGCCGGTTCAATTCCAGCCAGCCGGCAAGAATCCCACATGGTGAAACAGACCTCTCCTGTCTCACCCGCTGCTCCTCTCAGCAGTGTATTTTGTCATTCTGCCTGTTCTGTTCCCCGCTCTGTCTCCAGTGTCTGGCCTGTACCCCAGTTCTTATATAAATAAAATAATAAAAAAAAAGAAAGAGAACCATAATTTAGAGAGAACCTATCTTGTGGCCACTCAAAGAAAAGAGTGATACAAAAAGGTTATTGTTCTTAATTCATGAATTCAGCACATTTTCCCTTACCAAAGCATAATCGGAGGGTTTGTAGGTAGTCAGCATTATGGAGATGAAAAGAAAAGTATGTATGTTTCTCAAAAGGCTTAAAGCATTGCCAGAGCAGTGAGGTATCTAGGAACCAGAGAACAATCTAAAGCAAGGCAACTTCTTTATGCTTGACTTTTGAATGCTGAGCCCAGTTTTCAATAAGTCTCTATCCTGGCTGCAGCAAGACGGAAGAGTTAACACCACTCTAAAATCAGTAAGATATCTCCATGTGCATTTGATGGTGAACACTCAAGAATCAACCAGGGGAAGCAGACACATGCATTATACTCCCCTGGGAATTACAATAATGCTTTGGCCTCCAGAACAAAAAGTCAAAGCAAACAAGAGTTACTGATCAAAGGTTTTCACAAATATAGGTTTAAAAACGAGTAACACATGCTTCCACATAACTGTGATGGAAGGAGGGCATACAAAGGAACTTTTACAAAGATACTATACCCAAATGACTATGAAAGTGGTATTTTTTTGATTCATGATTTTCTAAAATGATTACTCTATGGCATAGCTCTGAAAAGCCTAATTGAGTTTGTATTTATCACCTAACTTTGCTGCACATGAAATCAGCAGAACAGTCAGAAGTCCAAGTTTGCTTGGGACAGGCCCCATCCAGCTCACTCTGCAGATGCCTGAACAATCCCACAGGGCAAGAAGCATACACGTCCCAAGGCCTTGCATCTGTGTGTGAAAAATAATCTTCCCACCACCTTCTCTTACATTTTCACTGCTTCCATAAAAGCTGTGAGAGAAATTAAGTGGATGAAATGATGATAACAGTTAATATTGAGACCCTAGTGCTTACCAAGCAGTGTCTGAGTGCTTAATATTAATTAGATCATTTAATCTAGCAGTCTTAAGAGGAAGATGGTTTATCTCCCCCATTTTACTGATGCACAAAAGCACAGAGAACTTATATGATTTGTACAATTAGAAAGTTGCAGAGCTGGAATTTGAACCAAATAGTGAGACCTGTATTGTCAACCATTAACACTTACTTTAGAGTAAGGATCCTGGAGTCAGGAATGTGGCTTCAGCATGGGGAGTGGCTCCTTGGAAAAGAGCCCAGGAGTTAGAGCCTTACCAACTGGGCTGGAATCCATCCTGATCTCAAGCTTTTAGGAGCTTAACAGAACAGTCGAGTTAATGCTATGGTTAGCAGGAAGACCTCACTGGCCCACATCAGTGTTGTGACAGGCAGAGCCCACCCTGGCCTCTGGAAAGAGCTCCAAACACTCATCTTAGAAGAAACCAGCTAACATCCATGAAAAGAACTGCTTTCTTCATCTCTACCGACTAGAAAGCTACAGTACTGCTTCCAATCCTTAAATTCAAAGCAAGCCACAGAAATTTTAATTAGAAAGGTTTTTTTTCTTCAGTGCTCATAGAACGGGGAAGTTTCTAGTTTGTTGGGACCTGCTCCAAAAGTGTTATGGTTATCAAACACTACTCAGAAATCCCCAAGGGCATTTAATATGGCTCTGGGAATCCAAACACAAGCAGAGAAAAAGACTTTCTAAAAGATTCTCAGACATGTGTTCCTTGGAGAATCTAAAAATAAAATCTTTTATTCATCTTTCGAAATTGTCATTTAATTCCTCATATGATCACCATACCACCAATATGCTAATGTTTTGTTTTTCTATAAGCTGGTTGCTTAGTTAAATGTAATTGTGTAATGCAAGGACATTTGATGGATTTCACTAGTGTGAAACTCGGTGGCAAGCATAAGAGGTGATAATGCAAAGGTGGTGAGGAAGACTGAAGTAGTGACCAATGCCCTAAGAAATTCTGTCTACCAGGCTGACACCATGGAACTGGCCCTGCAAGATATCTGCCTTTAAAAACTAAACACTTGAGTTTATCTTTTTTGATTGCTGAGTAATATTCCATTGTGTGTAAAAATCAAAATCAGCAATCAAAATCAACAAGCAACTATAACCCAGAGACACACTATGGGAGGTAGGGGGGGAAGGATTAGGGTCAAAATAAGGGGGATGAGGATTGTATAGGGAATATAACCAAGATGAAAATGCATACATTGTGAAAAATGAAAAATGATGTAAAAAATATATGAAATTACATAAAATAAAATTACATTTGCACACACACACAAAAAAAAAAAAACCCACCTAAATACTTGAGGTATAAGCATTCAGTTTCCTATAAGCAACAGGGTGAGAAAAGCTTCTATTCCTTCTAGGTATTTTCTTGCTTCTCCTTTCCTTCATGAGCACACTCTAGCTCTTCACAGACTCTGCTTCCAAGGCCTCTTTCTGGCTGCATGCAACCCCAGTGCAGACAGGCAGTCAGCTTTTTGAAAAGATCACCCATCTTAGAGAGCTGAGGTAAATCTGCTGAGCTGCTCTGGGGACAAGCTGCCACCAGGCTACATTTCTCCTTCATTCTGTTTGGAGGTACACAGAGAATCCCTAACAGTCCTGTGAAAGGGTAGTAAACCTTCATACTGTTTAATGGAATAGTTTTCATCAGTGCTTACCAGAAATAGAAAACTGAGCTGCCTACTTATAGTACACAAATGATGGGATATATATCTAGTACAAAAGGTGTTTACAACCTTGTTGGGGTTGAAAAAGTTACATCGAAACTCAGCCCACATAATGCAATGTGAAAACTCCAAGGGATGTGTATTGGGGACTATCAACATAGAGCCACAACTGGAGTCACGCAGGGCCTTACTGATGTCAGACAGGAGGACATTCACACTTCAGCCCTGCTGCTCTCCCCCAATTCTTCACATTGCCAAGCCCACTCAGATCTCCAGACCTTCGCAGAGAATTTCCCCTCAATCCTGGCTAACTACTAGATCTAATCTCCTCTGGAAAGCCTCTTCTTACCACTGTCATGTTTTCCTAAGCCCCTTGCTTTTCACCCATCGCAGCATTTATCACATAGCATTATAATCACTTATTAAATTAAAATATCTCCCAGATTGAACTACAGTATTGTAGATTGGAAACTACATACATAAGAGTAAGCTCACTGTAATGCTGGCTGTATGACTTACTAGCTATATAGTACTGAGATTCTTAACCTAGAATTTCTAAGCCTCCATTTCCTCAGGAATAATAATCATATTTAACTTTATGTTGTTGTGTCAACTGACAAAATGCATGAAAACACAACATAGCCCCAGAAAGGTTTCTGGAAATTCTGAAAGCATAGACTGCTATAATAATTATATTCTAAGTTGTTACGATGTTACCCTAGGGTCTATAAAGGTTTTCATTCATCCATTATTGTGTAAAGGCATTTATTGTTGCATTTCAGGGTTTGCGTACACTGTACACGCCAATGCTCACTAAATGAGTGAAGAAAATGATGGAGATTTTGTTTGTGAAACTTCATCAATCAGGGGACACAACCTTTGTCTGAAGCTGTTGTATATTAGGAATCAGTGTGTGTTTTTATGTCTGTGTCTATGTGTGCCTGTGTATGCACATGTGTATGTGAACATTCATAAACAACACATAAAACTGGTCAGGTTGCTACTCAAGAAAAAGTCCATGGTTTAAATAGTTCAACAAAGTGACAAGTGCCCCTATAAAATACTGCCTAAATTCTTATTTAATTTCAAACTTTGATCTATTTGTCAAAGGCCGCTAGTCTAGAAAAGTCATCAAGTGACATAAACCATAATCCATAGTTTTTCTGCCTCACAGAATGCCTTAAAATCACCTTTCTGTGTTCCTAATGCCTGGAATCCCACTTACCAAGGTTGTTATCTTTTAATTTATGGGCCTAAACTACAAATATATTAAAACAGGAAAGATTTTGGCAGTTTGGTACTATTTAAATTGCTTTTCACTAACATATATATTTACAGTATCTTATAAATATTTGAAATTATCATCATAATGTCTCACTGACTCATAATAAATTCTGTATTTTGTATGGGGACAACTGCCAAATTGATAATCTAGAAAACTGGAAAACCCCATCAAACTTCATGACCTGTTGATCCCAAAAGAATATTTTTGAAATCACTGGAAGAGCCTGAGTATATAGTTTAACTGTCTTAGAAGTTGATATCAATAGATAAACATCCTGAGAGTCACCTCTGTGAAAAAGATGAGAGAAATATTTTCTTGTGAAGAACTTGTCCTTTGGACTGTACCTTAAAAAGCAAATAGTTTTAGGAGTTCTCAGACACTGCATAAAGGGAAAAAACATACAGAATTATGAAGAGTCTGTCATGCTTGGAAATGCAGAGTCCCAGGCATGATGGAAAAGAGATGCAAGAGAAAACACCAGCAAACGAAGCTGTACAAATACAATCACAGAGCTTGGGGACAGGCCTTGAATGTTGCTTCAGGAATCTGAACTTTATGCCATAGGGCTATGGTTCTCTAAGTGTGGCCTCTGGACCAGCAGTAGCAATAGCACCTGGGAGTTTATTAGAATGTATTAGACCTACTGAAGCAGCAGCTCAGGGGCTGGAGCACAGTAATTTGTATTTTATTGAATCCTCCAGTGACTATGATGCATCCTGAGTTTGAGAACCTTGGTCATAGGGGTTATTTCTAAGTACTGGAAAGAAATGGTCACATCTGGTGCACCGTTTGCCATGCAAAAAAAAACAGACGAGAAGGGAATATACTGAAAGCAGCGAGACCTGAAAAGTGTGTATGCCAATGTTCATCTCCCCATTATCCACAATAGCCAAGAATTGGGAACAACCTGAATTCCCAAAGAAGCATGAGTGGACAAAGAAGATTATACACATACATGCATATATGACAACATGGATGGACCCAGAGGGCATTATCATAGTGAAATATGTCAGATGGAGAAAGGCACAAGAGTAAAATAAGTTTAATTTTGACTTCGAGGTCCCTGGGGACTTTCAATTAGAGATGACCAAGATCCACATGTGAATACAAATCTCAAGGTGCATTGTGGGGAAGGGAAGACAAGGTGAAAGATAAATAATTTTTCATTGAGGTTACTTTGGTTTGCAACACTGTATATGTTTTAGGGGTATATGTTACCATGTCACACCTACCACCAAAGCACTAATAATACTTCATCAAAGTCCATTGTGGTACCTCCACCTTTCACTCTACCTTTTGCCCTCCCCAACTGGTAGCTTAAGTTCTACAGACAGATTTGGTTGGTTTAGATTTGTCTGCTCTTTTGCTTTGTTTCTTTGTGTTCCACATGAGTGAAAGCAACCAATACTCCTGACTTATTTAACTTAGCATAATCTTCTCCAGTTCTATTTATGTTGTCACAAATTGCAAGGTTTCACCTTTTTATAGCTGAGTAATATTTCATTATATCTACTCATCTTTTACACCAATGGTGTATGAAGGTTCATTTTTCTTTATAGCCTCACTAACATTTGTTGTTTCTGGTTTTATTGATATGGGCATTTCTCATTGTAAGGTTGTGATGTTGTTTTTCATTGCAATTTTGATTTGCAGTTCCCTGATGATTAGTGATGATGAGCATTTTTTCATATGCCTGTTGCCCATCTGTATGTCTTCTTTTGAAAAGTCTCTAATTAGCTCTTATGTCCATTTTTTGTTTGGGTTATTTTATTTTTATTGAGTTGTATGAGTCTTTTGTAGGCATTAGATATTAGCTTGTTGTTAAAGTACAATGATAAATATTTTAAAGATAAAAAAATTTTAATTCATAACTTTTAAATAGTAGTTGAAACCAGAAGGATGAGTACTTCTTTCCAAAGAGAATATACAGGAAATATGAAGAGTTGGTGATGGAACAAAAGCAAAATTAAAATGTGAATAGAGGTAAGAGGAGTGCTCAGAAAGATTTTTTTTAAAAAGTTAGATTATATTTATGTGTCTTTCAGGCTACTGACTCATTTATACTCAGAATCCCCAGGGCAATGCCTAGCCAACTAATGTGTTAAATAAGCATGAAAACGGTAATCTCAAAGCCCAAAATGGTGAACATTTCAAGGACAAAGGGGTCAATACAATCAATGTTACGGTTGACAAAGAGAATAAAATGATCAAGAGGATTATTAGATTTAGTAATTTAATTTAACTTGTACCATATGACCAATTTCATTTTGCAGAGTAAAGAACAGACACCCCAAGGCCAACAGCAGGCTGATGGATGACACAGAGGCAGGGTTCTGACCTGAGCTGTTTCTTCTACACTGAACTTCTCCCTTCAAAGCATGGTGACCCTCACTGCTGATAAACCTCTGGATCAATATGCTCAAATAGGCTCCCAGTAAATAAATTCACCCATTAACGTGAACTCCACTAACAGAGGCACACTACTTCACAGATCAGGAGAAGACAACCACAGAGAACAGAGCAAGAGGTCATGTCTTGCTCTAAGCCTGGACATCATCTACAGAGCTCTCCTCTGAAAAAGAGGATTCAGATAACTTAAAATCTCTTGGTTGTCTTGAATCAGATTTTTCTCTAACTCTACTTCTTTGTATAACAAGACAGGAAGAGATGATGTAATGATGTAATGATGTAATGATATAATGTAACATAATACGATGTAATATGTGGTGGTTAAACAGGAAGTTCATACCAGATTCTACATGTAGATGAGGAAAATTCAGTGAAGTCAAAGCAAAGATACCAATATCATTCTCCTTGATGATAATTAAGTTGTATTACTCTTCATGCAGCTGACAACATCCTTTGAAAATGAGTGATTTCTCAAGAGTAGTGATTCTCAAACATCAAGGTGCTCAAGAATTATCTGGGAAGGTATCTCTTTCAGAGATTCTGAGCCTAAAGGGGCTCAGCCTTCAAAGTTTAAAATTCTCTGGAAATTTATGCTGAAAAAATGGTGAACATGACATTTCCCATATTTCAAAAATCAAAGCCTTTAAAGATCAGGCTCCACAACTCATTCTACTCTTTGTTATCCTTGCAAGACAGGGGTGAGACATGTGTGGTCACAACCCCTGTGGTTTCCATGTTTTCATCAATAGAGACATGTACAGCAGTGCAGAGACTTCCAGGAGCCCCATTTGGCAGAGATGACTAATGGGGCTTTCCCACTGACATCCTAGCAAAGGTGCCAGAAGAATATGTGTTTCAGATCACAGCCCTAATAGGGCAGTTCCTCCCGGGACATTACCCTGACAGATGACCTGTCTTCCTTTAACAGCCTACATGCCACCCACCTCTGTTACCCCTTTCCAGTGTTGGACACAGAAATGCTTATCTGCCCTGCACCTCTAAACTGAATCCTTCACAGAAAATGTCAACCTTGCTATAAACTAGTAAGAATGCAGTCTTTCTTCCATTATGCAGGTTGCAATTTTTACCCATTTTTATAACCCATGGTCAAAAAAAACAATGAAAAGTAAACAGGGTCTAGCTAGAATTGTAATCAGAGGGCTGCCAAGTGGGTCCAAAAGCAGATGCAAAATCATGCAGATGTTATTGGTTGAAAATCATCCAAGCTATTTTTATAAAGTGGAGGGAAGAAATTGAGTGATGTTTGATTTGCTCGCTGATGGATTCTTATTCCATCAGAAAAACAAGCTGGCCTAAGAAAAACAGAATACCTTTACCCACAGTTCACTCTCATGATGATAGGCAAGATCTCAAACTAGAGATAAAATCCATGTCACCATTGGCATATTACTAATCCGTTAATAATTGTTTCTAACCCCCCCAAACTTGTGAAAAATGAATGAAAAATCAATACAAAGTATCAGGAAAATGGACTGTACTATTAACTTGAACAATCTTGGGAAGGTCATGTAACCTTTCAGAGCTTCTATTTACTCATGAGTAAAATAAGAAGATTAATTTACTTTATCTCCAATTTCCCTTCCATCTCTGAAATTCTGTGTCTATATAGAGCAATGAGCTTTGACATGTATAATAAGAGACATGTGTGGTATGTTTTAGAATATCAAAACAATTAATTTTCAACAGGGACATGAATCCAGATAAATATAGGATTTGAACAGGAACAAGATTCAAAGAAGAATAAGGATACAGAAGCTGCTGAGAAAGTCTCTAGAACACCATATCCAAATGGAGGATCCATCTCTCCCAGGATGCCAACTTGTGCTATCTAAACAATAGTAGCTCTTCTGGATATTAAAAGATTTATTCATTTGAACAAATTAAATAAGGTATTTTGCTGTAGGGTGCCTCAGTGCCTTTCCTGCACCACCCGATAGAACTTTTTGCAATGATGAAAATGTTCTATACATGCAATTTCCTATAAGGTAGCATGAGCCACATTTGACTAGTAAGCACCTGAAATATAGGTAGTATGATTGAGGAACTAAATTTTCATTGTATTAAACATTAATTTCCAGTTAAATAAACACAGGGGGGTAGTTTCTATATATTTGATGGTACCGCTGACAGATATATAGCTTATTTGATATGCATTTATAATATTAGCCCTAAAAGGGAAGTAATGTGTACAGCCTTTCTCAAGCATTCCACAGGGCCTTTGAACTGTGTTTTCAAACCACTGGAAAATCTTGCAAAACCATTTGGGAAATATTAGGCCATGAATGATCTTGCTGAGTAGTTGAAGCTCCATGACATCACTCTAGCTTCCACAGTCTAAGGACTCAGCAAGGGCATCAGTCACAAGCCAGTGATAGAGATCAAACTATTCTCTGTTCTCTATAAATTATAATGTCACCTTACAAGTTAGTTATACCAAAATTTCCCAAGTCCTGACAGATACCCTTTGCCATCTAGTACAAGTTCTATCAGTGGAATTCTACCAATTCTTCCTTCCTACCAGACATAAAACAATGATAATCGATTGCTATTGACCTTTACCTTTGACCAGGCACTCTTATATAAACTGGGATATATTATTATCTCAACAACCCATAAGATAAGTACCATTTCAGTATATAGTTGAGAAAAACAGACTCAGACAAATGAGGGGACATAGTTGCTCAAGGTCACAGTTAAGATGTGTCTTCTATCTTTCAATTACATCCCATCATGCATTCTTTTGCTTTCATTGAAGTAATTTGATTTACAAATTACAAATTACAGCCTTTTAACTCAACTTCTATATGTACTATTTTCTTTGTCACTAGAATTCTTGTTTTTACCATTTGAGTTGACCCTTTCCTCAAAAATATGAAAAATGGGCTTCCCTGGTGGCGCAGCGGTTGAGCGGTGGGTTGAGAAGCTGCCCGCGCCCTCTGCAGCGCCGGTTCGATCCCCAGCTGCTCCCCGGCCACCGGAGGAGGGTCCCACACGGCACGCAGACCTCTCCTGCCGCCCGCTGTTCCCCTCAGCAGTGTACTTTGGTCCTTCTGCCTGCTCTGCTCCTCGCTCTGGCTCTGGTGAATTCCCTCACCCTCCCGCGCTTCTGACTGTACCCAGTGCATGTATAAACAAAAACAAACAAACAAATAAAATAAATAAATAAATAAAAACATGCCTCTATTAAAAAAAAAGATATAAATAATTATAAAAAATATGAAAAATACTGATTTACACCTTCTCAAAATATCAAAAAAAAAAAACATACCTAAGAAGAGCATAAGGTTAACAGGGTTTTTTTCCATAGATATCTGGAGAATTATGATAAAGGCAAGCAATGTTTATGATAACGGAATTGAAGAGACCAATGTGATTTAACAATATGTATAATTCCTCTTTCCAAAAAAGTCTCTACTGGCCCTGGAATAATCATGTACCTCTCAACTGAAAATCCACATTGGTGTGTAAATAAGCAGCTACAACTTTCTCTCGCCCAATTATTTCTCCTCTCCTAAATTTGCAATCAATTTGGTGCTTCTAAGTGCCATTTATTCAGACCACAATCACACACACAACTGCTCATTTTTGCATCTAATTCAGACTTGGTTCCTCAAGTAGCAGCATGTGGGCCAAAGTCCTTGAATCAATTTGTCATCGCATCTGATATGAGTGCATTTGACTTTGACCTACACAATTGCAGAAATCGAGGGGTTTTTTTCAGTGAAATATTGGTTTTGAACCATCATTTGGCCTTGCAGGAAATTAACTGAGACTATGAGTTACACTATGACCCAGAATTCCAAATCCAGGCAATGCCGAAAGAAGACAATGCAGGATATGAAGCAGTATCTCAATGAGGTAAGCTGCTACAAATTACAGGGGCATTAATGGGCCTCGCTACACTCACTGTGCCTCTCCTGATTAAAATATGATCACCTTCAGTCAGATACACAGCAGTTATCTGTAATAAATCTGTATGCTTTTAATATTAGTAACATTGGACTTTATTTTGACAAACTCAAGAAAAATCATACTACAGTTCAGTTTGAATTACACTATTACATAAAATTATGCCATCCATGGTCATCTCAACAGCCTTGAAAAAACCTTATGTAAAGGAAAAGTGGGCTATTAAAAAGCAATGAACAAAGAACAGAGGGCGCAGTAAAGGAGGAAGATGAAAGGGGATTCCAAGGTGAAATACGGATTGTCATGAAGAATATGTGAATAGTGTTCCATATATACCCACTAAAAAGCTTATGAAGAGTTGCTTATGAAGGCTCAACAAAGAAATGTAAACAGCCAGATGTGAGACAACAATGGCAGACACTTCCATTCATATCATAACTGTAAACTGCTCCTTTAATTTTACTTGATAAAGACAAAATCTGCACTGAAACCCCTGTTTGGCAAGTTCACATGTTTTCTCTGTCTTGGAACCTGTATTTTTAATATGCACCCCCCGGTGATTCTGGTGTTGGTCAGGCTCACAAAGAATGATACTGGAGAAGACCACGAATTGAAAGCCAACAAGCTGAAGTCTGAATCTTCACTTCTTTGCTCACCTGTTGGGTAAATGGGAGAGACATTGAATTCTCTGAGGCTTGGTTTTCTCATCTATAAAAATAAATCTTCCCAAGTAGGTATAATAATAATCATGCCCATTTTATAGATCAGGAAACCGGAACACAGAATGATAGTTTGCCCAAAGTTGTGCTGCTGGTAAGCAGCAGTGTTGGTGTCAAACCAAAAGTACCAGCTCCAGGTGATATGCTCTTAGCCCCAAGGATGTTCTGGCCCTCCTCCCAAGAATGAGTGCTGCACTGAGAGAGACAGGGGAAATCTTTCCAGACAAAGCAAATGATATTAATTCTTATTCATATCAGATGTTAACTTGATGTTCCACTAAGATAAGTTACTCTGTAAACTAGCAATGTTCACTCAAATTAAGTTTTGAATCAAGCTTTTCTTCCCCAAGATTAATAATTTATAGGAATCAAGCCATGACTGCATTGGCAATGGCTCAGGCATATCAATGCTTCAACAAACTTCACAGCTAATAATGATAGCACAAGTGATAAGAATAGTAAATGAGGTACCAAGTGCTTACCCCAAACCCACAGTCCATGTAACAAGAATCTAGATTTGGGTATAGGTAACAGAATTCACCAGTGTGAGACCATCTCCCCCAAGTGGGTTCATTTCTACACTGCTTTACATAGACTTATACTCTCCTCAACATTTTCCTGTGCTGGCAATTTGCATTCACTTTGAAATCAGGTTGTACTAGTTCATTTCTGAAGACACTGCAGTATATATCAAAATGAAGATCTAATCACCCGCTGTTCCGACAGAGAATATTTATTTTACCAGGACGTGTGAAATGATTGTTTCTCATTTGTCATCATGCTCTGTTCTTCAGATTGAAAGGAAAATGCATCCTAAAAGATAGGACATGACATCAGAAACTAATTCTGAATTTTCTGTTTAAAAATTGCACAGATATATAAGGCACAAGACAGAGTCTATTGGGGGCAGTTTTTTAAAAGTACTAGTCAAAATTCTGAGAATAAACAAGTAGAGAGAAGAAAAAGGCAACAACTAAATGTTGTGGAAAAAAGAAATTTGGAGTTATTCAAGCAGATCAAGAGTGTTCTGTATGACCACAAGAAGAGAATGATTTTAAGGTTAAACGAAGTAGGGCAGGTAGGGAATTATGCGGTAATATTTAGAGGCCCCTTGTCTTTAGGAAAGGTTATAATCCCACAACTAAACAGTATTCCTTTCATGAGCTAAGGCTTTGTACCTGTGGAAGTTATTCTAAGCCTTCTCTAATATCCTTCTTAAAGAATACATCTCCACCTACCTCATGTGACCCTGTGCCCCTTAAGCTGTCTCTAGTGAATTGGCTTATACACCTGACCCAAAAGGAGCCAATCTAAAGGCGGGGTTGAACCAAGCTGATTCTCTACCTCTAGATTTAGGACTAAGAGACATGGAGAAGATAATTCTTTAATACTTAGTTGAGTGGTAAATTCAGGAAGAGTCAAGATTAGAAGTGGTGACATGGCCAGCCAAAAACTAAGGAAAATAGATTCTGGGGGTTGGGAAGAGGCAAAGTGAACTAAGAGTAGAGCAACAGAGGTAAGACAAAAAATCATTTTCCCCAATAATCCGGGTTCCAGAATTTCCAAGTTCAGCTTCAGTGATCTGCCTAGACTTTGTTTCTTGTTCTTGAGGGTCCATGTATTCCTACCCTACATTTCTCTTCACCTGAGCTTGTTTTGTGGGACTTTGTATTATTTGTCACCAAATAATCTTGACTAAATGTAAGCAAATGCAGCCATCTTGACATTGGTAAGGAAGTTACACCTGAAACCAAAGTCATTCCTCATAGCTTCACATTTCTCACAAGCAATTAACTGGCCACACTGAGGAAAAAAAAAAGTGTCTTTCTTTCATTCTTTCATTCCTCCCACTGGTAGATATTCTTCCTTTTAGGGGTTTTATACTCTTCCACTTGAAATATTTAAGGGAAGGTCCTGTGTTCTGGAGTTCTAAATAGTGAGTTGTCTGTCATAAGAGAAATTTAGAACAATGTCAGCCAATAATCTGGCAGAGATATGTAGATGACCAATTCAAACACCAGAGAAGTATTTAAAGTAGATTACCTTTTGCTCCTGCCCTTCAGATTCTATGATCATCTTGGTCTCTTTGATCAGACTAATGCTTAAATCTTCTGAGATTCCTTCTACAACACTATCCTCATTTTCTTATCCTCATCTGGATATGCCCTCATTTACCAATGTCCCTCTTAGGGTAAAATTTAGAGCTGAACAAAAACAAACTGACTAATGCTGAACACCATGGGGCAAGCACCTCTGTGGCCTGGACTCATGTCTATAAGTGCTGTCCAGCAAAGCACTTCCTGTTGTTGTGACTGTGTCTCACCACTGACTCCAGTTGAACTTGGGGTCATCTCAACTGTCTAGAGCAGTAACAACTTAGACACAGCTTTTGAAGCTGGGGACAGAGGTCACTTCTGCAATGGGTCACCTGTTTGGATAGACAATATTACCTTGAAGAAAAACAGCCAATAGATATGAAGAGAGATGAGAAACTTCCAGAGGTAGATTCTAGTTTTGCAGTTTTGCCTATGGTTGGCACTGGGAATTCAGGACCATGGAGACAGCTAATCCAAAAACTCCAAAACAGAGTTTTCACCTGCCTTCATCCTAAATTATACCAAGAAACAACCCCTTGCAACACTCTATCTTATCCAACTTCAGGATTTACTGTCTGAGCATACTTGGAATCTGAATATCTAAAAGGTTTTACTACGGAAGCATTTTATGACTCGAAACAGAGAATCTGAGAAAATGGCAACCCAATTCACAAGATAGTGTTCCAGAGTATAGCACAGGGAATAACAGAGTGATGGAAGCATCCTTCAAGTCCACTTGAGCCGCTTCCCTTACAGTGCAGTGACAGGAAGCAGCATAACCCCTCATCCTCTCCAATATGCACAAACAAGAAATACTCATTTCATATTGTGTTTTTGAGCATTAGCACAGACAAGGAATCTCTGCAAATTCATGATTTTCACGTTAAATACAATCCTATCACATAGTAATTTCTTGAAAATATTCTCAAAGAGTCTACAGGGATTCCTTCCTACATCCCAATCACACCTCCACATCATGTGTGTGCACAGGGCCAAACCACAGGCTTGCACTTGAAATACTCCAAAGAATGCAAACCCATCTTTTTGTCAATCCATTTGAAAGCCCTTAGTATCTACTAAGTGCTTTCCGTCCAAGATCTTGTACTACCTTGTTCAATAAAACACAGTGCTTTTCAAAGAATTTGCAAAAGCATAACTATAGGAGTTTAAGGGAGGAGAGACCAAGGGTTGACCAGTTACAACCTCCTGAAAACCAGGGGATCTGAGCTGAACTATGAAGGCTCGATCTAAGAACCAGGTCACAGGAGACTGGAGGAATCTGCCTGCCATTTCCACTGCCAGCCTGGAAGGTTGCACGAACCATGCTCATTGCAAGCCTGAAAAATTATGTCTTGAGCGTTCCCGGCAACTCAATTACAACATGCAAATTTTCCGCGGAGCTGACTTCTCGACTTCAGGAGCCACTCACGCTCTTTTGGGCTTTTTGCACGAGGAAAACATTGTTGGGAAAGGAGCCTGAGGAGCGACCACTGGAAAGTGCACTCAATAGCACTTTGGTTGAGATAATTGCTGCATTTTTTTAAATTGCAGGCTTGGAAGTGACCACAAGCAAAATTTGTGACAGACATTTGACACTGAGAAACTGCCGTGTATGGGTGAAATTTTTCACATCCCCCTCACCCTCCCCACTAAGACCAGTTCATTGACTAACAAAGGAAAATTATCTAAAACCACTGGAGTACGTTAGCTGTCTTCTCTTTTGTCACAGTGCTCTCTTGCTAGGCACTAAGACTTCTGGCTGTTTTAGTGACGCAGACTTGCATCCAGACAAGCCTATTCAGTGACACTGCCTGAATGACTGCACAGCAGCCCAGATGTGCAGGTGTTCCTCTGTGAGCACAAATACGCAGGTTTTCAGGGAGACCCCTTAACCATCAGGAGCTCAAGAGACTTTGAAGCTTGCTCAGTTCCTGCAGAAGATGCCTCCTTTTCCTTTGGGCCAGATGTTCTCCTTTGTCCTTTCTCTGGGTGGCAAAATCTATCTAGAAGAAAGTTTGAGGTGTGACAGTTCCAACGATGCATGTCCATCAAATGGAAAAATCAAATGCCAGAGAAAATAAAAGACAGTGCTTTCGGAAGCGTTCTCCCTGCCATGGCCATCGGGAATTGTGAAGTCAGGTAATATGACAAGGATATAATCAGAAGACCAAGCAGAGAGCTTAGAGACACTTGAGTGGCAAGTCTCCAGGCCAAGCAGGGTCATGGGTCTAGGCCAGCTGGTGGGAGCTCGCCAGAGGCTTGCACAGTCATTCCCTGTAGTCACCTCCAACAGATTCTGGGGCTCCTTAAACTGACTTCCCAAGCCAGTTTGCCCTCAGGACAAGGGAGCATGCCTGCCTACTGGCCTTCTTGATAATCCTACTTCTCATGTAAGGATGCTGGGGCAGAAAAAGTATTAGATTGGGAGTTAAAAGGACTTGGGCTCTGTCATTTCCTGGCTTGGGGAACTCCAGGAAAACAGTTGGTGTCCTAGTTCCATCACCTAAAAAATTATAATATCTACCTCCTAAAGTTGGCAATATTCAATAAGACACTGGCAATGGAAGTGCCTAAGCTGCCATCTGTCACATGGTTTTCCCTAATGAGAGTCAGTGAAACCATGAATTACCTTAGCAAATCAATCAGAAAGCATTTCTGGGGTTCCTACTGAGCTGTGTTAGACCGGAGGTGTGTTAGATCATGAGGATGACAAAGTGAACAAAGCATTTTCACCCTTAAGGAAATAATAATTGTCAGAAGATGAAATAAACATGGGCAAAGATAAGAAATTAAAAAGCAGTGAGTAAGCATCCAAA
Organism: Talpa europaea; assembly: GCF_964194135.1. Taxonomy (NCBI): domain Eukaryota; kingdom Metazoa; phylum Chordata; class Mammalia; order Eulipotyphla; family Talpidae; genus Talpa; species Talpa europaea. Next base: position 98,955,250 of record NC_140072.1, read on the forward strand.
ATGGATGTACGCTGTAGCACAGGAGTCTCAAAGAGAGACACAGGCAAATAGAGAAGTCAAGGAGAATAGAGAAAACATCCCAGACAGAGAAAGACTTGCAGGAAAACATTAACCTCTTTGTTTACACAAAGAAAGTTGGTCTTCCAAGTGCCCAATTGTACTTAAAACTCAAGATCAATCCCAGTGTATACAGAAACCAGGGCCTCTACTTATTGCCTCCCCCATGAGGCTGCTTTTGATTTAATGAAAAAGTATATCTATGGTTTTCCAATCCCAGAAAGAGAACAGAAAGCATGAAAAAGACAGGAGAAAATAAAGCACATAGAGAGATAACCATCTGTGTTCCCTGGGTTAGTCTCCCTTTCAATGTATAATTATGATTCCAGGGTCTGAGATGGCCATTTGGAGGGCTGATGGTTCAGGTCAAGCAAATAACCCACCAAAGAGGAAATCAACATACAGACAGTAGACTGTATGTGCATGGTCTTGCTCCTAAGGAGATCCATGTTTGCCAGCTAAAAGCAAGATACTTCCCCAAAACATTTTAATTTGATAGCAAACATCAAATTCAGGAGTCTTCAGCAAAGTCTAAAATGGTGCCAACCACCTCACCCCTAGAATAAAACATAAGACTGTATTATTTTCATTTTGTATGAAACATCTAAAGTTCAGGACTGGAAAATTGTGTGTGGGCTGATGCCTGATAGTGCAGCCAGTTATTATGTAGTGACTCACGATAAATTTCCAGAGCTACCGCACCTTAAAGTTAAACTCATTCAAGCCAGACAGTAAACTATTAGCAGAGATATTTTTGTAACCATAATTTCTAGTCTTTTCACTAATTTTTTTAAAACTTGCAGCATGGCCAGTTTTATAAAAGTCATAGAGCACGCTTGTCTGTCATCAGGGCTTGGGAATACATATCCTTTCAAAAACAATACAAAATAAAAACATGCCTCTGGGTATTTTAAGGAATTTTTTCAGCTGACCAGCTTGGTCAACCAGCATAATCCTGGAGCACTGGCTCCATCATGTCAGCCAGCCCTGGCGCCTCACCACAAGGAAGACTCAGTGCAGGACTCCTGTGGTTGTGGCGGTGTCCGCCCCAGGTACCCAAAAGGAAGTCTCTCCCCAACAAGCCAAGGAGAAGACAGCACCGTGGGGGAAGAGCCACTGACAAGATGTGAGAGGTCTGAGAGGGACTATAATGCAGAATGGGAGCGGCCTGGTTTTTCTCTGACACAAAACAGAGCATGTAGTAAAACACTGGCACCTCAAGTGCAGCCCTCATCTCTCAGCCTGAATCCACTTTCAGTCACCTGCACTTCAGACACCCATCAGGAACCCAGGAAGCAATCACTTTTGCCTGTGCCCAAGAACCCAGAGTTGGAAGCTCTTGATTAACACCAACATGCATTCAAAAGCCATCTGAAGAGCTCCACGACAGAGACTAAGGGCTCATGACAGCAACACAACTGACCAACTTTACTTCATGCATTTTGAATTCACTTTAAGACATGCCATCAGGGCAGTGCTGGGGAGGCTCCTTATGAGCTAGTGGGTGAGTTCCTTGTCTCTAATGCTGAGCTCACAGTTTCATACAGACATTCCCACGCTTCAAAATGAGTGGACAAAACAGAAATACTACATAATGTGTGTTGTTCATTTATTCCCATTTCTGACACCACCACAAGTCTCAAAGCTATTACAAAACTCTTTCCTAGAGGAGCATCTCCAATTCTTTTTACACATTCAATTAATGAAATGAACGATTTGGTTTTGACCTCCAAAAACTCCCCAATTTGGGGGCAGGGCTGTGGGTGTGAAGGGAAGACCTTGATCTTGTGGAAGCAAGTTGAGCTGAGGCTCCCTGCCCACGGGTCAGCCAGAACAACCACACTGGGCAGGACCGAAGCTGGAAACAGGAGACGGGGGAGGATGCTGACGCACCACAGACAGAGTCCAGAATTTTTTCTTGGTTAGGAACACAAACTGTGCACACACCTCAGTCATCAGCCCTTGAAAAGGGGAACCTCACCGAGGAGCTTAAAGGGCATGGAGACCTCAGGTGGGTGAGGGCAGAAGACACATCTGCCCCTGCACTGTTCTGTTCTGGATTGAACTAACATGCAGGACACAGGGCCCAAATGAGTGAGGCAGAGTTGAGTCTGTGGGTTAAAGCCAGCCATCGTGGAGGGATTGTACACTACAGGGAGACAGTACCATTGCCCCAGACAGAAGGTATGTAGACAGAGGGGGTAGCCGGGTCCCGCATCCTCTGTGTGCTCTTTCTGCTGATGTCCATCATGGTGAGTACTACTTAGTGCACTGAGACCCTGAGGTAGGAAATCCCACACTTTCTCAGCAGGTTTCTTCTGATCCCAGCCCGCTGTGCTCTACCTGAGTCAGGAACTAAGGTCTGGGGTGGCTCAGCTTTCCATGCTTTCCTTCTACATCTCAAGGGCAGCTTCTAGCAAAGAAACGGTCTTTACTCACCAGCCTTTCATCCTCCTCTGAAACCACTTCCTCCCCGTCCCATCCTCCTGACATCCCCCCAGCCCATGCTTCGCCCCTCAATGACAGTTTCAGTGTTTCTGTTCCAATCCATATTAAGGTTGAGGGGTCCCTTTGTAACTTGAAACGCAAGGAAACAAGAAGATTCTAATCATCAATCGGTCCTCCTCCTCACATCTGCCTCGCCTTAGATACTCAGTTCTTGTCTCCTTCCCTTGCCACTCCTACCACCCCACATAGCCTCACTACAAGTTTTTGTGCCCTGAGTCAGAAGCTCCACACTTTTTTTTGCAGGAGGTGGCAAGCTTAGAAGTTCCCTGCATAGTCCTCTTTCTCTTGAACTTCTAGAAAGCCCACCTGTTCTGCAGAGGCTTCCAGCTACACAGAACACGGAGGTTATTTATGTACAGGGCATTTCCCCTGCTGTTTGCAGAGGTTTTGTGCCCACTTGTGCTTTCTAACTGTTGCTTATTTTCTCCCTAAAGCAAGAAGGAAAAATGGAGAACTTGCCTAGAAATTGGGAGACCTGTGTTCTGAATCTGACTCATTGTGTGGCCTGGGGAAAATTATTTTGAAGTTTTTGGATAAGTTGGTACTTTAGCAGCCTGGGTGAGTGGACAGAAAGCAGCTCAGTTATCCAGACAGGGGTGTCCTAAGTTGCTTGCCCTTTCTGCAGTTAGGGGCATAATGGCCCCTACAACAAGCTAGTACTCTACCCTTTGGCTTCTCCAACATCAGTTGACCAAAGAAATTCAAACCTTAGACACCCGAAAAAGTCAATGTTTGCCCAATAAGCTCCATGAACAACTAGCTACCCTAGGTGTACCCAGGGTAAGGCATGCCTCATAAATTGTCTGAGGCTGGTGAATCTGTACATAGAGCTCACGACCATGAATTGTGGTAAATGACTCCCCACTCTCAACTCCTACACAAAAGTATCAGGACACTTTTAATCTCAAACGACAAAAGTTCCATTCACATTAAGTAAAGCCAAGAAAGAAATCCATGGGCTCATATACGTGGATGCACATGACCTCAGGCAAGACTTGATAGAAGGTTTTAACGTCTTCAGAAGCTATTAGCAAAAAGATTATGTAAACATTGTTGTTGGGGAACTAAACTGGTATAGCCCCTATACTGTATGGAGATACCTCAAAAAGTTACAAATAGGACTCAGCAATCCCTTTTATGGGAATATACCCAAAGGAAGTGAAACCAATACCTCCAAGCTATATCTCCATTTCCAATTTCACTGCAGCATTACTCACAATAACCAAGATACAGAAAAAACCTGAGTGTCCATCAAAGGATGAATGGATAAAGAAATTGAAAACTATACCTATGTATATATCTTACACCATTATGTTATAAAATGGAATATTACACAGTGTTTTAAAATTATCCTGTCCTGTTAATAGGACATACCATGCTCATCATTTCACAATAAATGTTAATACTGAATCCCTGAATCTTACATGTCAATCATAACTCATTTTACAAAATTAATTTTTTAAAGGGAAATCCAGTCATTTGCAACACCATGAATGAACGTGGAGGATATTATCCAAAGTAAAATAAGTCAGACACAAAAAGATAAATACTGCATAATCTCACTTCTATATGGAATCTTAAAAAGTGAAGTAACATAGAAGCAGAGAATAGAACAGGAGTTATCAAAGGTGGGGTGATGGGAGTGTATGAGACATTTTGGTCAAGGGTACAAAGTTGTGGTTATGTAGGATGAATTAGTCTAAAGATCTAAGATACAGCATGATTGTTCTAGTAAATAATTCTGTATTGAATACTGGAAATTTACTAAGAAAGTAGATTTCAGGTGCTCTCATCACAAAAAAAAAAGGTAACTATGAGGAGACAGACATGCTAATTAGCTTCCCTGTAATAATCATTTTACTATGCATATCAAATCACACTATATAACTTAAATACATACAATTTTACTACAAATAAATTTAAAATAATTTTTAATGTCCTCAGAGCTCTGCCTCTGTCTCCACCTGCTGGACAGGTGCTACACAAAAGGCTGACAATTCAGAATCCCAGTGGAATGCAAGTACTTTCCAACACATCTGGAAGAAGTGTCCTGGGAAGATTCTGCTTAGATCATGTGCCCATTTCTAAACCACCCCTGGGCCATGTGATCTCCTCTGTGGCAGGGTGGACCTGACTCAGGTTGTAGAATGTTTTCCACAAGTGAAAAATGTTCAGAAATCTTCCTAGAAAGTTGGAGATGGCTGCTAGACAGGCAAACACACCCAACGTCCCTCACTCCACCCTGTTACCAGGAGCCACAGCTGCAGCAACTGGCGGCAAACTGGATGCCCAGTGCAGGCAAGGCGCAGTCTTCTAAACCTCACACACTTACAGTAAAAGGCAAAGAAAAAGCTGGCACCATGTGCTATAGATACAGAACATAACAATGTGTGATTTGTTTTTTCTATTGTTGGATAAGGCTCTTCCAGCTTGGTGAAGTTAAATACAAATAGCCATAGACTTTGCTGCAATCATCAAAATATTTCTGTGACTCATGAGATAAATGAGAAAAATACACAGAAGAGTCAAGTTATACTGAAGTTAGATTGTAATCACAACCCACTGACAAAGTTTCCTGCTGAGAGCATATTACTGAGTTATTTTTCTGCACAGAGGGTGCTTGATTAGCCTGAAGCAGATTATCTCCTCTCTGGATTATCTGAGATCAGCTTTTCCCACAGGTTGGTATCCCATCAACAATCAGCATAAGTCTTGTCTCCATCATTGAGTCAGCCTGCTGAAATAAATACTGATCCACTGGTCCAAGAACCCCAGTTTGAGGAGACTGAATCATCTGATAACTCACAAATCAGCTTAAAGGATGTCACTCTTTCTTGAACACTGACACTGATGAGGATGCTCTTCTACACTAAGAGGATCAGTACTCTCTCTAGTGATAGGACACTATCACACAGCAGGTTGGCAGGGGGTTCTCTAGGCTTTACAGTGAGTGAAGAAAGGCCTCAGATGTTCACAGAGTATATAAAAAGCCCAGCTCAGCAAGTGAAACTTTCCCTGACTTTGTGGTAACAGTTTTCTTACCCTTAAGACTTTGTATCTCCAACAGGCCCAAGTCTCTGTAACAGCTACCCACCAAAATTCACAGAGCAGCTGCTATGTGCCAAGCACAAAAGCATGACATAAATCAGAAAGAGGCACTTCCAGGTAAGATGGCACTGTTGGCTCAAGTTCTGAGTTCTCCAATTCTACTCCAAGCACAGCAATGACATGTAAAACTTTTTTTTACCTGTTTTAAATAAAGTCATACTGAAAATTCAAATAAATATTTCCAAGGAAGAGAAACACACAAGGGTAACAGGGTCAAATCCATGAGCCTCTCAGTCTCCCAGTCAAGAAGGCCAAGAGATGGCCAAAGTTTGACTCCTCTGGGGTAAAAAGGAATAAAATCTTTCAGTTGTAGCAGAAAACCTAAATCAGGATCACCATCTGAAGCCCTGGATGATGCTGATCTACCTCATTCATTTATTTTTTAAAATTTCAGATCTTTTTTTCTTTTTTAAAGATTTTATTTATTTATACAAGAACTGGGGTACAGGTCAGAGGCACGGGAGGGTGAGAGAATTCACCAGAGACAGAGTGGGGAGCAGAACAGGCAGACAGACCAAAGACACTGCTGAGGGTAGCACCGGAAGAGGCAGGAGAGGTCTGCCACACCATGTGGGTTTCTCCCTGGCCGGCCAGGAATCGAACCCACACTACAGCGGTTGCGGACAGCTTCACAGCACAGCGCTCAACCCACTGCACCACCGGGGAGGCCCTCATTCTTTTTTTTTTTTAAAAAAACAGAACAGCTATAGCCACTGGCCTGGTAACTGGTCATTTCATAAAGTCCAGGTACCTGCAGTGTTGTGAAGAAGCAAGTGCAACCCTAAAGCCCCTTTCTAGTGAAGCCACTGCCTGCTTTGCGGTGACATGCATGTATCACCAGTATACAGAAGGAGAAGATTTGCCACCAATATTCTACCTCATTCTAGTATAGAGCCTGGTGAAGGCAATGTCAAAAACACTAAGTGATTTGGAAAATAACACAGAGGCAAGCTATTCAAGATAAGCATGCCAACCTAAATTTTAAAGGAAGTCCAAGAAAGACAACAATCTCAGAAAGCTTAGAAACATTTATTCACTCTGAAATGTAAATAACTGAGAAATCCCAAAGTCATTTACAATGAGTATGTTTAAAACCCCAAAGAGGGCCTCCCCGGTGGCGCAGCAGTTGAGCACTGGGTTGCGGAGCTGCCCTCAGCCTCTGCAGCACCAGTTCGATCCCCGGCTGCTCCCCGGCCACCAGAGGAGGGTCCCGCATGGCGCGCAGACCTCTCCTGCCGCCCGCTGCCCCCCTCAGCAGTGTACTTCGGTCCTTCTGCCTGCTCTGCTCCCCGCTCTGGCTCTGGTGAATTCTCTCACCCTCCCACTTCTGACTGTATCCAGTGCTTGCATAAGTAAACAAATAAATCTTTAAAAAATAAAAATAAAACCCCAAAGAGATAAAGTAGTTCTATCCACATGAAACAAACAAAAACATAAATAAAAGTAGCTATGAATGAAGAACACATAGTTCTGAAAATAACCAAGCATGAGTCTAAAAACAAAAAATATAGTCATTAGAATTAAAAGCTCATAGACCTGATAAATATTGAACAAAACCAATTATAGAATTAGAAATTGAAAGACAATATTAAGGAATCCACCCTTAATACAGCACAGAAAATAATAAGATAGAAGACATGAAAAGAGAAACAGGAGGCATGGAAGACAGTTTAAAGGCTCCTACAGAAGACTGAGAGCAGCTGCAAACTGGTGGAGGAAAAATATAAAAGGAACTAGTGGCTGCTGAGTTTCCAGAGTTAGAATAAAAAAAGTAAGTTTACAAATTTATAAAAAGCACAGGATGTCAAGCACAATGTATAAAAAATACAAGCACCTACTTTTTTACTTTTTTAGACCTAGATATACTGTACTGAAACTGGATAATTTCAGTATAAGCCAAAAAAATCTTAAATCTACCATAAAGAAAAGATAATCCACATAGGAAGACCAACAGCACACTTCCCGCATCAACAATAAAAATCAGAGGACAGATTCAGCGATCCTACTTCTAGTACATATCTGAAGGAATACTCAGTCAAAGAGCTATTTGTACCCCCATGTTCACTGCAGCATTATTTACAATAACTGAGACATGGAAACAATCTAAGCATCCATTGAGGAATGAATGGATAAAGAAGTTATGAGTTATGATACAAACACACATACACACACAAATATTATTTAGCCACAAAAAAAAAAAAAATGAGGAAACCCTGCCATTTGTAATAATATGAATGGATCTTAATAGCATTATGCTAAGTGAGTAAGTCAGCCAGAGAAAGACAAAAAACATGAGATCTCACCTATATGTGGAATCTAAGAATACAAAAACAAAAAGTCAAACTCAGAAAAACAGATCAGAATTGTGGTTACCAGAGGAAGGAGGTAGGAAGAGAGGTAATGGGATGAAAGTGGTCAAAAGGTATAAACTTCCTGAGCTTCCCTGGTGGTGCAGAACTTAAAGACAGCACTATCAAGCTATCGCCAGTCACTACAGCACAAGTTCGATCCCCGGCCAGCCAAGGAGCACTCCTCAAGACTCAGCAGACCGGGCCTCCCCAGTGGCGCAGCGGTTGAGTGCTGGGTTGCGAAGCTGCCTGCAGCCTCTGCAGCGGTGGTTCGATCCCCGGCTGCTCCCCGGCCACCAGAGGAGGGTCCCACATGGCGTGCAGACCTCTCCTGCCGCCCGCTGCTCCCCTCAGCAGTGTACTTCGGTCCTTCTGCCTGCTCTGCTCCCCGCTCTGGCTCTGGTGAATTCTCTCACCCTCCCGCGCTTCTGACTGTACCCAGTGCATGTATAAAACGAAACAAACGAACAAACAAACAAATAAATAAATAAAACATGCCTCTATAAAAAAAAAAAGAAAAAAAAATTAAAAAAAAAAAAATTTAAAAAAAAAAAAAAAAGACTCAGCAGACCTCTCCTGCCTCCCCTCAGGGGAGCCTGCTGCTCCCCCCAGCAGTGTTTTTCAGATCTGCCTGTTCCACTCCCCACTTTCTGGTGAATCTTCTCACCCCCCACACCTCTGGCCTATACTCCAGCTCTTGTATGCATAAATAAATAAATCTTTTTTTAAAAAGATATAATTCCAGTTACAAGATAAATAAGTACTAGGGGTACAATATATACATGAGGACTGCAGGCAACTTTGTTGTTCCAGAGGCTGGAAATCCAAGATCAGAGCACAGGGTCTGGTTCTAGTGTGAGCCCCATTCCCAGCTGTGCAGCTTCTTCCTATATTCTCATCGGGCCAAGACAGAGCTCTGGTCTCTTCATTCCATGCCCATTTACATGAGCAGCAGCTCCAACTCGGGGGCCCCACCCATGGCCTCATCCAAATCCAGTTATTTCCCAAAGACCTCCACCTCCAAACACTGCCACATATAAATAGGGGGAAGAGGAGCATAAGCATTAGTCCCTAGTAAGAGGGAAACAGCAAGAGTTGAAAAAGGAAGGAGAGAAAAGCAGAAAGAGCACCAAAAGATTCTGGGAGTAGCCAGGGAGACTCCAGTACACCCCTGGGAGGTGGGCCAGAAATGTATAACCACCCCAGGGAATCCTCCCCAGGACCCAAACAGCCTCCCAGGCAGGAAGAGACAGCTCACACCTGGCTTCAATAAAAAGCCCCTCCTGCAAGCCCTGCCAGGGTCATGCCATGGTCATGAAATATTGGTGGGTGGGTAGGTGGTTGTTTTTAACCCAAAAGGAAACATGCCTGAAATTCTGTCACTTGAACTACGATTTCTGTATTTTTTGGAAGCAATGAATATATTTATGCTCTGCTCATTAAAATGTTGTTTGAAAAAAAAAAATCTTTTGTCTATTTAAAATGCCCATACAGAAATGCCCTTTTCCAAAGAATAGAATGCAGGTAGAAAATCCCATTGCTCATCCATTTCTCCTTACTACCAAACCCCTTAATTGCTCAGTGGACTTTCAAGCTAGACAAACTCAGTGCTTTGTCCCCTGCACCTTACATTCTGCTGACACTGGCACTCAGGGACAGAGCTTTAATGGCATTTCTACCTCCTCCTTCCAGCAACCCTCGCATCGATACCACTCGAATATTCTCCATTTTATTGTATGGACTCAGGCAAAAGCCATTTTCAGCCTGGTCATTTTTGGTTTTCCTAGCTTTGTGATTAAGTTATCATCAATACCCTTTAAATTTTCCCTTTTTTATTGTCTATTTTATTTTTGTGGACTTGAGCAAAAGTCATTTTCATTCTGGTCTCTTATGGTTTCCTTAATTTTGTGTTTAAGCCAGAAAATGTCTGTTTGAGACTGCACCTAATTTAAGGCTTCCAGATCCAACTATGTATTTCCATTTGCCTGTGGTCCCAAATGATTTCAGTACTTCTACTTGTCTTGGAGGCTCCCGAATCAGCATATCTGACCTCCAGCCACCCCACTCAACAGCAGCCTAAGGAAACTGGTGAAAGAATTTTTCCACCTAAAACCTCAATTTTTGAAACCACTTCCTCTCCTCACTCTTGACCTCTCTATAGCATTTGGCCCTATTAGCCACACCTCCTTGAAACCTTCTCTCTGTTTCTCTCTCTGTCTATGTCTGTCTCTCTCTCCTCTCTCTCTCTCTCTCTCTCTCTCTCTCTATCTATCTATCTATCTCTATCTCTCTCAGAGCAGAGATTCTGGCATCAGCTGGATATGGAAAATTATCTGACACTTTCCAACTGTAAGATATTGGGGAAGTTGTTGTAAAGCCCTGAGCTACTGTTCCATAAAAGAAAGATCATCTCCACTTCATAAGACCTGTGGTGAAGACTAAATTAATTACATGTAAAGTGTTTAAAGTGTTTAGATAGGTTCGTGTTCTCCATGAAATGAAAACAGATTGATCCTCCCTACTTCACATTTTTGTCTCCTTCGCTGACTCCTAAATATTGAAAGCTGCTTCAGCCTTTAGTCACTTGCTCAAGTCTCTACCCTCGGTATCTGTCACCCCCATCTTCTTCCTAGACCTCTCCTGGGAGCCAGCAGGCCAGTGGCAGTCCAACACTCACAGACAACCTTTGGAGAAATGACTCTAGACTTCAGTTTCCATGTCTGTGACACTGAGTGGGTGAGCAATAAGGCAAGGTTCCCAACTGCCCCTCTCTACCTCCTCACCAAGTTTCTCTTGTCCCCCCTCCTTCTTCCTTTCCACCTCTGATTCTGTCTCTTAGCTCCCATCACCTAGCACAGCTGTAGTGTCTGAGATCTAGATAACTCAGATACTTGTGATAAGGAATGGTTTTGAAAACTTCTTTAAGAAATTTAGTTCATGTTAGTGAAGGGCATAAAATTCATGAGGATACTGAGGTGTTTCCTCCCTCATTAAGCTGAACTACATATGTTAATAAATCATTTCCATGAGAGAGTAGCTTTGTGCAGCTATTCCGGAAAGCAATTTGGCACTACTTAAGCAAATTGACTATTAGTTACACTCTACTATCCAGCAATTCCACTCAGGTACAAGGGTCTTCAGGGAAGATGTATGAGAATGGCCCCTCGGGCAGGGGTTTGGAAGCAATCTCAGTGCCCACTGTGAAGAGATAGATAAAAGGGGTGACATACACCCTGGAATACTAGTCACTAGGCAGAAACTAAGAGCTAGATTACATACAGCAGCCTGAACAGATCTTAAAAAACAGTACTGCATTTCTAAAAAAGGAATAAGGAGTGCAATATTTAGCACAATACTGTTTACATACATAACAATAGACACCCACTAATTGGCCACCTTTGGAGAATGCAAGGAATCAACTCATTAGTTTTGAAAACTAATGAGTGAAAGGGAAAAAATATCAAGCATTGATTCTGACTTTCCTCTATGAATTATGTCATGGATAAAACAAATAATATATAAAAGGAAGTTTATTTTATACAAGCAATCCAGTTAGTAAGCAAAGAGGGGATTCTAGAATTAAAACAGCTCATTTCTTAACACCTGGTTATGTCATCTCTGGTATGCATGTTCTGTATAACCCCCTCTCTGAATATGGGTGGAACCTGCGACTTGCTTCTAACCAACAGAATAGTACAGGAGATGGGGTATCTGTCCCATGATTGCATCACAGAGGCTGGCACTTCTGTCTTGCTAGCACACTGTCTCTCCTGACTTTCTCTCTTGCTGCCTTGGATGAAGGAAGCTGCTGCATGCAGAGGCCCAGACAGCAACGTACTAACGGTAGTTTCTGACTAACAGCCAGTAAGGAGATGAGACCCTCTGTCAATCAATCCCCAAGAATCTGAATCCTGCCAATAATCACACAAACTTAGAAGCAGGTCCTTCTCCACTCAAGTCTCAGATGACACCCAGTCTTGGCCAATACCTTTTCTGTAGACTTCTGAGAGACTCTGAAGCTGAGGCCACAGGTAATTAGTTCCTGGATTTCTGACCCACAGACCCTGTGAGATAATTGCAGATCTTTCCTGACATACAATGGTGTTAAGTTATAATAAATCCATCATAAGTTGCAAATATAATAAGTCAAAATGCATTTAAAACACCTAGACTACAAGACATCATAGCTTTGCCTCAAACACTAACATTAGCCTGCAGTTGGGCAAAATCATCTAACACAAGGTGTTTTTTATTTATTTTTTTAAAGATTTATTTACTTATTTTATACAAGAACCGGGGTACAGGCCAAATGCGTGGGAGGGTGAGAGAATTCACCAGAGACAGAGCAAGGAACAGAACAGGCAGACTTACGAAATACACTGCTGAGGGGAGCAGCAGGCGCGACAGGAGAGGTCTGTGGCGCCATGTGGGACCCTCGCCAGCTGACCAGGATCAAACCAGCACTGCAGAGGCTGCAAACAGCTACACAGCACGGTGCTCAACTGCCTGCACCACCAGGGGAGGCCCAAGGTCTATTTTATAATAAAGTGTTTAATATCTCATATTGTATATTGAGTACTGCTCTGAAAGTAAAAACTAGTCTGTAGATTTTTTTAATATGTGCCATTCTCACTGGTGTAAGATGGTATCTCATGGTAGTTTTGATTTGCATTTCCCTGATTACAAGTAATGTTGAACATTTTTTCATATGCCTGTTGGCCATTTGCATTTCCTCTTTAGAGAAGTTTCTTTTTAGCTCTTCTGCCCATTTTTTTCACTGGATTATTTTCTTTGTTGTTGTTGAGTCTCATCAGCTCTTTGCAGATTTTGTGATCAGTCCTTTATCATTAGTGTGTGTTGGCGAGGGTGTGGAGAAAAAGGAACTCTTCTGCACTGTTGGTGGGAGTGCAAACTGGTCCAACCACTATGGAGAGCTGTGTGGAGATTTCTGGACCTACTAAACATAGAGCTTCCATATGATCCAGCAATTCCACTCCTAGGTATTTACCCAAAGGACACAGAAACATCAATTCCAAAGAACACCTGCACCCCTATGTTTATAGCAGCACTGTTTACAATAGCTAAGCTTTGGAAACAACCCAAATGCCCAAAAAGAGATGACTGGATCAAGAAGATGTGGTACATATACACCATGGAATATTACTCAGCATTCAAAAAAGATAAACACATGCAATTTGCAGCAACATGGATGGCGCTGGAAGGGATCATGCTCAGCGAAATAAGCCAGAAAGAAAAAGAAAAATACCGGATGGTCTCACTCATAGCAGGGATCTAGAAAACTTAAATAAGGGGCCAGGAAAATGAATAACTATAAGAAAGTGAAAATCAAAATCAACAAAAAACTATGAACACTCTATGGGGGGTGGGGGGCGGGAGGGGAGGGATTGGGGTCAGAATGGGGGGGTTGCAATTGTATGGGGAATATAAAAATAAAATTTATTGTTTAAAAAAAAACTAGTCTGTAGATTATCAATTGTTTACCTTTGTGATTGCACAGCTGACTGGCAGCTCTTCACTGTCACTGCTCATTGGCATGCGAGCATCATACTATATGCTGCTCCCCCAGGAAAAGATAAGAATTCAAAGAACAGTTTCTACTGAATGCGTATCACTTTTGAATCATTGTAAAGTAAAAAATTAAAAGTTGAATAATTGCAAGTTGGTAACTGTCTATAAGGTGTTTTGTAGCAAGCCACAAATTTCAAGGCAATAATTTTAAACAACAATAGGTAACTAATAATTAATATACTAATAAGATCCTAGGCTTTGGTCATAAATAGTTGTTAATATGATAGAAAAGAGACAGGCATACATTATGTGCATCCTGATGGAAGAACACAAGACAAGCCATGAAACAGTCTCATTAAAAAAAAGTAAACATGAATCTGATCAAATACCTAGAGTCAGCTACCAACTCAAAGAACTACAGAGAATAGAGGAACTGGTTAAACTACACTACAGAGATACAATCAGCAAAATCACACTGTGATTCTAGTGATTTCACACAACCTGTAAATTCTAGAGGACAAACAACTTGGGTTCCTCAACAAATAATACAAAGGGAAACAAAACAGATTCAATGGGAAACCTGCTTATTAAAAGAGATCAGAAGACATATCAGCCAATCACTATCTGTGGGCCTTATTTTAATTTTGATTCAGATAAACAAATGGTGAAAAGAAACGCATGTATGAGAAGAATGGAAATTTGAGAATTTACTGATATTAAGGAAGCAACACTCTTTTATACACACTAATTTCATATTTCATCACACTATTTAGTGATGAAAAGCCCCAGTGTCTGAAAGGAGAGGAGTAGATGGGTGTGGATGGGGGAGGGCTGACCTTGAATGATAGGTGACAATGAGTAATGAGCACAGGAAGTTCATTATATTTTTCTATCTCTTTTTGGATATGTTCAAAGTTTCCCACAATAAAAAGTTTTTTAAATTACATGCAGACAAATGGACTATGGTGGAGGACTATGGATATTTTGGTGGTGGGCAAACTATGGTGACCGCACCACAGGGGAGAAATCCTACACTGGGAAAAAACAAGGATGTAAAATAATGATATGTCATTAATTAAAAAAGAAAAAAGAACTAAAAAATTTGCATGCAAGCAAAAAAATTTTTATAAGAATATATACGAACAAAAGGATACAAACAATAGAGTGGCTGCATGTGGAGAGGAAACTAGAGTGCCGAATTAAAAGGAATGAATAGGGCCTCCCCGGTGGCGCAGCGGTTGAGCACTGGGTTGCGAAGCTGCCCGCAGCCTCTGCAGCGCCAGTTTGATCCCCGGCTGCTCCCCGGCCACCGGAGAAGGGTCCCACATGGCGCACAGACCTCTCCTGCCGCCCGCTGCTCCCCTCAGCAGTGTACTTTGGTCCTTCTGCCTGTTCGGTTCCACGCTCTGGCTCTGTGAATTCTCTCACCCTCCCGTGCTTCTGACTGTACCCAGTGCTTATATAAATAAATAAATCTTTTTTAAAAAAGGACTGAATAAAGCAGAAACTCCAATCTGCATATTTTTCTGAAGGAAATGAAGTCAGAATCTCAGAGCTCTCTGTACCCCCGTATTCACGGTAACTTTATTCATAAAAGCCAAGGGATGGAAACAACCTAAGTGTGCATTTACAGACGAATGCGTGAAGAAGTTGTGTATGAGTTTCACTGAAACAGATTTAGCTTAAAGCCCAAGTCAGCACTACATCAAAAATCGCAAATAGTCAAAATTACTCTTGAAAATTCCTTAATGTTCCTAAGAGTAATTTTGACTATTTGCGATTTTTGATGTAGTGCTGACTTGGGCTTTAAGCTAAATCTGTTTCAAAGAGTGCTTAATATAAAGGACCCATTGTGTACAACCCTGTGTCCCTTCTGTCAATTCTTTGTTGGATGACACTTCTCTATGACCTTCAACTAATTTTTCAATTTATTCCAAAAGGGTGCCAAGCCCTCGTTACCACCTTCAGTCAGAGCTTCTGAGCAAAGTGCTTCCCTTCTTGGATGGTGGCTGAAAATCGCCTCCCTGGTGTTACACGTGGTTGAAGGCAGTGCTGTGAAGCTGTCTGAAGCCTCTGTAGCACAGGTTCGATTCCCAGCCGGCCAGGGAGATACCCACATGGCGCAGCAGACCTCTCCTGTCTCGCCTGCCACTCCCCTCAGCAGTGTACTTCAGTTAATCTGCCTGTTCTGTTCCCCACTCTGTCTCTGGTGAATCCTTTCACCCTCCCGCACATGTGTACTGTATCCCAGTTCTTGTATACATGAATAAATAAATCTTTAAAAAATAAATAAAATTATTTGCAAAAATGAGAAAAGATAACTAGGGCTGGATTTTCTAACAAGTCTTGATGGTCAGACTTGATTGCCTAGTACCCATCACTTTCAGCTCCTTCTCTCTCCCTTTCTATCTGTATATCTGTCTCTCTTTTCTTTCACCCAATAGTTAGAATCTAGTCAATTAATTGAGCATAAATAATAATCAACAGAAAGTAGTTTCATCAATGCCTTCATCAATGCTATGTCTTCTGGCCAAAACTACTTAGTGTCTCTCTACATCTGCATTGTCTCTGTAAAGCAAGGATACCAGCATTACCCACCTCATACCATCTCGTAGGTTGATAAAGGATGATTACATAGCATGTGTGTAAATTGCTTAGAAGAGTGTCTGACGAATAGTAAACATGCTTAAGTTTTTAGTGGTTTTTTTTTTTTAATTTCCTATTTGTCATTTCCCCTGAGCATATAGTACCATCAGGAACCTCATCAGGAGGTACATGCAGCATCCTAAGAGGATTAATGAACTTGGATCCACTGAGTCAAGACCATCAGGTACCTTACAGACTCCCCTATTACCCTTTTCCATGTAAACCCCCCACATCCTCCAGCCCTGCTCCTATCTACTCCTTTAGGAAAGTTTCCTTAAACACTCCCCCTGGGTCCTCTCCTACCTTTTGATGCTCACTGAATCCTTGAAAACCAAACCTTTGTGATTGAGACCAACTCTGCAAGTCTTTCTGAATCCCCAAGATTGCAGCAGCTCAAGCTGTAGTTGCATGAGCCAAAGATCTGTGTCTGGTGGGACCCAGTGACAGGAAGAGCAAGTGAAAGATCTGACACCAGCAAGTTGCCTGTGGTTACTGGCCTCTTTCTTGAATCTCTTCCCCTCTTCCTCAGCCACCTAATTCTCCATTCCCAGAGAGACAGGTACTCAGGGACATTTTATTCCTGTAACCACCTCTCTCCAACCCGATCAGCAAGATTCTAACTAGTCACTCATCCTTGCTGAGTGCCCACACCTTCACTGAAGTTCATTCTTACCTTCAGGGTATATTGGCTGGATATCTGTACTGGAAGCCTTTGCAATATGTATTTGTATTTGCTTCTGAAGTCATTGTCTCTACTTGTAGAATGGTGGGTTTTCTTCCCTTTAAGAAGTTTCAAATATAACTAACAGTGAATTATTTAGAAGACTAGTCTAAAAATACTCTATTTCATGGGTGGGCATTCTGATCTGAGAACAACTGTTTTGTTGCACTTACTATGTGCCATTGCTGCAATACTTCTTAAGCATCAACTAATTTAATCCTCAATCAATGAGATGATTGTTATTACAGTTTTACAGATAGGAAAACTGAGACTTGGGAAATTACTTAACGCAAGCAATACAGTTCAGGTATAATTTGTGTGTGACCGATAAGATTACAATTCCTAAATCCTAATTCCCAAAACTACCATTTTTGAGTGACTTGTGAATGAGGAAGCACAAAGACTTTCCTTCTCATCCTATTCCCAGAAATCTCTTTTCCAACCTCTCTATGGAAAGCCTTCTGAGGTGCTGGAATTGGGGGACTCTGTATCCCTTGTCTTCTCCCAGTGAGGGAAGCCCTGGCACATGGCCCAAAGTTTCTCTCCAAACCCTGCTCCCCTACTTCTTGCCTTTCTCCAAATATGTTTCTTTTCATTCATGTATTCATTCAGTCAACATTTATTGAAAATCTATTATATATCCATTGGTAGCACTGAGGACACAATAGTCAGCAAGATAGATGTAGTCCTTGATCTTATGTTGCCACAATCTGGTCTTTTTCATGACTCCATACTGTTCTCTCTCTTCATAATTTCCTTCCCTTCTCCACCCACTCCCCGGTCAAACTCCTATTGATCTGCCAATATCCAGCTCACAACTTGATCTCCTCTTCCACCTCCCCAAACTCTCCGGGGATGACAGTCAAAATATTTAACAAGCAATTTATTAGTCATAATGGACAAAGCTGTGAATTATCAGTCTCTCAGAGTGTCCAACCTGAACCTCTGCCCTGCCACCACCCTGCTTAGCATTAAGTGACCTTGCCTGTGCAATTCCTCAGTATCTGATCCGAGCAAATATTGAGGTACTACCATTTATCCCTTCCTGGGAGCGATCTCCAACCACCGCTCCACTATACTCATTCCACAAACACATAAATATACCTGTGAGTTTCCAAAAGGCAATGAGCTTTTCTTTATCCAGAAGACTGGAAAAATCCAAATCTACAAGGGCTCAATAAATCTATACTGAATTTTTGTCGGGAAAAGATGTAATTTGACCTTCATCCCAGAAAATTTCCTAAAATACCATGCCTGTTCAGATCTACAACCTGTCTTACTTCACCTTGAAAAATATATATATAATATATGCTAGGCTAATTTTCCTTTCTTTTAGTTTGCATTTAAATATTTTTCCTAGTATAATAGCCCTCAGTCCTTATATAATACCTTGGAATGCATTCTTATGCTACTTGTTATATTGCTACAGCTGGTTATCAAACTGTAATAAAAGTGCTATTATAGGCTAAAATATTGTCTCCTCCACCCCAAGTACATATGTAAAGATACTGACCATCCCCCAGAGGTAGAAATGTGACTACATTTGCACACAGGGTTATTAAAGAGGTCATAAAATTAAAATAAAGTGATTAGATGGGCCATAATGGACACTAATATGACCAGTGCCTTTTTCAGAAGAGGAGAAACAGACATTTACAGAGCTTTGATCATTTGAAAACACAGGGAGAACACAGCTCCCTGCAAGCCAGAGGCCTCAGAAGAAACCAGCCTTACTGACAACTTGACTCAGGATTTCTAGCCTCAGAACTGTGAGAAAATACATTTCTGTGGTTCAAGCCACCCAGTCTGGTGCTTTGTTAGAGCAGCCCTAGCACAGTAACGTAGTACCAATCTCCCTTGTGAGTGTACTGCTGCTCTAATAAATAAAACAACTTCTCATGTGTTTGTACTATTTCCAAAGTAAAATGAAAACTTGTTGATGTTCATGACTATGACTTTTATTTCTTAGAATCCTCATAAAGCAGGGCACCATTTCTATCCATAAAAGACACTCAGTAAAAATTTAGAACCTATGTCCTAAATTACAAAATACATGAGAAGACTCCTCTGACTCCATTTATTCCAGGGCGTTTCAACCTCAGCACTATTGACATTGGAACTGGATAACTGCTGTGGAGGGCTGTCCTGTACATTGTGGATATTGAGCAGCATCCTTGGCTTCGCCCCACCAGATGCCAGGGGCGCACACACTCCACTTCATTCCCCTCAAGTTGTGGCAACAAAAATGTCTCCAAACTTTCTGAAACATCTCCGGGGCTCAAAACACTCCTGGTGGAGAATCGCTTATCCACTATGATGCTCTCTTTACCTTTCCTCTTGAGTAATTTGTTCAAGTATTATACAAATCTGGGGGTTCCTTCGAGAAATGTGCTATGAATCCTTAGCATCATAATCATAACAAGAAAGGGAACCAGGGCCTCCCTGGTGGTGCAGGTGGTTGAGCGCAGCACTGTGAAGCTGTCCACAGCCTCCGCAGTGCGGGCTCTATCCTGGCCGGCTGGTGAGGGTCCCACATGGTGAAGCAGACCTCTCCTGTCTCACCCGCTGCTCCCCTCAGCAGTGTATTTCGTCAGTCTGCCTGTTCTGTCCCCCACTCTGTCTCTGGTGAATCCTCTCACCCTCCCATGCATCTGGCCTATACCATGGTTCTTTATAAAAATAAAACGAATCTTAAAAAAAAAAAAAAAGAAAGAAAAGGGAACCAAATTTATTGACTGTGGGAGCATGGGCCATTGTTGCACCTCAGAATATGACCTACTAGAAATAGTTTGTCTAACTCAGCATGAGGGAAGAACAGTCTTTACAGTAGGACAGACCCAAAGAAGAGGCTAAAAATGTCAGACAGTGGTTTCTGCTGAGTCAGAAGCTCAGGCCTCTATTCCCAAGATTTCACCTCCTGGTTACTGGTCACTAGCTAGGATCAACATAGACAGGAGTTATTTCTATCTCCAGTAGGACTGACTATTTTAAATGAATTTGTGGTTCCAGGCCATTCTTCGTGGACAAATCCCCACATCACAAAAACCACCAGGAAAATTGCCACTAATTAGCATGCTTGTTAACGATCTTAGGCAAAAGGGCAGCAGCTGAAAAGTTGGTGCCCCAGAACTGTGGTCTCCCCTTCAGCTGTCCTGGCCTGTTGAGACTGAGGCTGGGAGTGAGTGGACAACATAGCCTCTTCCTTCCTAAACCGCCTCTTCTTAAAAACTAGAGATCTATCTCAGGGTCTCAGGATTGTCCTCTGGACACACTCAACTAGAGCCAAAGACTCTCATGGGTGTCAAAGTAAAATTATGTTGGAAAAGGTCATTGGGACAGTCTTACTAAGGGATGATGGTGCATGCTATGTGTTCAAAATCTGGAAGCCAGAGACTGGAAAATGGCAGACTATGAAGGGCCCCTCAAACAAGAGTGAGAAACTTGCAATATCTCTGGAGTCATCAAACTACTTTCTTTTTTTTTGTGGGACCCTCACCGGTGGCCTGGGAACCGGTGCTGCAGAGGATGTGGGCAGCCTCGCAGCCCAGCACTAAACTGCTCTGCCACCAGGGGAGGCCCTCAAATGACTTATATTAAGAAGTCCTTTTCAAGGGTGGATCAACATGGTGGCGAGGAGACGCTGCGAGTAAGATCTCCCATTTAAAAAAAGTAATAGGGAGGAAAAGCAGCAGGTCCCAGTGAGAACTGGGACATGGAAGATAAACGGATGACTCCAGCAAACTACCTGAAGAAGAAAGTTGCCATAAAAGAGGACTAGAAGGGAGGAAAGCTCAGAACCCTGTTACCCTCCCCACCCACAAAGTCAGCACTCTCCGACCAACAGAAAGGAGGAAAAAAACAAAAAAAAAAACTAAAACAACCAACAAGAACAAACTACGCATCAAGCAGGACTGTGACTGGAAAGGAACTATTCAGCCACCACACCCTGTGAACTGGAGCTGTGGAGAACCCTGCAGGATTCGCGCGGAGGTGAGCGAATGGCTCCAGGCGCCATTAGAGAAAAACAAAGACTCTGGAGACCTGCACACAGCCCCAGGCCAGTTGGTAAGCTTATGCAGAAAAGCGGCGCGCTTGAAAAGCAAATGCGGATCGCGGCTGCCCAGGTCCCCACGCCTGGGACCTAGGCTTGCAGGGAGACACGCGGGGACCCTCACTGAAGTGAATGTCCCTCACTGAGTAATCAGAAACCAGGCACCCGGACACGGGAGAGGGGTGCAAAAGGCGCCATTTCTGCGGACACTGAACTGGGCTACAGCCTGCGTCCTGGACCTGAGGGCTTTGGAACTGAGATCCGGGGCACGAAATTCAGGGCGTAGGTTCCCCACGACTGTGGGGCACAAGGCAGACACAGCACCCCAAAGCTGTTGAAGCTTTCCCCACCACTACCACTCTGTTCCCCGTCCCACGGGGTGAAAAAAACAGCTCCCCAAGGACACTAGTAGAGATCTCTGGCACCACCTAGCGACCAGAAAAAAAATCACCAACACCCCATAGAACAGGAACCTTTCTTCAGTAAAGACTGCTTGAAACTGGCAGAAGGCTCCCGGAGAAGCCAGTGGTGAGCTGGGAAGTTCTCCCATGCCAGGCCCCTTCTGACCAGCAGCCCAAGCCCAGAGGGGGAGCGGGCACCCACGGCCGGGGCAGACTGGGCGCGCAGAAGAGTGTGCCTGAAACCAGACGTGCAGGGAGCACGATCGGCATCGCCATTTTAGAACAGGGACATTTCTTCAGTAAAGACTGCCTGAAAGCAGCAGGACTCCTGAGGAGCCAGAGGTGAGTTGGGAAGTTCGCCCACGCCAGACCCCTTCTGGCCTGCAGTCCCAGCCCAGAGGGGGAGCAGGAACCCACCGCCGGGGCAGACTGGGCATGCAGGGAGTGTGTCCCGCATCAGCATTTTAGAACAGGGACCTTTCTTCAGTAAAGACTGCCTGAAACTGACATATGGCTCCCGGAGGAGCCAGAGGGGAGCAGAGAAGTTCACCCAAGATGCCGACAGTCCCAGCAACACAGTGTCCCAATGCATACGGCAAATTAGAAAACAGACAGTAGGGAGTAGAAGAACCACACGCAACCTAGCAACTCCTCAGGAAAAAAGCACAGCACAATTTCAATTTCAAGGAATATAAAAATAAAATTTATTATTTAAAAAAAAAAGAATAAAATCAAATAGGACACAAAAAAAAAAAATCACAGCACAAAAAGAAAACCACCTCCCAGATTGCAACGACAGTAACTTGGAAGAACTTCTGAGCCTTCCAGAAAGAGAATTTAAAATTGCCATGATTAAAAAACTGACAGAAGTCATAAAGGAAAACAATGATAAGGGAAAAATAATCAATGATCAGAAGAATGAAATTGAGTCCCTAAAGAGGGAAGTAAAAGAAATGCAGGAGATCAAAGAATTAATGGAGAAACTAAAGAACTCTGGGAAAGGCAATGAAAGCAGAAGATGAAATGGAAGAATGAATAAGTATTCTTGAAGACACAGAAATAAAAAGAACCAAAACAGAAAAGGAAAGAGAAGTACGAAGGAAAAAGAACGAAGAAAGACTTCGGGAACTACCTGACTCCATGAGGAAAGGAAATATAAGAGTTATAGGAATACCAGAAGGAGAGGAGAGAGATATAGGAACAGAGAAAATATTCAAGGAGATAATTGAAGAGAACTTCCCAAACAGGAAGAAGGAGCTGAAAATTGATATACAAGAAGCAAGAAGAACACCAAACTTCCATGAAGAAAGGAAAAATACAGCAAGACACATAATAGTAAAGCTCCCAAGAATCCAAGACAAGGAAAAAATAATGAAGCTGACAAGAGGGAATAAATAGATAATATTCAAAGGAAAACCAATCAGGCTGATATCAGACTTCTCCGAAGAAACACTACGGGCAAGGAGAGAGTGGAGGGACATAGTCAAAAGACTCCAAGAAAACAGATGCCAACCAAGAAGACTCTATCCTGCAAAGCTCTCCTTCCTCTATGAAGAAAGAATAAGGACCTTCCCAGACAAACAGAAACTCTGGAATTTCATTACAACTAAATCCCCACTCCAAAAAATACTACAAGGAGTCCTAAAGCCAGAACCTCAGAGGGACAAATAACAACAAAAGAAGGCCAAAAAAAAATTTATTAAAAGAATAAATAAATAAAATCAAAGGAAAGACAAACACAATGGCAAATACAGATGCTAACATATCAACATTAACTCTAAATGTAAATGGACTAAACTCTTCAATAAAAAGACACAGAGTCACAGGCTGGATTAAGAAACAAAACCCAACATTTTGCTGTCTCCAGGAAACACATTTAGCTACAAAAGATAAAAATAGACTCATAGTTAAAGGATGGAAAACAATCCTACAAGCATATGGACCAAAAAAGAAGGCAGGAACAGCTATACTTATATCAGATAAAACAGATTTCAAACTCAAAAAGATAAAAAGAGAACCCAATGGTCACTACATTATGATCAAGGGGACAATACTTCAAGAAGAAATAACACTCATTAACATATACTCACCAAACAAAGGAGCACCAAAATAGACAACTATTGTCATCTCTGAAAACAGACATCAGAGAAAACACATACGTAGTGGGAGACTTCAACACACCACTATCAACAATGGATAGATCAATGAGACAAAAAGTAAGTAAAGACACTAAAGCTCTAAATAAGGACCTATAGCGCTTGGGCTTAACAGACAACTCTAGAATACTAAACCCCCAAAAAAACGGAGTACACATTTTTCTCAAGCGCACACGGATCATTCTCCAGGATCGATCACATACTGGAACACAAGACAAACATGAAAAGATACACCAAGATTGAAATTGTACCAACCATCATTTCTGACCATGAAGGCATCAAACTAGAAATAAACTATAAAAAGAAGGCAAGGAACTCTCCTACATCATGGAGATTGAAAACCACACTACTGAAGACCGCTGGACTAATGAAGAGATCAAAGAATAAATTAAAAAATTGTTTGAATTGAATGACAATGAGGACACCAATTTCCTAAATATATGGGATGCAGCAAAAGCAGTAATAAGAGGAAAATATATAGCAATAGAAGCTCACATCAAGAAACAAGAAAGAACTCAAAGAAACAACCTAATCTCGAAGCTCAAAGATCTAGAAAAAGAACAACAAAAAAAAAACCCCAAAACCAGTAGAAGAAAAGAAATAATAAAAAAAAAAAAACAGAAATAAATGAAATTGAAACTAAAAAAACAATCCAAAAGATCAATGAAACCAAGAGTTGGTTCTTTGAAAAAAATCAATAAAATAGACAAACCGCTAGCCAGGCACACAAAGGAAAAAAGGGAGAAAGCACAGATAAACAGGATCATCAATGAAAGAGGAGAAATCACAACGGACACAGCAGAAATCAAAAGAATAATCAGTAACTACTATGAACAGTTATATGGAAACAAGTTCAACAATCTAGAGGAGATGGACAAATTCCTACAACTCTACAATCACCCAAAACTAGATAAAGAAGAAATAGAACACCTAAACAGACCAATTACAAGTAGCGAAATTGAAATGGTAATCAAAAATGTCCCCAAAAACAAAAGCCCAGGGCCTGATGGATTTACAAATGAATTCTACCAAACATTCAGAGACGAATTAGTGCCTATACTTCACAAACTCTTCCAAAAAATTGAGAAGGAAGGGACAATACCAAACATGTTCTATGAAGCCAACATTACACTAATACCAAAACTGAACAAGGACAACACAGAAAAGGAAAACTACAGGCCAATCTCCCTTATGAACACTGATGCAAAAATCCTCAATAAAACTTTAGCTATCAGAATCCAACAATGTATCCATAAGATAATTCACCACGACCAAGTAGGATTCATGCCAGGGACACAAGGATGGTTTAACATCTGAAAATCAATCAACGTTATCCAACACATCAACAAAAAGAAATATAAAAACCATATGATAATATCAATAGATGCTGAGAAAGCTTTCGACAAAGTGCAACACCCATTCATGATAAAAGCCCTTGAAATTCTTGGGATACAAGGAACATACCTCAACATCATAAAGGCCATCTATGACAAGCCAACAGCCAGTATCATTCTCAATGGTGAAAAGCTGAAAGCAATTCCATTAAGATCTGGAACAAGACAAGGATGTCCACTCTCACCACTGCTTTTCAATATAATACTGGAAGTCCTAGCCAGAGCAATAAGACAAGAGAAAGACATCCAAGGAATCCAAATAGGAAAAGAAGAAGTCAAACTATCACTATTTACAGATGATATGATAATATACATAGAGGACCCCAAAAACTCCACAGAAAAACTAATTCAACTCATCAATCAGTTCAGTAAAGTGGCAGGATACAAAATCAACATGCAAAAGTCAGTAGCCTTCCTATACACAAACAATAAATCTGAAGAAGAAGAAATCAAAAAAACCATCCCTTTTTTTATTGAAACAAAAAAAATCAAATATTTGGGAATAAATCTAACAAAAGAGGTAAAGGACCTATACAAAGAAAACTATAAAACACTGTTAAAAGAAATAGAAGAAGACACAAAGAAATGGAACGACATCCCCTGCTCATGGATTGGAAGAATAAACATTATTAAAATGGCCATCCTTCCAAAAGCAATATACAGATTCAATGCTATTCCAATCAAAATTTCAATGTCATTCTTCAAAGAAATAGAACAATTATTGATGAAATTCATATGGAATCACAAAAAACCCCGAATAGCCAAAGCTCTCCTGAAAAAAAAAGGGAATGGAGGCATCACACTCCCAGACTTCAAACTATACTACAAAGCCATAATCATCAAAACTGCATGGTACTGGAACAAGAACAGACATACAGACCAATGGAATCGAATAGAAAATCCAGAAATAAACCCACAGATTTATGGTCAACTAATCTTTGACAAAGGAGCAAAGACTATGCATTGGAGCAAAGAAAGTTTGTTCAATAAATGGTGCTGGGAAAACTGGGTCGCTACATGCAAAAGAATGAAGCTTGACCACTACCTCACACCATACACAAAAATCAACTCAAAATGGATTAAAGAACTAGACATAAGACCTGAAACCATAAAATATATAGAAGGAAATATAGGCGAAACACTACATGATTTGCACATCAAAGACATCTTTACAGACACATCACCCAAAGCAGTGATAGTGAAGGCAAAGATAAACAGCTGGGACTACATCAAATTAAAGAGCTTCTGCACAGCAAAAGAGACAATAACAAAAACAAAGAGAAACCCCACCGACTGGGAGATCATTTCTGCACCCAACACTAATGATAAAGGACTGATCACAAAAATCTGCAAAGAGCTGATGAGACTCAACTGGGAGATCATTTTTGCACCCAGCACTAATGATAAAGGACTGATCACAAAAATCTGCAAAGAGCTGATGAGACTCAACAACAACAAAGAAAATAATCCAGTCAAAAAATGGGCAGAAGAGCTAAAAAGAAACTTCTCTGAAGAGGAAATGCAAATGGCCAACAGGCATATGAAAAAATGTTCAACATCACTTGCCATCAGGGAAATGCAAATCAAAACTACCATGAGATACCATCTTACACCAGTGAGAATGGCACATATTAAAAAAACTAGCAACAACAAATGTTGGCGAGGGTGTGGAGAAAAAGGAACTCTTCTGCACTGTTGGTGGGAGTGCAAACTGGTCCAACCACTGTGGAGAGCTGTGTGGAGATTTCTGGACCTACTAAACATAGAGCTTCCATATGATCCAGCAATTCCACTCCTAGGTATTTACCCAAAGGACACAGAAACATCAATTCCAAAGAACACCTGCACCCCTATGTTTATAGCAGCACTGTTTACAATAGTTAAGCTTTGGAAACAACCCAAATGCCCAAAAATAGATGACTGGATCAAGAAGATGTGATACATATATACCATGGAATATTACTCAGCATTCAAAAAAGATAAACACATGCAATTTGCAGCAACATGGATGGCGCTGGAAGGGATCATGCTCAGCGAAATAAGCCAAACAGAAAAAGAAAAATACCGGATGGTCTCACTCATAGCAGGAATCTAGAAAACTTAAATAAGGGACCAGGAAAACGAATAACTATAAGAAACTGAAAATCAAAATCAACAAAAAACTATGAACCAGAGACACTTTTAGGGGGGCGGGGGTGGGAGGGGAGGGATTGGGGTCAGAATGGGGGGGCTGCAATTGTATGGGGAATATAAAAATAAAATTTATTATTTAAAAAAAAATAATTGTGGGAAACTCATGACAGATGGGTCAGGGCAGAACATAATGATGATTACAAATTATACTGCCAGTGCCTAGAGCTAAGAATAAAATACATTTTAGTACAGTTTGATGCCACTGCCTTAACTGGTCTTAAAGTTTGAACTATATTAGCCACCAGCAGCACAAATGTCAACTCAATGAATGAGAAACTTACATTTTTAAAGAATGATAAAAAATGCTTTATACCTTACAGTTAAAATGCAAGGGTAGCAGGACCCCACCTTGAAAATTGCTGAGCTAGAACCTACTGCAGCTAGCCTAGCTTGAGGATTTAGGATCTCAGCATCCCTTGACTTTATTAATTGCACCAGTGACTATTAGCTCAAGTATAAAGTACTGTATTTAATCTCTGGGTTATAGAGTGATGCTTGTATGCCATTAAAACGACAGAGGTTTCTTTTGCAATTGGTCATAGCTATTGTTAGGTATCAAAATAAAATAAAGTCCCATCACCAATTTTCTTTTGTCCTTAAAGGCAAAAGCATTTTCTGACCTTCTATCTCTAAATTACCTCTGATGAATGGTTAACAAGATGTGTTAGACTTTCTGATTTCAGCAAGCTCTGCAGAGGCAATCAAAAGGGAAGAAGAGGGTTAAATGTCACGAATCCCACTTCGTAAGACCAAAAGGTCCAGAGCCCAGCAGTTCAGAACTTCTTTTCAAAACCTCTTATCCAGTATGCCTATCTATGTGCTTGCCATAGACTAATATGAAGGCAAGAGTGTTAGAAAGTGGATAAGAGAATACAACAAGGAATGCCAGAAAGAGATTGATTTGGTTTTGGGCCCTTTCATATTTTCCCTTATATTGCAAAGCATACCCAATGCAATATATTTTAGAGATTTTGTAAAGATTGAGCATTCTAATTGTAAAGATCAAAATCTGATAGAAAAAAAGTATTATAAAATAGGAAGGTATATGGAAGGCAAAAGGGATCCACAATCACAGCAGGGGACACAAAGGACCTTTCTGTGGTCCTTTCAGCCAAGTCTGTCTTCCTGCATCTAGTTACATCTATAGAAAAGAAACACTTGTCCAGAAAAAATTAATACACTTCTAAAAAAAATTAATAGACTTTACTTTTTATAGAACAAGTAAAGACAGAAAAATTGAGCAGATAATATAGAGTTCCCACCATACCAGCCCCTCCCAATATATACATAGTTTCTTCTATTATTAACAGTTGTGTTGTATTATTAACAGATGTGTTGGTTACAATTAATGATTGAGTATTGATTCATGATACTAACTGAAGTTCACAGTTTACATTAAGGTTCTCTTTTTTTCATATAGTTCTATGTTTTGATAAATGCATAACATCAAGCACCTACCACTGTAAGTCATAAAAAAGAGTTTCGCCATCCTAAAAGTTTCCTGTGCTTCACCATTCGTCACCCTGCCACTGCCCTCAACCTGTGACAACCACTGTTCTTTCTTCTGTCTCCAGTTGTGCATTTTCCAAATTACCATATAGTTGGAGTCATAGAGTATGAAGCCTTTGCAGATTGGCATCTACCACTGAGCCCTAAGCACTTATGTCTGCCATGTATTTTTCATGGCTTAATCTCTCATTTTCTTCTGTTAACAAGTAACATTCCATTATTGGAATGTAAGCATGACACCATGATTTGTTCACCCACTCACCTATGAAAGAAAATCTAGTCCCTTCCACTATTGGGTAATCATGAGTAAAACTGCTATAAACAATATTGTTTCGGTTTTTATATAGATATGGTTTCACTTCATTTGGGTAAATACCAAGAAGCCTGATTTCTGGACTTTGGATCCAGAATTATGGACTATGTTTGGCTTTGTGAAAAACCGCCAGATTGTTTTCTAAGATAGCTACAACATTCTGCATTCCCTCCAGCAATGAATCCCTGTTGCTCTGCAATCTCACCATTACATATCAGGGTTTTTTAAATTATTATCTCATTCATTCTCATAAGCATGTAGTAGTATTGAATTTAAATTTTAATGAAGCACGACTTCTCAATATTTTTATACATGGATCAGGCTTTGGCTGTTATATCTAAAAGTTTATCACCAAACCCAAGGTCATTTAGATTTTTCTCTTTTGTGAGCCACTAGAAGTTTTGCAGTTTTGCATTTTTATATTTAAATCAGTGAGTCAATTTTTGTGAAAGGAGTAAGGTCTATGTCTAGATATTATTACTGCATAGAAATGTCAAATTATTTCTGTACCATTTGTTGAAAAAAACTACCCTTTTTCCACTGAATTACCTTTGCTCCTTTGTCAAAGATATGTTGATTATATTTGTGTGGATTACTTCTAGGATCTTCTTGGATTTGTTTTGTTTTTTCTTTATTGAGATACTATTGATTTACAACACTGTATGTGAATAAGGGGAATGGTTCAAACCTCCTCAGATGTCTGTTACCACCCCCACCATCAAAGCACCCATAGTCCTTTATCATAGACCATTTGGCCCACTCCCCAATTTGTTCCCATCCTCATCCTCTCTCCCCCTTTAGCAACTTTAATTTCATAGTTATATCTCTAGCATTTGTTTTGATTTAGTTTTATAAGTTTCTTGGACTTTTTTTTCTCTATATTCCACATATAAGTGAAATTACTCGGTATTTGCCTTTCTCCTTCATACTTACTTCAACTTAACATAATCTCTTCCAGTTTCATCCAAGTTGTTGCAAATGGCAAGTATTCATCTTTTTTATAGCTAAATAGTATTTCATTGTGTATATATACTACATCTTCTTAATCCACTGTTCTGTTGATGGGCATTTAGGTTGTTTCCACAAATTGACTGAATAGTGCTGCAGTGAACATAGGAGTGCATGTACATCTTTGAATTAGTATTTTTGTATTCTTTAGATAGACACCTATGTGTACCCAGCTGAGCTATTTCTTGAATTTCCTCTTTTTTTAAAACATCTAGTTACTCTTCTTCCACCTGGTCCTTAGTACATTACTACCTTTGATTCCATTCTTCATTTGATCTTTCTACTTTCACACCTTCCTTTAGAGTTGTTGATCTCATTTATTTTTTTAAATATTTATTTATTTATTTATATAAGAACCGGGGTACAGGTCGGAGTTGTGGGGGTGAGAGGATTCACCAGAGACAGAGTGGGGAACAGAACAGGCAGGTCTACCGAAATACACTGTTGAGGGGAGCAGCGGGCGCAACAGGAGAGGTCTGCTGCTCCATGTGGGACACTCTCAGGCTGGTGGGGATTGAAACAGCGCTACAGAGGCTGCAGACAGCTTCACAGCACTGTGCTCAACCACCTGCGCCACCAGGGGAGGCCCTGATCTCATTTATTGATCTATTATTTTCTTATTTAAAACTTTAATATCTACCTTCTGTTCATTGATTTTCTTTCTGAGTTCATTAATTTGCTTTTATGAATTTTGTTGTATCTCTTTGATTAGCTTTTCTGAGTTCACTTGTATTATTTTGACTTGTCTTTCTTAGTCTTCCCCTCTCTCTTTGGATTTTTATTATTGCAGTTCAGAGCTGTTTGTCTGATAAAGAAATACAATCTTCTTTTTGTGCTTTGATTCTGAAGAGTTGTTCTGACCTTATGAGCTCCTGTAGTTCCATGTTATATTTTTTGCCTGCCCATTTTGCTAGCTGAGATTATTTTATTATTTTTTTTAATATCTTTAGTGTTTGAATTTATTTATTTACTTATTTATTTATAAATAGGCAGGACCTTACTTTCTTCTTTCTATACTCAGATCTATTTTGTGGTTGCTGGGGAGGGTCTTAGAGGGAGCCAGATATTGGTGTGGCAGAGTAGTGGTGGGACTGTCTCATTATTTGTGGCACCCCCAATATCCCCCCTCTCTGGGATTTTGGATGAAAGACTCAGCAGTCCCTGTGCTCTCAGTGTGCTCACAAAGTACCAGTGCGTTGGGGGGGGGGGGGTTGAGGGGGAGTGCAGATCAGAATGCCTGCTCTGTTATCTTTACTGGTGACCCAATCTGTGTGGAGCACCCCAACTCCTGCACAAAGTTTTCCCCTCTTTTATGGCAGTATGTATCCACACAATCTCTCTTCATCTCTTGACAGGGTCTCGGGTGCCACCCACGTGTGCTACTCCAGAACACAACCTACAGGTTCCTCCCTCCACCCACCCCCTGTTCAACTTAGCATGAATCTCCTCAGTGTCATTCCTGCTGAAGTCTGTATTGGTCTCTACTAACCAAGGGATAATCAATTCCACTATAGGTGTCTGAAAAGCTATGTCCAAACAGTGTCAGTCTGGCTCAGTGGTCTAAGAGTCAAGCCTTGGGGGAACCAGGCCCTGCAGTTGTTTCTGCCAGGGCCTGTCACATCTGCTCCCTTTATCAGGGCCTGCTCCACTGCTTGCCAGGACCTACCGGGTCTGGATTGCTTCCAGGAACCTTTATATGTAAATTGTTTCTATGTCCTGGGGCTCTTGCTGCAGCCCTGGTCCAATCCTGGGTCTGCCGTGAGCTAACAAACAAAGGCTACTTCCAGAAGCTGTGTGGAGATTCCTCAACCTACTAAAGATAGAGCTTCCACATGATCCAGCAATTCCTCTCCTAGGTATTTACCCAAAGGACACAGAAACATCAATTCCAAAGAGCACCTGCACCCCTATGTTTATAGCAGCACTATTTACAATAGCTAAGCTTTGGAAACAACCCAAATGCCCACAAATAGATGACTGGATCAAGAAGATGTGGTACATATACACCATGGAATATTACTCAGCATTCAAAAAAGATAAACACATGCAATTTGCAGCAACATGGATGGCGCTGGAAGGGATCATGCTCAGCGAAATAAGCCAGAAAGAAAAAGAAAAATACCGGGATGGTCTCACTCATAGCAGGAATCTAGAAAACCTAAATAAGGGACCAGGAAAAAGAATAGCTATAAGAAAGAAAAAATTAAAATCAACAAACAACTATGAACCAGAAACACACTATTGGGGGGGGCGGGGAAAAGAGGAATTGGGGTCAAAATAAGGGGGTTTCAATTGTATGGGGAATATAAAAATAAAATTTAAAAAAAAAAAAAAACAAAGGCTGCTTCCAGAACCGTCCCAGGGCTCACTCAAATCTGCACAGTTCTAAAGCCGTAAGCCTGCTTCATGGACCCTCCTGGAGCTCGCCAAGGTCTACAGGGGCCTACCTTGGTCTGTCGGCTTCCAGGTCCAGGTCTCCTGAGGGCACCTGTAGGTGTGGCTGCTTCCAGGACCCGCCCTGGCGCTCTCAAAGGCCTGTGCCAAGGTCCCACTGTGGTGGGTCCACCGCAGCTCGTGGAGGTCTGCCCAGGGGCTGCTTCCGGACACGCCGAGTTTACCTCAGTCTGTGCACATGTCTGCGGGGGCCTGTGGTGGCAGGTTTGCTCCTGGGGCGCGCCTCAGGGCTCGCAACCCTCTGGGGTTGACCATGCTCAGGCTTTGCGGGTTCCACTGTTCGGCTTCAGCGCCCGCCTACACCTGGGATAGCCTCGCCAGCATGAACAAGCTACCTGCCCGCTGGGGTCCCCTCCTCGGGATGTTTCCCATAACAAGTGCTGTAATCGCCTGTTTTGTTCTGCTCTCACACTGTGTGTGGAGGAGGCGAGGCCAGTGTTTTCACTCTGCCGCCATCTTGCCCCTCTGATAGGACCGACTCTGTCCAGGTGATCTGGGTATTTCACAGATCACACGCTGCCCTGTTTACTGGGGTTTTGTAGTCATTTCGGAAGTCAGCTAGTGTCAGTCCGCAGACTTTACTCTTCTCCAATATTCTAGTGGCCATTACACTTTTCCATATAAACGTTAGAAATGGTTTGTTGATATTCACACAATAGTTTGCTGGGATTTTGACTAGAGTTATGTTGAATCTATAGATCAATTTAAACTCAGGTCCTGACAACTCTATTAAAAGATTTCTGACCTTTCCAACTCCACTATGAATATGGAAGGCAGTCGAAGATCAGGGACCCTCTCCTGGAGCTCCAGACCCCGTGGCTCCCGTTTTGCCTGCAGGTCTGTGTGCATCCTGCTGGCCATGTGTTTGCACGAACCTGTCCCTCTGCCACCCAATTTCTCTTATTACTCATGTTGGATTTTTTTCATGCTTTCCTGTCAGCAATCTTTTAGAATCATCCTGGCAGACTATGATTTTTATATAGTCTGCCGAATTTATAGACTACTTCAGAAGAACTGATATCTTCATAATATTGATTTTTAATCCATTGATACTTCTCTTATTTATTCATATTCTTTTTTATATCTTTCAGTAATATATTAACGTTTTTTACATAGAAATTTCTCTGTCCTTCTGTGCCAGTGAAGCAGAACTATGAATACTTAAAAATAAGAAATTTATTATTGGAATTAAACCTCTGAAAATTGTCAGAGGACCTTGGGAAGCAAAGGTCCAAGAAAGGACTGGAGAAAAGTCACTAACCCATCCTGGGGTGGCTAAATGAGTCAGAGCTTGTGGGCAGCTAGACATATCCAGTTCCTGTAGAGGAACCATGGAGGAGACTGGTGTGAAAGTCCACGGTGGTTGGTGGCTCCTCATAATTGCCACCCATGTGAAGATTCTAGCACACTTGAAACTAGTAAGTCAGCCATAAGAAAGAGTATGTAGTGTTGAGAGAAGGAAGGACCAACTGGAAACCACTAGCACATCTGCATCCATCCTTCTCACCTCGGACCAAAGGTGACCTTCAGGGTCAAAAGTTGCTCATTCATTTCTAATTCTTAAATCTTATGTAATTATCTGTTGTGGTCAATCCTAACCTGAGTCAACAAGGGAAAGAATTTCGGAAACACAGTTTCTGAGTAGCTATCTTCACATTGTACAAAACACCACATATAAAAAAACTTCATCAGCATTATAGAAAATTTCTATGTTAAAAACATTAATATATTACTGAAAGATATAAAAAAGAATATGAATAAATAAGAGAAGTATCAATGGATTAAAAGAATCAATATTATGAAGATATCAGTTCTTCTGAAGTAGTCTATAAATTCGGCAGACTATATAAAAAAATCATAGTCTATCAGGATGATTCTAAAAGATTGCTGACAGGAAAGCATGAAAAAAATCCAACCTGAGTAATAAGAGAAATTGGGGGTGGGTTTGGCAGATGAGCTTGCCTCATTAGATATGTAAAAGTATGTAACAATAGGGGCCTCCCTGGTGGTACAAGGGCTTAAGATGCAACATATGAAGTTGTCCGCAGCCTCTGCAGCACAAGTTCAATCCACCAGCCAGGGAGAAACCCACATGGCGCAGCAGACCTCTCCTGTCTTGCCTGCTGCTCCCCTCAGCAGTATACTTTGGTCAGTCTCCCTGTTGTTTCCCACTCTGTCCCTGGTGAATCCTCTCACGCCCCCACACCTCTGGCCTGTACCCCAGCTCTTATATGCATAAGTAAATAAATCTTTTTTTTTTAAGTATGTAACAATAGTAAATTTATAAATGGGTCACTAGTGCAGGAATAGGTCAAATGATAGCCAGAATAGAAACAATAAACAATCTCATAAGCCCAGGCATGTATAGAAAATAAAGGTCACTTTTAAAATCAAACAAGAAATATGATATATTTAAGAGAGAGATTGAAAAACTGCTTTGAGTGGACAGACAAATCCAGCCATACTGTTTCCTTTTTTTCCTAATATTAAAAAAAATAAAATTCCAGCTGTCTCAAGGATTTGAAGATTTAAAAATAAAATTACATAGTGTAGCATGAAATGATTTGGTGGAATATGTCTGTAGCTGTGGAAATAATAGTAAATGTGTTACACAAGATCAGAACTAAAAAGACCAATAAATTTAAACATATAAAATTTGGAAATTCTTTTTCAAAAATGCACCATAGGGATTGAAAAAGTACTAACCTAGAAAAAAATATTTGCATTATACACAAAAGACAACAGAAATTTATGCCTCCCATTAAAGTGTGAGGAAAAGGCACTCATGTATCACTTGTAGGACTATAAATTTATATAATATGTATCAAGTACAAACTTATGTAGGTGTCAACATGTAAAATGACCCAGTGAACAAATTTCTTAGGAATTACCTAATTTACCTGTCACCCAAATGGAAAATAGGAGTGTGCCCAAAGATGTTTATTATAGCATTGCTTATCATAACCAATCAAAAGGAGACTCTTGAGTCAATTGAGTGATGAAATATTCTGTAGCCATTAATAATAATGACAAAGACCTTTGTCACTTCACAATAGAAACCTGTGTAAACTATATTGCTAGTCAAAATGCAAGTTGCACAATCCCATCTGCAAAACTATGTACATATTCTTCAATTATGTAAGTGCACACTCCTCTTCCAAATAAATTAGGTAATTTATTAGGTAAATTAGGTAATTCCTAAGAAATTTGTTCACTGGGTCATATATTTTGACACATACATAAGTTTGTATTTGATACATATTATATAAATTTATAGTCCTACAGGTGATTTACGAGTTCTGTGAGTCTGAAAGACGTTTACTGATTTGTCGTTATCCCTAAAGATTGGATATCTGGGTTTGTTTTTTTTACCTTTTTTCTGAAATAATTAAATTTTACACTAAACATGTGTAATCTAAAATAAATTATTTCATTTGGGATTTTTTTTCAAACAAGGCATTTCTTACTCGTCCACAATAATCCATCTCCTTGCTTGCTTCCTTCTTAGTCACTTGGAAACTTATTAGCCTAATTATTTCCCCTCCAGAGATAATAGGATATCTTCCTTCAACTTCTTGCTCAAATGATCTCATTTTTAAAATCATTGTTTAACCTGTGATTATATGTCACACATGGTGATTGAAGAAATTTTTTCAACACAAAGGAAGAACCAAAAATATTGATAAAAATCACCTCATTTCAGAGGTTCAACACCTCATTGTCATGTTTCCCATGCTATTTGCAGTCATCTCTTCCAATGTTTTACCTGATGAAATGTGAGAAATGGCTTCAGGAAGTCCAATCATGCAGCTCAGCAGATCCTTTCTAGAGTCTTTGCTTTTGATCAAGCAGCAGGGGCTTCTGGACAGCTGCCCTTCCAGACAGACTCAGGTGAACTCTCCAAAGTAATAAGTTTGCTGATTGTGTAACTCAACTGCCTTTTGTGGAGTTTTGTACTGGATCTGGATCTCATATTACATGGAGAAGGTGGTGCCTATAATCAAATCAAATCAAAGTGCATCAGAAACCAGGACGCCATTCTACCCATACATCAGTCACATCACATTTGGAGCATTTAAGAACCAGCCACTGAAAGGTTTCTTTCTTTTCCGTACCCACTTGCAACCTAAGAAAGTCAAGGTTGGATTCAAGGAGTCCAGCTTGAACTTTTGTCTAGTGGGAGAAATAGACACAAAAACAGGGTAGGAAAAAGCACCGCGTGCTGGAGCAGGGTGCCCACCAAGGCCAGGAAGGGCTGGCTAACCACCCTCCCCCATTATCAGTGAAAACTTCACCGGTTCCCCAGATGACGAAGGAGATAAGGGCAGCCCCAGCTAAGAGAACCACAAGTGCAGAGAGTCTTGAAGGTGCAAGACACATCCTGGAAACAAGGTGCCCTGGGCTTCGCAGCGCCTCTCCCTTCCCAGCTCTTAGGAGGAAGAGCCCGGCATCAGAGCCTGCCCGTCACCTGCCCCTCCAGCCTTCTTTCCTCCTCTCCTTTCTTCTTTCCCATTTCCTGGTGGAGGAGACGTCACAGGCTATTTCAGTATCTTTAGCTCCCTCAAGTTCTTACATTACAATAAGCCGAATGTTGAGAGTCTTGTGGCAAGACAGAAAGGAAAATCGGTTGCATTGAAGCTGTCAGCCCTCAAAGGGCCTCCTGACCATTGTTTCATCTCTGGAAACTTTTCTCTCACAGTCTTAGGGCACCTGCCTTCAAAGGCATAAAAGCCTCACAAATACCATGCCACTCTTTGACTGTAGGCAGGGACTCAGCCCTCATATCTTCCCTTCACGGTGAGTTGTTCAGTCAACAGAATCTCAGATCTCCCTGCAGGCCTTTCAGGTCACTGCACAGTGCTCAGCCCACCTCCCCCCGCCCCCAGACACCCCTGATTCCTGCACCAGCATGATGAATGATAGAAGACATATCTTATTACAAGTCAAACTCTGAACATAATAAGGACCTTCCAAGCTAATTTTGACAGAGACCTCTTTGCACCCTCACCCTGTTGCTATAATGGAAAGAATGAAAAGCACCACCTTTTTCTCTACCTCCACAGTACTTATTTCCACACAGTCACAGAAGAGAACAGATTAAAATTACCAAAGCAAAGAAAATGAAAAAGGACTATCTCATGATACAAATTGAAGCAGATACCTCACAAATAGCTTTAGACCATTAATAATATGTCTCTTTCATAAACACTGAATCAGGAAATCCACAAAGACCAAACTGGTGTCATAGTTCCTTCCTGGCTAATAATGACTCCTTAACTAGACAGAAGTAGGCAGTAGCCAATTCCTGGTGCTTACTCCACATGCACAGCTTTTCACCCGGGGACTCTGAGACTGACCACGTGAACTGATTTTGAGATTCTTTACTTTGTGCTCTGCATGGAGTGAGAATCTCCAGGACCCCCTGACCTGACATGAGGCATTTTTTCCATGAGGACGTGCTGAAGCTGGGAAGGTTGCCCCAACCGGGGCCACTCCCCTATCTGTGCACACTCCAGAGCCGAAGGCCACTAGGGTGCAGCATCCATGTGGGTTACCATAAACAATGCAGGCCAGTCAGGGAGTGACGGCATGTTCAGTTTCAACACCAGCTCAGAAGCTCAGCTACATAAAAGGGGGAACTCGCAGAGCTCCGGTTGTGGCCTGGATGGTGGTATTCAGAAAGCCGCCCTCACAGAGTCAGTATGGTCACTTTATTCACAATTTCCACAGTCTCCTTGCATGCCTGCATTTGTTCCATGAATAGTAACAGAATTCACTGTTATGTTGTGACTTCATATATGGAATTAAATCATCCATTCTTTCATTTATCTATTTTCTATGCTTAAAAGCAAAGGGTTCGTTATCTCATAGTATACTGGCGATTCCAAGGAGCCTATAATTCCTTAGCATGTGATTGGTACACATGTAACATCCATGGAAATACCTGAGCCAGATAATGTATGAGTGTCTAAGAACACTGATGCTCTATAGAAACATATTTTGCAAAGTGAAAGAGAAAAAATATCACAGATTTTCAGTTTATGGGTTTATAATAAATTCAGAAGGAAAGAAAAGTAAAAACTAAGTTCCCTCCACGAGAACAGGGAACCATCCCTAACTTCTTCAATTTTTTTAAAGGATTTATTTATTTATGCATACAAGAACTCGGGTACAGGCCAGAGGTGGGGGGGTGGTGAGAGGATTCACCAGAGACAGAGTGGGGAACAGAACAGGCAGATTGACTGAAATACACTGCTGAGGGGAGCAGCGGGCGAGACTGGAGAGTTCTGCTGTGCCATGTGGGTAGCTCCTTGGTCAGCCAAGGGTCAAGGATCAAACTCGTGCTGCAGAGGCTGTGGATAGCTTCACAGTGCTGCGACTTAATCCAGGGAGGAACCCTGGCATTTCTTAATGTACTTAGCCAAGAGTGTAAAGTAAATGTTGCTGCCATTCATTCACAAACCCCAAATCCTTCCCCTAGTTCTTATAATACTTTCCAAATCATCACCATTAAGACAAATATGAAAGGATCACAGACCCTTTACCTTTTTTTCACATCACAGGTCTCCTAGCCAGTGGGGGCAGGAGACGGTGGAATGAGCGAGTAGCAGGGAGGTCATTGATTTACTGGGGCCTGGATTTATTGCAACCATTTACAAGCTATTATAAAATAAGTTATTACTTCATTATCTAAGCTTCTTTCAAGAATGTCTGAATAATTTCTTTTTCTCTGCACAGTGCAAATATAATTTTTAAAATTCTATTCCAAATAGTGTCCAGTAGCCTTGCTAGTTATGTGAATAAAATTCAATTAGTCAACTGAAAGAACCCTAACTCAAAATATTAAGGGAAAAAGGAGAACTTATTTGCTCACATGGCCAGGACATCTAAGAGGTCACGCTGGAGTCAGGTGCATTGGAGCCCGGAAGCTCACAAGCTCTCTTCAGAATGCTAACTCCTTTCCCCCATCTCTCAGCTCTGTCTGCATCCCTGTTCACTTCATTCTAGACAAGCTCATGCCACACGGTGAGAAAAGTAACCTCCTCGACACCCAGGTTTTTGTGATCCATTACTCACATGATCTCTGGAACAAACTGGCCATAAAGACACTATGGTTTCCAAAAATGTAATTAGGTCAGTCTCTCCTTCTGTACCCATCCCTACCAATCTCTGCCCTTCTCTCTGTATGTCAGCCTCCTTCCTGCCATCAATTCACATCCCCCAGGCAGAGGGAGAAAAGAAGCATCAGGTCATAGATAGTTCCAGTCTTGCATAACCCCAGCAACTCTGGGGGGAAGAAAGATCTTGCCATCTCCATATACAATCTCTGGAGAGGACACTGATTGCTCTGGCTCAGATGCTAGACCATGAGGCCACGGACTTGGGAATAGATTCGCATACCATGATTGGCCATGCCTGGGCCATGTGTTCGTAACTGTGACTGGGGCAGTGGAGGGTCATCTGCCATTGGCAACCCTATCAAATTCAAATGCATCCCTCTCCCCCACCCCCAATGGATTTACATTGCTTTTAGGAAAATGACCCCAATTTCTCACAGTCCCACCTTGGTTGCACAAGCCAAAGCACAACTTACAAGTGCTTCATAGCCACTTTAATCTCTGGCTTCCATGTTGGATGGTACAGATCTAGGGCCCTGACCTGGCTACTCCTCATTTACCCTGAGAAGCTCAAAGTATTTGCTTAAACAAGGTCTTGCATTAGTTTACTGTTGCTACTATGACAAAGTACCAAAAACTTAGAGCTTTAAAATGACAGGAACAGTTCTAGAGAACAACAGTCTGAAATTCACAGTACAGAAACCAAGGTATAAGCGGGGACACACTCCCTTCAGCGGCTGTAGAGGAGTCTGTTCCTTCACCTTTTCTAGCTTCTGTGCCAGATTCCTTGTCCATGGCTCCTTCCCCCATCTTCAAATCCAGCTCAGCATATCGTCAAATCTCTCTCTGCTTTCACATTGTATTGTCTTCTGCCTGTGTGTCAGATTCCCTCCAATTACATTTAGGGTTCATGTGGAAATTCCAGGATAATCCCCCCATTTCATAATCCTTAACTATATCTGTAAAATACCAGTACACATAAGGTAACATTCACAGATGTCAGGGATTCGGACCTAGATATATTTGGGAGACATATTCAGGTTTCTACAGAGGGGTTGGAGTTAGAATAAATACTGCAAAGAAGAAACGGCCTGTGTTAAGACCCAGTTGTAAGTGGAGAAAACAAGTCCTTGGAACTGCAAGGTCAGTGAAGTGGAGAGAAGGGGAGAGGTGATGAGGTGAGGCCAGAAGTGTGGGCAAGAACAATACCATTCACAGCCTGTGCCATGACAAAGATCAAGGTCTTTCTCCTAAGTGCAAACCTACTGGGGATGAGGAAGAGGAATGCATTTACACATCTGAAAAGATCACTGTCTGTTGTTTGGGAAAAAGACAGAAGAAGGAGGGCCAGCGAGAAGGGAGGAAAACGCTAGGAAGCTAATGCGGCATCTAATGAGAGGTGGTGCTGGCATGAGCTGTGGTGGGTTAGATTGCAATGGGGCAGTGGAAATGGAGATAATGAAACAGTTATGAGAACTAATTGGTGGAAATGCTGGTAGGAATTGGTACTGACCTGCAACTAGAAGAAGAGTGGAGTAGAGGGCAGTCCACAGTGGAACGCCTAGATTTCTGGCCTACTTAAGTGATGGTATTCAGAAAAACAGGAAGAAAACCAGAAGGTGACATCATTGGGAGGGGGTGAGCAGATTGGATTTATTTTTGGACCCATTGTGGACTGGAAATGACTAGTAGGTGTCCTGGCAGAGAGGTCAGAAATGTGAACTTGGAAATCGTATGTATAGAAGTAACCACTGAAACCCCTAGAGAGGGTCTAGGACCAAGTCTTAAGACACAGCAACATTTAAAAGCTGGGTAGAAAAAAAGAAAAGTCTTCAAAGGAAACTGAAAAGGAATAGCTACAAAGTGTGGGCTGCATTACAGAAGCCAGGAGCATGTTTCAAGGAAGAAAATGAACAAGAGGGTCACACGGTGTTGGGCCACTCAGTAGGGTGAGGACTAAAAACTATGAGTTATATATGAATGCAGCATCTAAGTTCTATATTTTTACAATCTCTTCATCACTACCAATAGATTGTATATACCCAGCACCTGGCACATAGAATGTATTACACATATTACTAGAGATGTATGATGCTTAGTATAATGCTATTACTACATATTGATGTGTGGACTTAACAATATGCATTGCATAGTAGGATTTAACAATATGCATGCATTGTAGTCTGGTATAAAGGAAAGTGCCTGAGCCTAGAGTCCCCCCAGACCATCCACTTGTTAACTATATCGTCTTTTGAACAAAGTATGTCAGAGTCTTGATTTCCTCGCCAGCAAAATAGTGATAGTAATGGTGGAATTAGCATGGTTTCAAGAAATGGTGACTCTTAATAACTCTTTATTCTTCAGAGTGTTTTCCTGTGCATAACCACTTAACCCAGTGATTTTTATTACAGGTTAGGGAAGTGTTTAAGAGCCCAGAGCTGGTCAGTTGTAATAGTCAGTTTTCCTACATCTAAGACTGAACTATCTATGCAGTGCTTTGAGAAGGAGAGGATTCTCAGGATTTCAGATTTGTTGTTTTTCATTCCTATAGATGAATGGCTGTTCAACAGTCATTTTGGGGTACCTGATATGATGGACTAGAAGGCTAGGGCTGCAGATATAAAGATGAGTAAGATATATTTCCTGCTTGCTAAGGAGTTATGGTCCCATAGAGGAGACAGCTAAGATAATGAGATAAGTACAAAGTCACATGATAAACTCTTCCATGGGGAACCTTCAAGTTTAAAGCACTGTGGGAATATAGTGGAAGGAAAAGGGAACTCTGATACATGAGGGAGGGAAGAGAGATCTTGAAAGTCTCCGTAAATGAGAACTAGTCTTAAGAGTATGTCCCTGCTGGGCCTCCCTGGTGGTGCAAGGAGTTGTCTCAGCTGTATGAAGCTATCTGCAGCCACTGCAGCATGAGTTCAATCCCCAGCCAGGGAGCTAACCCACATGGTGCAGTAGACCTCTCCTATCTTGCCCACTGCTCCCCTCAACAATGTATTTCACTAGATCCACCTATTCTGCTCCCCACACTGTCCCTGGTGAATCCTCTCACCCCCCTGCATTTCTGGCCTACCCCCAGCTCTTGGATACAAAAATAAATAAATCTTAACATGTATATTCCTACGTAAGCTGTGATTTTCTTTTTCTTTCATTAGAACCATAGATTTTTTGAGCCAGGAAAGACCTTTAAAATGAGCACCCTCTTAAACCAACATAGCAAAATTGAAGACCAGAGAGGTGAGGTAATATGCTATGGCTGAGCTGGAAAAAAAGAAATTAAAGAATTCCAATATCCAGTCCAAAGTTCTTAAAGCTCAGTTTTGTCTGGGTCAGGAATCTAGCCATCTAGCACAGGGGGCTGGCTAGGCGCTGTGATGGACTGCCCCCTACCCCCAGTTCAGGCAGGGATGGACTGATCTTAGCCAAAAGGCTTCTATACCCCTGCAGGGGACACTTGAATCAAGAGGGCAGGGGGCTGAAGGCATTGTTGGGCATTCATTGAATGGTGATAAGAAACATGCCATGTGTCATTGAGAGACAAAGGTTGGTTCTTTCCTTGGGTAGCTTATGTACCTGGTTTTAGAAAAACAAAGAAAAAATAGTAGAGTCAGGTAGCCCCGCAGAATATTCAGTAACACTGGAGATAAGGACAGATTGGGAGTAAGGAGAAAATGGCCACTGGAAGCCATTACAACAAAATCTCCACATTGAACAAAAAAGGTATTGAAATTCAATCCCCATAATTCCAAGAATAGGCAACTGACTC
This sequence comes from Talpa europaea, assembly GCF_964194135.1. Lineage (NCBI taxonomy): Eukaryota > Metazoa > Chordata > Mammalia > Eulipotyphla > Talpidae > Talpa > Talpa europaea. The sequence goes on from NC_140072.1 coordinate 98,998,539, forward strand.
CTACAAAAAAAAAAAAATCATTCCAAGTATATTGACAGATTGTTTCAAGCCATGCCCTTGCAAGTTAAATAAAAGGATTAAACAAATCAGTAATGTCATACACAACACACCATTTGTTTGTGAACAGACACCTGTAACAAAGCTTAATGATACTTTAAAAGTTTGTTTCCTGAAAGTTAAACATAAGTCATTTGCTTGTAAACTCCATCTTTATAGATGACAAAAAAATATAAGCTTTTATCAGCCCCTTTCTGAACTGCAGATTCCAAGTGGAAGTCAAATGAATTAATTTGGAAAGTCCCTTGAATTCTTTGGAAAGGAATTAGACCTGTGGGTCACTTTTCAGAGTTTTTCTGTGGTCACTATCAATATTTTATAATGACACTTTCTTAAACAACTTGAACGAGGAGGGAATAGTATAATCAAAGATAATTAACTGAGGGATAACCAAACAGATCTGTCTGACAATAGCATACAACAGTATACTTTTCAAAAGACCGAAAACAGCCTGGTCTCAATTGTCCCTCATTGTTAAGCAATATCTATTTTTGCACAATGTACAAAAGCTGCATTTTTCAAATGGCAGCTGAATCCCCTTTAAATGACAATACTTCATAAATTATCTTGATGAAGATTATTTTAAGATGTACTATACACTTCCTCTCTAGCTTGCTTGAGCCAGCCTATTATAACTTCGCTAAGTCTTTTTATTTTTTAGAGAGTCAAAATCTCCAAATATTAATATTTATTTTGATAGTGGTAGTATAATTTGTCCAGAGGGTTGATTGAAATTCCTAGAGTTTTAGCTGTATGCCAATTGCTATTTTTTCTTAAATCTTATGTGTCCTTCCTCATTGCTTGTCCCTTCTTTTTCTTAAAATTGCTAGTAAGCCTTCTTCTAGCAGTCTTTCTCCTCCTTTAATTCCATACTTTAAAAAGTATGTCTTATTATTTCCTATTGTCAATTATGAAAATAATTCAAAAACGACCAAAGTGCCCAGTGACAGAGGAATGAATTAAGATTTGGTGCATATACATAAAGGAATATTACTCAGCTATAACAAAAGATGAACTCTTACAATATGCAACAACATGAAAGGAACTAGATTTTGCTAAGCAAAATATGTCACAAGGAGAAAGACTAATACTGGGTGATTTAACTCATATGCAAAATATAGAGAATCAAAACAAAGGAGCTGCCAAAATTAAACCAAAACAAATCCTAAAAATATAACTGCACAATCAAGGCTACTAGAGCTGGGAGAGGGTGGGGGTGAGAACAAAGTGGGAGGGACCCAGTGGTCTATGATAAAGAACTGTGAGTGCTTTGGTGGTGGGTGTGCGTAGGGACATGCATCTGAGGAAGTGTGAACCTGTTTCCACATACATATACGGTGCTGTAGACCAGTGTTACCACAATAATATAATGAGAGAGAGAGAGAGAGAGAGAGAAAATAGCACAGGCTATTTCAGAATAAAAAATTCTCTAACTCACAACCTCTCAGTTTTCTATAACACTTTGAAGCTGCATCATATCTCCCAAGTCAATCCATTTCACGAAGCATGAAAGAAAAATGTAGAATACACTAAGGATTTTATGGAAGGATGGGAAAGAATCTACTTCATAATTTACAATTTGATAATATTCATCAAAATGAAAATGTATTAAAATGATCATTGGTACATTGTAAGACAAAGAGTGGTAGCAATCTTAATTGCTCTAAGAGCCTGGTTACATATATGTGTGTATCATATGTATGTATGTAAGTATACATATGTGTGAAGTGAAATGCTATATTGTCATTTTGAAAAATTGTGTAGGTCCATATTGCACATATAGAATGACTGCCAAAATATGTCATAATGTGGAAAAACGGTGCAAAACTATATGTAAGTACATGTATGTATGTGTATATGTACAGATACACTTGCACAGATATATATTTCGGATTTAGAGAGAAGGAAGCACATGCACATGTTCTAGAAGCTCAAGCTGATTGTGGAAGGATGCACAAGAAATTCAACAGTGACTGCCTGAGGCTGGGAGGCATCAGGAGTTCAGGGTGGTTTCCTTTACTGCTCCCCTCTAGTACTAATAGGGGGTTGTAGTACTAATAGGTGCTTGAAGCTTCACTGTGTATAGGTATTATTCCTTCAAATTTTTCAACACCAATATGAATAATTCATTTAGTGTTTAAAAGCATAATAACAATAGTGGATACTTATTATTTTCTCTGTGGCAGGCAGTATGAGCTCTTAGGTATAATTTCATTTAATCCTCAAAATAACCCTGAAAGATACAAACTATTATTATCTCCATTCTACAGATAAAGAACTAAGAAGCAGGAATCACAAATCTGGGAGCTGCAGAGCTGAGATTGAAATCAGGTTGGCCCCCCCATACCCAGCATTCTTAAGACCCCAAACATGCCAGCTATGAGCACAAATAAAAATAAAAGGCTTGAAGGCATTTACAAAGTCAAAACAAGCTTAAACAAATGAAATACGTTAAGATATTCTGGGGGGAAAGCCCACACAGGTGCAAGGATAACATATCTTTAAAAAAAGCTCAAAACTGAAACTGACAGTAGAGTGGTGAGTGACAGTGCAATCCCCCTGCAGAGAATTATGCCCAATATTTTTAACATATATATAAAGTGCTTTTTACATTGTCCTCTACCACGGAATTCAAGAGTGTCACTTCCCATCCCTTGGCCCCACATGTCTCCATGGGGACCACACTGGTCAGCTGAGCAGGCACATGATCCACTCAGAGTCCCTGAAAACAAGCCCCTCCACATCCCCCGCTGTGCCTGGGCCACTTTTTCAGCTGCGGATTCCTGTCGGTCACACTCCTAGGTAAAGGCAAGGTCATGAACATGTTCTACCTCCCACAAGAAAACTCCAGATCATCTCTGTTTCGAAGCCACCTCTCTCTCCTTCAGCCCGTTCTTAAGACTCCGTTCACTCAAAAGACAAGCTCAGGTAAATAATGCAAAGGAAGTGGAGATCTCCACCAGCTACCTCTCTCTCGTGAGTCTCAGGACAGCAAGAATATTATCTTTCCATTATTTGTACCACCACCTCACACTGGCACAATATTTGAACAACTACTCAAAAAAAGGTTTGCAAGAAATGGAACCTAGGAAATGGCACAGACATCAAGAACCCTGGAGCTGCCTGAGATGCAGGAACGTCCTGAATTGAGGACGTTCCCCACCCAGCTCCAGGATGCTCATCATCACCTCACTGCTCCGAGGTGGGAGAAGGGGGTGACCCTCACAGAAGAAGAAGAACTTGCTGCCAAAGGAAACAAGCCTTGAAAGAAACAGATATGATAGGCTCATGTCACCTGTTTCAGAGAGACATACATAATGCTGGCTCCAAAGCTGGACAGACTTGGGGGTCCTCAGGGGTGCTGGAGAATTGCTACTGACCCTAGGGAGCTTCTGTTCATCCTCACCCTTCCCCCCACCCCCCACACTGGTTTGTGTGTTGCATATGTATAGGGTTGGAAGGTCTTGGCATAATACGTATTGATTCAGGTAATAGCAAGAGGATTTGTTTGGTTGTTTTTTATCTTGTGTTTGGTTGGGAAGAACACTAAGAATTCCCTTAACAGAGCTGTTCCACACCTAAAGAAGAAAGGCAGTCCTCGTGACAAGATGAAGGAGAACCATTACGGAGAGAGGTAGGAAAGGAACGTGGGTAAAAAGCAAGGAGAGGGAATTTCTGGGAGCCTCTATGAAGTCGATTTGTCTTTGTCCAGAGGATATCCTAGAGGAGTCCCCAAAGCAGTGCCTGCAGCACCCTCTGCCCCCACCCCAACCCCACCCCGTGTTTATGACTGGCCAGGAGGAAGAAGGAATGTTTTCAGTGACAGGTGAAGGCAGCCCGCAAGCCTTAGCAACCATTCAAAGGCAGGAACCACAAGTCAGCTCTCAACATTTTAAGGCTTGAAGAGCTAGGCTTCATGGACGATGAAAACTGTCTTCATAGTTAGGTGGCATTCTAGATGCTCTCTGACAGTTTGGGAAGAAGAAGTGGGTGAGGGGTTAGCACAAAATCCCTGTGAGACTTCCCGAAGGAAAGGAATGAAAGAGGTGACCCAGAGGTCAGCGCTGGGTGGGCTGGAAGCCCAGAGGAGCATCCTGGGGGAACAGACAGGAAAGTACCTCCGCCATGGGGGGACAAGCCTAGCGAGGAACTGTCGAGGGGAAGCACGGAGCAGCGTGGGGTCAGAAGAGAGGGCCCCGGAGAAATGGGCCACCTTCGTAGGGGCAAAACCCCTTGCTCTGTTCAGATCCAGAGCTACGCCAAGCTTTCTCTTCCATAGTTGCAGCGCCATCCATGTTGCACTAGCTCTCTTGTAATTCTGTTTCTTGGTTAATTTACCTAGGTTGTATACACTTTTAGGAGATTAATGAGTTTGAAGAAGGGGGAAAAAAACCTCAGTATCAGTCTCCCACCTGTTAAATTGGGGATACCGGCATCCCTACTTTCAAAAGTTCACATTATGCCTTGCAATTTTTATGGGCGATCTATACCCTAGGACCTGTTTGGGCTAACTGAAAGAAATCCCACAAGGAGTTTTGCTTTTATGACAGAAGTCAAAAAGCAAAACAGCATCCACATCTCTGTTGTAGCAGCCACTCCAGAAGCAACTGGCACGCAAGTCAGGCACCTTCGTCAGGCTGCTTCCTCAGGAGTTGCTTACTTCTTTGCATCACAGCATTCCTGCTTTTTTTTTTTAAGATTTATTTATTTATACGAGAACCGGGGTACAGGTCAGATGTGCAGGAGTGTGAGAGGATTCACCAGAGACAGAGTGGGGAACAGAACAGACTGACGACATACACTGCTGAGGGGAGCAGTGGGCGAGACAGGAGAGGTCTGCTGCGCCATGTGGGACCCTCGCTGGCCAGCCGGGAGAGCTGGCCATGCTGCAGAGGCTGCGGACAACTTCACAGCACAGCGCTCAACCGCCTGCACCACCAGGGAGGCCCCATTCCTGCTTTTAATGTATACTCGTGTTATTTTAGGCTTGGGGTATTATTTGTTATGATTTGATAGGTTATTTTTTGTGTCTGAGAATGCTCAAACAATTTTCCATGCAAATGAATAATTGCTTCTTTTTTCATGCCCTTTTGGCTTATGACAGATTTCACAGGAGCACTCCAAGCTCTACTTTGGGATAGCAGGAGAAACCTATAGTAATACTTATATCAAAAGGTTATGATGGAAACTGAACTGTCTATCAAGTAGCCAGCGTTCAACAAGCACGTCACTTTCTTGTTGCTGTCAGCATTACTTTTATTATTATTACACATCTGGAGTGGAGGCTGGAGTTCTTCCCACTAACAGATTATTTCTAGATATCAGTAATCACACAAGTTGCCAGGATTGCTACGCCGGAGTTCTTGGACTTTGTTGGCATCCAGTTGCATTAGATTATTTCAGATGTGGTTCTTCTTGCTCTTTACTTTAGGAATGAAATGACAAATTTACCCCAGGTGGTAGCAAGAGAATTAAAAGAACAGCCCATCTGCACTCTTGCCTCAAATGGAAAAAAAGGGGGGCTTCAATCCCATTTCAAATGAATCTGTGCTATAAATTCAAGCCCAGCAACAGATGGAAAAAAGCCCCGTGAGACCAAACACAACACCTCTAATGCCCAATAAAAATAATCAATAGTGGCTAAAGCGCTGAAAAACATAAGTGCTTCCAGAACACTAGAGATTGTGCCAACAATCACACCTGGAGACAGCCACTGCAGGCACTGTAGCCTGCGGGGAAGATGACCTGGAGGAAGTTCTTAACATTTCTCTGCAGAATTGAGGAGGACAAGTGTGCTGGGGGTAGCCACTCTGGGGACAAGAAGAGGGTGCAGGGTAGACAGGAAGAAGAAGAATCAACATCGACAATGTGGAATACTCATAATAATAGCTGATGAGTGGTTCCTGGCTATGAGACCAACATTCAGCAGCCTAAAATGCTATAATGTCAAGATGTAGATGTACTTTGTTGTTATCACTAATTAGAAACACCATCACAAGCATTCTGAAAAGCTAAACAGATGTTTAGCTACTGCAGAGGAACCAAAGCAAATATGCAAACCAAGATTCTGGAAAAGCAACAGGCTGTTACCTTCATGCTGGGGCAATTTTGTGTGCTGGGGTGGCATTTTCATCGCCACTGTAGAGTGTTTAACATGAATCTGAAATGGATACTTAAGTGCCCCTTCATGGATTTGAGGTGTTGGCATAGTATGCATATTGTGGCAATAGGCCCTCCATCTAATCCAGTTGTCCAAGGGAGATGGCAGTTATCAAGAGATGGAGGGAATGTTTGCCCACATGCAAGTGTGTCTGGTCACTCACACTCCACTCCCTGTACTGGCAAAGTCACCTCCCTCCGCTTCCTGAAGCAGGTGCTCTCACAAAGCCCTCCCTGAATAATAGCCCCAGCCCTCAGCTTTGCTGTCCATGATCTTTTCTGACCCTCCCTCTCAGGGGACAGGAGGCAGCAGAAAGTCCCAGATAAGGGAGGCAGCACATATGGCCAGAGATCCTCTTAGTAGGAGCCGGGCTCACTCAGAACACTGCTGCCCTCACCCGGTCATGTGTCTGTGTCCAAAACCATGCAAATCCCAGGAAAATGCTGCTTTGATATTTCCCAGATGATTTCTAGTCTCTTGTAGTAACAGAAAGTCTCGGAAGTGTACCCCCCAAAAAATCTACATGGGAACCAATTGAAAGAAATTCCAATGGATGTAGCAGGAGTAATTTGATTAACAAAGTTATATTATATTATATTATATTATATTATATTATATTATATTATATTATATTATATTATCCTTGCATGCAAACTGATATGAATAACTGAATAAACAAGGGAGAATAGACAAGTCTTCAATGCAGAAAAATTCAACAATATTGACATGGTTCTGCTCCCTCTCAAGAGGTGGATATAAGTCCCCTCCTCTGTATGGATGACTCACAATGAACTTTCTTCCAAAGTGTGGAGTATGAAAAGGCAGGGCGAAAGAATGACTTGGCTGTTGAGCAACCTGTCAAAAACACCTCAGCTTGGTGATCAAAATAAATGTCAGCAGCAGTCATGCAGAAAGTACCTACACTTGGTGGGATATGATAGGATGGACACTTTACCTCCATAGTCTTCCTTCCCAAAACCCATGTCCACCAGGAGAAAAATATCAAACTAATCCCAGTTGGAAACATTCTATAAAATACTCTCTAGTACTTCTCAAAGCTGTCAAAGATCCACAAAAGCAAGGAAAGTCTGAGAAAATTTCGCAGCCCAGAAAAGTCTAAAACAGGACAATTAAAGGTAAAGCTATATTCTGATTATTATTCTGTAATAGCAAAAAGAACATAATGTGAATAAATGTGACTTTACTGAATAGTAATACGTCAATATTTGGTTTATTAATTATATATACTAACATAATAAAGAAAATCTGTAAATCTGAAACTATCCCGAACTTTAAAGTTCATGTAAAGAAACTTGGATTCCTGGGCATCTTGCCCCCAGAGACAGACTCAGCAACTCTGGGGTAAGACTCACCACCCTGCACTGTAATCCACCAGGTCATCCATTGCAGGTGTCTGTGCAATATTTTAGAAGGCTGCAAACCAAATATATTTGTTGAAACAGAAAAACAAATGGCCTACCAAGTGTGTTCCTGCCTCTACGCTGGCCAGTGGCTCCAAGGACCAAATGACAGCCTCATTCCTGGCTGGCCATGAGTAGCATCACCAGGGCTAAGCCAATCTGTGTCATGTTATTCCACAGTTGTTCACCAGAAACTCCATTTCCTCAGGTTTTGACAATATATAAGTACGATCACCCTCACAAAGATAAGCTTTAAACAGTGAAGATGATAACATCGGTAACGTCTAGCAGCATCCTGCTCTGCCAGCTAGCAAAGAAAATACAGGGGAATAAAAGACATTGCTTCCAGCAACCCTCAAATAAAACCTAACATCACATGGACAAAATCTATTCATTCACCAGAAAGGGAACAGGGAAGAGGCTGGAACATGAATCTCTTCAAAGTTTGATCCAACTGTGTTAGTTGTATGTGGTCTAAAGGTGTTCTCCCAAACACTAAGATATTTACTCTATAACTGGTCATTTAAAGGAATCATATTTTTTAAGCAAATGACTTTAAACTAGTTTAGTTGAAGAGGATAAACATATATGCATTTTATAAATCTTACCCTTATTATTCAAATGTGTTGCTATAGACAATTCTGGAACAACAATTGGATTGTGTCTCTATTATTATCTCTGTGGGTAGGGAACTCCTTGATCTCTTCATGAGTATCCTTGTTTTGGCAGGCATGTTATTTATTGCCTGACATTTTCATAATGGATCATCAGTTACTTATCCTAAGATGATCAGTCACTTTCAGGCCAAATGATTTGTCTTAACTTCCGGTTTTTCTTAAAGCACAAAAAGAAATATAAGTGTGTTTGTGTGTGTGTGTGGTGTGTGTGTTTGTGTGTGTTTAACCACGGCAGTCATACTGTCTGCTGAAGACAGCACTGTGAGCATGGGTGATGAAAAGAACATATGCTGTCTTCAATTACCAAGCCATCAGCATTTTCTCACTGGTCACCCATACAAAGCCCCAGCACAGGGTTCACACTAATGAGCTCAGCCTGTGTACCAGGCAACTGTCTCCACTGACAACGTTTTTCATGACTAACTCGTTTTCTTGCTCCTGGGAATAAAGTGTCACACTCTTCTGGTTTTGACTAAAATGCAACAAATTTTGACCCTAGGCAGCTCAGAGGAGGAATTCTGTAATATCTGACGGGCCTGTAGTCTTTCAGGCCACTCTGACAACAAGAGTAGATTTGCTTTTGGAAAGCAGCCTAGAGTTGGAGATTTTTGGTTTGAAGTAGAGAACCATGGAAAAAAATTCATTGAAGAAATTTAGGCCAAATCCATGTTGCCAACCTCAAATGATTAGTTTCCATATAGAAAACAAAAATAAAGGCAAGGACAAGATAAAGTTTATTCCTCAGACTGCTCTACTACATGAATCATCCCAACCAAGTAACCAGGATATTTCCGTCCACAATACCTCAAAACAGACTCAAGTGGCATTGAAATCAATTGTATTTCCCCATTTTTAATGGCACAAAGTTCACTTGAGTTAAGCAAATGACATCATACAAGGGGGAAAAAAATACCCAGCAACATTTAGCTGCATATAACCATGGTGGACACGTTAAAATACGGTGTTTTGAACCCATAATAGCTGTTGAGGCAAGAGATTCCATAGTTGTCAAAGTCAGGGTTGTACTGAAGGAACTGCTCTCAAGGCCTGTGCCACCTATTTTGTTGTTGAAGCAAATTATTCCTGATATTTAAAAAGTTCTTCTAACAAGAGTCACTAATTAATCCTCACCATGCTCAGCACTGGTAAATATAAACACTTGCCTCGGGGTGCAGACATGATAAAGGGAGCTACAGAGAAGCTCAGTTGATCATGGAGCAAATCTGTCAAATGAAGAATTTGTCTCCTGATTCTAAGTTCAAGCCATTTTTATCTGCATTACTGAGAACCTGCCACTGAGCTAAGGAACAGAGCAAACAGAAATCACTACACAACATGCTTCTTGGAATTTGGGCTCAGACATCTGAGGCTGCCTTTTGGTTTCTCTTTTTGACATCTCTCTTTCCTGGAAAGGCTAAGTGAGCCTCTCCAGGAGGGCTGAGGTAGGGCAACAAGTACTGGTCAAAAGAGAGATATAATAGCTGCATCCTGTTTTCTGTTAGACCACAGTTTCTAGGTCCTTCAAGACTATTGCTCAAGATAGACATACCATCTCATTGTAACACCTCAAAGCACCTTCTAGGGTCATCACCACACACAATTACTGAACATGTGTCAGTCACTCTGAAGATATAAAGACCCTTGCGACAGTTTTTCTTACAGTCCAGCACAGGAATATGCAAGAAAGCCTGTCTTTTCCTCTTAGAATCCTGTCCTTGAAGGTTTCCATCACAGCTCACTGCTTGATTGGAGAACAGTCTCTACAGAAATGACCATCTCCGATCTTCCAGTGATTCCTGTAGCTGACATTTTCTTATAATCATATTTTTACAGCTTTTTAAAAGGTTGATTAAATTTGATGATTTATCAAAAATGTTATCATTTGAACATGTAATCAGTATAAACCATTGAGGTTTTTTTCACACTGAATCTTTTGAAATCAATGTGTGTCTATACTTAGAGCACATCACCATTTGGATTTTTGGCCACATTTCAAGTGTCCACTAGTCACCTATGGACAGAGGCACAGTCACCTATTGATTGGCACAGTTCTCGACCCCTGGTCTCTCTTACTGTGGGAGCCCAGAGCATTTGTTTCAATAAGGTAATGTATTAGCTTCCTATGACTGCTGTAAGGAATTACCACGAACTGAGTGGCTTCACAGAACACAAATTTTACCTTAGCCCTATCTATAGGTCAGAAGTCTGACATGGGAGAAAATCAAGATGTTATCTAGCTGCATTCCTTTTGGAGGTTCTGGGGAAGAACCCATTTTCTTACCTTCTCCAGCTTCTAGAGTCTGCCTGCACTCATTGGCTCTTGGCACCTTCTTTCATCTTCAAAGGTAGAAACTTTGCATTTTTCTACCTCATCCTCTCCAAATCATCTTCCTCTGACTACAGCTAAAGAAAGCTCTCCCAGCATAATAAGCTTTTATTAGGTGCATCTGGATAGTCCAAGCTAGCCCACCATATCAAGGTCCTTAAATTTACCACATCAACAAAGTTCCCTTTTCCATTTAAGGAAACATAATTTTAGGTTCTGGGAAATATTTATTATGTAGGGGAACGTAGCCCCAGAATAAGGACCTGGACAAAAGTGGTGGAGTTGGGGGAGGGCATTATTCAGCCTAACACAGATATCAAATGTGGCAGTTTTTTTTTTTTTCCATTATGAAGAATGTGCTGTAAACATTTAAAATTGGGGACTTGGAGAATCCATTTGTTACACTGGAGAGGCATTACCTTTTGCCTTCAAGCTCATTTAGAAACAGAAAAGATTTCCTCCCTTGGATAAGAAAAACAGAACCACTTTCATGAAATTCTACCTCTATCTCAGGAGATGACATTTTTCTCCTATGTTCCAAAAAGATTTTAGGATTTTCTAGATACCAGAGAAGTAACAATTCCACAAAATAATCACAAACAAGTAGCAAAAGGAAAATTATGGCATAAGGTGATAGTTTTTCTTCAGAGGTAAGCTTATTTTATTTTGAAATCTGTCACTATGGAAGCACACTAAGAGGATGACATCTTTCTCAAAATAATGTTACTAACTTTTAAAAATAAGAAACCTATAGGGATATCTTCTATAGAAGATATTCTCAACTCTTTATATAACTATAAACTAGTAATGAGAAGAAATAACCTAGGAAAATCCCAAATAAAGAATGGTCATTTATTTTAAGAAAATCTTTGTCAAAAAAAATAATCAGAGTAATTAAGCCATGGAGCCAGAGGTCAAAATGGGAAAAATAACAAAGACCAATACATGCAAAACTTTCTAAGGGAAATGATTTCTTTCAAGGCATAAATATTATGACGCACTTAAGTATTTATTCATGTATCTACATGCATCTTTTGATGCTAGGATATTACTTGCCACACTTTCCTGCCAAGAATGCATGTTGTCTGTCACCTGGCCTGTCAACTTGTCTCCTTTTGGAAGATTAATCATAAAGCCAAAAGCCGTCAAACTAGGAAAGAAGTTTACATCATGAAATGCAGCCCACTCATTGTACAGGTTAGGCCACTGGGAGATCAAGAGACCTGCCCAAAGTTCTACATATGACTACTGGCTCAACCAAAACCAAAAACCTAAACTCTAAACTCCAAGTCCTCTGTTATTACCCCCCTAGCCTGCAGACGATGGTTAAGACTGTCCATTTATACATCTGTCCATCAAACATTCGCTAATGCCCATAATGTGCCAGACAGCATTCTAGGGCTGATGACACCACAGAGAACAAAACCAGCAAAATCCCAGGTCAGGAGGCGCCTATGCTCCACGGGATTGAGAGTAACTATACACTTACCTCAGCTGACAAAAGGAGGAATAAGGAAAACAAAATAAAGTAAAACAAGCAAAGGGCCTCCTGGTGGTGCAGCTGTTGAGCACTGCTGCTCCCCTCAGCAGTGTACTTCATCAGTCTGCCTGTTCTGCTCCCCACTTCTGGCTCTGGTGAATTCTCTCACCCGCCCGTGATTTTGACTGTACCCAGTGCTGTATAAATAAATAAATAAATCTTTAAAAAAAAAAAAAAAAACAGGCAAAGAGTACAGGAAGGTCATTTTTCACATGTGTTAAGGACCACATAGGCAAGGGAACATTTGGAGCAGAGACTATATTTGGAATGAAATTTAGAGTATGCTTAGAATAAGAGTTAATTACAAATGACATGGCGCAATGGTTGAGCGCTGGGCTGCAAAGCTGCCCGCAGCCTCTGCAGTGCCGGTTCGATCCTCTGCAGCTGCCAGCGAGGTCCCACATGGCACACAGACCTCTCCTGCCGCGCCCACTGCTCCCCTCAGCAGTGTATTTCGCCGGTCTGCCTGTTCTGTTCCCCGCTCTGGTTCTGGTGAATTCTCTCACCCTCCTGCGCTTCTGACTGTACCCAGTGCTTGTATAAATAAATAAATAAATCTTTTAAAAGAATTATAAATGACATGTATTTGATGTTCAGATGTACAGCCTCAGTGGATGAGGTTGCTCGTGAGCAGGAGGCGAGCAGGAATGGGTGAACTAAGAAAGAAGGAGGTAGCTTCAACACTGAGAAAGACTGGCAGGGACAGCCTGCATTCTGCTCACCTGCCCAGAGGCCTGGCACTGGCCCAGGTGGTGCCAGCAAAGACAGGTCCATGTCCACAGCCAGCAGCAGTTCTCATCTGCGACTGAGCAGACGTGACCTGGGTGTGACATGATAGGCTATTTTTTGTGATCTAAATATTGAGAAAATGATTGCAATTCTGACCAGGACTGGTTGCAGCAGCAAGAAAAAAACCTCAAAATTCAGACTAGGAACCCGCCTATTTGAAACAAGGGATGCTCACAAGAGACAGAAATGTTCAAGCAGTGAGACTAATTGTGCTCAAGTAAGCTCTTGTGCCAAGTTGAACTTGGCTTTCTGTAAGCTGTAGGCTGGGCTGCTGTACCACCTGGAGGCTCAGAGGAACACTGCAGCTTCGAGAGCAGAAGGGACCATTCTTGCTCCTGGACAGGGAATCTGGGCGCCTGTGATCCCTTCCCAAAGATTCCCTCTCATTGCAATGAAACACTACATGTCCCTGCATTGGTTATGAGCACAGCCCTGTAGAGAGACCCACCCAGCTCTGTCTGGCGAGGCTGCAGGAGCATTTGTGGAAGGACAGTGCATCCCAATGTTACGGAGCCTGTAGTGGAGTATTAATAAGTCCCTTTTAAGCGAGCGGGTGAGGACCCACAGGCAGGCAACCCGTTTTATATCGGGGCTGCTCCATAACACCAACAGCAGCCAGCAGCTCTGTGAGCTATCCAGCCTGGAGGGAGGTGCATGGGTACCATTGCCCAGAGGAAGATCAACAGGACAACACAGCCACCCATAGCTCCACATCTCAGGTTCTGTTCATTCCAAGGTGGGGCATTTCCCCACTCCTGACTGAGCGCCACACTGTGCATGGTGCAGCTTTGTCCCTCTTCTGTGCCCTCTGGCCAAACAGTGTCCTTCCTTCTGGCAGTTACTCCCACTAATGGCTCTTACTCAAAACCTCCATTTCTTTCCCTCCTCTGCCTCACCTTCCTCCAACCTCTGCCTCTGATCCAGGGCAACAGGTTTTTCTTGTTACATCAAGTTAAGAATGGATAATGAACATCTCTGGCAGGAGCTGGGGTGGGCATCCAGAGTGAAGAGGAGGTCAGGAGATTTAAGACAGATCCAGAGACAAGACAGGCCATTGGCAAGAGCTTCTCTTCCTCAACCCCTTCCATGGACAGAGGTGTCCTCTCTCACCTCCACTCACCTCCCTTTGAGAAGCTGACAAGCAGAAAACCTAGGTAATCTATACCTTTTCTAGAGAAAGATTCAGAAAACAAAGTATTGTTTTTCTCCTCAACCTTCAGCTATGTTTACATATCATTTTTCTTAAAAGTTGTTTCCACAAATTTTCAGAAACCACCTAAGTAGCAATTTTTTTGCCCTCTAAACAAATTTTGATGAGTAGTCTCTTAAGTTTTCATCCATTGTGAATTACAGCATACATGTAAAATATTGTGTAAAGGAGTACATAATATGAAGAAAAATAATAAATTGAATGTTCAGGAAGTCACCACTTGTAAACAGAACATTACTGATACCTGAAAATCCTTAATGTATCTTCCTTCATGCCTTCACATTCACAGTAATTCACTATCTTGAATTTTGTATTTCATTATATTGTTATAGTCATGATTATAGAGATGTGATTATATACATACATGGGTATGTATATATGACATACAGTTTTGTCTAGTTTTTAACTTTATCTAAATTGGCTCATATTTTTTAATATTCTGACTTCTTTCGCTACTATGTTTTTGCATCCATATTGCATCCACAATATGCATCCATATCGTTCCATGTAGCTATAGTCTTTTTTACTTTTTATGTACAATTCATTGGATGACCAGATGTGTTTCTCTAGTCTACTTAACCTATGTGATTCAAAATCACTGAGGAGGGCCTCCCCTGGTGGCGCAGTGGTTGAGCGCTGGGCTGCGAAGCTGCCCACAGTCTCTGCAGTGCCAGTTTGATCCCCAGTCGCTGGCGAGGGTCCCACATGGCACGACAGACATCTCCTGCCGTGCCCACTGCTCCCCTCAGCAATGTATTTCATCAGACTGCCTGTTCTGTTCCCCGCTCTGGCTCTGGTGAATTCTCTCACCCTCCTGTGCTTCTGACTGTACCCAATGCTTGTATAAATAAATAAATAAATCTTTAAAAAAAAAAATCACTGAGGAGAAATGTAGACCTTTACCGAAGGTCTCCACTAGTTGCGAAGGGTGGGCTTACAGCACACCACATTACCAGCTTTCCCAAACATCTTTTTATATTTCACTTTCTTACCCATGCCTCCTGAATGGAGTATTGTTTGTTTCCCTGACACCTCTCATCTCTCCTACCTTTTCCAAGTAACTTTCTTCCTCTTCTCTCTTGGAGAAGGGAATCAGGATAGAGGAGGAGACATCCAAGATATCGAAGAGATTAACCAATGGGGTCAGACTTGACTGGCTAGAACAATGTCCGGTAGCACACACAGGAGATGCATGTTTGCCTGAGAGCAAGCAAGATTTAAGCAAGGAAGGAAGAAAATCGGATCATCAAGCTGAGATAGCAATACCCTGTCCTGGTTTCTGGAACCCAACCAGATATCCCTTTTATATCTTATCCATTTCAGAAGATCTGGTTAAAATACTTATATTGCAAATATTGTCAGCTGGACCAGCTTTGACTGGAGGCAACATGGCACATGAATGCCAAGAAAATACAACTACGTATCAATCAGACAGAGGGTTCTGGCCAAGGTGTTTCCAGCCAAGAAAAGTGGCAAGATGCATTGACTGAAAACCCCAAAGGTGATTGTGGGGTTTTGTTTATATGATTTTTAAGAAATATTTATGAATAAAGGAAAACCTCAATTGTATAAAATATATGTATAGGAGGTAAAAAAACTACAACATATAAATAGTTGTTTTCTCTGGGACTAAACACAATATTTTGGGCATGGTCTATATTAAAAGTAAATTTGTCATGCTTTTCTATTTTGGTGTTTAGAGATGGTGACATTGGGCCTGGGAGCCTGACAATCCTGGCATTACCACTATGCCTATTGGGTTTCATCAAATGAAAAACAGGAATAATAACGACAAGGCTGATGTACGGATTCAGTGATATAAAATGTTTACCACAATAGTGAACAGGGATTATTATAAGAACAAGGATGGAATTTTCTCCTTCCTCTTTCATTTTCTATTTTAATTATTATTTTAAATATTGCTTTCTCATTGTTTCCTCCATATAGAAATAATATATTCTTCAGCAGTTTTTCTCAGCACTAGTAAGTTAACTATAACCTTTTCCTATTAGAAATTACCTTAATTTTAAGTTCACTCTTGAAGGATAGTTTTGAAGGATATGAAATTCTGGAGTGACTTTCTAAAACCAGTACTTTAAGGATATTATTCTATTATCTTTTGGTGTCTATCATAATTGTTGAATAAATTGCTGTGAAATAACTGTTGTTTTGCTGGTTATAAATCTGTTTTCTATCAGTTTTGCAGTTGCTTTATTTAAACACTGTGCACATGTACACGCACACATGTATAAAATGAAATGGATACTCAGAATTGCACAAATCTATGTGGACAGTTTAACTACCATCCAAGTCAAGAAACAGAACATTGTTCATACCACATTAGTCTCTTATATAACCTTCTGCTCCAGAAGTAACCATTACCCTGATTTTTAGGGTAATCATTTCCTGTTTGTTTTGTTTTGTTTTTGCTTTCAAATTAACATCCAACAGTACATTACAACAGCCTGTCCAGCTTTGCAATGTTCCATATAGCACACTTCCAACTGGTAACCAAGTTGTCTCCCAGAGAAAGTTCCTGGTGGCTGTAGAGTAATGAGAAGAACTTGTCACAGTACATTCTTAAACCTTTAAAATTCTACATGTGAATTAAAATATTAAGAGTGGTTCACTGGAAGGGGAAGTTGGATAAAATAGTAAAACATTTTGAAAACATCAAACAGATAATAAGAAACTGAGAAATCAATGGGTCAAAGTCTGGCAAAAAAAAAAAAAAAAAAAAAAAACCCGCAGCATTCAACACCACTTTATTGTCTTCAGAATACTTGCCAAACTCATAAGGCTAGAAAGGCAAATATCAATCCTCTCCACCCAGTTCAACAGAGGGATTCTCATAAGCCACCTTCTTCTTTAAGCTAGGACCCAAGGAGCTACACCCTTCATAAACAGTTTCTGACCTGGCCATGCAATAATTTCAAGCCACCTAAATGATCCACAAAACCTCAAGGCATGAATTTAAATTAAGGAACTCCAGGACTAGTTGTACCCCCAGAGACCTGTCAGAAGCAAATGAAAATCCCCCTGAAGGAACCATCACCCTAAGCCTTTTTCTGGACCATACAAATTGGTTGCAAGCAACGGAGCTATGATTTTAAACCAAGCTATTTTGACACCCACCCCTTTCCCTGAGCCCATGTTCTTAACTTCACTAAATTGCCATGGGGAGAAAGAAAGTGTGGGGCACAGGATGTCACATAAACCAAAGCCACGAGCTGTTTGGGTTTCTTATCAAAATTCGCAGAAGCTCTCAGCCAGCACAACAGACATCTCTGCACAGGTGAGCTCACTCCTTTTCATGACTTTCCTAGTCCATTTTTGCACAATTTTATTGGGCCAAACTGAAATCTGCCTCTAATTTCTACTCACTGGTCCTTATCTAGTCTTCTGCAGTCTCAAGTTTCAATCTGTCTCCACCAAAAGCCCTTCATATATTTCGATCCTGAGGTCACCCCCACACATTTCCTTCTCCAGGTAAAACAGCCTTTTGATGTTCTGTGAAAACTCAATTTATACCTTTTTAGCTCCTTCCTGTTATATAGTCACGTATGTGAATGGTTGCTTGGCATCTGGAACTAAACACAATACTCAGGCATGGTCTGAAAAGCACAGGGTCCAGCAAGACTATCATCTACCATGTTCTGCACTTAACAGCTGCTGCAGTATGAAAAACAGCAGTATAGAAAACCATGCTTTCTTTAAGGCATCTGAGTGAGCGTTAGCTGAGATGTCTAAGTGTTTTTCAAGATGTCTCACACGCCCTACCCTAACTTCCTTTGCCTGGATGGTTCCTACTGGACACAACCCCAGCTAAACCTCAGTCAGCATCACATCTTCAACCATGTTCCAAGTTAGGTTCCTCTGTTTTAGGTTCCCATCACCCTTGTAACAGTAAACAATTATTTACAAAATTACTCATTTAATCACTCTTCTCTACTAAACAAAAAGCTCCATGAAGGCAGGGATTAATGATTGGGGGGAATAAATATTATAGCCTTTTTTTTTTTTTTTTCATTTAAATGTATTCCCACTTCCAAGAGGGCGCTGACACTGGCATGCTTTCTCCCTGCAGCCTCTAAAGGCCCAGATACAAGCCTGGAGTGTTTTCCTCTCACTACCCTGTACTTAGGCGGAACTAGTATTACCTCCCACCTTGTTAGAGCACTTAGTCATCTGCGCCTGCTGAGACATTATAGGGGTCTGTCACTTGACTTTTATTGCCTCTTATCAGGGGCCCACCTTCTGGAAGCTACGGCTTCTGAGGGTTCCAGGGCAGTGAGGAGAGCAACCGCCTTGCCCAAGCTTAAGCAACTTAAGCGTTTGCCAAAATGCTTTTAAAGTTGACTCAAAGGCACAGACATAAAGATTGGAAAAGTTATTTAACACTGCAATCTCCACAGCCATTCAAATCCCATTAGAAACAGAAAAGAGATGATATTGATCTCAGACAGCTTGTTTTGACTCTTTCAGCTTTTATGGAATTGCCAAGAGGTACCTGCTGGGTTCACCGAATTTATGGAATAGGAAAAGAATGAAGTTTATATAAAAAGTCATCAACTACTTGGAGGGAAATATTCAAACCCATAGTTAAAAGGGCAGTATAAACATAGAGCCATCCTGCCTTTGGAGGAAAATGTCAAATTGTGGTTCAATCACAAGGACAAAGAGTGGCCTAGTTTATTTCAATTCTACTTGAATATTACCCTTTGATATTACTGTACAAAGCTCAGAAATGCTGATACCCCTGGCCAGTATATTCCAATGCACTTTTTATCCAAAGCAGCATAAAAAAGCTTTAGATGGAATGAGCTACTATACATCAGCTCTGACCCTCTATGTACACAATAATGTGTTACTTACTAGTGTTTGGGAATACATTCTCAAAAAGTTAGGAATCCTCAATTATTCAGTGAAGTGCAGGGAAGTGCAGTGGAGACTTGCTGGTACAGTGGTGATGGGTATGGTGTGGCAACACACCTTTAAGAGGTGTGAACTTGTGCCCCTAAAACAGTGATTTAAACCAACATTACCTCAATAAAAACAAACAAAAAGAGCCTCCTTAGTAGTACAGAGGTTAAAGTCTCAGTGCTATCAAGCTATGGCCAGCCACTTGGCATGAGTTTGATCCCTGGCCAGGGAGATACCTACATGGTGCATCAGACTTCTGTCTCGCCCGCTGCTCCTCTCAGCAGTGTAGCTCCGCCTATTCTGCTCCCCACTCTCTCTCTGGTAAATCCTCTCACCCCCCTCTCACACCTCTGGCCTATACTCAAGTTCTTATATGCATAAATAAAAATAAATATTTAAAAACAAACAAAAAACCCAATCTCCATTGTCACAATTCCCCATTTCTTGTGAAAACCCTTTAATTCTTTAGAATTACCATCTAAGGACTATTGCTGACTTTTCCTCAGCATTTTTTTTTTTAAAGATTTATTTATTTATTTATACAAGCACTGGGGACAGTCAGAAGTGCAGGAGAGTGAGAGAATTCCCCAGAGCCAGAGCAGGGAGCAGAACAGGCAGACTGACGAAATACACTGCTGAGGGAAGCAGCAGGAGGCATGAGAGGTCGGCGTGCCATGTGGGACCCTCACCAGCGGCAGGGGATCGAACCGGCGTTGCACAGGCTGCAGGCAGCTTCACAATCCAGGGCTCTACCGCTGCGCCACCGGGGAGGCCCCTCAGCATTTTTTAATTGCCTTCTTGAGTTCATTCATACTCAAGACATTGTTTGCTATCATTACTTGCTAATATTTTGAAACATTCATAAAAAGCTAGAAAATCATTCTCCAATTTCTGGGCTTAAAATACTCAAGACAAAGTCAAATACTACTAATATTACAAAAGCAACAGCACATCGCCTTTAAGTACCTCATGCTACATGGTGTGATAGAGCTGTGAGCTCCGTGTCCAGTGAGTGGAAGGACTGCTTTATCCAAACTGAGAGAATTTCCTAACAAACAGACATTCAAGGCAAACCTAACATTCTATATTGCACTAAAACCTCAACATACTGGGCAAACAGTTTTTTAAGTCGCTTATGTCAGCATTCAGAGGCATCTGTAAGTAGAGTCTGGCCTCAAGTAAACAATATTCCTGACTTCCTGTGTCCTCTAAAACCAAGACAGAAGCACTGAGATCCCTCGATGGGGTCTTCTACCAAAGCAGCTCCACTTACATGCCTTAGTTTTAGTTCAGTACGTTGTCATATATTAGTATACACTATAGTTCAGTACAAGATATCACAGACTGAAAACCAAGGCCAGGCATCTCTTAAGTTTATTGGAGAATTCTTTGTTGGGAGAGGAAAGATCACAGAATTAAACAATTGATAAAAGATAAAAGAACAATTAATAGCAAATTATTACAAAAGCAATTTCTGAAATGTTTATTTTGAGCCACCACTAAAACAAAATTTTAGCGCATCCTGATGTTCATATTTTGGTAATTAAACATAATAAATTACCGAAAAGCAAAAAAAAAAAGTTACTATTCTACAAGATTTTAATGTAATAGTTCAGCACAGTCAAATAAACAGTTAAAATTATTCAAAGGTGCTTTTGCTATATATCTGGTATATTAAACAAGAATATGAATACTTTTAATACTGCACAAGTAACCAAAGGTAGCAAATCCAGCAATATTAAAATGTGATATTAAATATTATTCAAACATTACAACAAAACAATGAACTTCTAGAATTACAACTCTATTCATGTGAAAGGAATGTACATGAACGGTAAAAAACAATAAATAAATAAAGTGACAAGAGTGACTAACACTGTATCTGCATTTTCAGAGCAGGAATACAGTAAATGAGTAAATGTGCGCCAGGGTCTTTTGATAAAAATGAGGAGAAAAAAGCATTTCATGTTAGCACAATTTTATAATCCTCACTGAAGCTCTAATTCTCTTGTGCTGGTGACAGGTGGACAGGGTTTCAAATGGAAAATACTTTCCCTACACCCTGAGTATGGATACCTTAATTAAAAAAAAAAAATTCTATGGGTTGTTTCTTATGAAAAACATAAAATTTAAAACAATATACTTATGGGAAACACAATATTACTTGGGGAAGAAAGTTAAATAATTAACTAAGCTGACAGTTGAGTCTGGACTGTGATGAGTCAAGGTTAAACTTTGCATTTGAAGGCTATACACAGTGTCAAAATCAAGTGGTTAAATGATCTTTCACTTTATCAATGGTACATTCAATAAGTAAATTCTCCTACCAGCTTAAAACCCTTGTTTAAGCAAAGTGAAAGGACTATAAATTGAATTAATTATTTCAGAAAGGGTAACTGGAACATTCCTCAATGTATAAAGATGTTATCACACATATACACTGAGTGAATACTCTCAAAGGTTTTATTATTCCATTAAACTATATCAAACCATCCAACAGATACTGTCATTTTCTTCTAGATTTATAAATGAGTTTTTTTTAATAAATCAGAATATATTATCAAGATCAACATTAATGATACCTAAAATATAAAATGTCATTTAAATTTGGCTTGGGAAAAGAAGAGTATGAAGTAATTGCTGTATTTCAATCTGAAATAATGTTCTACACATCCCCCCCTGCCCTCCAGGGGCCTCATTTACTTTCTTTCCACAGATTATTTGATGGTTCTGAAACTGATAAAGAGAGAATTCAGCTCAATACACAATTCTGAATAAGACATGATATTCCCAAGGACAAAATGCACAATGGCAATATTAAATGTTATAATATAAATGTCAAGTAGATTTGTAATAAAGACAGTGAGAGCTGTTCTCAACAGAGTTGTTCTGATGATTGAGCAATCAAGCAGATCTACAACATCTTTGGAAAATCACAAAGTGCCTTTAAAGAAAGTTAAGTTTAGACTGTACTTGATTAAAAGATACTGCTAGCTCTAAAAACAACATTTCTCTTTATATAAGGAAATTTAACTCATGCTTTTTTTCATTTCTGCCAATACTTGATATTTTTCTCTGGGCCTTTTACTGAATGGATACAAGTGTGGAGTTCCACTGTAATTATTTCTATGCATGCTCATACCTATTGACTGATCTGTCATTATGTAATGGGTAAATAATGGAACTCTAAACCCAGCATGTCTCCAGAAAAATGCAAAGGAAACAAAGATATAAGGAAAATCTTAACTCAGAGTGATTATTACCATAAGAGAAATAAACATAAATATTTTCAAACACAGAAAGCTTTACAAGACTATATAGTCACTTTAGTTTTAAAAGAAATCCAGAACTCAGTTTGCTGTTAATCAAACAGGTACATACATCCAAGTTACTAAACACAATTTGATAATTATATACTTGCAAAAACTGAAACTAAACTTAATAATCTTCTAATCCGCGTTATAATTAACAATCCTGTTCAGTGCTGCTGCACCTCAGGTTGTAAAAGTTAAAATAAAAAGAAACAATTCTGGTCCTACATTTCCTATATTTCTCTATCTTAAAAAATACTTGAAGAAACTTGAGGAAAATTAATTTTTAAGGCTTGCTCTATTTCATTATCTTAAATTTGAGGAAAAAAACAAATGTAAGGCTCAAAATATTTAAATAGCTTTTGATGTTTTTTCTTAAAATGCAAATTTGAACCCTTCACAATAAAATAATTTTTCTACCATAATTATGAACTTAAAATAATGTAAATGCCCTTATTCCTTGCCCCTTAGCCAATGTCTTCTATATGTATCGCTTCCAGCGTAGTCAATGCTCAAGAGAAAAGAAAATGTAATGGAGCAAAACCAAAGACCCCAACAAAAAAGTGATTTAACCTAGAGTACAAATCCACTACTAGCAGAAGAATCAAAACTTCAAACATACTCTCACATCCAAAAATCAAGACACAAGCTTAGTCCCTCTATTCAAGTTAACTTGCAGTTTCTGAAGATAAAGTAGTAGGAAATGCAGAGCACAGGAAGATCATGGCAGAGAACTTTACAAAATAGTGAGATATATTTCATTGGGAGTGGGGAAATTACTTTTCTAAGTCTACAAAAAGCTTATCCTTGCTAAAGCGGATAAGCTTTCCACTTAAAAAAAAAAAATCCAACAATTAAAACCATTATTGGGCTTCTCTAAATAAATTCCCATATTCACATTACTTTTTTTTTAATTTCAACATGTTTTACAACTTTATTTTCATTTACAGGGTAAGTTGGGGGCCCAAGATAGTCAAAATGAGAAAGAAAATTCTTAATGCACAATCATTATAGACATTTTATTTTAAAGCACCTTTTTAAATGTTAACAGTGGGTTTCTAAGCAAGAAAACAGTAGAGGGCACAAATCACTAACAAGGTTAAAGAACTTCTTTACACACACATAAATTTTCATGCCAGAACCATTGGCAACACTGGCAAATAATGTCTTTTTAGGAAAGACTGGGGAAAGTATCATTTGTGGTATTTATATAAATCTGCTTCTAAAAAATTAAATGGTTTGGGAAGTCAAAAGGCTACCAATAGCTGAGCTATTTAAAAATAAAAACAACTGACCTTAAAAGTAAGACCAAAAAAACTATCAGAAAAAAAGTTAACTTCAATGCTGTTTTTTAATGTCAAATTAGTGATTAACAGGATATCATTTGTTTGCAAAGAAGCAAAATTATTAACTATCCCTGGAACCTATCCTCAGTCACCTCAGTGCAGTTCCCAGCAGCACTATTCAAATGCAGAAAAGAACACCATCAGTCAATGTCCCTGAAAACCTCATGGTCACGCCCTCCTTCATACACATGTTCTTAGGATCTTAACACAGGACACAAGTGTACAGAAGGATAAACAAAGAAAATTATTTTGACAGAGATTACAAAAGTGTGCACTATATACACTGCGTGATGACACAATGCACTTCAAAAGCTGTATTTACTTTCCTCCCAATTCATTTTAAATGTTAATACTCACTATTCAAAGTGTTCCCTATCCATCTTTATCTTTCTTTCTTCCCATCCCCCCAAACAATAAGATACTGGACTGGAGTTGGTTCTATGCATTTTCCAAGAGCCAGTCAAATAGTGACTTGCACCTCTCCTCACTGGAAGTTTTCTCCATCACTTCATAGTATTTCAGCACAGCCTGGAGGAGGTCGCCCACTTTCCATCCTTTTTCTTGTAACTGCTTTGAAAGCTAGTAAGAAAAACATCAAGTCAAACATTAACAAAGTAAAATTTTTAACAATAAGGTTTTCATTTTCATTTTTCATATCAGATAAACTAAGACCTACTGTTTGCAATTAAAGTTGCCCAATTATAATAAGGTCTTCTTCCCAAAACCACAACCAATTTTCTTTTCTGCCCTTTGTAAATACATCTCCTCCACAGAATGACACTTTGGGGATGGCTGAAGACAGAACTCCACAAACTTCACCCAGAGACCTATCTGTGTGGGAGTATAGAGGTTAAATTTCTACAGGAAATTCTTAACTAAATACATCTGCCACACCCTCAGTTAGAATCATAAAACAATAAAGCCAATGTCAAGCTTAATAAAAGGATGTGGTTTGTCTTCCACAACATACAGTGTGGTTTTTTTTCTGGAATATATACTCTACCCTCAATGGAAACTTGGCTTTCTTAAATTAAGAAATGCTAATGTTTCAACAAAAATGTAACCAAAAAAGTAAGTAACTGTGGGTTTAAATAATTACTATATAATTACCAATCAGAACATATCTTCATGTTTTTCTATTAAGTACAACAACCACAATCAATATCAGAACTTTTTTATCACACCAAAAGGAAAAAACCCTACCCATTAGTAACCAGTGGCACTTCTCTCTCCTCAATGCCCTCAACTCTAGGGAATTACAAATCTGTTTTCAGTCTCTACATTTGTTTCTTCTGGCCATTTCAGGAATCATGAAATATATGGTCTTCAGTCACGTGTTTCTTTCATTTAACATAATGATTACAAAGTTCAATGTATAGCATGAATGTACTTCATACCCTTTTTGACAGATAATATAGCCAACTGCATGGACATACCACTTTCCTGACCCATTGAGAAGTGCCACGACGTTCTCCTGTGTGACAGGAAGATGAGGTTCCTATAACAGGCACCATCAGATTCAGCTCTGCCTGAGGCTGTTCTTCACCCTCAGTTTATCCAAGTCTACATGACAAATGTGTGCTTCCCTGAGGTCAGTTCTCACTCTCTGCCTCCTCTTCTTATCTCTACCTTCCCCTTGACAATTTTTTCCCTGAACATCCCTTCCTATATTATTTTTCCTTCTGTCCCAAACAGAAACCTCAACTGGGAAAATCTGGAAAGTCTAAGTAAAAACAAACAATAAACTAAAAATTACTTTCACACTACGCCTCTTTTACATACTTCTTTCAACAATATCTTCATAAATTCAGAACCAGAAATCAAAACTAACTAGACTGCCGTTTTGTTGGCTATACATTGTTTTTCACCCTCTAATAAGATTAAGCCAAAGTTTTAATAAGAAAATTCTGGGACAAAGACCTAAGATTGGAAACTGACAATTCTGACTAATCAGGTGAGCTTTCAATAAAAGTAACAATTAGTGAATCAAATCTGAATGTTTTATTATTAGGAGCCTATGAAATATTCAAAGTGGCCTATTATCTCTTATTAGATGTCTAAACTTTCATTAGCGTTTGATTATGCTAGCTTCTCATACTAATGAAACTGGATTAACAGAGACATACTAATTACTAGGTACAATTATGAATCAATTAATACAAAAAATAACTCAGTATTTTCATACAAACACTTATACATGACACCTAATTTTGAAAACTTAGTATGTGACAAGCACCAGATCACATTTTTTCCCCACAGTATTACATTTAATCCTCACAAGCCTCTGTAAAGTAGATTCTATACTCATTTTCACAGTGCAGATAAAGAAACTGGCTGGCGAACCTGCCCAAAGTTGCACTCCTGGAGAGTGGCAGAGCTGACAGCCTAGCCCAACTATTGGACCCTCACCTAACCATTTAACTACTCTGTTATCAATGGGCATCTAAGTAGGTCAACTGCATGGTACAGAATATCACAAATGTATCCTCACAACCATCCTCTAAGACAGGTACTTACTAGTATAAACTCTTTCTTTGCAGAGTCATGAAAATAAAGTTCTGCAACTTCAGCCTCAGAGGCAATGAGCCACTGAAGAATGATCCTTAGTTGGGGGTCCACTGTGCACGGCTCCATGTCAATATTTGTAATTAGTAGAGTCTTCCCATCTTGCTCCAAACCTATATTTAAATTTAAACAATATGATGTAAAATTCATGAGCTCTCAACACTCTGGTCTCTTAAGGACATACAGACATTTTCCATTTCTTTAGAATCCAATGCATGCTGGGGGGAAAAAAAATCCAACTTTTCTTCACCATACTACAATATCAACTAAGACATTTCTTTGAAAGGACAAACTAATGCTAGAACAAAAGATTAAGTTTGATCACCTACTAAGAAAACAAATGCAGAACATATGCCATTAATTTGTGTCAAAAAATGACACATATTTATGGATCTCAGGATGCATAAGGAAGCTTTCCTAACTAAGAAAAATAACAGTAGCAACAAACACTTCATATGCTCCAAGCTCTTTGTACATATATAAACTCCTCTCATTCCCACCACCACGCTGTGCGCTAGCAACTATCATCATCTCTATTTCACAGGCAAGGGATCTGAAGCAGAGAGAGATCTAGCATCTTGCAGCAGGGAAGTAGCTCAATCCGGATATGAACACAGGGAGAATAAAATGTCAAATCAACTACATATACCCAAAAGCCAGGCCAGGGAATTTTCTGGTGCATCCCTATTATAATTAAGATGTTGCACTCAACTTTATTTTCTTTTTATGAAAATTACATTTTCAACATAAAGAATCCATGTTGACTGCAAAACTAAGGACCTGTGGCTCAAGGTCATGTGTTGAACACTCCTGATTAATGATGGCTGAGCAGTATGCGGTGCTGAAACTTGAGTCCTCCCACACAGGGGGAAGCAGTGGGACATGGCGGCAGACATCACACCAATTTGTACCAGTGAAAGAAATTTCCTGATGGATGTTCCTAATTAATTTTAACAGTTTGCAGAGCATTCCAGACCACTACTAATCATTTTTAGGATTTGTGTTGGCCCTAATTGTTAATGTAAAAAAATCTGTCCATGGGGCCTCCCCTGGTGGCGCAGGCGGTTGAGCGCCACGCTGTGAAGCTGTCCGCAGCCTCTGCAGTGCCAGGTTCAATCCCAGCCGGCTGGCGAGGGTCCCACATGGTGTCTCAGACCTCTCCTGTCTCGCCCGCTGCTCCCCTCAGCAGTGTATTTCGTCAGTCTGCCTGTTCTGTTCCCTCACTGTCTCTGGTGAATACTCTCACCCTCCCGCGCATCTGGCCTGTACCCCAGTTCTTGTGTAAATGAATAAATAAATCTTTTTAAAAAATAAATAAATAAAAACAGGCAAAAAGACTTTAAAAAAAATCTGTCCATGTTATTCTCTTAAATCAAATGCATTTTCTTTTCCCTCCTCTCTTCCCACTGATTCCCATTCAAAAATGGTTCTGGTACACCATGGTACCAGAATGCCTTGGCCATTTTGTAAATCCTGCAAGGGCCATGGAGTTAGAAACAAAGCACGCATGCTTTTTTGTTCAGGACTCTAAGGACAGAACTCCTGGTTGCCTGGTCTAAGTGACCTTTTATATCACTAATACTAGTAAAAAAGAGAAAGGCAAAACCTGCAACTACAAGCAGCAACAAAATAAGCTCTGTTACTTTAGGGTTTCCATAATTTTCTCCTTCTATCAATTCACATCAATTTTCCTCCTAATTTATCAGTTTCAGTTTCTATTTAACAAATTTAATAGTTGGCACAGTTTTCTATATAATGAGATGACTATAATCTCAAAAGCTGAGTAATGACATAGCTACATATATTTAATCTATGATTTCTATGTACTCACAGAACTCTAAAGACAGTTAATGTCATTTCTTAACAAAGTGGAGTAATAACTAGTTCATTAGAGAAAAGACTTACTACATATATTTGTGCCATGTAGAACATTTAGAATAACTTTGTTCACAAGTAATAGGGGAAAGGACACTACTTTTCTAGACAAAGTCAACAGTTTTATACTCAGCAAAAATATGACAAATATTAACTCAGCAAATAACTGAAAATATTGCCCTACCTCTACCTTTATATCCAATAAGGGAAAATTTACTTCTAGGAACCCAATAAGAAGAACGTCTACAAAGCAGAAGGATTATAAGCAAAAACATGATAACCTTAGATCTGAGGACTTCAGGCTGAAAATAGGCACATGGTTTTCCTAAGCAAGAAGAACATAACTGGTATTGATAAAACTGACTGCAAACTCAAGTGTCATAAAGTACACTTCAAGAAACTGTTTTGGCAATTTTCTCATTTTGGCCACTTCTAAAGAAATAATAACCAAAAACTCACTGACTCAGAAACAATATTACAAATAGTATAAATACGTTTTTGTGTGCCACTCTACAGAAGACATTACTGGTATTTTCATAATTAAAACAGAATTTTGAAAAAAATTCTACAACCATTCAGATACAACAAAAACTCAACTTCAATGTGAAGTTTCTGAATTCACTCGTATATTCAAATACATTTTGAATTAAGGATTGCTAGTTGCAGTCCAGAATTCAATGACCAGTATCTCTAATATTTACATATTTGAAACCATATTCAGTAAAGGAAGAAATGAAAACTTTCTTCAAATGTGTGAGCATGTGAGTGTAGGACTGGAGTTAGGGGACAGAAGAATTGATTTGAAAGTATCTTTTGTTTTAATCGATCGATTGGTCTGTTGGAAAAGTCATCATGCACTTATGCTTGAAAAACAGAAAATATATGTCATGACTTTTCAGACAACCCAATATTTAAGACTGACATTGAACACTAATTCTAAAAGTTACTGGTTTAGTGGGACAATGCACTGATATGTGCCATAATTATATGAAACTATAATACAAGGATTTTACATTTTGAAAATACAGAGAGAGATTATCATAAATTCTCAAATAACTGAATAATTCCTTTAAGGCAGTTCAATCTTTACGCCAATTCTTTTAAGACAGTTCAATCTTTAGTTTACCAATCAAATATTACAAACTGCTCAACACAGGACACAACACTGGATAAATCAGTTCAAGAATACCCTGATTTGGAATGTAAATACCCTGATCTAGCTGATGAAAATGAGCAAATACAAAACATTAAGGACTCTTCTACAGAAGGTTAAGCAAAAAACATGCAAACACTATGAAAAACAAATTGTCAATTTACCTTCTCCATCATCCTCATCCTCTTCATCTTTATCATCAGGCTCATCACTTTTCCAATAAAATGGCAGAAGCAGTTAAAAAAAAAAGCTTTAATTAATAACAGAATAAACCCGATTCTTAAAATGTTGTAAAGAATGATGTTACAATATGACATGGCATTTAAAAAGAGGAGAAATGACAATCAAAAAGGAAGCTTTGCTTCTCACACCATTTCATGTTAAAGTTAAAAAATTGCAAATGATGCCTAAAAGTTTCTTATCAATAACCAAATGCTCTATCTGACCATGACATATAGACAGCCAAGTAATTTCACAATAAAAATTAATTTAAAATAATTTAAAGTCAAAATATTCTAATTGGGTTTTGATAATACAGCATTCGATATCACAGAATGCCATGAAGAATTACTTATTAATGCTTCTATTGACATTTATACAGTTTTAACATAGTAAAATTTTTTTTCCTAATATATGGACTAGAAATACATACAAAAACAAAAAAGCAAAAAAACAAAAACAAAAACAAAACCAGAAATCCTGTAGGAAGCAAGCTCTTTTTAAATGAAACAATCATTGGTAGAATGAAAAACAGCAAGCGGAGCAACACATGCATAAAAGTAACACATTTTGCAAGTAGATGTCAGTCATATCTTAGCATAATTGAATTTTTTCATTAGATGTAAACTGATCAAGCAGAATCATGTCAAAAATGTAGGAGAAAAGCAAGTTGATACATATTGGCACTGTAATCCACATTCTTTTACAAATATGACATCATGCATTAGTGGTGAAAGACTCATCAGTTTTTAAGTTTCTGGACTGGACCAACCTGTCTGATGTTGGAAAGGATAAATTGTCCTCATACAAATCTCCTTCTAAACCAAGACTGCTCCAGCTACTGCTGTTACCATTACTGCCAGAGGAAGAAAAGAACAGAGCTGAACTAGAAAATGAATAATAAAAAAAGATCTTGGTTTTCCTTGGTACAGCTTCTCTCAGTGATAAGTGTGGATGTTCTGAAGCTGCCACCACGGGGTGGCGCACCCACAGCATTGGAGACCATCACAGCTACTATGAAAGGTATCTGACAGCTTTGGAGACCTGAGAATTTTGTTTTGTTTTTTTAACTTCATCATGAAAATTATTCTAAATTTATATTTATTTTACAGATTAAGGCAACAGAATGACTTTTGTGACAGCAAATGAATGCATGAAATAAAAACTTTCACAATGAAATAGTCTCTGGCAAATCTTGCAAAATAATTTGTGAAAAGCCAATACCTTCCGTCTGGATAAAGTTTTAAAAAAAGAAAGACAGGTTAACATGGTCTCAGGCTCTCAGTCTTCAAGATAGTGAGAACAGTGATGACCTGGGTTGAGGGCAGTGGGAAATGGAAAATAGGATTGAAAGCACAGTCCCAAATAGACCCTAAAAGTCCAAATAGGCCTTTCTAACTACTTGCAGAGAGATTTTCTGGCTTTAAAATATTCTTATTATGTCAATGACCATCATTTCATGTATTACGAATAATTTAGCATGAGACAAGCTACATACATTTTCTCCAGAATATTGAATAGCCAAGGCTTACTCAATATTACACTTGTCTGGTTGGCCAGTCACTAATGCCATACAGGTAACTACTGATACTATCCTAACCAAAAGGAAAAAGTAACTATATTCTAAAACTGAGGCAAAACAATAAAAAAAAAAAGCAACTGTGTTAGAAACAAAATTCAATTTTCAGAATAAAACCTAAAACATGCAATTTTTAAAAATTCTGATAATTAGTAAGCATGTTAGTTTGCAGTGATAAGTGGCTATATTTTCCAGTATTAGGCTAGATAACTATAAAAACTGATTTTTGGTCCTAAAAAATGAATTAACATAAAATCATTTTACATGCATCGGTAAATGTTGACAAGGTTACCAAAAAGGGATGATTTAAAAGTTGTAAATAACTTCTAAATAATTTACATATTTAAATTATTCGAACACTTACAAGCTGTCACAAACCATAATTTATTAGTAAGTTACAAATGAGCAGTTTCTCAATATATGTTAAAAAAAATAGCCCTATTATAAAACCATTAGAACAACCAATTTTGCCCATCTCATCTACTGTGAAACCAAAATGAGAATATGTGAACTAGAGAATGGTCAAACACCATAAGCCAAGGACAAAAATAAGAGACCTGAAACATTACATTTATTTATACTAGTAATTAATAAAGGGGGGGAAATGAGAAAATTAAAATTCTTACCCATATCCTAGTCACAAGAGTGAATCCTCCATTTAATTAACTATAAGAATCCATTACCTAAGTATTAGGTGAACATGAAAAGAAATAACAGCTAGAAATATAAAGACTAAAATTCAAACTCCCTCTGTCTAATCTCACTTCATTCACCTTCTTCTGTGTCCCTCAAAACTGGGTCAGATTTGAAGTCAGTTATTTATGAAATGCTACTTCTACTAGGGTGATCATGTAATTTTCCATCTAACCAGGACACTTGGAAATGAAAGAAATCACAATAACCAGATCAGAACAGCAGAAGTAAATCAGATGTCCAGAACAAAGTGAGAGAGGTAATGATGAGACTATGTTAACCCAACATAAAACAAAACTTAATTTCTTTGTGTAATAGTGTTCATACTTCATTCTTGAACACTGTCCTGCCTTTATCACTTTCTGTTCTAACTGGTCAATTT
Source organism: Talpa europaea (assembly GCF_964194135.1). Classification (NCBI taxonomy): domain Eukaryota; kingdom Metazoa; phylum Chordata; class Mammalia; order Eulipotyphla; family Talpidae; genus Talpa; species Talpa europaea. The sequence goes on from NC_140072.1 coordinate 99,030,765, forward strand.
CTATGACTACAAACTAGTGTTAGTCAAGGACTAAAATTCTGTCTCAAGGTTTTTGGCCCTAAGAAGAGAATGTCAACTCTAACATGTCTTATAAAAATTATTTCAAAAATTCTGTAAGTTCAGCCCCATCTCTTACCTAATCTAATACATAACTTCTAAGAAATCCATAAACTCCCAAGTCATACTTGAGACTCACATTCACAGAGCAATTCTCCTGCCTGATCAAATACTTAAACATTCCTCTTAAACACTTGTGAAAATGTGATGTTATTTGTTCTTTTTAACTGTGCCCCACTATTGAACCTACTAGAGTGAAAAGTACAAGGTCTGTCCAAGCCACTGAAGTCTCTTATCACCTACCTTGAACTCTGTACCAGAAAATTACAGTTCCTGTATCAGACATCATCAAAAAACAAAATATAAAGTCATGTATCTTAAATGTGGTCTCCAAATCACCTGCATTAATGTCATCTGAGGAGCATGACATCCATGTAGATTTTGGGGATCCTCCAATGATCTAATAAATCAGCCTCTGGGAGGCGAGGCTCTGGAAAATGTATAACCAACAAGCACACCACCAACCATGGATGAGCCCCACTGACTTTTACTTTGTGCCTGAACCTGAATTCCATATATCATCATTAATTCTCATTCAGACTGGGTAAATTAAAGCCACAGGTATTTTTCTGACAAAATGTTATCAAGCCAGGGTTACCCTATCCTGAATTCAAGTAAGTCATTTTGTGGTGCTAAATGTTAAAACAGAATCTGATTTGGTCTTTTTGAACCTTGGTTCTGTTAATGAAATTGTCTTTTCTTCTCTCTTTTGCTAAAGAGAACAGAACCAAGGACAGAGCCTGGTCACGTGTCCAATGTTCGACGTGTCCATTTCTCAATTTAATTAAATAACACTGCACAGAGTTGTTCAACAGGCCACAGTCCTGCCACTAGCCTCTAGCCCTAGTTCTCCCATTGTAACACCATTTCCTAAGCAACAATGTCAACCATTACTGAAATTTTAGAAGCCTGTGTTTCTCAAAGATGAGAGAATGTAAGTGCTACTATTCTATTCTAGATGAAGTTATGGGAAAGGGTCAAATTATGATTTGTAATATTACCCTCACTGTCCGCTGTCAGTTTTAAAGACTGCCCCTTTCGGATGTAGATTTTAAGAAAGATTGGTGGTTTACATAGCATTTTAAGAGGCTATGACAAAATAGATGCTTTATAAAAATATTAAAGCCTACTAGTCAAGCCAAGCATCAAACAAAATACTCTGAAATGATGCGCTCTAACAGGTAAAAAGTCGTTTCCTTTCCTTATCTCCTCCTCCAACAGTCTTCTAACTCCCTCCCCCCTCCTCCCTTCCTCATAAGTCAATTCCAAGGGCTCTACTCAGTTGAAGCCTCAAGAGTCCTTTCCACATACATCCAAAACTGGAAGTATGTATGCTGAGAAACTTTTTGTCTTCTTAGATTCAGGTATGCATGTATTCATTATTTCCAATTATCAGTTAATGTGGATAAAGATTTATGGAACTGTACAAGTTAGTCAGGAATGTCTTTAGAGAGTTAAGAATATAAGAATCAAATGTATCATGATTAATAAAATATTCCGAAGACTATGAACAAAATCAAGAAAAGTTATGCATGAAATATGTGCCTTCTGCTGCAAAAAAAAAAAACCCTATTTTATACAGTTTCCATCACTCAAATATAAATGTTCCAGGTTATTTATTCCTGCATAGCAGGACAATTAAGAAATCCCTCTTCAAAAGAAATATCACTTTAATATCAGGAAAATTACAGGGCTATTTTGATACCTTTTCCTCTAAATATAAATTAAATTTTAAAAAAAAGTACCTTCTTTAAAGTGAGAAAAAAACTCTTTCCTCAAATTTCATGAAAAGTCCAGGTATTTAAATGTATGCAATACTTTTTGACTTTTAGCACATCCAAAGAAAATCAGTTCAGCTAAATTACCATATATAACAAATGTCAGAAACCACTAGAAACAGATTGTGAATAAAAAAATACATTTTGAAAATAATGGCAGCTTCTCAAATTTGGTATTTAAAAACAATGCTTAATGTAAGTTTATAACTCACTTCTGAAGCATGAGGGGGACTAAACAATATAATTACATGCAGTATCTTTATTACCTTTCACTCAGATGATGAAAACTGCTGCTTTCATCCTGGTGTTCATCTTCAAAACTTAAATTAGACCAGCTACCAGTGCTGTCATCACCAATACTGAGGTTCATCTGCTGACTTCCAAGCGACTCAGGTGACTGGAAGTCTTCTGTTCCTTTTGGACTAAAAAAGAAAGGCAAAAAATTCAACTGGAGAGCATCAGACTCTGAGGTGTAACTATCTGATAATAAAGATGACAAGAACAAAAAGGATACACAGAGTTAAGCCAGTGGCCCATCTAATGTTTGTGTCATCTAAAAAGTAGACTTTATGGAGGAGCATATTAATTTTAAAGTTAACAGAAACACCCTCAGCACCCTATCTTAATCTTTAGCCTGTTATGCAACCCACCCCAAGAGCATCATTTATCTAAATACCACTATGGAGCACAAGTTCCTAAGTTTACCATCTGCTTTGTAAGATAGTACTTTTTTTTTTAATATTTATTTATTTATTTATACAAGCACTGGGTACAGTCAGAAGCACGGGAGGGTGAGAGAATTCACCAGAACCAGAGTAGGGAACAGAACAGGCAGACTGACGAAATACACTGCTGAGGGGAGCAGTGGGCACAGCAGAAGAGGTCTGTCGCACCATGTGGGACCGTCGCCGGCGGCCGGGGATCGAACCGGCGCTGCAGAGGCTGCGGGCAGCTTCACAGCCCAGCGCTCAACCGCTGCGCCACCAGGAGAGGCCCAAGATAGTACTTTTATCTGTATTAAAAGAAACCTTTCTGGCTTTAAGAATTAAAAAAAAAAGGAATTCTAGTACATAGGCAAACTAAACCATATCTGTTCAAGATTTTGAGCATGAATCATAACCTTTCTCATTTTTTTTCCAGTGAAGACACATATTTTAATTCCATCTTTGCAAGAAAGTCCATTCACTCTTCAATTATCGTAATGTTGCCTCTACTTTTTATTTTCAGCATAGCAGTTTAAAGTGACATTTTAAACATGAAGACAGAAAATTTTAGTTTTCTGTTTTGTATCATCTAAAAGGGAGACTTTGCAGAAGCATATTAATTTTAAAGTTAATGGAGATACCACCAGTACCGCAAACTTATCTTTAGCCTGTTATGCTTAATGTAAATTGTCATTGTGTGTCACTCATCTAAATACCATTACGGAACACAAGTTTCTAAGTGATGAGAGTGGCCTCTCACCAATGAGAATAAGAATCCAAATGCTCATAGTATATCATCTGTCTCCTCCACCCTTTCTCCTGCTACCCTCCCTGGCTCACTCCATTTCACCCACACAAGCCTCTCTGCTGATTTACCAGTAGGGACAGGTCCACCCTCCCATTGCCCAGTGACTATTCTCTCTGCACCCATGGCTCTTTGCTCAAATGTTACTCTGTCAGAGTTATCCTTCTCATTATCCATTCAAATTTGCAAACCATCCCCCCTCTGACAGCTCGCACCACCCTCACCACTCTCCAGCCCCCTTCCTTACTATAGTTTCCCTCCAAAATACTTATCACCACATGACAGACTATACCACAATACAAGCACCAAGAGAACACGATTGTCTGCTTCACTTCTATAATCCTAGTGCCTAGAATAGGAACCTGACCCGCCCCCGTTTTTTTTTTTTTTTTTTTGGACTCTTTTCAGTTTGTAATTAAGGTATAGCAACCAGAATTACACTGGCTATCCAGCGACAGGCACACTATATAATTTTGAACCATAATAGAGTACAATGTTGTTGTTGTTCTTTTTTTTTAACCTGTAATGTGTCACAAGCTAATGCTTTTGGGCTATAAATGACCATTAAGTGGGTTTCAGGGAAGTTTTTAACAACTGCTAGGTTATTTTGGCTCAGAAATAGCAGCTCAGAATATAATTTAGATGTTTTGCTTTCCCCAAAATGCCCCATCATATAATTCCCCATTTGACAATCATGTACCTCTCTTCTGTATATCACAGCTTTGTGAAATATTTATGGTTATTTTCATGAATCAAACATAAGAAAAGGGAACACTAGCAAGTAAATCAAATAATACCTTTAAAAATAATCTATTTGAGTGAATCCCTCCTTAAAGATTGAGACACAAACCATTTTAACTTTAGAAATAGAAAATGGAAAAAAAAATAACATTATATGTATTAGTCAACTTTTAATAGTCAGCACTTAAAGAATCCTAGCACAATTATTAAGAAATAAAAAGAGGAAAAGAAATACCAAGTAATATTCTGTTGGTCTGGATAACAACTTGAAATTAGACAGCAATGCCTTACAGAAAGAACTTCTGGGGGTCTATCTATCTACTCACCCAATACTAAGAAGGAAAAGTGAAAATACTGAGGAAACTGAGAGCAAAGACCTCACTAGGCTTTGGAGGGTTATGAGGAGAGGCTCTTTTCTTTCCATGAGACTGAGATGAAAGAGACAGTTCAAAGAGTATGAGGCTGTTTTTTGTTTTGTTTTAAGTTGCTTCAATTATAGATAGGCCTAGCCCATATGTACATTTATTAACTACTCATCATATGCCTATCATTATATTAGGAATTAATGTATAGTTATGGGTCTACAGCAAAGGTTCTCAAATTTTTTCTGTGAAGAGCCAGACAATTAAACATTTAGGCAACACCAACTACAAGGTCTCTGCATGAAACAGCCATACACAATACATACATGAGGAAGCACAGCTGTGTTCCAATAAAACTTTACTCATGAACAATGAAACAGAATTTCATATAATGTTCACATGCCACAAAATAATACTCTTCATTTTTCTTCAAGACACTTAAAAAATGTAAAAAAAAAACATTCTTAGCTCACAGAACCATACAAAAACAAGCAGTGGGTCAGATATGGCCTATGGGTTGTAGAGTTTACCAATCCCTGGTCTGGGACATATGAAGCTGCTGATTATAGCAAATTGAGAACCTCCCCTCATTCACCAGAGATTAGATAGCATCTCTCATCACAAGAGGATGCTGCAGAATCACTGGATTCAAAGGTCCTGCCCAAACTGCATCTTCTTATTTTATGGAGGCTAAGTAAAGAGGCAGTTCTCATCACTGCTTTGATAAAAGCTACCAGAAAATCTGAGGTATCATGTGCCTCAATTGAATTTCACTTCAATTCAAAGCTATTATTTCTCTATTTGGTGGAAATGACAAATATAACCATACAAACTAGTAACACAAGTTGGTCCTGATGTTCTCCCAGAGAGAAAGTTAAAATGAAAATTTTAACTAAGGTGTTAGAATCACCAAACACAAGACAGATACTGAAGAACAGGACACTGTAGGACTATCAGAAAGAACTGTCCCCTCAGATAGTGAAGTGGTGGCAATAGTGGAAGTATTTGGAGAATTTTTGCTTTCTTCCTCATCGCAATTTGGTTATATTATATTCTTTATAAGAAAACTTACCTTTGTGACCAGATACAAAACATTGTATAAAAATTTAATCTCAGAGTAGCATATTAAAATGGTAATGCTCTATATTTGCTGTATGAATTTCTCCAGTTGTTTCTTCCATTCAACTTTACCTACGTCATAGCTTTGTGAACTCGGGCAAGGTGATTATCTTCTCTAAGCCTCATCTTCCAGCTTGGTAAATGGTTAATACCTTCCCTCAAAGGGCTGTTGTGGGATAATGAAACAATGTATATGAAAGTAATAGGCAGGATATCAAACAATAGACAAATAGGGATTTTTTTTAATAATTACATATAACAGGAAAATGTCCCTATTATCTAAAATAGGGACTTATTTTAGACAATAACTGTACCTAATTTAGGATAAAAAACTGTACCTTTTTGAACAGGACTTAATACATGCATGGTCAAGTTTATTTTTTTTTTTAAAGATTTATTTATTTATACAAGAGCTGGGGTCCAGGCCAAAGATGTGGGGGTGAGAGGATTCACCAGAGACAGAGCAGGCCACAGAACAGGCAGACTGACTGAAATACACTGCTGAGGGGAGCAGCGGGCGAGACAGGAGAGGTCTGTTCTGCCATGTGGGTTTCTCCCTGGCCGGCCGGGAATCAACTCATGCAGTGGCTGCGGATTGCTTCATAGGTTGCGTCTCAACCCCTGCGCCACCAGGGAGGCCTTACGTGGTCAAGTTTAACTTTTCATTTTATCATAACACTGAAAAGAAACTTGAAACTTACCTGCTAGCAGCATGTCCAACATTTGTCATTGCAGAGGTCACTATTTCTGCGCTAAGGCTTTCAGCAAAGCTAAGGCCATCCTGTCCAATTCCACTATCAGCTGCCAAACTGGTATTGCTCAGCTCTCGCTCTGCTTTTTCAATAGCTTCAGCAACTATCTTCTCTGCAAGCACAGTCTTCTTATCAAGATCAACATGAATTTGAGGGACATCAAGATGAAAAATTCTAGATTTCTGGTAGACGTTGCTAAATTTTGAATTAGAGACTAGCCTACTATTAGAAAGTGAATCCTGTCTGAAAAATTGTGGAGACGAATTTCCAGTGCAATCATGGAGTTCTTTACGGTCACAATATCTGCAGGTCTGACTTGTGAGAGGTGATAATTTTTCTGCATAAGTGATCCTTTCTGCTGCTTTTGTGGACCCAGACACTTGAAAAAATGCAGATCCTAAACTTAATTCTAAAGTGTGATCCACTACTTTTTTAGCGTACTGCTCGATTGCTTGAACAACATTCTCTTCATAGCCATACCCATTTAAGTTGCCTGTACTGTGATAAAACCTGTGATTTTGTGAGGAAGGCTGAAGAGACTGAGCAAATTCTGGCTCAACATGAGTCTTGGTATCTTCTTCACCTCCAGCTTTTTCATAAAGGCAAGAATCTGTCAGGGACTTTGGCAAGCCAACTGCAGATACTGTCAGCTCTTTTTCAACATCTTTTGTAATGCTGTGAGCCAGAGAGGTGGAAAAATTGTATAGTTCAGAACACTCTTTTCTATATGTATCCTGGGTCCATTCATAAGTCTGATTTTTATAAAGGCAACCTCCACTTCTTTTACTTTGCCTTTTTTTCTCTATTTCTTGGTGGTGTTCTTTATTTAGGAACATTAACAGTTCACTGTTAGTTTTTGCCCGTGAGTTTTGCACAGGGGACATTTTTGAGTTGCACTTCATTTTGGCTGACTTAGCTGCTTCCTGTAGTCCTGATTTAAGAGATCGATAAGCAAGCCTATTAGCATACTGATCCATTATTAACTCATTATTACCACCTTCCTGTTTTAGTATTTGGATAATGTGACCTGCATATTCATCTGTCACACTTTCACAGCTAGGATACTTGTATGTCAGGCCTGACATACAAGAACTTGGTGGTAATGAAAGAATAAATGAATCCCCTTCTTGTGAGTATGCCACAGCCTCTGTATCCAACTTCTCTTCTGATACAGCTCCGTCCCCCTCACCATAACAGCTGTTCCTCTTCTGCCTGAAAAGCATACAACTTCTAATGTTTGCTATTTTCTCGGCTTCTGTAATGACTTCTGCGGCCATATCACCTGCAAAATTCTGTAGCGGTAGCAAAGTTTCATTTGAGTGATTTAGAAAAGTAGGCAATACACTTCTTGAGTTTTGTACATTTAAGGATGGGCTTTTAACCTTGGGTTCTTGGGTTATTTTATTATCTAAATGGGAAGCTGCCATTTCAGTTGCAAGAGAAAGGATGTGTGTAGCTAAGGCATCTGCAAACTGAACTTTCTTCCCTGAGTACTGGGCCTTCACATCCACTTCTGGATGCTCTTCACCTTCACTACTTTCAACTTCTTCTGAAAGGGATCTCATCAGTTTCAACATAAACTCTTCTTTCTCTATAGTATTTTGTTCACTTTCAGACAAACTACCAACAGACGAGTTGTGAGGTGTAGAAGGTGGCGTAGCAGGTGCAAATTCTTTGGCTAATTCCCCCTTGAGCTTTTTAGTTAACTTCTTGATATCCCATTCAGAATTTGCCTGGGATGGTAGGAGAGGAGTCGATGGAGGAGTATCAGGTATTATATTTCCATCTCTGATCTTCTGCTTGTCTTCTACATGTAAACTATCCACACACGTAAGCACTGTAGATGAGAATGTATGTGAAGCAGGAAAGGGGTTTTCCTGCCCCAATGACAGGGGCTCAAGTGCTGTATTATTCAAATCAGTCTTTTTCACTGATTTTTTCTTTGCAAGTTCCTTCAAATCAGGTTTTTGACCTACCATAATTGCACCTGTCTCTAAAGAAAATCCATGAGTCACAGAACCTTTACATTCTGGAACACAGTTCTTTCCTACTGAAAGTGAACAGTGAGTTAAGTGATCCTGAGCATTAAGAAATTTGGGGAATTTTTCCAAGGTCAGTTGTGACTCTTCTCCAGGAATAGGTAAGCCTTCCTTGTGTACTGCATTTTTATCTACATTTGAGATCGCTGCTTTGCTTTTATCTATGGAATGTTTAATAATAGACTTCGATAACTGATCAGCAAACATGTACTTATTGCTAGCTTCACGCCTCTGCAGTGTTCCTTGATCAAAGGGAAGATGGGGGGTGTTTCCATTTACTCTGTTAACTGAACAATCTGTGTGTTCATCGACTGGTTCTGTGACTTTGAATGACGTCAGTGGCTGTAAAGTTTCATTTACAATTGCATGCACCATTGCTGCAGAAAAATTGCTAATAATTACCGGATCACTTGTTAATTTTGAAGAGTTTTCTATGTCAATACCACCACTAGCTGGTTTAAAATCACTCTGGTTACCTGGGCTATGTTCTGAAGGCAAACAAATATTTCTGAGACAAGCTAGTTCTTCTTTGTTTTTTGTAGTAACAAGTGATTCTTGGATAGAATCACTATTTGAATTACTATCATCAGATGACAGATGAGACTTTGCCTGATGTATATGAGAGGAAATATGAGATGGAAGAAGGGCACTTCCTGCCAAGGGCATGGGTATAGAAGTAACAATTCCCGAAGTACAAAACAAGGCTTGTTGCACTGTGTATTCTTTCTTATATTCCTGCGTGGGTTTTGTCAACATAATTGTCTGATTGTTGAAAGCAGGGGAAAATGTGAAGGTCTGTGTTGATGGCACTACATTTTCTGCACTCACATAATTTATGTTATCTGTAGAAACACTAACTGCAGCCTCCGTTGTGAAGGACACATCAACCTGTGACAGTTCAATGAATGCTTCCTGTATTACAGATTCAGATAAATCTTTTGCATATGATTTCACAACCTTGTCTTCATAGTCAAATGACTGACCCTTTGGAGACACAGGTGTTGGAGGGTATGAAAACTGGCACACTTCCATGATACCTTCGAAAACAAGCTCTTCAGCAAGATCTGCAGCAAATGCAGCTACTGTATTGGTAAATATCTGCTTCTTTACATACTGTAGATCTTGTAAAGCATTTGACAGAGCTTCAGTCACCAAAAAATTAGCCAGACCACTAATGGCACGTTCTTTCAGTGAAAATGCACGCTGTCGTCTCAATTCATTAAATGCCATCTGAAGAACGGATGATGTCAATTTGATGGCTAAGTGACACAATGCATTGGTACAAGAAGAGACCCCTTTCTGTAAGTCTTTGAATGCACTACCAAAACTTTTTTCCACAAGATCTGCTGCAAATTTCTGTATGCTATCTTTAATCATTAAGGATTTATTTTTAGACTTACTTTTTGGATCAAGGCTTCCACATTTAAGAGCTACAGTTTTATTTTCTTCTTTTTTAATACTGTTAGTATTCACTATTATGTTACTATGCTGGGTATGAAGAACCGAGCCCAGTACTTCACATGAAAGGAGATTTGCATAATCTTCATAGGTGTAATAAAGAGAATCGTGATTTTCATGAATTCTATCTCCTACGATATCTGTTTGGCAAAAGCATTCAGCAGGAGTGCAGCCTCCAAGAGGACTAAAAGCAGAGGATCGGATAGGACTGAACAAACCACTGTCTTCCCCTGATGCCTTCACTGGGCGGGGAGAATCTGGAGCATCACACAGGTTACTGTAAGGGGATTCTGGTTTACGAGGAGTTGGCTTCCTAACATTAGCTGGGAGAGCTGGACGATCAAACTTGAATTTCTGAGGATTCATAGTAGTGGTTACAGAACGAGAGTTTTCATGTTTGTGTCCTTTCTTTTGCGATTGTTTCCCTATGACAGGATCTTTTGGAAATGGACAAGATTCCGCTACAGTTTGTTCTAATTCATCAAACTGATCAAAACTATCAAAAAACTCACTGACTTCTGAGTCTGAATTCTCTATATCATCTTTCATCACAGGAATTTTAGGTAGCTCAAGCTTTGCTTTTAAACATTTTTGATAACCCTCTTCATCCAAGAAAATAACAGGACTTGGACTTGAACATTCTGATTCAGATGAGTAGGCAGGTGAAGAGGAAAAGAACGTTTTCTGTGTATCACTACCTTTATCTGAAGCATTAGATGACCTATAGAAACTCCTTTGTACCCAAGGCTCAGAAATTGACGTTGTGACTGAAGTTTTCACAGAAGGTAGCTCTTTGTGTCCCAGAATATTTATTAAGGATGTCGAAGGTTTAGGCAATGACTTCTGCTGACCAGAGCTAACCAGAATCCTTAAATCACGGGTTTCTAAAGGGTGAACAGAAGTAGTCTGTGAAGCAGCGTCACACTGGTTCCTTGGTGCAGTAATGTCTATTCCTACAGGAAAAGAATAAAAGAATTACATTACTCTTGTATAGAATTTTTAAAGAGTAATTTAAATCAATGGGAATAAGCTGACTTTTTGGATGAAGTGTTTACTTGTAACATAGGGGTCTCTAAACAATGTTAACAGATTTATCCCAAGTCATATGACTTTTACTTAAATTATTTCATTTTACTCCATATCTGGGAATGCTAGGTCTATGGATTGCTCAGCAAGCTGCCACAAGTGTTAGAAACACCAGTATGTGACTGCCAGCTACTGTTCTGCAACTGGAACCAAAGCATGTTCTAGACACTTTAGGTAGTGAGATAAAGAGCGCTTGAACAGTTCTGCCTAAGCTAGAACAGAAACAGCAAGACTGAAAACCAATTTACCATGAACTTAAAAATCACAAGACAATTCCTTAGGCAATCAGAAAATATGAAAATCAGATTAAATTTCAAAATACATTTCAGTTGAACTATTCAACCTAAAACTGTCAAAACGAACTAAGCTTTAATCTCATATTTTAAGGAAAAGGCCAGTAAAAGACAAACCCTCGTTATATGGCTTTGAAGCTTCTTCTTCTAACTGCTCAAAAGCAGTGACAAAGTCATCCTCTATGGAAGACACAGACTGGTTAGTATCGTCATCATCTTCATTAGTGGTCTCAAGATGGTGCTTCTGATGCAAATATGAGTCCAGGGTGTATCTGATACCAGTAGCATATTTACTTAGGAGACTAAAGATAAAATCAACTCTGAGTCTTGGTAATACAGGTGACACTCTCATGACACAAAGCATTCCAGAATGATGATTCTTGGGAAAGACGAAAGTAACAAAAATAATGTTATTTTCAAAACATTACACATATAAGATACAGATCTAGAAATGAAGCTTAGAAATAAAACAATCTCAAGAAGAAAAAAGAAAGAAATACATACATCCCGAAAGCAGCTTTCTGATTTTTATAATGGGTAAGGGGTTTTTTAATTCATTTTTTTTCTCTCCAACATTTCTCACTTCTCAATCTCTTTCCTATTTTTCTCTTATCAGGTATTCAAATTCCACCTATTCTATCTCTTTAAATGTTTTAAAACTTACTCTCCATTTATCTTGCAATTAATGTTTTTTGTATTATTTCATAGCCCCGTGATTTTTCTTATTTAATCACTTGCCTAGCTCACCAACTATACACTATAAACAGCCCGAGGACATGAACTAGGTTCTAGTCATTTTTTTTTTCTATTTTCTTGTAGCTTTCAGCATAATACCATCTTCTCTTCCATTAAAAAAGAATTACCCCCTCCTTTTACCTAAATTTTCCCTTATTATATATTGTTACATATACAACTTACAATAATGTTTATAGTTTTGATTAAGAAAACAAGATGCCACATATTTCCCATACATACCTTTAAAAATGCAAATACTGAGAAATAATTTATTCAAAAACTAGAAACTAAACAGCAAATCACCTCTTGTATTCTAGCAAATACAACCAAGTGAATATAAATGAAGAATATAGCTAAGGAAATGAGTGTAGCAGTCGTACTTTTAATTGTAGTCCTCATAATGAACAGTCTTTTATACTTACAGAAAGTAATAAATTTTAAACCAACTAATTTCATTTCTAGGAGGTAAAAAGCAATTTTAATGCATTATCAACAAAATAATGCTTAGTAAAGAACTAAAAGCCGAATGTTATAAAATTAACTGTGAGAAATGGTAACATTTTTGTTAATGAAAAAAGAACACATATCTTCAGGGTGTCTACATGGAATTTTTTAAATCATAAAATTAGTTAAAGTATGTACTCTAAAATATATAGCATAATGTTTATACAAATTTGAAATTGGCCATAAAAAGGGAGAGAAATCCAATAGCTTATAGAAAGTTCCAGAAATAATGAATTTTCAGAAAAAAAGATGAATATGTACTTACATACTGCTTAGGGAATTTCACACATGGAAAATCTAACTTAAAGCTTTGACCAAAATTATTCTATCCTCTGGTGATGTCAAAGCATCAATGAGTTAAGACATTTTATGAATCATATATCCTTGAAATAGCATTAAAAAAAAAATGTTCAACCAACCCTTTGCAAGTCTAATACTCTCAAACAAATGTCACTGTACAATTTTAATCCTGAAAAATTCATTAGAAATGACAAATAAAAGTTACCTGGTTTAGAGGGTCACTGTTTATATCTGATTTATTTATATCCTTCATACAAATAATTTCATTTTCATTTAGACTGCAGAAGTGAAGTGAATTCAGAAGAGCTGGAAGTTCCAAAGAAACTGCAGATAAATCCTAATTTAAAACAATAACACAAAAAATAACACTATTGAATAACACTAAGGTTCTTCTGTATGTCCTATCAAAAAATCCTAGGGTCTGATAGTTAAAAATTTTTCCAGGTAATATAGTTTATACACACTGTGTTTGTGTGTGTCTGTGTGTATTTATATATATAAATTGTATTTATGTATACAATTTATATATATAATGTATATACATATTAATTGGGTGTTTATATATATAAATTGGGGGCAAGCCATATTATATTATATTGTGCTATATTGTGCAATATTATATATTATATTGTGCAATATTATATTGTGCGATATTATATTGTGCATATTATATTGTGCAATGTATGTGTGTGTGTGCATGTGTGTGTGTGTTTGGCTTATCATCCCCAATTTTTTAAAAAATTCAAAATTAAAGTATACTATTTTAATAATCAATTATTTCTTTTTTTTAAAGATATATTCATTTTTTTTTTAAATACAAGAACTAGGGTACAGGCCAGAGGCGTGGGAGGGTGAGAGGATTCACCAGAGACAGAGGGGGAAACAGAACAGGCAGACTGAAATACACTGCTGAGGGGAGCAGCAGGCAAGACAGGAGAGGTCTGCCATGCCATGTGGGTAGCTCCATGGTCAGCCAAGAACTGAATCCACCTGCAAAGGCTGCGGACAGCTTCATAGCACTGCACTCAACCTGCTGCACCACCAGGAAAGTCCAAAATCAGTTATTTCTGAGGCATTTTAAGCATACTGATATGAACCTATAAAAAAATTTTACATGGGTTCCTTCACGTACCCATTATATTAGGCATTATTTTTAGGTGCCAATGTCAATATGTAGTCCATAATTTTTAGGTGCCAATGTCAATATGTAGTCCACTGGTTTAACTATGGTGTTTTTTATATGAATTGTTGACTACAGCATGTACTTCTTTGAAGCTAAAGTTTGTATTTGTATAATACGAGTCTATTTTGGGCCTCCCTGGTGACACAAGGGATTAAGACGCAACCTATAAAGCTGTCTGCAGCCAATGCAGCGTGAGTTCAATCCCCAGTCAGGGAGCTATCTACATGGCACAGCAGACCTCTCCTGACTAGCCCACTGCTCCCCTCAGCAGTGTATCTCAGTCAATCTACCTGTTCTGTTCCCCACTGTCTCTGGTGAATCCTCTCATTCCCCACACCTCTGGCCTACACCCCAGTTCTTGTATGCATAAATAAATAAATCTTTAAAAAAACAAAATACAAGTCTACTTTCTCTGCCTTTCCTCTCCAAGATATTATATTAGACTTTAACTGAAAACCTTATGAAGATGTGAAGAAAAAGAAAAATAACCTTTTTCATTTGCCCTTTTGATGTAAATATTTTGCATAAAGAACTATTAATGTCTCTGCCCCTTCATAGAGTAGTTTCTTTTATAAACATGGTTTATAAACACTTGAAGAGGAAACAGTATGAGAGAAATACTTGGGAACACTTCTCAGTCTTAAGGATATACATACTCTTAGATTTATGTCTTGTACCTCTGTTTAAACTACTTCCTTCACAGGAATATAGGGGAACCAAATAAGACATCAGTGTAAAAAAAATCATAACAACAGTACAAAACACAACAAAGCAAAACCAGACAATTATAAACCAGAGACATCCTGCAGGGGAGGAGGAGGGAGAGGGGTGAGAGGGAGGGAGGAAGGAGCACAGGGGACTGTGGTGATGGTGCACGGGTGCCTTTAGGGAAGGAAATTCTATGAGGATTCAATCTGAGGCGGTGGGGGGAAGCAAATATTGTCTAAAAATGTAAAAAATGATAAATGTTAAAAGAAAAAAAAGAAAAAATAAACTACCTCCTTCAGTCAAGGGCACAGTTAAGACAAACAGAAATTTTCTTTCATTATCATTAATGAAAAACAATAAAAAATGGAATAGTGTTATTTCTTCTTCTATTACAAGATGTGCCTCAAAAGGAAACACAATAATGACAATTTTTTAAGACACAACATGAGGTTAAAAAAGTATGACAATCACACCTACATGAGCTTCAATTATTCTTTATGTAACTGTGAAACTTTCCTTTGCTGATCTTAATCTCAAATCAGACACTATGTAAATACCTGCCTAAATCAAACAGGATAAGCATTTTACAATGATCAATCATTGCTTTATACAATTTTATCTTTTTTAATTAATTGCATCTTGATTAAAATTATTAGAATCTGGCTGCTAAAGTCAGATTATCAAAAAAAAAAAAAAAAATTCTTGTATTCTACATTTTGCACAGAATGGAGAAAAGGTTAGCATGCAGTTTGCAACTGTCTCAGATAAGTGACTTTTGTGGTTTCCTGACCTAAAATTGCTTTCTGCAACAAGAAAACTCACTGAAAAACAGTAAAAATGAAAATGTCCAAAGCACACTCAAAAGTTGATCTCAAAATGACATATTTTAATCAAACAGGAATAAAATCAGAAGAGTTCAATACATAAAATTCAGGTTAATAAGGAAAATGTTTCAAGGCCTCAAAATATCTTCTAAACAATCTCTAACAGTCCTTTCCGGTTCTATACATTGACCATACCTGTATATGAGCAGCATCTGTTTCTTCATTAAAACCTAGAAAAGTGACCTGAGTAAAAAAGAAAGCTCCATTAATTTACATTTTTAAATCTTGCCTCAATTAAAACTGTTTTCAGAAAAACAGAAAAAAGTACATAAAGCCTTAAAGTGTTGGCTGTCTTGAAGAGGATGATTAATTGCATCGAAGATGATTAATAAGGCTTTTCACCAAAGATTGGCTCGATAAGCTCTTCCACGTCACCCATTATCCCCTTCATCAGCAAGTTCAATCAACTCTACTCCCAACACATATCTCGCATATGTCACTCCTCCCCTTTGCCCTTGCCAACACTTCTCACCTGCACTACTACAATCCTTTCCCATCTGGCCCCAGTTAATTATCATTCCATTTCCCTGTTAAAACCTTTGCAAGCTTCCCAGTTAAAGTCCTAATTGAGGTCCAAGGTTCTAAGTTAGATGGTGCCTTCAAACTTCCCTCACTTACATTCACATATAGTCCCTCTCTCTGGGTCTAGAACATGTCTTCCCAAAGGGAAGGGCTTTGTAATATCAAAAATTCTCAATGTGGATCACTATTATCTACTCTCTATCCCTTGCTTATTTTCCTGCCTAGCTCCTCTTCCTTCTATTAAGTTTCAACTTAAATTTATCACCTCCTCCGGCGAGGTATTGCCTGATAAACCCCCAAAGTCACCTCCTTGCTTATCCATTTATTTCCTCTCTTGCTTATTTCCTTCAATATCATTATATAGAGATTACTCTACATAATTTTTATAAATTACATTTCTAAAAACTACCTACTGGCACAAGAAAATGTTGCATTATTAAGTAAAAAGGACAAATCACAGAAAAATAACTTAGTGTACACACACAATTTCAACTTCACGTAAAAAAAAACATACGTATGGAACATAATACTGAAGAATAATAAGGCAATAAACCAAACTATAAGCAGTGATTAACTCTGGATGTTGGAATTACAAGTGATTTGATCTTTTCTACTCCCCCCCCAATGTTTTTTATACTAATTCATAGGATTAATAAGTCACTTTCTCTCTTAAGCTTTCAGTATTTTTCTACAAGGAATATGTACTACTTTTATATGCTGAAAAAAATGATATTTAAAGAAGTGTATTCCCTTTGCCTTTCCACATCACGGAAGACATTTTTTCCATCTGAAAATAGAATAAACTGTCTACAAAGCAAATGTTGTGACTAAAAATTGTGAAATAATCAACATAGATTATCAATATAGATAATCAATTCTCAAGAATCAAAGAACTATAGGAAAACTACATAAGCAACACTCTATATATTAGTGGTCTCTTTCTAACAATTCAGAAACAAGTCTGAATCTTAATTACCCCAGGTTCTTTATTTTGATAATTATAGCAATCAATTCACAGAAGTGTTACACTTAATTTCCAGTGTTTAGGTAAGTCACTAACTTCTAGGAGCCTATCTCCTCATCTATAGAACTTAAAGGAATGCAATTCCTCTTCGATAGCTGTGAGAAGAAACTGCACAATGTAAAGTGCCGAGTGTATCATAAACCCTCAAAAAACAAATTTCTGTTCTTTCTTCAAGAAAACATTTGAGATGTGTACACCCTAAAGTGAGACAGACATTCCATCTAGTCTCTCATTTCCTTTTTCTGAATACATAAGAGCAAGTAAGCTGAGAAAGGGTTTTGGAGATGCCAGTACAGTTTTATATTTCAACTGAAGGAAGGCCTCCCTAGGAACATGGGCTCCAAAAGGCATAATGGAATAACTGGAGAGATATGGGCTGGGAAATTGAGGGCAGAAAGACACAAGAGACTTGCCACACGTGGCAACAACTAAGCAGATTACAAGAGGCTCAGCTTTATTAAAGTAAAAAGGGATAACAAAGAAGATAATAGTCAAGAGCCACAGAAACTGAGCTGACTCAAAAAAATAGAGGCTCAAGGCAGCTCTCTTGCCCACATTTTTCTGCAGGCACCTCTCTTTTCTTCTCCCTTTTCCTACTAAACCTGTCCTTTTAAAATGTAAAAACCAAAAGACAAGAGGAGGCTCAAGTCAGAGAACACTACAGGCCTAAAAGGTATGTCACCATCCCATGGAACTACATCAAATACAGTTGCTCAAGGAACATGAAAGAAAATCATCCCACAAAATGAGAATCATCAAGTGATTTTTTTTTATTAGAACCCTCATTTCAAAAATTGTTAAATATATTTATCAATTGTAAACATCAACAATTTAATACTCCATCTCTCTTATTTGGTAATATGAATGTGTTGATGAACAATGATTTTAATACAGAAAAATAATCTATTCCTTTTTATAGTAATAAATTCAAACAAAACTGGAAACATTGATATAGCAGAGAAATAGATAAGCCAATAAAAAATCTTATCCTTAGGGAATAAATATCTTAATTTCAAAATATTATCACTTTTTCATTTTGATTCAAAGCACTGAATTTACATAATCAAGGAAGTTAATAATTATCTAAAAAGTGAGTATAAGAAATAAGTATATATTTTATGTTTCAGAGTAAAAACCTTAGTATTAAAGTACCAATCACTCACAGAGTAGGAACCACCTAATACAGAGCTGTAAGTTCAATGGCCAGTCAATATTGCCTTTGTGCTGAATTAAATGTGCTCATTATAATACATTCAAACACTTTTGTTAGCTGATATTTAAAACAGGTGCTTCTCACACATTTTAACCATCTTAAAAACAGAAAATACACTGTGCTTTATTAAGAGGGCATATAGAAAGTAATGTGTCAAACCTCAGTCAAATTGGTATGATCTTCCTGCTTTATACAGTCCTCTGCTGATACACTGCATAGTTCCTTCTCACTCTGTAATAAAGACTTTACAGACTGGAACACATCTTCACTGAAGCTCTGAAAATAAAAGACAATCTTAATTTGTTTAATTCTAAGACAAGATAAGAGATCCTGGTGATATCCTACTTTCATGTGAAGAATCACACCAGTTACTATTCATTTGGCACCTTTTGATATATACAGAACTCACTTCATCTGAGATAAAGAAAGAAGGAAAGATTTAAGTAGAGTTCTGCATGCTCAGAACACACACCACAGCCCAGACATCCAAACTACTAAGATTCTCACACCAAATTCACTTACTCTCACCTTCCACTAATGCCTAACAGACTGCACACCATAATTCAAAGTCATCTTCAGATAAGAAGCAATATTCACACAATGTTAGCAGAGGGTGAATCTAAGTGAAGACTATATACGATTTTAATTGTACTGAGTTTCTCCCCCAATTTTACTGTGGGCTTGAAAAAAACTCAAAACTTTAAATGAGTCTATTTTCATTTATGAGTGGAGGTTTTCAGGCTAAGCTATAAGCATAAACTCAAAACAGAAAAAAAAATAAGAAATGTGAAATCTGAACTTGAACTATATCAATACAAACTGATGACACTAAAGGAGCAAGAGGCGCTCCTAGTACAGAGATCTTAGTTTCTAAATACAATTCAGGGTTCTTTGGACAATTAGCCGATTCTAGCTCTGAGGATGAAAAAGTAGAAGGTGAAACTAGGTTAATCTGTTGTACGAGAAAGCAACGAAACAATAAAATAATTACGAGCCTATGACAAAAAGACAAAATGCATTGTCTTGGAGGGGCTCCCAAGAACCAACATTGGAAGAATTTGAGCAACTTAAAATACATGAATGAATGAATGAATGAATGAATGAATGAATGACTGTAAAACATAGAATTTTAAAAATCTATGAGTACAAAGCAATACAAATAAGTGAGAGAAATAAAACTCACTTGCCACCACTGGAGGTGACTATCCTATCAAATCATTAATCTGAAAACTGGTAAATTAAAGCACATTTACCCTGCTTTATAGGAAATACTGTAGTTCATCTATGGTTGATGAGGAAAAGTTTTAATTTTAAAAAGATATATTTATGCATAGAGGAACTGTAGTATAGCCCAGAGGTGCGGGGGGTGGGAGGATTCATGAAAGAGCGGGGAGCAGAACAGGTGGATCTACTGAAATACTCTGTTCAGGGTAGCAGCTGGTGAGACGAGACGTCTGCTGCACCATGTGGTTAGCTCCCTGGCCAGGACTGAACTCAGGCCACAGCAGTGATAGAGCTGAGACTTAACCCCTATGCCACCAAGGAGGCCCTAGGAAAAGTTTTTCTTTAAGAAGAATGCCAGGTGGGCCTCCCTGGGTATTAAATATAAGAGAAATATATTTCCTTTTCTTGGATGTTTTAAAGGTATTATTGTTATATGGGAAGATGTTGTTATTCTCAGGAGAAGCATACTCTAGTACTCAGAGGTGAAGAAACAAGACTAATTTTCAAATAGTTCTACCAAAAAAATCACCATACACATAGAAAGAAAGTAAATAAACTAAAATAATAACAGTTCTTGAATACGGGTGGTAGGTATGCAGGTTTATGTGTGAGCATACTTGCATAACACATACATATACATAGAGTATGATATTTAGATTTACATTCTTTTATCTCAGTGGGTTTCCAAGTATGTAAGTGAATGTCTATCAAATCTTTACTGTGAGTCTAATATGGGTAATGTACTGAAAAATAAAAGACATTAAATGATAACAGTATAAAATTTCAGAATTCAGACCAAGTTCCACAATCTCAGGACTATATTATTAGTAAATTCAATACAAATAGGTATGTAGTATTATACTTGAAGAACATGGTCACAGCTCATCATTACAGTTTGTATATATTTTTAGTTATAATTGTTCACTCAAATCAATTTAATTTCATTTAATACATTTAATTATTATTTAGAACTACAGGTCCAAATGCTTGAATTAGAAACTGAAAAAAACATGTTTGACTGTACCTTTTTCAAATTAAAAAGTGAAACTACTAAGTTTAAACAATTCACGTGAAAACGTATAGCATATTACTTAACAAAGTGATTACTATACAGTTTAAAATTAATTTACCTTCTGCTTTCAGAACTATTTTTACAGTTAACAGTAAAAATCCAAACATTTCTTAGCTCGCTGAAGAAAAGAATGCCTAAATGAAAAAGCAGCCCTGGCAGCTTATGAGAGCACCAATAATGAGAAGTTGGAAAGATCAACAGAAGACAGGAGTTATGGTAAGACAGAGAGGAGAAAAATACTGTAATGAAAGAAGTCAAAGACCATTCTAAAGATGTAAGCACTTGCCAAAAGTGTCATATAATATAGAGGATAATACCTAGGAAAAAAAAGGACCAACAAAGACTGCTAACCATCTGCCAACATCCATTCATACTCTCCTTCTAAGTAATGTCCATAAAGTTTTAGTAAAGACAAAAATGTCAAGATATGGAAAGGTAACCAAATTGTCTTAGGAGAAGGAAAGAAGGGGTTCTTTCTCAGACTGGAAAGAAGACGGAACAGGTATCATACTTTCCAAAAATTGTTCAAGATTTTTATTACAACTATCACTAAAAGGAACCTAATATAGTGAACTTACTTTTCTGACAGATGGTCTAGTCTTCTTGTGACTGTTTCGGGAAGTCTGGAAAGTCGCCATAACTATATTGATATTGTAAGCAATCAATGAAGAGTTAATCCATAAAACATCTAAAGAAAACAAATGAAAAGAAAACAACTATTTTATTGAGCTTAGTGACTCAGGCAAGCATTCTATCCTAAAATTTCTTTAAATACAATTATCTAAAAAAAAATTTGCATCATAAAATTTACTTAGCAACCTAATAAGAATATTTCAAAAAATATCTAAATTCTGGTACTTTAATGAGATATCAAATTATCACAAATGTCTTAAAAAGTTCAAGTTATAAAGTTCTTTACCTTGATTTAATCTTACTACCCTTTATTACAAATAAGATATTTGAAAGCCTCAATAAGAAACATTTGGAAAACCTTCTAGAATATAAAAAAAGAATCCTACATTTCTCACCTCCCAAAGTCACTCTCTACCTACAGGAACTGTGAATGATCTAGACATTATTTCTTGGGCAGAAAGTTTTGATAATACACAAAGGAGAATATGAAATCTGTACATATTAAATTAGGTCAGATGAACAAAACCAATGTCCTTATATAGGAACTGTTTCTTCAATATGATTATTACCCCACTTATCCGACTACTTTAATCTGAGAATCAAATAGAAAATAATTTATAAGAGGCACTTTGGAAACTATAAAATATATGTAAAAGAAAAATTTTAATGTTCATCTATGGACAAAATGATCAAGCTGACCAAAATTCTCAATACAAGGTTTAAGAATAAAGGTTTATATATTGCTAACACAAGAAAATAATTCCTTTAATTCTCCCAGGCCAACTGACTCTCCTTTCTTCCCCACAGCTCTCTGACAATTGCCAGAAACCCTCAGAAGCAAAATGGACTTGCCTCAAACTTTACAAAAATCATACAATATTGAGGCCAAGACAAAGGTTCCAGAGAAGTAAAACCCTCAAACTAATCTCAGTAAACCAGCACCATCTTTCTGGAGGAAAAGTCTATAATGCAAAAATACTCCTCTCCTATGACACAGCAATTCTGTTTCTGTGAATTCAGGAAAACAATGATCCTAGAGCACTTAGGGTCCCAACCAGAGTTTTTAAAACACAAAATAAATGTTTTGCTAAGAGATTTAATCCTCAGGACTGGCAGAGTACTCCAGTTTTACAATGAGAAAAACTGAGGCAAGAGAAGTTAAGCAATTAGCCTAAGCCCACATAGTAAGCCAGTACAGCTAAAATTCAAATCCAAATCTTCAGAGTTCTAAGTAGATTCCACAAATTAGTGAGGCTTCTTCCTTGGTCAAGAAAGGTTGAAAATAAAATTTACTATCCTCCTCTGGGGGATTTACAATGCAAGGTAATATAAAGTGGTTGCAGAACAAGTCAAGGTATCAATAATTCCAATGTGAGAGATTAAAAAATCCAAATCTTCAAACTCTAACATCCAGGCTCTTAACTGCTCCTCTAAACTTTATAATAGAAATAAGGAGGCAACTCCAGATTCCAGAAACAGGAAAGTGGTTAAATAACCTAAAGTGCTTTCCCCTGATAACAGGATGGCAGTCATTAAAAACTGCTGAAGGACAGAGGAACAGCATACAAAGCATCTTTGCTTTTTCTGACTCTTAACCTTGCTTGAAAAGGCGGAGTCCTGAAAAGAGATGGGAAACAGCAATTACCTCTGCAGCTGGTGACTAAAGTCAATAGAGAAAAGATTAAACATTAACTCACAGGAGACTTTGCCAGGAAAGGTACTGACCAATTATCTGGATGTGCTACTCACCTAAACTGTGACATCCCATGTCCCTGAGGCAGAAGAGAGTTATAAGGAGTTGAGGTGGGGAAGTAGGTCAGGGTGCTCTGAGATAACATCATAGATTTGAACCTCGAGCTACCCCAATTCACTTTATCTATATCATTCCCGAATAAACTAAGTATTATCTCACATGCAAAAATCAATCAGAGACTATCTATGCCATGGTCCACAAAATTGAACCTAACTCATATTTCTTGTAAAGCAAAAGGGAAAAATCATCTTTAGCAATTAAGTAAAGATAGATGGGAGAAAAAGAAAAATAGAGCAAAGGTTTCTTCACCATTTTATATAACTAAAGATAAAGTAGTTTCAGATAGATCTCAAAAAAAGGAGAAAAATACAGTATTTTTCCCAGAATACCTTTGTGTTACACACAGATATCTTTGTTTTATGATAATAAATATTTTACTTAATGCATTTTTGCTCTGCCATATTCTGGGTGAATAAATACCAGCTCTAGGCAGTGAATAACTATGTTTTTCTCTATATCCAAATTAAAATGAACTTAGATCATTTTTTTAAAGCACATCAGAAACAAGAAAGTACAAATGAACCAGGCAAGTAACTGAAAAGTAAGCTGAAATTCAAGACACAAAATATTTAAATAAATGAAGTTCCTATAGAGGTAACAAAAGAGCAAAAGAGATATTAATGCAAGGTAAAGTTTAAGAAATATCAGAATGCAAAAGAAAACAAATTGAAAGTAAAGAAACCATTATAGAAAAGAAGACACTTTGAATAAATTATTCCTATCCTTTGATTCTGCACTTTCACTTCTTAAAATTTATTCTACATGTATACATCCACAAAATTCATGAAGACATACATGAAAGAATATCCACTAAAACAAAAGATGACAGGGCCTCCCTGGTGGCACAGCAGTTGAGTGCTGGGTTGCGAAGCTGCCCGCAGCCTCTGCAGCACTGGTTCGATCCCCAGCTGCTCCCTGGCCACCGGAGGAGGCTCCCACACGGTGTGCAGACCTCTCTCCTGCCGCCCGCTGCTCCCCTCAGCAGTGTGCTTCGGTCCTTCTGCCTGCTCTGCTCCCCGCTCTGGTGAATTCTCTCACCCTCCCGCACTTCTGACTGCACCCAGTGCGTGTATGTAAAAATAAATAAATAAATCTTTAAAAATAAATAAATAAAACAAAAGATGACAACCAAAAATTATAAGTCCATCAATTCAAATAAATTATAATATATTCCTATGAGCATTCCCCAGCTGCTAAAGATCAAAACATACTGACATCACAGCAAGTCCACAGGATATTAAGGGAAAAAAGCAAGTTATAGAACAGTGTAAATAGTGTTCTCTACTTGTGTCTATATGTGCACACACAACTCTTACATATATGTGCATGTGTGTATTTGCACACACTTTGAACATATTATGATGGATATATACTAAACTCATGACAGTGGTCACTCAAGAAACATGGGATTTTAATGTTATAGAATATCATATACCTATTGTATGGGAAGACAAGATTATTAAGTAAAATAAGTAATGTTCCAGGAATGGAACATTCTCAAGTATAGAGTACATTTTGGGTCAAAAAACAACTGTGAATAAATTCATGAAGACAGAAATCATACCAGAAATCAATGGTACCAAATGAGAAATCAATGACAAAAAGAAAGTGGGGAAAACCTCAAATATGTAGAGACTAAAAAAATGCCTAAAGAAAAACAGAAATAAAGACATGAGATACCAGAACCAATGCGATACAGTAAAAGCAATACTCAGAGGGAAGTATATACTAATATAGGACCTACATTCAAGAAACAAGAAAGACCTAAAATAATCTAATCTTATACCTTAAGGAACTAAAAAAGAGGAACAAATGAAACCAAAATTCACTAGAAGGAAATAAAAATTAGGATGAAATAGAAAACAAAAGACATGCCAAAAGAGCAATGAAATCAAAAGTAAGTTTTTTTAAAAAGATATGATAAATCTTATGTCAGGTTCATTTTAAAAAGGGTGGTGGCGGGAAGAAGAAAATTCCAATAAATAAAATAAGAGAAGTTATAACACGTATTCAGAAATACATTGTTATGTCAATTGGATAACTTAGAATAAATTTTTAAAAGCATATAACCTTCCAAGAATGAACTAGAAAGAAATAAAAACCTGAACAAAATAATCACAATGGAAACTGAACAATAATAAAGTCCCCCAAAAAAACAAAGGCCCAGGACCAGAAGAAGGTTCTACCAAACTTTCAAAGATAAGCTAATACCTTCCTTCTCAAATTCTTGCAGAAAATTGTGAAAAGGGAATACTTCCAAATACATATATATGAAGCTAACATTACTCTGATGATAAAAGCACACAGGGGCCAGACAGAAAAAGAAAACTACAGACCAATTTCCCTGATGAACATAGATACAAAAATCCTCAATGAAATCTCAGCAAACTGAGTTCAACAATACATCAAAAGGATCATACATCATAATAAAGTGGGATTTATTCCAGGGATTCATGGATGGATGGTTCAGCATATGCAAATCAATAAATGTAATTCACCACATCTATAAAAGGAAGACAAAAATCATATGATCCTATCAATAGACGTAGAGAAAGCATCTGACAAGATTCAGCATCCATTTATAATTTTTTTAAAACTCAATAAAATGGGGATAAAAGGGAAATTCCTCAATACAATAAAGGCCACATATGACAAACAACTAACATTACACACACTGAAAAACTGATAGCCTTTGCTCTAAGATCAGGTACACAACAAAGATGTCCACTATCTCCTCTATTACTCATCATGGTACTGGAAGTTCTTGCTAGAACAACATAAAAGGAATCCAAACTGGGAAATAAGAAGCAAAACTGCACTATTTGCAGATAACATGATTTTATACACACACACACATAAAACCCTAAAGACTTCACTGGATGAAATATTAGAAACCAGTACAGAAAATAAAAAGGAAAAAAAAAAAACAAGAACAGACAATAAAATCAATATACAAATACACAAAAGTATGTTCTTTCCTATATGTAAACAAACTGGAAGAGAAAAAAAATCAAGAAAAACAATCCCATTTACAATCTCTGCAAAAATACACAGGAATAAACTTAACAAAGGAGATGAAAGACCTGTACATTGAAAACTATGTCATGATGGAAAGAGATAGTACTGAATTGAACAACTGTGAAGGAAAACTTCAGCAAGGACATGAATTTCAAAGGGACATTTGGTGGAAAGAGTATTATCTTTAAAGAGAAACTAGTTGAGGCTACCTATCTAATGACTTTCTGAAAAATCAACCCAGGGATATTTGTTCTGCCTCTTTTGTTTACTCAAGCATTCACAGAGAAAATTTCCTGTTCTTCCTACTGCATTTCAAGTTGGGATCTAATTCTTCTAAACTATGTTTGAACCTTGGCAGTCATTGATATTTAAAATAACAATATGGGCCTAATTGACAAAATACAAAGGGTGAACTGCTAGTGACTTCAGAATTCCCTGTGCACCAACAATAAACACAACTTAAAAAAAAAAAATCCTAAAATCTTGAGGTGCTTTCAATGTGAGTATATTGCCTAATCTTGTACATAACCCCCATCTGTAAGATTATGTTCAGAATTTTAACCTAGAAACACATTTCTGTTTATCAATGACATCTGTGACTCTAATTTTAGGAGCATATGCTGAGAAGGCATTTAAGCAGCTCTAGCAAACAGTAATAAGGCTCTGCCTTAAGCCACCAGTAGCAGAGACGAGTAAATGGATTTGCTTTGTAGAGGATTCAGTGCAAGGCCAGTAGGAAGCATCCTACAACCCTTGCAGAACCTAATAAATGACAGAATATAGAAGACATTAAAAAAGAGTATAAATGATAATTTAAAGATTTCAAACTAGAAGAAAAGTGGTATTATAAGGTAACAAAAGATAGTGTTTTAGGCCAATATTATATGCCCAAAAAAATACCCATTAGTCAGGTAGTCAGAGCTGGAAATGTTGCTCTAGGTCTCTTATGCATATCAGAACTTGCATGCTGGTCCTAGGCACTAGGAAACAATAGAGGATAAAGAAAGATCTAGGGGACTCCCCTATGAAGCGATCTGCAGCCTCTGCAGAATGAGTTTGATTCCCCGGCCAGGGAGGTGACCCACATGGCGTGGCAGACCTCTCCTGACTCGTCCGCTGCCCCCCTCAGCAGTGTATTTCAGTCAGTCTGCCTGTTCTGTTCCCCACTCTGTCTCTGGTGAATCCTCTCATCCCCTGCATATCTGGCCGGTACCCCAGTTCTTGCATAAATAAATAACTCTTTAAAAAAAAAAGATCTAAAGTAGCAACCATGATAAAAGGTTCTCAGCTGCCCGCAGCCTCTGCAGCACCTGTTCAATCCCCGGCCTCAGGTGAGGGTACCACATGGTGTAGCAGACCTCTCCTGCGGCGCCTGCTGCTCCCCTCAGCAGTGTATTTTGTCAGTCTGCCTGTTCTGTTCCATGCTCTGGCTCTGGTGAATCCTCTCACCCTCCCGTGCTTCTGACTGTACCCAGTGCTTATATAAATAAGTAAATCTTTCAAAAAAAAAAAAAGGTCCTCAGGCAGGTAAACAAAGAACCATATGTAAGAGGCAATCTGAAAAGCAAAGTAGAGATTTGGAAGAATTTGGTGTCACTGAAGATAAGAAATAGTTTTTAAGTATGGAGTGGTCAACATCAGATTTTTAAACTTCTAGGACATAAATGATACTACTTCATCTCTGAATGCTGAGCCCCTATCATAGTACCTGCCACACAAGAAGCACTCAGTAATAATAATACCACATCTTTACCTGATGCCAGAGAGGCAATGTTTAATTGCTGTTAATGAGAATCCGTACTTCTCACAACAAAAGGTGCTGTTGTTATACCCATTTTACATATAAGGAAACAAAGCACAAAGCATTTACACAATCTGCCCTAACTCACACATCTAGCAGATTCTGCCTGAAAAAAGAACACCGCCCTGATTAAGTTCCATGCAGTGCTAGGGGAAAACTCAAGCTACAAGATGTTGAAGTGTACCAAAGGAACTCATCATTTCTTTCCTGTCCATACACCCTTTCTTAGTGCATTCTCCAGTCTGAAAAAATAAGCTGTGAGATACACCTATATAACCTCCCCATCCATTTTCCCAATGCCATCTTCCCCCACCTTCAACTAACTGGAGTAGCAACTGACCAACTGAATTCTCTCTCCAAAAATTCAGAATTAAGATATGGAGATAACTGTTCAGACCAATTCTGCAAAATCAAGTCTGGTGTTGGCACCTGTGTAAGCCAGAGTTTCATACAAACCAAAGTTATGGGGAAGCAAAAACCAAGAGCCAATCTGGAAAAAGTGAAACAAATGTTACACAGAGAAAAACTGGAAGAATAACTGCCTGAAGATTTTCTGGCCCCAGAATACTAGGTTGGTCTTCATGCAATGGACTTTACACAGTTTTCCAACTGTTTAACAGATATCTTTTTTCAGTAAATTAAATCAAACGGGTTTTTGTTCCTTGCAGCCAAATAATCCTCAAATCACTAAAAGAGGTCAAAGAAAAAATACTTAGTAAGAAGCTACTATGTACTTCACAATAACTTTTTCAGTTATTTTAGTTCTCCTTTCAGAAATGAGGGCTATGAGGTTCAGGGATATTAACAGGTCTGTCTTCAAAACCCAAACTCTTTACAAACACGATAGCTCAATTTCACCTAAGTAACATCCTCTTTGTTCCAGTCCATTATACCATTTATCTTAATTTTTTTCCCACAGAATATTCTCAGATTAAGACAAAAATGTTAGGTTTTTTCCTTTTTATCATATCTAGGCTCTAATCTATACATTTCAAATGCCCTTAGTCTAGTAAATATTCAAAAATAGAATGAACTTTTATATACAAAGATAAGGTAGAATAAAGGTATTTGGATGTTTGGTCTGTGTTTAAAGTAGTAAAGTATCTTTCTTCACCAGTTTATAGACCCTTAACTCAAACCCAGGCTAAGCTTAGGGATTTTTCTGACTATCCCCACACTTTGTTACTTCCAAATGACTGATTTTGTTACTGAAATGCAGGCCACTGATGACCAAAAAAAAAAAAAAGGAACTAATAGTCTACCTAAATAATTAACCTACCCAAAGTTAGTTCAATTACTTTCGAAAGGCAAGTCAAACAACATATATCTACATCCCAAATGCTTGAAACATTTGCCAAAAGATTTTAGAGATTAGCAAAATATTCTAATCGTCAATTCCTGAAAGTTTACCAAGATGGAACAGGAGGGAACTTTTCTAATGGAGACTGATCTCTTTTTGCCCATTCACAAAAGGATACTTCCTAAGTTTCTGACATATTCTCCAAGTATGGGCAGAACTCTACAACCTATCTGTAATTGGAAATTTTCCTTAAAATCAAATATGGTTTGGCTTGATTTCTTTTCCCAGATACTAAGTTTCTAGAATGAAAATAAATAAATAAATAAAAGTACTATCCTTCTTCCAATCTCTAAAGGCAAAGAGGAACTTTAGTTTCTAGACACCCTGAGAGCTCAGAAGCTAGAAAATTTGACTGTGGCTCTTGATCTTCCGCAAGTTCCCTATCCTCAACAATGCCTAGGAATTTGCCACTAGACCCTTAAGACGGGTAAGTGCAGTTATGTGGGTACATAACTAATTACAAGTAAAGCTTGGGAACCATTTCTTCTCTGACTTCCATTATAGTCTTTGATCTCTCATAAATAGTTCTGCTGCTGTAAACCTTGGGTCAAGTCCACCATAAGAAACAAGAGTATGAGTAACCAGGGTACCACTTGAAAAACACGACTATATATTTAAAAAAAAAAAAATCATTCAATTGCAGTATTTTAACTGACACTAATCATGCTGGGAACTGTGCTGCCATTTGCTTTAACATCATAAACAAGACATTAAAACCATATTTGCACTGAGTACTCTATTTTCTAAACATTGCATTTTCTTTGTATATTCAGACATATCAAAATCAGCATCAATCAATATAGCATTCCTAACGGGGCAGGAAGAAGCTAAGGAAAACGCACATGTTTTGCAAGGTACTGAATAGCTACAGCACTGAAAAGAACAAGATTTTAAACTCTGGTTTGCACCTAGGTCATTTACTATGTATCGCAACAATTATTTCTGATTTTGAAATCCTTAACTTTATAAGCTAACCACCGTCAATTGAGTAAGACTTTGGAGAAAGCAAGCAAAGAAAAAGAATTGTTACCGAGCCATACCACCTTGGAGATGTGGATTCTACTGCCACTGTTATTTGTGCCAACTTTTTAAAAAAAAACACTTTGGTCAAATCTACATTTTTTTTTTTTTTTTAAATCAAGCAGCTTAGATTCCTGGAATACTAGGAGTATCCCAATCCACTTGGAATACTATTGGGCCAGCATTTACGCTACTAGCAGCCTGGACAAAAATTTGACAGCAAATCCAAACCAACACTCCGAGAAGCGGGTTGATGCCTTCCGTTTCTGTCACAAGATTTGGGCTGCGCCTGGGTCCAGGTCTTAGAGGTTCTGACAGTTAAAGATGCTGTTTGGGGACAAAGTGCGACGTCCTCCTCCTGCAGAGGCTCCCGTGCACGGACCACGAACACACACCGAGCACACGCACCCCCACGCACCCAGGGGACCCGGCTCCGAGGCCCACCCTGCTGATGGAAACTGGGCTTGTCATTCAAGCGCTGCAGCCCCACCGCCACACCTAGAGCCCGGGACACCCCCTTCCCCGGCCCAGCGCCGAAGGCTTCCTCCTCTGCCACGCTGCTCGCGTCGCCCTAACACCTAGCCCTGGGGCCTCGAAGTCCCGCAGGCACCGCAGGCAGGCGGAGAGGCTGAGGCGCCCGGGCCAGGCGCTCCATCCTCCCGACCCAGCCCCGCCGCCAACCCAGTCGACGCGCTGCTTACGCCGGCTGCTCCGCGCCCCGCTCGGCTCACCTGGGGGCCGCAGCCTCCGCAGCTCACGGGCATGTCACCGGCCCGCAACGACCAGTCGCGCGAGCTGCCGAGCAGGCGGGCGCCCCCTCCCGCACCGGCCCCCTAGCCCTCCCCCCTCCCCGCCCCACGGCCCGCCCCCGCCCTGCCCTGCCCAGCCCACCCCCGGCTTCCGCCGCCGCAGCTCCAGCCCGCACCACCACCTCGTCCCCACGCCTCCCACTCACTCTCGCGAGAGGGTGCCACGCGTCTCGCGAGAAGAGCTCCGTGACCAAGCCCGCGCAAAAGGGGGTGGGCTTTGAAAGATGGAAAAGAAGAAACAGGAAAAACCTTCCCACGTGCTCCCGGGCCGCTAGTGGAGCGGGCCTGGGGTCACGTGACGATCAAGCGCCTTCTCCATTGGCCAGAACCCGCTCGGCCGTGGGAGCTTTAAACTGAAGTTGACCTACGAACCTGCGGCTGACGTCTTGCGCGCTTCCTGGTCCGTTACCTGGGAAACCGTTTAACCCTTTCCTCTGGCGGAGTACCCAAGCTTTGGTTGGCTCTTCAGATCTGGTTTTGGATGCGGCCTCCTGGTCTTCGACCCCTGGGGCTCACGGCCTGGAGTCAGTTGTGCTGCTGCTTCTCCACTACCTGGCTTCGCCGCCTCCTCATTCTGGGGCTCTTCCCAGGGCGGCAGCCCCACCAGATCTGACGGCCCAAGTAAGGCCCATCCTTTCGGGGTGGCTCCGCCCCTTCGCCCCAACATCTCCAGGGAGGACCACTCACGGCTCTCCAGGCCCACGGCCCTTTCCGAAGCGCAACAATTAGCAGCTAGGGCTCTCCGGGCCCTAGTGCTCAACCATGCAGCTGTGCGCTATGTCGAAATCGGGAAGGAAAAACCTAGATGAAAAATAAATGTTATTATTGCCACCTAGAATCGCAAGCGCCAATTCGGTCAAGTTGCACAGTATCCTCAAGGACATCTTTTCCTCAAGGATGGAAATACCAGATGGATGAGAAAGACATTTTTTTAAGTGTCTCTACGTTATACATTTTGTCCTGCTTGGGAAAGGAGAGCACGGAAAAGGGGGCACATTCATATAATCATTTCTCTCATTCAAGAAATTTGTTGAGCTCCCACACATGTTAGGCATTATTCCAGGGTGTCGATTGGGCAGCGTTGAAAACAATTCTAGGTGGTAGGAAGCTTATGGGAGGCGGAGGAAGGAAGGATTGGAGGGACGGAAAGTGAGCAGAAGAAAGAAAAATACATGGTGTTAAGGTCTACGCAGAGAAAATGCAAAAAATGATGAGGCGGTGATTGTGATTGGTTGGCTACTGGAATACTGGAGGTGGGGCAATCACTTGAGGAGGATACACTTAAGCAGCGGTTTGCATAACAGTCATGCAAATATAGGAGGGAAGAGCATTCCTGGCAAAGGAGACAGCTATTTAGAAACCCCTAAATTGAGTTTGAGGAGGAAAATAAGAAAGTAAGAGGAAATAGGCTTAGAGAAGTAAACAAACGTGGGCCAGATGCCTTAGGGCTTTGTAAATCAAGAAAGTAATTATACTAAGTGTAGAGCAAAAAGCATAGGAGATTTTTAGATAGAAAGGAAACAGCTATGATTTGCTTTTTTTTTTTTTTTAAAGCTCTTTCCTGCAGATACAGAATCTTAAGGAGGCCACAGAGCAAGCAGGGAGATTAGGAGACTGATGATTTCTGTGAGAGAACCCTGAGACTTCGTTTTCAGTGACCTTGACGTTCCTCCCCTAGAAATCCATTAGGCCAGAGCAGCCCTGGTGATTTTTGCTAATTTTTTTAATTTTTTAAAACATCTGTAGTTACTGCTATTTAATTACAATAGGAGAAATAAAAGGGGGGGGAGGGCGGTTGTTAC
The DNA here is from genome assembly GCF_964194135.1 of Talpa europaea. NCBI lineage: Eukaryota > Metazoa > Chordata > Mammalia > Eulipotyphla > Talpidae > Talpa > Talpa europaea. The sequence continues at coordinate 99,063,644 of NC_140072.1, forward strand.
TTGGGAAAACGAATGACCCAAAAAGTCGCCTTTGATTTCTTTTTCTTTCCATTTACACCACTGAGATAACCACCTCTCCTGTCTATTCTTAAAATCAGTTCTTTTTTAAAAAGCAGCATAAAGTGATACTCAATGCAGATAATTATTCCTAAGTACAAGATTTAAAAATGTAGAGGTTGAAAACTGAAAGATGAAAAGTATGTTTCACTAAAAGAAAATCAAGAAACTTAAGTTCCAAGTAGAAGATATCACCTTAACTGGTGAAGCAGCCAAATCAACGTAACTTACACCCTGTGCCTCAGCTTCCTCATACATAAAACAAGGCAATTTAACTTAAGCCTACACTCAAAGTGATTAAACCCGAGATTCACCTTGGCATGCACACACCAGTAACAGTGAGGCTGAAAAAAGGAAATGAACTTACATAAAACTTTTATAACAGCAGCTCAAGCCAAATGAAATCACCACACACACACACACACACACACAAACACACACACACACACACACGCACGCCAGCTGAGGAGCTATGAAACAATACAGATACCAGGAATGCTAAGAAACCTTGGCCTTCTCAGTATGTGAGGACAGAAGTATTGCCACCTGCTCAACCTCATCATCCCTTTCTCTGTGGCTATTTTGAGTCTATGGAATATTTAATAAATAATGATTCATGTTCCTAATCAAAATTTAAGAAATAGATACAAGATAAACATTTAAAAAGCCTGAGGCAATATCTTGAAGTTAACTTCTTAATTTTAATGAAAATAAAGATTCATACGGTTATTTTTTAAAAGGAAAAAATTTTTAAAGGAAAGATTCATTCGTTTAAAATGCTGAAAGAATTAAGACTGAGTGCTTTTTGCTGTCCTTATAATGATTAACTGAAACAGCTGCTAATTTAGATCAAGAGTGGGCTCAACTCTGTTATTTTGAATGCACAAAAGAGCAATAAATCCTCCCAGCTCACAATAGTAAGATAATCACGGTGGTCTCTTTTGCTTGCTACAAGTATTTAGGGTACAACAAATGTAAAGTGAGGAAAAAATTAGGATTGAGATCCTTTCCTTTTTTTTTTTAAAGATTTATTTATTTATGCACACAAGAACTGGGGTACAGAGGTGGGGAGGTGTGAGAGGATTCACCAGAGACAGAGCGGGGAGCAGAACAGGTAGACTGACTGAAATACACTGTTGAGAAGAGCAGCAGGCGAGACAGGAGAGGTCTGCTACACCATGTGGGTTGCTCCCTGTCCATCCGGGTTCGAACTTGTGCTACCGTGGCTGCAGATAGCTTCATAGGCTGTGTCTTAACCCCATCCGCCACCAGGGAGGCCCCGCATTGAGATCCTTTTCTACAGCTGTCCCTAGTCCCTGGATTCTTTTTTCATTAAAAATAATAATAAAGTAATTTTCATTTTTAAGATTTATTTTTATATAATTCAAATACCAAACAATATGCCACTTAAAGTGTACAATTTGGTGCTTTTTTCGTTATATTTACAGAGTTGTGCAATCATCACCAAAACCTAATTTAGAACAGTTTTTGTCCACCCTGAAAGAAGCTCCATATTCATTAGCAGTCAATACCCCACCCCATACCCTACCAAGTAACCCATAATCTATGTATCTATTAATTTGCTTATTCTGGACATTTCATATAAATGCAATCAGGTAATAAGTGATATGTCTTCACTCACTAGCATACTTTTTTCAAGGGTCATGCATGTTTTTGTATGTATCAGAGCTTCATTTCTTTTTTTCCGAATAATGATTCTGTTATAGGACAGGGAGAGGGGCAGCCCAAACCCCGCAAACCTGCCTATTCTAAATGGGTTCTGCCATCCGCCGCATCAACACAAAACATAGGAGACTTTAATGGGAAGGAACTTTAATAAAACTAGGAAACAATACAGGTAAGGCAAAGAGTCTAGTTTCTAAATGAAGCACCCAAAGTTACCCGTCCCCTCGTGGGTAAAACTCCATCCAAATGGGATCGGCCCAGAACAAGGCCCCAAAGCCTGCCACAAGTCTAAAGCATCTTCCAGTGGGGACCCACAGAAAAGGGTCACAAACAACCAGACAAGCCCGGAAGGAAAAGAGCAAAATCAACATCAAGATAAAAGCTGCCATGGTCACCTCCCCACGGGTCTCACCCACATCTGTGTCACCCAGTCCACGACCAAAAGACAAGCACAGTTTCTTCACGTGTCTCTAGGCTCCATGCGCCTCTTCCAGGTCTCCTGGCTCCACCCTGCTTCCTTCCTCAGTCTCTTCTTCAGCTTCTCCTCTTCCTGCTCAGCTCCACCCTCCCTTGGGTGGGGCAGGGAACCTCCCCCTTTCCTGGGGACCACCCTGTTGCAATTCCATTGTTTGGATATGGTACATTTTACTTATGAACTTCTGAATTAATAGACATTTGTTTTAACTTTTTGACCGTTATGATTAATGCTGCTTTCAACATTTGTGGAAAAGTTTTGTGTGGCTGTTGCTTACTCTTTTTAATATTTTTTAAAAATATGATTTCTTTAGTTGACAAAGTCTATATTGCTTTTCCTAGCACAGTTACTTTTCTCTAGCTCTGTCTTGCCTTTTTTTTGAGGTATTTACACTCTGTCCACAGAGTGTTCACATTTCTACTCAGGTAATTCACGTTTGACTGTCACATTCCTGCTTAACCCATTCTGTGGCTTATTATGCAGATACCTACTGTCTCCTCTGTTTGCATGTCTTTCCACTTCTCATACAGTCCTCTTTCCAGTTCTTCAAAACAGAACTAGACCCTTCCTGCCACAAAGCCTTCTCACAAGCTATTCATTAAGTGTAGGATGTTCTTCCTCTTTCTATCTCTGAATGCCCATGAATCTTTCAGCATTCAGCTCTACTCACATTTACTCAAGAACTCTCCAGGCTCCTCTGTGTATAGACCTCTCTGCTTTTTTCCCCAAACTATTTATCAATTTATGATGATCTTTATTTGTATGATCATCTGGTCAAAGTTTATCTCCTTCATTAAACTGTAAGTAAAAACATCAGTTTTTACATACCCATGTTTGGCACATAGTAGGTACTCAAAAACTATTGAAAGAAAAGAAGAAAGGAAAAAGAAAGAAGGAAAGAATAAAGGAAGGAGAGAAAGATAGAAGGAGAAAAGGAGAAAGAAAGGAGAAAAGAAGGTATTTTTGAAGTTTATTCTGCATTTTACTCCCTTCCTTTACTAGACTGTTAAGTAAATCTTGTTAAATGTTATTTTGGAAAAATAGTTTACATGTAAATATCTTTTAAAAGCATCTCCACCTAGCTAGCCTTCAGAGCTACTCCCATGAAATTAATCTTTTGCTAAAAAAACATGTTTTAGGGTGACAGATTTTTGTCCCCCTACACTTACAAGCCCAAATCTGTATTGTGGTATGGGGAATCCATGGAAAGACCTGCCCCAGGCTTGGGGTAAGAGTTCCTGCGCATGCTCCCTCTGGAAAGGCAGTATGGCGAGAGGAAGGCCAGAAGTGTACTAAGGAGACAGGAAAGCAGTGTGACAAGTCAAAACATACAGGCTCTATCTGTGTGCACCTAAGACTGGCTAGGAAAGCCTCACATGTCCCTAGTGGACATTTTTAGTGGGCTGATTTCTAGCTGTCAAGTTGGTGGTGTCTCCTCCAATGTAATTTTGCTATTTAATGGAAATATTAATTGCATGCAAAATCTAATGGAGTCAAGACATTTGGATTATAGGCACATGAAAGAATTATAACCCAACAAGCTTTAAATGACTTGTTCTAGATCACAAGAGGCACTAAATATTGTAGTTCAGACTGAAATGAATTGATTCAATCTGGTTCTACATTTCAATGAAACAGCATACTATACAAAGTTAGCTTCTCAACTTAATCTTCCTAAGGACCTTTTGACTACAAAGGCAAGCATCATCTTTCCCCAGGAGCTTTGGAGCTTTACACTAGGAATCTCTGACAGCCAGAAGCAGATTTGTGTTGCTTCCTGTTTGAAAACTTGAGTCTCCCTTTGGCCCACTCGCTGAATTCCTGTTTTCTGCTGAGTGATGGCTCCAGCTGGCGGTTTACTAGCAGAGAGATGTCAAGTCCTCCTTTTCCCCAATACTGTTTCAGAAAATTTTTTTGTGATTATAAACTAATACACATGATATAGAACATTGGAAAATAATTGAAAAGATAGGGGAGTAGACCACCTTTCTTGGTGTTGGTTTTACATAAATTGTTTATTTAATAATAATACCCAAGAGGGTCTTCCTGGTGGTGCATGGGTTAAAGATACAGCGCTAACAAGCTATCACTGGCCACTGCGGCATGAGTTCTATCCCCGGCCAGGGAGCTGACCCACGTGGCACAGCAGACCTCTCCTGTCTTATGGGCTGCTCCCCTCAGCAGTATATTTCAGTAGATCTGCCTGTTCTGCTCCCCACTCTGTCTCTGGTGAATCCTCTCACCCCCCTACACCTCTGGCCTACACCCCAGTTCCTATATGCATAAATAGATAAATCTTTATTTTTTTTAAAAAAAAGGTAATAATACACCAGTGTAACATTTTGAAAGTGAGAAAATGTAGAAATTATAATTTTATCAGCTATTTAAACATGTAAAAAAGCTTTTTAAATGTAAGGGATGAACTAACTCATCTACGCTTTTGTTTTAAAAGTATGTATATGTTGGGACACAAAATAAATCATCCCATACCCTTCTGCATTCTTATGGGCTGGCAAATAATCAAACAAGAATCAGATATATTGACAAGAGAAAAAGATAAAAAGTTTAATAACGTGAATACCACTTGTATACATGAGAGACCCAGCACTATTAACTCCCCCGCTTTGGCTTTAGATGCCATCTTAAATAATTTAGCTAAAACAAGGAAAATTGGGGGAAGAAATCTTACTCAGTTAGGGCCTTCACTGGGGAAGTTATAGCAAAGAAAAGGTATGCCTTCTAAGGTCATGCCAGGAGAAGCCCTTACAGAGAGAAGTTTACAAATATCAAAGCAACCTCCATTCAGTCTTCAGAGACCCTCCCATGAAATAAATCTCCTGGGAAAAAGACATATGGGTGGCAAGTTTCTCACCTCCATATATTATAACACATTTTGTTGTATAACTTACACCCTTACCTAAGGCTTTCATACTAGTAGTGTTTGAATATCTAGTAGGTGCTCATTAAATGGTGAGTGAATCTTAAAATTATCACTATGCTTACTAGTAAATAATATAGATGATTCAGAAGTGCTGTTCCAATCTAAAGATCTCTTGAATTAGTGAATAAATTTGAATGCTATCATACACAAATGTAATTACTCTTCTAATTTAAATCATCATAGTCATAGCTAAATTGACTTCCTTAATTTCCAATACGTAAAATACACATGTATCATCTTTTAAGAAACTGTAATGTATAATTGTCTGAAACTCAAAAACAATCATGCAAAATGTAATTACGTCATAAAAGTTTTAGAAATAGTATTGCATTGTTGATTTTAAATGGTTGGTATAGAGTTAATTATAAAACAGAAACATAAAATTTTATAAAAGCTTATGTTATAGACATTACTAATTCAAAGAACCACAAATGTAATCAAGTATTTCAAAAGCATTTAATATAAGTAAATGGAAAAATGCTTTAATTTACAAAAAAGAAAATTACAGAACTTTTCAAAACCTCTTTTGCAAAAGGTAAAATAGACTTCCTTTTCATGTTAGCCAACAACATACATACTTAATACTTTACAAAAAAGGTGTTAGATAACTCTTCCTGGATTAGGTATCTAAAGGGCAAGGGAAGTCGTTTTGAATATTGTCACAACCTCATGACATATAAAACAAATCCTAGAACAAGTAGTTCCTGCGTCTTTCATTCCTTGTTGGTTGACTGCTTGAGTTTTCAAATGAAACATTGACTTAATGTGTAGATAACAGTGTCCTTATTCATTAATTAATCACATGAAATTCAACAAAAATACTCTCATGTGACTAGATCTTTAAAAATGAGTATTGCACACCTACTTCTGGCACAGAAAGTCACTAAACATTATAGTGAAAATCTAGGCAGAAAAGTAGCAGAAATCTTAAGTTACTTTGAGTGTTTCCTGGGAAATACCTGTTCTATTTGGGGTTTTAAATCATTAAACTTTGCTAGAAATGTCTCATCTAGCTCCATACTAATTTTGATCCCAACTTGTTTTGGATGCTCTGGAATCATTCTTCAATAGATCTGTCCCCTTCTCCACAATGGAACATATAAAATCAAGCAACTTTCTAAAGACAAACTAGAATTACTCATAGCCACTCCTCACAAACTCCACCTCTGCTTTGTTGGTCTGCAGGTCTGCATTACTTCATGGTTAACACAATCTCCTTCCTCTGAAGGATGTAGGTACCCAAACATGGGAGATACCAGTGTGGCTGCATGAATGATAACGTGACCCTCAGAAAAATAATGTAGCAGTGTAATCTAAAAAGGTGTGTTGGGCAGGGGTGGGGGGCGCGGGGAGCTCCAGGTTCCCTGCCCAATGTATGGCAGGGTAGAGCTGATGGCGCAGGAAGCTAAAAAGGATGGCGAAGAGAGGCGTGAGGAGAAGACTTGAAGGATGCACATGGAACAGTGACATGTGAAGAAGTCATGTTTGCTTCTTGGCCTTGACCTTATGCCAGGGACTTAGGGGACATGGAAGGAAACACTTGAAAAAGACACAGGTGAGAAACCTGTGGGGAGGCTAACAATAGCAATTATTACCTTGATTTGCATTTTGATTTTGCTCCTTCCCTTTCCAGCTTTGCCTGGTCCCTTCTGCCCCTTTCCTATGATTCCCCACCAGAAGGTACCTCAGACCATGCAAACTTTCAGGCCTCAGTGGCTCCAGTCTGGGCCTTGGCTTGGCATTTACCCACAGGGGGATGGGAAACTTCGGGTGATTCATTGGGTAACTAGGATTATCCTTTCTTCTCTTCTCTCTGTTGCACACTAATCCTATTAAAATTCTTTCTATTGAAGGTCTTACACACAAGTATGTTTTGTCATTAGGTGGAGGATGGCAGAATGTATTTAGCGCATGCACAATTTGGGTGTCCTGGGGAGCCTCCCCAGTCTGCCTGCTAACAATAAAAAGTGGTGATCCCACTCTAACTAGTCAGTTCACACCCGCATTAATCAAGAGAGATGTGACCAGAGGTGAGGGAACTAGAGAATATATATATAATATGTAAAATTTAATCTTAGTATTTTACCTGGAGAAGTAAAGACTCACGGGGATATAATAAACCAGTTAAAAACTATGATACAAGAAATGTGTTAGACTTCTGTTCTTCCAAAGGGAAGGGAGTTGATTTAGGTTCACATTCATTTGTAAGGGGGGATGAATTAGCACTGTTTTAAAAAAAAATAGAATGGGTTGTCTTTGTAAACAATGGGTGTCAGTTTTCTTGGTATCATAATTTATTTTTAAATGACCTTTTTAGAGCCCAAATTTATGAGATCCTAACCTCTTACTTTTCTGCTTTATCTAGAAACTCATTTTAAAATTCTTTGTTTTTAAACTGTTCTTATCTCACATTTGACTATATGGTACAAGTTGCTATACTTATCAGGTGCTGTAGTAAGATTCTTACTAAGATCCTATTATCTTGAAACACCATGCCTATGAGCAGGGTATAATGGAAGTGAAAAGATACCCACTCAGTTCCTGTTCAACACCTTAATGGTCTGTAATTTTCTCTCTCTTTTTCAGATCATCGGTGGCTATTATGAAATTGTCATAAACTCCTGATGAAAATAAACTGCAGTAAAATTAAGTCTGATAAAATACCACACTAATTTTTGTGTCTGACTTGAGGAAATGACATTCCTGTGGGATAGAGAACTCAAGGTTTCTGCTTGGACTTTTGTGTCAAAACCTGTGTCCTTTAAACTTTGATACTGGTCTGTGCTTTTGGGAACGTTTATAACTTAAAAAAAAGTCACAAACATTTCTTGTTCAATTTATTCTATTACGCTATTCTCAACTAAGTTCCCGTAGGAACTGAAGTCTGCTGAAATGTTCACTATCCTGATGGATTCTGGATCATTATTACGTCTCCCCACCAGCATCCACTGGAGTGCCTGAACTTCTACCTCTCTCTAGCTGTAAGGTCAATGCTACTTTCTGCTACAGCATCTCCTGACTAAAACATGACTACACAATACCATTTTACAGAGTCCTTTCCACAGAAATACCCTTTGATTCTTAAATACTACACAGAATCTCTATGCCAGTCTCTTCTGCTAGGACCTGGCATGTTTCCTCTCCTTGTTTCCAATGATCTGATTCACCACCTCCATCAGCGACAGGATTTCACAATGTTCCATCCATCCTCTCATCCAGCCTGTACAGAACCTCTTGTACCTCATCCTGAAATGACAATAATATACAAAGAGACCAAGCAAATCCTCTGCTTGCCCTCAGAGAAAAAAAAAAATCTCTCATTCACCTGCATGTCATAGGAGATTGTCATGAATCCTGCCTTCTGTTCACTTGTTCGCTTTGGCCAGCTTATGGGTTTACTTTCCTTGACTCATGACTTCTGATAAATTCAGATGAAAAGGTGAAGGTAATGGAAAGGAATGATGTACAAGATACATGCAAGAACAAATTGGCCATGGCCAGAAGCTTTCTGTTCCCCCAGCCAAACATTCAGTTTCCCTGGACCTCCTTCATCATGGATTTCCTCACTAAGCTCCCTGTCTCTCATAACATCAACTTCATGACTGTTCCAGCAACAAGTGGCTCACTTCTTCCTCTGCCAGGAACCACTGGGATATTCATATCGGTCACCTTTTACCTCCACAAAGCATCAACAAGATTGCTCTTGTTCAAGGACCACCCAGTATTTATATTCAGGGTGTCTTTATATCCTGTTCATGGCCAATACTGGCATGATCATGTTTTGGCTGTTCATGTCTCTTTTCTTTCTCAGATATACTTGAATTTGGAAAACAAATGATAATGACATCACACCTATATCATGCTTAAGACTGAACCTCTCCCTTACCTGTCCAGATTACCACCCCAGACTGCTAGCCAGCAGAAAATAACCTACCAAAACCTAAAGTTATATCATCAGCAACACCTTTTCTACTACCAAGAAAACTAATTGGTCATTTCTCTTTCTGACTAACTTAAATGCTTTCTACCCTTATCTCAGAATACCAAATATGAATACCATATATTTTCTAACCACAGTAATTCCTGGGATTAATTCTTTGGTCAGTGTTCATAGACATAGACTATGTTAAGGAATTCTAAACTACTAAGGGCAAGTGACAGACTTTCTTATAAAAGTCAAAGTGACTTTCAAATTACATGATGCCAGAGACAAACCTACCAGCTTATTATTGGCCTTGGTAACATGTGGTAGCTTCTCTCCCTAGAGTCTTTCAAAGCTGCAGGGTAATCTTATCTGCTCAGCCTTAGGGTCATCACATTGTGACCTACAACTACAGCTCCTAAATGCTCTCAAATTCTACAGTTCACAAATTCACTGCCAAATTCAATGTCTGCCTTTCATACTAGTAAAAAATGTAGGAATACGTAGTATCAAATTCTTGGATCCACTGGGAAAAATAAAAACCCGATACTTCATCAAATGCAATACAAGTAAAAGACAAATGCTGAAGACCTGTCACCTCATCTCTGCTTGCCAGCTGTGGTCTTCGTCCACTCCTCTGCAGAGATGATGTGGAGACTCATAATGCTGGGATTTTCACTGCCACCTGGTTCCTAGAAAACTCTTCAGTCTACTTGGAGGAGGTAGTCTCACTTCCTACCCCCAAGGATCTGACTCTCCCTGAGAATTCCTAGAATGAAATCAAGAAGTTTCATTGGATGAATTTCCTTAGACGCTGATGCTGCGTCACTCCAGCTTTACCCATTATCTTAGTTTCTATTGATATACAGCCAGTTTGACTGCTATGTCACTTCAAGGCAGGCAGGGACTGTATGTTGTTTATCACTGATTTTTTTTGCCATAGGTTTGTCACAAAATTGAGCAATAGGTGTCAATTTGGCCACAGGCACATCTCTACAGCTCCATTAGTCTCTTAATTATCTTTTCGTATGTTTGTCTTAAAACTTGGCCTGAGCTATGGGGACAAAAGGGAAGTAGAGGGCTGGGAACAGCATTAGTAGGCTTGAAGATAATGAGACTTCAGGTTGGTTATGTTCCAGTTGCTAAAGAAGTTAAAGCAGACATAAATCAGCCTCTAAAAGGGCAATAAATAGATGGGTCTTGGAGAGAAGCAAGAGAGCAATCTAGCCACGAGCCAGGGAAATTTTCAGATAGCAGATGGGCTAAGCTGTTCAAATGCAGAGCTATTACAGGAGATTTAAAGCAAAAAGGGTTGCCAGCATGTTGCATTTCATAAGCAAGCAGCCTAGGGTCATGCCTTCCTGGGTGTACACTTAAAAGACTCAAGATTTCCTACTCATCTGTAAGACAGACTTATATTTTTAAGAAGTACAGCTTAGTCTCTAGGTCTGAGGAGTTTTGGGAAGTAAGGAGAGACAGCTATGTCCTAATAAATGAGTTTCTATTTTGAGGGCCTGGTCTCAAGAGTACTGAATATGATAGGTATGACACAGGTTAGGAAGGAAGTCTGAAAGCTTAGCAAGTGCTGAGAGCTGTAAATTTTCATCAGTCTTAGTTGTAGCTATCTATTACACTCATCTACTAGATTGGGACAGGTTTTTAGGCAAGAGAGCTGGGTGGAAAACCAGCCTGGTGCTCCAAGTACCATATCCCAAAGTTAGTTCATGGTTGCAGCAGGTGTCAAAGGGCCAAATGCCAAGTATAAAAGGTGACCCAAAAAGAAGACAAAACATAGCATCAGGGAGTCAAGGCTTAGAAGTAACTTAGAATTCCAGGCTGACAACTGGTAGGCACTAAGAAAGAATATCAACAGATAAAATTACCCCTATCCATTTTTGGGAAGAGGCACAGCCAAAGCAAGGGAAATATTCAATTCTCAATCAACTCCTTCATTATGAAGGGCTGCAGTTTCAGTTAAAAAAAAAGGAATCAAGTCATAGGAATCAGGAAAGTAAGTTGTTGGATTGGGGGCAAAAGATCAGAGTCAACACTAGAATATTTTACGTACCCTAAATAAGTTTTGAAGTGAGGATAAAGCCCAGATCCTGGTTCAGGGTTGTTCTGTAGGGAGAAGATGGTGGTAAGAGGTATGAACTGGGTATAGTTTTAAATGATGAAACATTTAATATACACTGAAAATAATAGCTCTTTTATTGAGGAAGTAAAATGTTGCAGATATAGCTAAAAATTTATTATCACTGGCATTTTCTCATTTTTCTTCATCGAGAAGCACTGCCCAGAAATTGATATATATCATTTCCATGAATGTTTTTATGCTTTTACTATTTATGTGTCCTATAGAAGCTAACGGAGAACTAGTAATTGTAGGTCTAGCGTCTAGGGATCTTGCTCTCATGTCTGAGAACACCCAATGGATTTCTCCAATGAACTCTAGCTCTACTGCCATCATGTTGGATTGGTGGTGTAGTGGGAATTCTGCCCGGGTTCCTAACTGGGGTTAGAAGCCTGTATTCTTACGGACCTCTTTTAGTGATTACATGTGTCTGCTGAAATCCTAGACAAGCAGAGGAGTATTTTTAACCATACATAGCTCCTAACGTGGAAATTACTTCTAGGGCATAGCTTAAGTTGTACTTACTGGGGGAGGCATTAGGAGGGAGTCATTTTCCTGGCCCACACTTCCATGCTGCTAACATCTCAGACACCTTTCATTGCAATTCCCAGCACACCATGAACCTGACTTCCCAAATCGGGGGCTGTTTTTGGGAAGGAAGAAGGAGGCAGGCAGATATATATTGGCAGAGACATGAGCAGAGGCTGCTCCCGTCCTTTTGGTGGTTTCAGAGCTCTGGCAGGCAGGTACGTTAGCTGGAGTTTGTACAGTACATTTTGACCCTCCTGTCTCAGTTCTCTGGGACCTGTCTAACCCCTCGCTTGTGGTAAGATTATTTATTTATTTATTTATACGTGCAAGACCTGGGGTGTAGGTGCAGGGGGGTGAGAAGACTTAGCAGAGACAGAATGGGGACAGATTGACTGAAATACCCTGCTGAGGGGAGCAGTGGAGAGAGAGGAGAGGTCTGCTGTGCCATGTGGGTTAACTCCCTGGGCAGGTATATATCTCATGCCACAGTGGCTGCCAATAGCTTTACAGTGCTGAGAGTTAACTTCTAGTACCAACAGCCTGTGGTTCTTGCTGGTATATGCCTTGGGTCTGTTCCGACAGCTCAGCTTTGCGCCCTGATTGGCTGCGTGTTTGTCTACAAGGGCATGGGTGATTTCAGAACTTGATCTGTTATTTGAAATCCAGTCTTCTCCTCCTCCTACCTGCCCTTTGAACTTCTCTCAGATTAAAAATCTTTGCGCACATTAAGAATCTGCTTTCTTTGCCCTCATGTGTACAGATGGCCAAACCCTTTGAACAAGCAACATGGATTTTTCCCTAAGCGGTTTGGGGTCCCTGGCACCTCTCAGTTTTGCCCAGCATCACTGAGAAAAAAATTGATAATTTTACATATTCTTATTAATTAATAAAAGTAATATACTAAACACCCAGCCTAAGAAGTTAGAAAAATGAAAGACAACAATCCCAAAGAAAATAGGAGTAAATAACAAAGCTGTGACTGGGCAGTTGTATAAATAATTCCACTATACATTGGAAAAACAGACTGCCCCATTCTGACACAAATTATTTCACAGAACAAAAGGAGGAAATGCTCCTCAACTCATTTTATGCAACCTTGATTCCCAGACTGGTGAAGGAGAGTGAAATGTCACAAATGATCATAAAGTAGTAGTTTTAAGCAAAAAATTATGATAATATTATCACTCATCATAGCCATTTTTTAATACAATGTTTGTGCAATATGATGGAGACAAAAATGAATAAAACATGATTTTGATTGGTAAGAAATAGTTAATTTAGTGAGCTGCATTAATAACCTTGATACGCTATAGTTGCCCTAGTCAAGGTGTGTAGTAGGATCAAGTGAAATAGGAACAGATACCAGGATGTCTAAATTTGTCAGTGAATTTTAAAAACTTTCACTGGGAGAATCCTTGAGCTGTGGAGGTAGGGAGAATAATAAAGATATAATTTAAGGCAATGAGAGAGAGAGAAAGAGAGAGAGTGTGTGTGTGTGTGTTTCATGTGGAGATAGGGGAGAATGAAAATAGACAAAAGAAAAAAACAGCAATTCACAGAAGGATCAGAAGCTTTCCTTTCATTTAAACTTGATATAGAGAAGAAAGAAATAACTTTAATACTAAAGTACTCTAATTAAAGTTACCAGAGACTGCAGCACAAATGTGAATTGGTATTTGACTTTTAATTTTTGCTTGTGCCTATTTGTGCTCATTTTATTATATTGAAATCCATAAATTAATTCTGTGTCAAGATAATTTCTATCTTGATGAAAATAAAGACTAGATTTTACTTTTAAATTTAAAAATTACTTTAGGCCAAAAAAAGGCATAATATATTGCCAGCTTGCTACTCTCAAATCAGCTTACATGCTTTAATAATTTGATTTCCAGCTGAAATTGCATAGCTCTTCAAATCATAATTAAGCTAATTAAAGTATTACATAGTAGTGTTTCTTGTTGGTTAAAAAATTGTCATCGTGGAGTAATGAGCTTTTAGACATTTATGCCTTTGGACTGAACAACCTTTTATGGTAGCCTTGAGACGTTTAATATTCTTATTGTCAGTTTAATGGGCACAGACTTCTGTACTTTAATTGGTTATTGCTCTTGTTGAATTGCTGCAGGAATATGGATTGAAAAAAATTGTAAAAGGTGAGCTTTATATTCTGTTTCATATTTCGTGTTATTAATTTCCAACTTAATTGCACTGTGTTAAGTATCTCCAGTTTGTATGGCCTGGGTTCTTTAAATCTGTTATAATAACTTGGAGCCTGGAACTTAGTCTTTCAATCTTCAGCTTATTTGCTGTAAAACAGAAACTGAGAAGTGTGGGAAGGTTGGATCAGATCAGTGATTCCTTAGCCTGGTCACAAGCAGGGCTCACCCATGGAGGGTAACCAAAATGCATTCCTGACCCCTTCTCCAGAGATCTAGATGCATAGGTCCTGGGTAAGACATTTTTTAACATGATTTCCAGATGATTCTTAGGCAGTCTGCTGAACAAGACAAAATAGAAGAGAAAATATTAAAGTATTAGCACGTGAATAAGTGCTGCTTTGTTAAACTTGTCAGTATAAAAACAAATATATTTAATGTTCAAATGTGTTTATATACGTATTTCTACAAATATGTAAATTAATGTATATACATGTGAATATATAAACACATACATATAAATGTATGCTTACTTGGGAAAAATACTTCACTGTGGATAGCAGTCAAAAACAGCTAGGGGCGCCTCCCTGGTGGTGCAAGGGGTTAAGACACAGCACTATGAAGCTATCTGCAGCCTCCGCAGCATGAATTTGATTCCCCGGCCAGGGAGGTGACATGGCACAGCAGACCTCTCCTGACTCGCCCACAGCTCCCCTCAGCAGTGTATTTCAGTAGATCTGCCTGTTCTGTCTTCCCCACTCTGGTGAATGCTCTCACCTCCTGCACCTCTAGCCTACTGTACCCCAGTTTTTGTATGCATAAATAAATAAATCTTTAAAAACAAAACAAAAACAGCCAGGAAAAAAAATTAGATGAGATGATATAAGGTCTTTCATTTGTGACCAGTCAGGTTGCTATGGGATCATGAACTTGGGAGGGAGGCCTAGTTGGGAGGGATATGTTCAGAACATACTTTGCCTGGTTCACTCCAGTTCTTGGAGCTGCTTCCTACTGGGAAAATCACTCCTTTAAGGAAGGGTAGTGCTCAATGCCCACATTTACCCAGAATGTCATTGCCCAAGTGGAACCAATTGCAGTTGTATGGCAGGTATGCGGACATTTCAAATGGGGAAAATACTAAACTTGGGGATTTTTGTAAGGATTAAATGACTAGACAAAGAGGTACTGGCACCCTACCAGCTTTTTGTTTGTAGCTTCTCATTGAGGTGGCTGGTACTCACCACCCACCAAGCTTGCTTGGGACAAGCTCTGGAGTGTTATCAACCACAGTACTGACTATTGTATTTTGTGAATACACCAGTGGTGGCACAAGGACTGCAGGAGACAAATACCAGATTCAGAATTAGGGAAAGAAAAATGGATTCAGATGCTTGGATGGTGGGACCATTCTGATTTGCAAATGAGAGAAATCTACTGTATTTAGATTTCCTGATGAAAAATTCTAATTTGCTAGCACTGTATGGTCTGAAGTTTTCAAATTTTTTATGCTGAAATCTTAACCCCCAAGGTGATGGGTGGCATTAGAGAGTGGGGATTTTTTATGGTAATTAGACCATAAAGGCTGAGAAACTAGTGCCCCTAAAATAAGAAACCCCAGAGAGAGCTCCCTGACCTCTTTCGGCATGTGAGGATGTGGGGAGAAAGTGGGTCTCTCCAGAAAATGGATCTCCTGTTGCTTTGATCTTCGATTTTGCAGCCTCTAGAACTGTGAGAAATAAGTTTCTATTTATAAGCCCTAGTCCGGTATTCTGTTACAGCATCCAGAATGGACCAAGACACACTAAAAACTATTAACTGTCAAGATTAGGGAATGGGACTTCAGACTGGTATCTATGGCCATGTAAACAGATTGCCACTTTTTTTTTTCATTTGTTGAAGCATAGTACCTTATTGTTTTAATACTGCAATATACGGTGTTTTGCAAGCAATATAACATTGAAATAAGCAGTCTTAAGTTTAAATCCTAGTTTTATTTATTTTTTATATTTTATTTTTTTTATTTTATATATTTTTTAAATCATTTTTCATTTTTGCACAATGTGTGCATTTTCATCCTGGTTATATTCCCCATACAATTCCTACCCCCCTTATTTTGACCCTAATCTCTCCTTCCCTCCACTACCCTCCCCCAACCCATAGTGTGTCTCTGGTTTATAGTTGCTTGTTGATTTTTACTTTATTATAATTAGTCTTTTTCCTGGTCTCTTATTTAGGTTTTCTAAATTCCTGTTATGAGAGAGACCATCTGGTATTTTTCTTTTTCTTTCTGGCTTATTTTGCTGAGCATGATCCCTTCCAGCTCCATCCATGTTGCTGCAAATTGCATGAGTTTATCTTTTTTGATTGCTGAGTAATATTCCATTGTGTATATGTACCACATCTTCTTGATCCAGTCGTCTATTTTTGGGCATTTGAGTTGTTTCCAAAGCTTACCTATTGTAAATAATGCTGCTATAAACATAGGGGTGCAGGTGCTCTTTGGAATTGATGTTTCTGTGTCCTCTGTGTAAATACCTAGGAGTGGAATTGCTGGATCCTATGGAAGCTCCATCTTTAGCAGGTTGAGGAACTTCCACATATCTCTCCATAGTGGTTGGACCAGTTTGCACTCCCACCAGCAGTGCAGGAGAGTTCCTTTTTCTCCACAACCTCGCCAACATTTGTTGTTGCTAGATATTTTAATATGTGCCATTCTCAGTGGTGTAAGATGGCATCTCATGGTAGTTTTGATTTGCATTTCCCTGATTACAAGTGATGTTGAACATTTTTTCATATGCCTGTTGGCCATTTGCATTTCCTCTTTGGAGAAGTTCCTTTTAAGGTCTTCTAGCCATTTTGATTGGATTATTTACTTTGTTTTTGTTGAGTCTCTTTATCGCTTTGTAGATTACCACTTTTTAAAAAATTAGCAAATAAAAATGCAATTTGCCTCTTAAAGTAAAAGTAATTTAACTTGACTCAGAAAGCCCTACAGAATTAGGCAGTGTTCAGGGTCACCACAGAGACACATAATAGTGATTTGCATTCAAAAGGATGCTGCATAATGTGCTTTGAAGTGTAAACTCTGGTTCATTTGTTTGGTAGGATTCTGAATATTTTTCTGTCACATATGATCAATTGAAGGATTGAAAAAGACCTCTGATCTGATGCCTGAATTATTTCTGATTTAGTTAACAAACAGATACCAGGCACATACCATGTGTCAGCACGGTTCCATACACCCTAAGATACATCAGTGAGAACATTTCCTTTCCACATGGAGTTCACATTTTCTCAGATGCTATTTGAACACCCTCACCTCAAGAGAACCTCATTCTTTGGTATAATCCAGTACACCTTTTGACATTAGTTTTTCCTGTGAGTTTCACTTGCTTATCTCATTTAGAACTTAGGTAAGTCCAAGATTCCCCACAATAGTCTCACAAATGTTTGAACACAGTTCTTATACCTAACTTCATCTCCTCCCACCTGTACCCCTTCTCAGCAGCCCTGACTTTTCTCTTTTTCAAGCTAAGAAAACTCCATTCCCCCAACTATTCATCCTAAGACAATTTGCCTTATTTTCCTCTGAATGCAATAAAGATTGTGCATATTGTTCTAAAAGAAGACTGTGATTTGACTCAGCAGACACTGGATTGTTGTCTCAGATCCAAATGCACCCACTCATACTCTGCTCTGTGATGCTGGAGTTGGAAATCCTTTGCCAGCTGACTTCCCCTTCTGCCAATGTGGGGATCAGAAGGAAACTGGAAGGCAGGAAGAAGGACTCATTTCCTGTTTACTACCTTGCCATTGTTGTCTGAACAACCCGCAGAGGGATTGGTCCTATTCTTCAGCTTCTTCCTGTGGCACATCCAGAATCAGCTTCAATGCATCCAACTCCCAGAGAAGCTAGTACCCCTCTCCAGAGGTCTGAGTTCCAAAGATACTGGGCATCTATTTTTGAGGTAGTGACCAGACCCTGAGAGCAGGATAAATTCATCTTTAATGGTTTCAGCTCATGACATCTAGATCTGTTGCTCCTTCCATATCTTTCTAACATTGTCATGTCACCTTAAATCTCTGATGCTTGAATCTGAATTCGACTTTGGTACTCTCTGTTGATAGAAACCTAGAATTCTCTCCTCCTCATTCATCCAAAGTCAGGCTCCAAATACAAGCCTCAGTATTTCTCAAGTCTAATCCCACCTTTTCATTTCCACTAAAATTGCCCAAAGAAGTCCCCTCACCATCTCTTGCCTAGACCCCTTTACAACCTCTAGCTGACCTCCCTGTCTTCCACCCTTTGTAAGTCAGGTGGTTTTTTTTTTTAAATTAATTAATTAATTTATTTATACAAGCACTGGGTACAGTAGAAGCGCAGGAAGGTGAGAGAACTCACCAAAGCCAGAGCGGGGAGCAGAGCAGGCAGAAGGACCAAAGTACACTGATGGGGGGAGCAGCGGGCGGCAGGAGAGGTCTGCGCGCCATGTGGGACCCTCCTTCGGTGGCCGGGGAGCAGCTGGGACTCGAACCGGCGCTGCAGAGGCTGCAGGCAGCTTCGCAACCCAGTGCTCAACCGCTGCGCCACCGGGGAGGCCCAAGTTTTTGTTTTTTTTTAAAGATTTATGTATTAATGCATATAAGAACCGAGGTACAGGCCAGATGCGCAGGAGGGTAAGAGGATTCACCAGAGACAGATCGGGGAGCAGAACAGGCAGATTGACTGAAATACACTGCTGAGGGGAGCAGCAGGCAAGACAGGAGAGGTCTGCCGTGCCACGTGGGATTCTCGCCGGCTGGCCAGATGGCGGGGATCATATCTGTGCTGCAGAGGCTGTGGGCAGCTTCACAATGCTGCGCTCAACCACCTGCGCCACCAGGGGAAGCCCCATAAGTCAGGGTTTTTTTTAAAGATTTATTTATGCATACAAGAGCTGGGGTGTAGGCCAGAGGTGCACGGATAGGGGATGGTGGTAAGAGGATTCATCAGAGACAGTGTAGAGAGCAGAACAGGCAGATTGACTGAAACACACTGCTAAGGGGACCAGCGGGCAAGAGAGGAGAGGTCTGCTGCACCATGTAGGTTAGCTTCCTGGCCAAGGATCGAACTCATGCTGCAGTAGCTGCGGATAGCATCATAGTGCTGAGACCAGCCAGGGAGGCTCCTGTAAATCAGTTTCACTCACAGAGGTCACTGACCTGTCTAGGGTTCAAATTTGTTCCTGTCTTCACCTACTAAAGTTCTAGCTTCTGTGCTTTACTGTGTATCCTTAATGCTTCAGCTATTCCCACCACATGGTTTCCCTCCTTCCAACTGCATTGTCACCTCTGCCTTTCCTCCACACATACTTTATCTGGCAAAGTGTTTTAAGACTCAATTCTGTCATCCAGTTAGGAAGGTTCCCTCAACCTCCTGTATATCTGCCTTTCCTTTGTGGCACCACCCACACTTAGTGGCATATTTTTAATCACTGCACACAACACTCTGTGCTACCATAATCTCTCTTTCTCACTAGACAGTAATCTCAAAGGGCTATTCATAGTTCATTACCACTGGAGACAACACCAGTCACTCACTGGGCTCTTTTTTTTTTTAATTTAAATTTTATTTTTATATTCCCCATACAATTACAGCCCCCTTATTTTGACCCCAATCCCTCCTTTCCCCTCCCCCCACCCCCCATAGAGTGTCTCTGGTTCATAGTTGTTTGTTGATTTTGATATTTTCTTTCTTATAGTTATTCTTTTTCCTGGTCCCTTATTTAAGCTTTCTAGGTTCCTGCTATGAGCGAGGCCATCTGGTATTTTTCTTTTTCTTTCTGGCTTATTTCACTGATCATGATCCCTTCCAGCTCCATCCATGTTGCTGCAAATTGCATGTGTTTATCTTTTTTGAAGGCTGAGTAATATTTCATGGTATATATGTACCACATCTTCTTGATCCAGTCATCTATTTTTGGGCATTTGGGTTGTTTCCAAAGCTTAGCTATTGTAAAGAAGCTATTGTAGAGAAGTTTCTTTTTAGCTCTTCTGCCCATTTTTTGACTGGATTATTTTCTTTGTTTTTGTGGAGTCTCATCAGCTCTTTGTAGATTTTTGTGATCAGTCCTTTATCATTAATGTTGTGTGCAAAAATGTTCTCCCAGTTGGTGGGGTTTCTCTTTGTTTTTGTTATTGTCTCTTTTGCTGTGCAGAAGCTCTTTAATTTGATGTAGTCCCAGCTGTTTATCTTTGCCTTCACTATCACTGCTTTGGGTGATGTGTCTGTAAAGATGTCTTTGATGACTCACTGGGCTCTTAAATAAATGTTTATTGCTAAAATTCAAGGACTAATTACTAAAATGCTAAACCAAATTGTTGTGCCATTAAGAATTCTCCACTATCTCTGAATCATTTACAGTGTTGTAAATCAATGCTACCTCAATTAAAGAAAAAGATCAAGTTTCTCCATTAGATCGAATTATACTGAACAATTAAAAGAAATGAACTATGGGCCTCCCCGGTGGCGCAGCGGTTGAGCGCTGGGTTGCGAAGCTGCCCGCAGCGTCTGCGACGCCGGTTCGATCCCCCGGCTGCTCCCCGGCCACCGGAGGAGGGTCCCACATGGTGCGCAGACCTCTCCTGCCGCCCGCTGCTCCCCTCAGCAGTGTACTTCGGTCCTTCTGCCTGCTCTGCTCCCCGCTCTGCTCTGGTGAATTCTCTCACCCTCCCGCGCTTCTGACTGTACCCAGTGCATGTATAAACAAAAACAAACAAAGAAATAAATAAATAAGCAAAAAAGCATGCCTCTATAAAAAAAATAAATAAATAAATTGGATGTTTGAAAAATATTAAAAAAAAAAAAAAAAAGAAATGAACTATCAACACATATAACAATTTCCATGACTCTAAATTAGGCTGAGTGAAAAAAAGTCACCTACTGTCTGATGCTGTTAACATAACATTTGAAATGACAAAATTATAGAAGTGGAGATAGGTAGCTGGGTTTAAGGTGACGTGGAAGGGAAGTAGTTATGACTATAAAAGGGCAACATGGGCCTCCCTGGTGGCACAGCGTTTGAGCGCTGGGTTGCAAAGCTGCCCGCAGCCTCTGCAGCGCGGTTTGATCACCAGCCGCTGGCGAGGGTCCCATATGGTGCGCAGACCTCTCCTGCTGCCCGCTGCTCCCCTCAGCAGTGTTTAATCAGTCTGCCTGTTCTGTTCCCCACTCTGGCTCTGGTGAATTCTCTCACCCTCCTGCACTTCTGACTGTACCCAGTGCTCGTATAAATAAATAAATAAATAAATATTTTTAAAAAAATTAAAAAAGAAAAGGGCAACATGAGGAATCCTTGTTGTGGGTCTGTGTGATGAGAGAACTGATCAGTCTCTTGGCTGTCTGTATCAGTAATCTGGCTGTGAAACTGCGCTCTACACTTGCAAGGTGTTATCACTGAGGGAAAATGGGTAAGGTATACTTGGTGTCTCTCTGTATTATTTCTTACAACTGTATGTGAACCGACAATTATTCCAAAATAAAAAGCTTAATCAGAAAAAAAATCTCCCACCAGAAAGAACAGAGACTTCATACACTCCAAACTCTTTTTTTTTTTTTTTTTTTTTTATTTGAGAAGGACGATCTCAAGGCAGTGCCCTTTGGGAAAGGCATCTCTCATCATCATCATGTACATCGAGATCAATCATTAATCTCAGCAAAGTACAAAAATACACACATCAGTGACTTCCGTACAATAAATACATAATCATGCATCCCACAATAAAAGGCACGGAAAACCGGTCACTTAGTAGTCATAAAAATTACTAGCTACATTAACAAAGCCACCCAAATTATCTGTATAAGGAACTGTAACAATATATTCCAAAGGTGAAAACACATAAAACATCTTTAAAATAGTATGCAATAAATATCTCAATTGTTGTATATATTTAAAAAATTATGCCATTGTAAACAGCATGTAAACAAACAAAACTCACGTTTCTTACCATTATTAAAAGTAATTAGAGCCAAAGTTATAACCTCTGCTCTGTCAGGTATATTTCACTGGCAAGTGTGCTAAGCAGTTAAAAGTTTCACTCTTTTCTGCAGCAAACAGAGCCCACTGTGTAATAAATAAACACAATCTGCATCTTTCAGACACAAGTACAAGTTTTACAACAGACTACCAAAATGTAGTAAATTCTTAACTATAAAT
This sequence comes from Talpa europaea, assembly GCF_964194135.1. Lineage (NCBI taxonomy): Eukaryota > Metazoa > Chordata > Mammalia > Eulipotyphla > Talpidae > Talpa > Talpa europaea. The sequence continues at coordinate 99,085,741 of NC_140072.1, forward strand.
AATATGACAAAAGTGAAATTAAAACTATCTTTTGCAATGTAAAGGACAAAAGGAAGTAAACTGCTATGTTTTTAATATGATGATAAACAGCCAATAACTACTGATTATATTTATTGAAAGGTAACAAGAACATGCTGAACATAAGGACAAATGTCCAGCATCTGAGCCTCCTTTTGTGGACCCTTTACAATGTAGAAAAAAGAGTAAAGTTGTATTAAACTAAGAATTTTTTTTTGCTAGAGAACAAAGAAATGGTTGATACTTTATGCTAATGGGAAACAGTTCAAAATATGCCTATCACAATGTAACTATACATACAAGTAATGTCCTTCCACACTTGCTAACAATAAATATAAAGATATTCTTTTCCTTCTCAAAGAAACCCTACTGCCTAACCATCAAGTATTTAGAGAAGTTAATTTTTTTTAATTCAAATATTTTTGTTTGGGTTCATCTGTATATCAGTGTTCTGAGGCACACAAATACTAGCTGTGCATTGACCTGCTAAATATTATTTCTTTCTACTTCCATTAAATATAATCAAGATGGAACCATCAACCCATAACTTGGAGTGGAGCCTTTCAAGTATACCAGAAAGCATTCCCTTAAAACTTTCCCCTCTACTGCGGTTCACATGCATACCTTATGTATTTTGGTGAGTTACTAATCAGGATCTATCCCTTCTTAAAATGGACCTGAAATTTTGCTCATATTCAATAACACTATTAGTCACTTGGGTCACATATAGCACCTATGGTTGTGGAAACAGGGTTCTACGGGATTGATGAAAGATGTAATTGACAAGTGATGGTCAAACATTAACTGCAGATGACCTAAAAATACAAAAAAAAAAAATTTCACATAAAAATTGGATCACTTCCTTATTACAGAGAATTTGGTCAGTTTTTTATTGGAAGGAGACTACTCTGAAATAACCTGAGAAATACTTGTTTTTAAAAATGCCCTCCCTAATTTGAAGGGATATATACACTCCTATGTTCATTGCAGCACTATTTATAATAGTGCTAATGAAAACAATTTAAATGCATAAGGACAGATAAGGTGATAAAGAAGATGTGGTAAATATACGCACAGGAATATTACTTCACTATTTAAGAAATGAAATGTTGCAATTTGTGACAACATGAATTGAATTGGAGAGGACTACGCTAAATGAAATAAATCAGAAGGAGAAAGATATGCATCAGATGGTTTCATTCTCATGTGGAATATAAAGAAACAAAGCAAAGGAACAGACAAACCAAAAAACCCCCTAAAATCTGACTGCACAGCTAAGGCTATCAGAGGAAGATGGTAGCGAATAGGAAGCAAAGGGTAAGTGCGGGGGTGGGGGTGGGTGGAGGGGGAGCCTAATGAGCTATGGTGAAAGGCTCTTGGGGCTTTGGTGGGATGTGTGGTGTGGCATGGGAGCATACCTCTCAAAGGTGTCAACCTACACCTCTAAAATAAAGTGTTACAAACTGTTACCTCAGTAAAAAAATAATTTAATAAAAAAGTCCTCTAAATTTAACAGACTGTCGAAAAACAATTATGAAAACAAACTTGAACTTTACCAGACAAGAGCTATGCCTTATTTCATTTGTAGCCTCGGCATCTAATCAAGTACTGAGTACAGAGAAGATAGGAAAATGTTCATTAAGTGAGGGAAAAAGAGGGCATTTAAATTTAATTATATGCATTTTGGACAACTATTTAATTTTAGAAATTATTCACTTCTAAGAGTTTTTGGTGTAATATTTGTCATAATTTTGAGACATTTTATAAAGGTTTTATAGAATCACAAAAGGAAAGCAGACCCCTTGGTAACAATTTTTAGTTATTATATCCCACAAGGGGTAATAACTGTGGCAAACAAGACTTCTTACATTTGAATAAAAAATGAATAATCATACACTAGAAATGACTTGAAATGACACAAATTCAGTTTGTATCTGTAAGCAGGATCTAACTAATGTCATAGTTAATCTTCATTATGCAAAATCACATGTCTATTAATTAGGTCCCTGTGAGAAGAAAATTTTCAGAAAAATAATTTCTTGTAGTCACTGTATCAGTCATTCTGAAATCATCATTTAGAGATCTGTCTTCATGAAAAGTAAGCTGTGTCATTAAGACAGGTCAGAATATCATGCTGATGAGTTCTGATTCAGTTTTTTCTTTACACCATCAGTTTGCACTTTACACCTTCTTATAATTTCAACATTTTCAGGGGAGGGAGATGCAATAAGAGCTCCAAGTTATCATATTATGTTACAAAATTACCAGATTTAACAAAGAAATCTTTACATTAAGGATCATAGGGTGGCTGACTTTGAATGTCAGGTATAAATAGTCAATATTCCTTTACCCTCATATATAATTAATGATTTTAGCTAGATCATTTGAAATGATTTCTTTTAATGACACTCAGATTTCCATTATGGTAGTAATTAAGATAATCTCTAGTTTCTTTACAGAAAATTTTGAAGGTACTTTGCACGAGGGAGTATCATCGCACAGAGACTCAGGCTTGGAAGAAACAGCAAAGAAACTATGCAGAAGTCACTTAGTACAGATGGTACATTACATCACAGGGGAAAACAAGGTAAGGGAGTCCCATATTCCAATTTTTCAACCACTGACTTAAGAAGACAATTTTCCCTTTGGAGAGTTAGTCTAAGAAAAGACTTGATACACACACACATACACACACAGAGCACTGCTATCAAATCGCTGTCTGGAGGTGAGTATTGAAAAAATAAAATTATTCTAAATTTCTTTAGACTTTAGAAGTGAGTTCTTAGCATATTCTCAAATGAATAATATGAACTTAACGCATCCAGATGAAAATACTATGACTGACTCTGGTACAGATAGTACTATTAGAACTGCACTTGTCTTTTTTAAAACTGAACATCAAGGAATATTAATTTGGACTTTAAATTTTAATGTTTACATATAAATTGACAGAGGAAAGAAAGGGCAGATTTAGGTATGATGCATACTTAGATAGTTCCTCTTGTAAAAGAAAAATTACCAAATACTTATAGTTGATAACATTGTGTGCTATTTCTAGTTGGGGAAAATGAGTCACCAAAACATACAGCTTTGTAGAAAGGACACAGTCACTGATCAGATCCCATAAACCCTCACTATTCCCATCTCCAGAATCACAGGATTCAGCTACTTATAATATTGTATTTTTTAATAATTTTCTCATTTCAAATGAAGGATAATCCATCATTGCTAACAAATTTCAAGGCTTAAAGCAAGATCATAAAAATCTCTTTAGTCTGCAGGGTATGTTCTAATCCACGTGTAACTGTGTTCTCTAGGAACTAGCTTAAGCTCTTCTGATTATTTTTCCCTGTATCACCTAAGTTGAGCAAGATCAGATATTTGCCTCATGTAGTAAACACAAATGACCAGATGATCCAAACTACCTTGTTCAACAAACTACCCCTTGTTCAACAGAACAAGGGGCTCCCTGAATTCACTAGCTGTTTTGATAAGATACAGAAGTAGTGTGTGTCAGACTTCACCAGTGGAACATTTTTTTGTCTGTGTGGTACTGTGCCTATTGTACTTCCCACAAGTATTTTGTATTTCTATAAGGTTAAAGACATTTATATTTATTATATAAAGATATGCTCAAAGGATCCATTTCCAAATCTTTCCTGCATTGCCAGATCAAGCTCCTATTTCCTTTAATTTCCATGTTTCTAACGTATTTTCTTTTCCCTACCTTCAATAATTGTATGTACTATGGTAAAATGAATATAAAACTCTTTAAAATCATAATAAACTAATTCCTATTTAATCTCCTACTGTACTTCTTAGATAATTCACAATTCATGTACTGCTTATACTGTAAAAACAATAAAACAGTTGCATTTAGGGTTTGTTAAAGCAATTTCTTTGGTATATAATACTGCCTCAGCTTAACTCAGAACAGCTTTTTTGTCTTCCCCAAAAATATGCAATTTTATTCTGTTTTGTATGTTGTGACATTCTGTTTTAAATTTTTAGTTTTTTCAACAATTGATTAAGAATACTCTTAAGCAGAAATAATTTAAAAATCCAATTGAAATCACATTAACTTAACTGAGAAAACAAAAAACTAAACTACTACCTTTCATATCATTATTTGTGAACCAGTCCAAATGCAAATGTGTTAAAAATAGATTCCCGAGAATCAAAATCTGGCCGCTACATGCTTGTGACATTTTTTTCTTTTAAAGATCAAATTGGCAGTATAATCACTGAGAACTCATTCACTCGAAAACTGAAAATTTACTCTAGAAAGTAAGTTCTGACCTCAGGATAAAATATATATTGGCAAAAAATAACAAAATAATCCTAAGGCTACATTAAATTCTTATATTGGTGATTTCATTTTGGCTTTACATCTTTATTCCATATGTATTTTTCAACATTTAACGAAGTTCCTATTACTAGTCAGTTACCTATGATGGTAAAGAATACCATTTTTTTCTTTTTGTAAGGAAAAAAGTTGGGCATCTGTTTGACAGAAATGAGTACTTCAAGTACATAAGTAAATAGTTAACAGAATTGTGTTACTATACTCTAAGCAACAGCATAACAAAGAGCTAGATTATGCATTTTGTATACAGATTGTTTCACAACATAATAAATAAATGCACTGATTTATACAACTTTTGAAAACCTTCTACTGATGACTGAGTAATACTATTATTAACTTTGCTGATACCAGCACTGCCTCATTTAGAGATTTGAAGGTAAAATTCCTGCCTTAAAGCCACAAAATATACAAAGCTGGTTTGTTATTGAATATTTCGTCTGCCAAGATTCCAGCAAATTAAAATACATCTTGGCAGTTTGAATCACCAGCATAATTATTTTGGTATAAAAAGATAAGAAAAAATTTAATATGAAAATTAATAAGACCAGTAAAAGGAGAAACATGTTGTATAAATAGACATTTTAACATAAAAGCGAGACTTTTTATCTTACTTAAAAGGAAGAAAAAATTTAATACAACTTACTTGAAGATTTGAAAATAATTATTGTATTTTCCCAGCTCTAGATAAATATATTACTCCGATTTATCAGTTATAGTCATCTTCAATATACAATATATAACTCACAAAACTGGGAATGTTACAATGCCAGAGCCTTTTACAATACTAGTTACCAGTTACCAGAACTGTAAGAAATCTTTAGCTACATTTCAGCTTAATACTGAGAATACAGAAATAGATATGGCTAAGCTATGGTAAACAATAGTGCAATCAAACAGTAAGGACCACAAAATAGACTCTTTTTCCTCTTTAGCTTGTATATCTAACTGCATTGATCCTATGTCAGTGGCATTATCAACTGAGTATGAAACTTTAATGCATTTTAAAAGTAACCTTATGTTCCTTTAGATTTAGTTAATTTACTCTTGAAATGCAGTTCCTATGAAATACCAAGACTATTTATAAATTCCTATACAATGAATAACTTGTAGCTGCAATGAAATACTTTATATAGGGATTTAATAACTTAAGAAGTGGCTTGGTTTCTATTTTTCCAACTAAGGTTTGGAAGTGCATAAAAATTCAAAGAGTATAAATATATGTAAATAGAATATCTTAACTACATAAAAGGAACTAATCTGTTCACCTATATTAGTAATATGGGTTTATCTTTATTATTGTTACTGAGTTTAATACAATCTCAGTTACACTTCTGTTTCAGAAAATAACAAAAAGTATTCAAAGGTACAGTCCAGCTGTCTTTTAATCTCTCAGTTCTCTGAAATGATAAACCTTTAGAATTTTTTCTTCTAACAGCCATGTCTCTAAACAAAACTTGAAGAAAAAAATACAGAGACACAATAATAAAGATAAAAATCAATGTGTTGCATATTATAAAAATCAATAATCATTGGCTTTTAGATTGTTTGGATGTTTCTTTAGAAAGGCATCCTATTGCAAAGGCATCCTATGACCCATCTGACACAGCTTGCTAAATAGAAGTCACTGAGAAGATGCCATAGCAGAGACAAAAAAAAAACAAAACAAAAAACCCAAGCCCCAACATACTTGGCATGGGACAGCCAGAGGAATGGGAGAAGGACGCAGCCAGACACTGTGGGAAGCCCCCAAGGAAGGTAGGGGGCAGAGGCTAGGTGTCAAGGTTGTGACATCAGTTTCACTTCTCAATCTTCTTTTCCACTGATTTAAGGAACTTGGTATTATAAAACCACCACATGCATCTGAAAAATGTAGGATGAGTTCATTTTGGGAAGAGGGGAAGGGCAGATTCTGGATGTCAAGGTTGAAAGATGCAATATTTTTATAGCTTATTGAAAAGCTACATCCATAAAGAATTCACAACTGTATAATATGAAAGTCCATTATATGGTCAGCCCAGTTTGAGATAATAAATAATTTAGTTGAGAAGTGACATACAGGGGTTTCCTCTATAATTTTCTAAGTCATAGCTTTGGGTGACTATTTCCTTCCTCAATTCTTGTTAAAATAACTTCATGAAGGTTAAAGTAGTGCTCTCTTTATTCACTAAATTAAGCTAACATTCTCTAAGCAGAAATGTGTTGGTACATTATATTGGTATGTAAAAGTTGTCAAGTGATGAATTATTGATAATTAGTCATTGGAAATATCTTATAGAAATATTTTCTATTTTGAGGGTCAAGAATACGACTTACTTTTCAGGCTTACTTACTATTTGAAAGAATTCTTTCTGAAAATCAAAATAAGTTAGCAAAAAACAGATCATAATTTAGTAAACATGCCTTCCTTGAGGACTTTAATGATACATTCATTTTACTTGTACTCAGTTTAGTTTTTGTTTTTTGCTTTTGCATGCCTAATGATTCATTTCATGGGTGTGTGCTGCTGGATGTCCTCCATCATGAACTATGTCAACAGGATGATCTACTGATAAGAAAAGTAAAATGTACAAGTTGTAGAAGTCTGACAGGTCCTTACTTATCTCAGTACATATTCTTCTGCAATGTCCCCTGTGACTTAAGTTGTGTACAAGTGAGAATGTCACATACGAATCAGATTGAGCAAATGTAGATTGTAGTGACTTAGATGTGGGGCAAGGAGCTGGAGAGAGGCCAGCTGTGTCCCATTCTAGCTATGAAAATATGGGATAAGTAGGGCTCAGGGAGAACCAGAATTAGGAATAAAGATTGAGAAGAAAATTTAGCTAGGGTGGTGAGTTTCAGCTAATTTCTTGGAATAGCTGGAAAATGGATAGCTAACAGTGGGCTGGGTAGTGAGCTTTTCTGAGGCTATTTTGAAGATCTCACATCCCTAATAGCTAGGAGAAATCAAATATATCAGGTCAGTTGTAATCACCTGATGAAGTTAAAAGGAAGATTTTTGATTCAGTAGGTCTGGAGTGGACCTGAAATTCTGATTTCTATAAGCTCCCAGGGGATAGGGGTGCTGCTTCTCTGTGCACCACATTTTTGAGCAGCAATGATCCACTAGTGTTCTCCGGCAGAATTTTTGCCATGGTGGGAATGTGCAACATATCTATTGTCCAGTATGGTTACTGATCGTGTGAAATGTGTCTAGTCAGCTAAGAAACCAAATTTTTAATTAAATTTGATTTAAATTGCCACATGTGGCTAGTGGCTATGGTACTAGATGGCACAGATCTAAACATTCACAGATCACTTCTTAGAGCAATATATGTCATGGTCCCCAAATGATCTAATCAATCAGTTCATTTAGATTAGCAAGTATCTTTTTATAAATGTAAAACTAATTTCTTTAAATGATTTTCTCCCTATTACTTAGCTAGATGACTTACAACTAGTGCTTAAGGTGAGGAGATGGAGTCATTTTGTGGGACAGTCGATGAGGAGAGGGCAGCATGCTGCCCCATGAATTTCAGAAACCCTCACTGTATTGTGCAGGTGAAAGAACAGAAAGTCAGGGAGTGGGGAAGAATGTCAGACAAGGAGGTGGGAAGACACACAAAAAAAATATCGAGTCCTCCAAGAAATTTTACTTCAGCCTGACCTTTCCCCCATCCTCCTTGAGTCTCCCTCAGGAAAGTAAGATGAAAAGAGAGTGGATATTAGCTGTGATTTCCCCAACTCCCCTTCAAAATGATCCAACTGCTTGGAGCTTATTGGGGAGGAAAAGTGGGAAGGACAGCTGCAGAAGGAGCCAGAACGTGCTTTCCACCTTAGCTTAAACATGGATCAAAGTACAGAGGCCCTCCCTGCACTCCCCAGACCTGTGATCAGGTTCCATGGAGAAGCTCTTCCTACTCTTTTTTTTGGTAGTCCTCTCAACTATAAGCAGTCGGTTCCTTTGTGACACCGACAAGGGGCCTGAGGAACTTCTGTGGACACCATCATAGCAAATGGGTACCTGTGATGTCATTTGGTGCTACACAGTCTTACACACAAAACGTATAGGAAAAATTTAACTATATAAAAATAATGAAAATTATCATTTTAAAGAATTTTCCTCACCCAAAATTTATTTGCAGAAAAATTCTAGTTAACTAAGGATTCCACTAAGTGAGGTTTTGCAGCATATATGAAAGATCTTACCTAAGCATGAAAAGATCAACACCTAATAAAAATACCCAGTCATTTACACCTTACTCTTAAAAGGCTTGAGGTGCTATCTTTTCCATTGGCAAAGAGGTATTTAGGAAAGTGAAAACTCAATAAAGATTGTTATGCTAATTCCTTTCCAGAATTCCTTGCTCTGTGCCCCCCATTTTTTCTTTTTTGGTAGAGCTGAGAACCTGGCATTACCACTTTTGAGCTCACAGGAAAGTGCTTGGGAGAGCAGGGCACCAAGCAGGATGGGACTGTAAGATGGACTAACTAGAAAAGCAGACTTTTGATTTCATAGGTATGGAAAATTAAATCTATTAAGTGAGTAGCTTTTCATACTGATACGTGACTTGATATAATTTCCTTTGGAAAATTTCCATTTGTTCACAACTTAGGTAAAACATATAGTCAGATTTGGTCAGAAACTTCTTAAGTTTCTTTATTTTTAAGATAGCCTCATTTGGGGATTTTACTGATAGTCAAATACTCAAGTTATAAATAAGGATAAAGTGTCAGATACTTAAACTCCTTGCATAAAATGTCTTACAATAGTTCACTTTAAAGGTTCCTCTATTAATATTTCTCTTTAAACATTTGGCAAATAATTGTCTACAAAATATAAGAGTATATCTCAAGACTACATGTATGTTAGTGTGGTCATACATATAAATATAAGTGTATATACATGTGTGTATGTATACATGTATATATATGTGTGTGTGTTTACATGTGTATGTGTAATGTGTGTGTACGTATATCTACTGAGCACCTACCTAGAAGGCTACTTTATGAAAATTGTCAGCACTGGGTCAACTTCTGGTTTACTTCTCTATGACAGAAGATTTCCAAATATTATAATTCACTTTCGGTATATACTGTTTTAAGAAAGTTTAACTGAGGACATTTTTGTGATCTTTTTGATATGGATGCCTTTGGCTTTCAGAGATTTGATCCTTATAATGTTAACTCCTAATTAGCTACATTGAAGTATAGTAGTTTAGTAAAAGAAAAATAATATCCATTTGATAGGATATAAGAATCAAATGAAATAATAATGATGATTTAAAGCCCTTAAGAAAAAATTTAAATCTTTTTTGTTAGGAAGGTCATGTCAAGAGTCACTTAGCGAGTAGATGGTTCTTGATGACCAATCAGTGTATAAATCTTAGCTGAGATATGGGAAAATCCTGGGATATGAACAGTCTACCATAATATAAGTGCACACAGAATATTAAACAATTATTAAAATTGAAAGGCAAGTAAGACAAATGGTTTGGAAAAACTATAACAGCTTTTGTTAGGCAACAGAACACATAATTTTATGAAAATATCTAGAGAATTTTCTTAATGTGCACACCAATGTTTATGACAGGTTGAAATAAAATTGGCTTGTGTAAGATTTTTTTTTATTATGGCACAGACACAGGTTCACAAATTCTTAGATACAGAATATTTGTGGAAAATTCCACATCAAAGAAGAGAAAAGTGCCTTTAGCCAACAAAAAAGTACTCAGGTAGTAATAAATTAAATTCAATTAAAAACTGACATTAAAGCTGTTAAAGTGTTACAATATTAGATGTGACATGCAAGAAAAAGAGACAATTCAGGCAGGAGCTTCGTGCATTAGGATTTGCATTCATTCATAGTATTTGAGGGGTCTAAACCATAATCTTTGAATATTGATCCCTAGAAATCTGATGTGATACCAATCTAACATTCAAAATACAGCTCATCTTATAGCTTAACCTACTGACCAACGATCTTAAAGAAGAAGTCAATGCCTCTAATAATGAAACCTAAGAAATTTTAGCCACATGTTCTTATGCATTGCACAGTAAGAATATTTCATCTGACCAGGTTGAAAGAAAGTACGCATTTTGCAGTTCCACCTTTTAGATGAGGCAATTGTCTCAGGTTCCTCCTACCATTTTACTAATATATTTGAACATGTCAAGTTGGCCCAATAAGAAAATGGCTTCATGGAATGTAATTATTTGGCACAAAAATAGTTTCTATTACTCAAATCAAAATTTTCACCCATAGAAAATATCAAACCATAGAGGTGTTTCAGTGGTGCTTACTTCTCCAGGCAGAAAACTACAAGGACAGCCATTGCTTCCAAGCACTTTGTATTGCGTGGCAATTCTTTCTCTTCCAAGGAATAGCACCAATGTGATTACACCTCAGACTGGGGAGTACTCCTTCCAAGTTCCTTAATTCCCTGGAGAATTCGCTTCATATGACCGACCTTCGGTATCCCCAGGTCCTAAAAAAGGGAAAAAAAGGAAAGGCAGAGAGGAAGGGAGAGAGGGAGGGAGGGAAGGAAGGAAGGAAGGAAGGTTGGTTTAATGATAAGAGAAAACTGGAGACAAAATATTTAACCAGCAAGTAACATAGTTAGCGTTTGGTTCATTTATTTTATTTTATAATCAGTGTTTAATGTGGTGAAAGTTAGAAAAGTGCGTAAAACAAAAATAACTTGACATTGAAAAATTACCAACCAGTTAAAAATAAAACACATCTTATGCAAACTCTTAAATGTAACATCTTCATAAATTATATACAATCACAGTTCTTCCAGAATCAAAATTAGTTTATTCTTTTTCTTTTCCATCTAAAGGAAACTCATGTCAAACACATGTTGACATGTGACAACAGGGTATCCACATTTATTCCTAAGGCAACAATATATTTACTTGATAAAACATTAAACTTAAAAGTAGGGCTGATCCTAACAGAAGGCACCACTCCCTAAATTTGGAATGTAATTGCATCTGTAGATGCTTTTATAGTTTTAGTTTGAAATATATAAATATTCTTTATAGTTTGTAATGGATATGTATAAGAAATTACTTAAACACAGGAATCTATGGGTTGATGCTTTTCTTCCAAACATTTTTGGCTTCTTTCCCTCAGAACTCTCCTTGTTCTTTAAAGAACTGTATTCCTAGTGGGTATCAAGAATTCAATATTTAATTTTCAGAAGCCAATGATGATGGCAGAATGTACATAAAGCACAGAACAGACTGTTGGCAAATAAACAGTTATTGCAGGAATGGATGAAATCCAAGATAGCTATAATATTTCTTATCTTAAAAATTAAAAGAAAGGGTTAAAAGTTCCAGAGATTCCAGGTCATCCACAATCATTAAGGCAATTATACATTTCCTTAGTGTGTGCTGAAATAGTTTAAAGGCAAGACCAAATATGAGAGAAAGGTATCAGTGCTTGTTACCTAAATTTGTAATGAAAAAGTCTAGTTCCAAGCCCTGTAACTTCTTTAAGTATAATGGATGTAATCAGTTTGCTTATATGTGATATCAAATAACTTCCTTTCAAAACAGTCTGAAATAGTTGAAAATTAGCAAAAAGATGACTTCCAAGGCAGTCTAGAAAACAGGATTGTAAGATATCACACGATTACAAAGAGAGATTTCAAATGGTCAATTTTTTTGTAAATTAAGAGCACTGTTTATTTAAAACTTATTTTTCTCCAATTTATTTATTTTTAAAGTTTGTTTATTTTCTTACATCATTCTTCATTTTTGGAGAGTATTTGATTTCTCCCCCCAGATGTAGTCCCTGTAGTTCTCCTCGTGCTCTTCCCTTTCTTTTTTTTTTTTTTTTAGGTCTTTATTTATTTATTTAGTATTTATTTATTTATTTTTAATTATAAATTTTATTTTTATATTCCCCATACAATTGCGACCCCCTTATTTTGACCCCAATCCCTTCCCTCCCGCCCCCCACCCCCCATAGAGTGTCTCTGGTTCTTAGTTGTTTGTTGATTTTGATTTTTACTTTCTTATAGTTATTCTTTTTCCTGGTTCCTTTTTGACCCTTCTCCCTCCCCTTCCCTTGCTGTATGCGTCAGATCTATGGTCAGCTTCCAAGTTTTGTCATTTTCCTGATACTTTGTTTGGTTTCTCTATTTTAAAAATTTTAAATGAAATAGTCCAAATTGTTTTAAGTCCACACACCCATCCTCCCTCTCTCCCTGCTTCTTTCCTCTCCTACTCTCCATATTCTTTAGGGGCTCTTTGAATTTTTTAGCAGCAATGCTACCAAATCCTTCTGGAAAATACCTTCTAAATCCTTCTGGAAAATACTTTTTTCATAATCAGTACTCTTTACAGGTTTGATATAATTTCAGGGTAACATTTTTTTTTTCTAAAGATTTATTTATTTATGCACACAAGAACTGGGATACTGGCCAGAGGTGGCGGGGGTGGGGTGGTGAGATGATTCACCAGAGACAGAGTGAGGAGCAGAACAGGCAGACTGACTGAAACACACTGCTGAGGGGGGCAGCAGGGAGACAGGAGAGGTCTGCTGTGCCATGTGGGTTGCTCCCTGGCCAGGGATTGAACTCGTGCTGCGGAGGCTGTGGATAGCTTCATAGGCTGCATCTCAACCCCCTGTGCCACCAGGGAGGTCCCAGGGTAACATTTTTATAAATTTAACTAACCTAGAAAAATATCTTCTCCTATGACACAGGTCGTCCACAATTAATCTTTTTTTTTTTTTTTTTATAAATTTTATTGTTATATTCCCCATACAATTGCAGCCCCCCATTCTGACCCCAATCCCTCCCCTCCCGCCCCCGCCCCCCTAAAAGTGTCTCTGGTTCATAGTTTTTTGTTGATTTTGATTTTCACTTTCTTATAGTTATTCATTTTCCTGGTCCCTTATTTAAGTTTTCTAGATTCCTGCTATGAGTGAGACCATCCGGTATTTTTCTTTTTCTGTTTGGCTTATTTCGCTGAGCATGATCCCTTCCAGCGCCATCCATGTTGCTGCAAATTGCATGTGTTTATCTTTTTTGAATGCTGAGTAATATTCCATGGTATATATGTACCACATCTTCTTGATCCAGTCATCTATTTTTGGGCATTTGGGTTGTTTCCAAAGTTTAGCTATTGTAAACAGTGCTGCTATAAACATAGGGGTGCAGGTGTTCTTTGGAATTGATGTTTCTGTGTCCTTTGGGTAAATACCTAGGAGTGGAATTGCTGGGTCATATGGAAGCTCTATGTTTAGTAGGTCCAGAAATCTCCACACAGCTTTCCACAGTGGTTGGACCAGTTTGCACTCCCACCAACAGTGCAGAAGAGTTCCTTTTTCTCCACACCCTCGCCAACATTTGTTGTTGCTAGTTTTTTTAATATGTGCCATTCTCACTGGTGTAAGATGGTATCTCATGGTAGTTTTGATTTGCATTTCCCTGATGACAAGTGATGTTGAACATTTTTTCATATGCCTGTTGGCCATTTGCATTTCCTCTTCAGAGAAGTTTCTTTTAAGCTCTTCTGCCCATTTTTTGACTGGATTATTTTCTTTGTTGTTGTTGAGACTCATCAGCTCTTTGCAGATTTTTGTGATCAGTCCTTTATCATTAGTGTTGGGTGCAAAAATGTTCTCCCAGTTGGTGGGGTTTCTCTTTGTTTTTGTTATTGTCTCTTTTGCTGTGCAAAAGCTCTTTAATTTGATATAGTCCCAGCTGTTTATCTTTGCCTTCACTATCACTGCTTTGGGTGATGTGTCTGTAAAGATGTCTTTGATGTGCAAATCACGTAGTGTTTCGCCTATATTTCCTTCTATATATTTTATGGTTTCAGGTCTTATGTCTAGTTCTTTAATCCATTTTGAGTTGATTTTTGTGTATGGTGTGAGGTGGTGGTCAAGCTTCATTCTTTTGCATGTAGCGACCCAGTTTTCCCAGCACCATTTATTGAACAAACTTTCTTTGCTCCAATGCATAGTCTTTGCTCCTTTGTCAAAGATTAGTTGACCATAAACCTGTGGGTTTATTTCTGGATTTTCTATTCGATTCCATTGGTCTGTATGTCTGTTCTTGTTCCAATACCATGCGGTTTTGATGATTATGGCTTTGTAGTATAGTTTGAAGTCTGGGAGTCTGATGCCTCCATTCCCTTCTTTTTTTTTCAGGAGAGCTTTGGCTATTCGGGGTTTTTTGTGATTCCATATGAATTTCATCAATAATTGTTCTATTTCTTTGAAGAATGACATTGAAATTTTGATTGGAATAGCATTGAATCTGTATATTGCTTTTGGAAGGATGGCCATTTTAATAATGTTTATTCTTCCAATCCATGAGCAGGGGATGTCTCTCCATTTCTTTGTGTCTTCTTCTATTTCTTTTAACAGTGTTTTATAGTTTTCTTTGTATAGGTCCTTTACCTCTTTTGTTAGATTTATTCCCAAATATTTGATTTTTTTTTGTTTCAATAACAAAAGGGATGGTCTTTTGGATTTCTTCTTCTTCAGATTTATTGTTTGTGTATAGGAAGGCTACTGACTTTTGCGTGTTGATTTTGTATCCTGCCACTTTACTGAACTGATTGATGAGTTGAATTAGCTTTTCTGTGGAGTTTTTGGGGTTCTCTATGTATAATATCATATCGTCTGCAAATAGTGATAGTTTGACTTCTTCTTTTCCTATTTGGATTCCTTGGATGTCTTTCTCTTGTCTTATTGCCCTGGCTAGGACTTCCAGTATTATATTGAAAAGCAGTGGTGAGAGTGGACATCCTTGTCTTGTTCCAGATCTTAATGGAATTGCTTTCAGCTTTTCACCATTGAGAATGATACTGGCTGTTGGCTTGTCATAGATGGCCTTTATGATGTTGAGGTATGTTCCTTGTATCCCAAGAATTTCAAGGGCTTTTATCATGAATGGGTGTTGCACTTTGTCGAAAGCTTTCTCAGCATCTATTGATATTATCATATGGTTTTTATATTTCTTTTTGTTGATGTGTTGGATAACGTTGATTGATTTTCGGATGTTAAACCATCCTTGTGCCCCTGGAATGAATCCAACTTGGTCGTGGTGAATTATCTTATGGATACATTGTTGGATTCTGATAGCTAAAATTTTATTCAGGATTTTTGCATCAGTGTTCATTAGGGAGATTGGCCTGTAGTTTTCCTTTTTTGTGTTGTCGTTGTTCGGTTTTGGTATTAGTGTAATGTTGGCTTCATAGAACGTGTTTGGTATTGTCCCTTCCTTCTCAATTTTTTGGAAGAGTTTGTGAAGGATAGGCACTAATTCGTCTCTGAATGTTTGGTAGAATTCATTTGTAAATCCATCAGGTCCTGGGCTTTTGTTTTTGGGGAGGTTTTTGATTACCATTTCAATTTCGCTAATTGTAATTGGTCTGTTTAGGTGTTCTATTTCTTCTTTATCTAGCTTTGGGTGATTGTAGAGTTGTAGGAATTTGTCCATCTCCTCTAGATTGTTAAACTTGTTTCCATATAACTGTTCATAGTAGTTACTGATTATTCTTTTGATTTCTGCTGTGTCCGTTGTGATTTCTCCTCTTTCATTGATGATCCTGTTTATTTGTGCTTTCTCCCTTTTTTCCTTTGTGAGCCTGGCTAGGGGTTTGTCTATTTTATTGATTTTTTCAAAGAACCAGCTCTTGGTTTCATTGATCTTTTGGATTGTTTTTTTAGTTTCAATTTCATTTATTTCTGCTTTGGTTTTTATTATTTCTTTTCTTCTACTGGTTTTGGGGTTTTTTTGTTGTTCTTTTTCTAGATCTTTGAGCTTCGAGATTAGGTTGTTTCTTTGCGTTCTTTCTTGTTTCTTGATGTGAGCTTCTATTGCTATATATTTTCCTCTTATTACTGCTTTTGCTGCATCCCATACATTTAGGATATTGGTGTCCTCCTTGTCGTTCAATTCCAAAAATTTTTTAATTTCTTCTTTGATCTCCTCATTAGTCCAATGGTCTTCCAGTAGTGTGGTTTTTAATCTCCATGAGGTAGGAAAGTTCCTTGCCTTCTTTTTATGGTTTATTTCTAGTTTGATGCCTTCATGGTCAGAAAAGATGGTTGATATGATTTCAATCTTGGTGTATCTGTTGATGTTTGTCTTGTGCCCCAGTATGTGATCGATCCTGGAGAATGATCCGTGTGCGCTTGAGAAAAATGTGTACTCCATTTTTTTGGGGTTTAGTGTTCTATAGATGTCTGTTAAGCCCAATTGCTCTAGGTCTTTATTTAGAGCTTTGGTTTCTTTACTTATTTTTTGTCTTGTTGATCTATCCATTGTTGATAGTGGTGTGTTGAAGTCTCCCACTACGTATGTGTTTTCTCTGATGTCTGTTTTCAGAGAGGACAACAGTTGTCTGATATATTTTGGTGCTCCTTCATTTGGTGAGTATATGTTAATGAGTGTTATTTCTTCTTGAAGTATTGTCCCCTTGATCATAATGTAGTGACCATTGGGGTCTCTTTTTATCTTTTTGAGTTTGAAATCTGTTTTATCTGATATAAGTATAGCTGTTCCTGCTTTCTTTTTTGGTCCATTTGCTTGTAGGATTGTTTTCCATCCTTTAACTTTGAGCCTATTTTTATCTTTTGTAGCTAAATGTGTTTCCTGGAGACAGCAAAAGGTTGGGTTTTGTTTCTTAATCCAGGCTGCAACTCTGTGTCTTTTTATTGAAGAGTTTAGTCCATTTACATTTAGAGTTAATATTGATATGTTAACATCTGTATTTGCCATTGTGTTTGTCTTTCCTTTGATTTTATTTATTTATTCTTTTAATAACTTTTTTTTTTTTGGCCTTCTTTCATTGTTATTCGTCGCTCTGAGGTTCTGGCTTTAGGACTCCTTGTAGTATTTTTTGGAGTGGGGGTTTAGTTGCAATGAAATTCCGGAGTTTCTGTTTGTCTGGGAAGGTCCATATTCTTTTTTCAAAGAGGAAGGAGAGCTTTGCGGGATAGAGTATTCTTGGTTGGCATCTGTTTTCTTGGAGTCTGTTGACTATGTCCCTCCGCTCTCTCCTTGCCCGTAGTGTTTCTTCGGAGAAGTCTGATGTCAGCCTGATTGGTTTTCCTTTGAATGTTATCTGTTTCTTCCCTCTTGCCAGCTTCATTATTTTTTCCTTGTCCTGGATTCTTGGGAGCTTTACTATTATGTGTCTTGCTGTATTTTTCCTTTCGTCGTGGAAGTTTGGTGTTCTTCTTGCTTCTTGTATATCAATTTTCAGCTCCTTCTTCACATTTGGGAAGTTCTCTTCAATTATCTCTTTGAATATTTTCTCTGTTCCTACATCTCTCTCCTCTCCTTCTGGTATTCCTATAACTCTTATATTTCCTTTCCTCATGGAGTCAGATAGTTCCCGAAGTCTTTCTTCATTCTTTTTCCTTCGTACTTCTCTTTCCTTCTCTGTTTTGGTTCTTTTTATTTCTGTGTCTTCAAGATTACTTATTCGTTCTTCCATTTCATCTATTCTGCTTTCATTGCTTTTCCCAGAATTCTTTAGTTCTTCCATTAATTCTTTGATCTCCTGCATTTCTTTTACTTCCCTCTTTAGGGACTCAATTTCTTTCTTCTGACCATTGTTTTCCCTCTCTAGGGACTCAATTGCATTCTTCTGATCGTTGATTATTTTTCCCTTATCATTGTTTTCCTTTATGACTTCTGTCAGTTTTTTAATCACGGCAATTTTAAATTCTCTTTCTGGAAGGCTCAGAAATTCTTCCAAGTTATTGTCGTTGCAATCTGGGGGCTGGCTTTCTTTTTGTGGTGTGCTTTTTCTCTGGAGAGTTGCTAGGTTGCGTGTGGTTCTTCTCCTCCCTACTGTCTGTTTTCTAATTTGCCGTATGCGTTGGGACACTGTGTTGTTGGGACTTGCCGGCATCTTGGGTGGGCTTCTCTGTTCCCCTCTGGTTCTTCCAGGAGTCATCTGTCAGTTTCAAGCAGCCTTTACTGGAGAAAGGTCCCTGTTCTAAAATGCCGATGTGGGGACACACTCCCCTGTGCGCCTGGTCTGCCCCGGCGGTGGGTTCCTGCTCCCCTCTGGGCTTGGACTGCAGGCCAGAGGGGGTCTGGCGTGGGCGAACTTCCCCCGCTCACCTCTGGCTCCTGAGGAAGCCTTCTGCAGGTAGTCTTTACTGAAGAAATGTCCCTGTTCTAAAATGGTGATGTGGGACACACTCCCTGCGCTTCTGGTCTCAGGCACACTCTTCTGCGCGCCTGGTCTGCCCCGGCTGTGGGTGCTCGCTCTCCCTGTGGGCTCAGACTACTTGTTCAGAAGGGGCCCGGTGTGGGCTAACTCCCCAGCTGGCCACTAGCTCCTTCAGTAGCCTGTGCTGGGGTCAAGTCGCTAGGTGGCACCAGAGATCTCTCCTAGAGCCCTTGGGGAGCTGATTTTCCACCCCGTGGGACAGGGAGCAGAGCGGGGATGGTAGGGTACACCTCAACGGCTTTGGGGTGCTGTGTCTGCCTTGTGCCCCACCGTCGTGGGGAACCCACGCCCCTAATTTCGTGCCCCGGGTCTCAGTTCCAAAGCCCTCAGTTCCAGGACGCGGGCTGTAGCCCAGATCAGTGGCACGGGAATGGCGCCTTTTGAATCCCGCTCCCCTGCCTGGGCGCCTTGTTCCTGCTCACTCAGGGAGGGCCTCAGCCCGGGTCTCAGTTCCAAAGCCCTCAGTTCCAGGATGCGGGCTGTAGCCCAGATCAGTGGCGCGGGAATGGCGCCTTTTGAATCCCGCTCCCCTGCCTGGGCGCCTTGTTCCTGCTCACTCAGGGAGGGCCTCCGCCCGGGTCTCAGTTCCAAAGCCCTCAGTTCCAGGACGCGGGCTGTAGCCCAGATCAGTGGCGCGGGAATGGCGCCTTTTGAATCCCGCTCCCCTGCCTGGGCACCTTGTTCCTGCTCACTCAGGGAGGGCCTCCGCCGTCTCCCCGCAAGCCTAGGTCGCAGGCGCAGGGGCCTGGGCAGCTGCAATCCGAGCGCCGCTTTCGCGCAAGCTTACCGGGCGGCCGGGGCTGTGTGCTGGTGCTGGTCTCCTCCTGGTGGGCGGGGCTCTCTTTAATGGCGCGTGGAGCTCACCTCCGCGGCGGATCCTGCAGGGTTCGCCTCAGCTCCCGTTCACGGGGTGTGGTGGCTGAAATAGTTCCTTTCCACTCACAGTCCCGCTTGCTGCATCCGTTTTTCTTGTTGGGCGTTTTGGTTTGTTGTTTCCCTCGTCTCTGCCGGTCGGAGAGTGCCGCCTCTGTGGGCGGGGGAGGGGAGCAGGGTTCTGCGCTTCCCTCCCTTCTAGTCCTCTTTTATGGCAACTTTCTTCTTCGGGCAGTTTGCTGGAGTCGTCCGTTTATCTTCCGTGTCCCAGTTCTCACTGGGACCTGCCGCTTTTCCTCCCTATTAACTTTTTTTAATGGGAGATCTTACTCGCAGCGTCTCCTCGCCGCCATGTTGCTCCGCCCCCCCACAATTAATCTTAAAGCAACTATACATCTCTTCAGTTTGTGTTAAAATAGTAAGCTTTAAAACAAGGCCAGGACCTCCCTGGTGGCACAAGGGGTTGAGCACAGCGCTGTCAAGCTGTCTGCAGCCTCTGTAGTGCGAGTTTGGTCCTGGGCCCGGGAGCTACCCACATGGAACAGCAGACCTCTCCTGGCTCACCTGCTGCTCCCCTCAGCAGTACACTTCTGTCAGTCTACCTGTTCTGTTCCCTTCTCTGTCTCTGTGAATCCTCTCACCTCCCACACCTCTGGCCTGTACCCTGGTTCTTGTAATCATAAATAAAGAAAGCTTTAAAAAAAAAAATAAAACAAGGCTGGCAAAATCCTAGAGGAAGATGCCAGTGCCCTTTACCTAAATTTGGAATGCAAATGCATTTATCAAAACAATTGCATTTTAGTCTTTGACTTGAATAGAACATTTAAATATACTTTGTACTTTGTGGTAACATGGCTGATTAAGAAATATAGTTCATATTAAACACTTTTTTTAAAGATTTAATTTTATTTGTTTATGCATACAAGAACTGGGTTAAAGGCCAGAGATGGGGAGGGTAAGAGGATTCAGAAGAGTTAAAGGAGCAGAACATGAGGATCCACTGAAATATACTGCTGAGGGGAGCAGCGGGCGAGACAGGAGAGGTCTGCTGTGACATGTGGGTTAGTTCCCTGGCAGCGGAGCAAACCCATGCCACAGTGGCTGGCGATAGCTTGACAGTGCTGAGACTTTAACCACCACCAGGGAGACCCTATACTAAATACTTTTTAAGGCCATATTCACATTGTATCCTCAAGAGTAAGACTTTTTAAAAAGAAATCAACTAAAACTTGGTAGACAATTATTTACTTTCCCACATCACAGATTATGGAGATGGGGGCCAAGTCTTGGATCCCCTCAGGAAAATACAGCGCCCTGAGTGGCTGTTACATCTTAGGGAGAATATCAATTTCTGGTCACAGCATTAATAACTCCTGGTTAAAACTTCTTTGGGAGAGGCAGACTCTACTCAGAACCACTATTTTGGTACAATGAGTGGCATGTTTTCCTTAGAGTTATGCTAACTTCTTAGCTGTATTGCCTTCAGTTTGTGCTTAATACCTCCACGTGTTCTAGGAGTTCAGCTATGTTGAAGTTACACCAGGACATTTGTTATATCTTTCTCAATTTTATTATATTCCTTATTATTCATGTTTTTTCTTTGAATGAACTGGCCTAATTTTTCAGAAGTATGCTTTGTAGATATTCAGTTATCTGTCCAGCCACACATATACAACTTTGCAAATGGAAACAAATAAAAACTGAACAAACAAAAATCACTGTGTTTTTACCATTTTCTTTGATGTCCCTCACTTTCTTCTACTCTCTTCCAGAATGGGAAATATTGCAATAATGCATTTGTCTGCTAAACTACATTAAAAATGTATTTTTTCCTATTCCCATCTTTAGAGTGTGAAATTGCTATCTCTAATTGTTTTGGTCATAAGGAAGTCACAAAGGAGACAAGATTTAAACAGGAGACATCCCGGTGACAGGCAGGGGGGAAGTATACCATAAAAGCATAGATCTCTACGATGAGAAAAAGTTTAGACGGATGGGGTAGAGGCCAGTGAGATATCAGTGACCTCAAAGCAATTTGAATAAGTAGGCAGAACCTTATAAGCCTCATAAAAGTGTGATTTTTTGTTCTAATAGCAATAAGAAGCCACTGAATGGCTTTAAGCAGAAAAGTAATATTAAAATATCACTGGTTACAGTGTGGTTAAGGGACTGCAGAAACAAGAGTAGCAGGGGAAGGGCTAGTTAGGAAGCTGCTGACCTTGCATAGGTCAGTAATGGAGGCTTGTGGAAAGGAGATAAACAGAAGCAGATGTAGATTTGGTGATGGGCTTGATGAGTTAGGTGGAAAATGATAGGGAAAAGAAGATGTTAGTAATGACCTTGGTTTCTCTGGCTCAAGCACCTGGAGAGAGAGGGATTATTTATTAAGGCGTAGAACTTACAAGGGGCAGAATGGAGGTGGGTAGGAGATCAAAAGCTTGATTTTGGACATATTAAGATTGATATTATCAATCTTATCTCTGAAATTATCTCTGTGTGATAGCCAAGTATTAAGTAGCATGGCTGATATAATACCACAGTTGACATATGGGGTAAGTGTTGGAGAGAGAGACTTGTGAATCATTGGTATATTCATAGACAACATTTGAAGCAATGGGAATGGAGAAGATTATCTAGGAATAGGTAATCCTTCACATTTAGAGACTTTATTCTGGAGGTCCTACTCCTTCTGACAGTTATAACTACACAGAACAAGTTCATTCTCTAGTTTCGTGGTTTTGTATTATTACATAAGACACTGTCTATAAAATTATCTTCCTTTTCCCACTCTTCCATGTTTTAGAATAGGACAAAAAGTCCCATGAAAAGCTAAATAGAAAGTTTACTAAAACAATTCTTAGCCATCTCCTCTCATTCTTATTCTTCTTCCTAGTCAGGCTCTATCACTCTAACTTTGAATTAGTATATACATGAGCTTTGTTTTTTCATTCTGCAAGTATCTGTTTCACTCACTGTGTGTGACTGAGCGCACGCGCACACGCACACACACACACACACATACACGTAAATGCACACATACCCACATTCTTTTCCTTAAACATGTGCTTAGTCATGGCAAATGAAATACAAACTTCCAGAGGGCAGATACCATGTAAGAGAAGATGGTCTGATACATTGATCAGTAGCTATTTAATAAATATTGCTGTCTGCTAAGGATATTAGGAGCTACATAAATATATTGGATATAGGGGCCTCCCTGGTGGAGCAGCGGTTGAGCGCTGGGCTGCAAAGTTGCCCGCAGCCTCTGCAGTGCCGGTTCGATCCCCGGCCACCAGAGAGGGTCCCACATGGCGCGCAGATCTCTCCTGCCGCCGGCTGCTCCCCTCAGCAGTGTACTTCATCAGTCTGCCTGTTCTGTTCCCCACTTTGGCTCTGGTGAATCCTCTTATCCTCCCGCGCTTCTGACTGTACCCAGTGCTTGTATAAATCAATCAATCAATCAATCAATCAATCAATCTAAAAAAAATTGGATATAATGGTCTATTACATTTATTTTTTTGGTGCACTCATTGCATATTTTGAAGTCAACTTTTGCTTTACAAATTCTAGCGCTGTTTATTTTACTATGTTTCAGATATAAGATTTTCAACTAAAATAATTAATCTATTATTTTTATTATAAATGTTTAGGTATAAGTGGCATTCACTTTTGATGTGCTGAAACTATAACTCTGCCTAATAAAGATCTGTACTTAATAATCCCCATTATCTATTCAAACATCTCTACTAACATATTTGTAGATAAAGTCACAACAGTTTATAAATTTGTTAGGCATTAACTGAACCATAATTCTATGGATATTAGAACTTGGTCTATAGGCAAGGGATAACGCCAACAAATGTTGAAGGCTTGGTCACTTGCATATCAGTCAGCGTTGGAATTCTAAAATGGCACCTTGTGATAAGAGAATGTAACATGACAAAATTCTATTCCTAGCCCTGGGACAGAATGGCTACTTTGATCATTTTGATACAGTGTCCACCCAAAAATTAAAACAGAATTGTTGCATATCATGAATTAATGACTTTCTTTTTCCATCATAACTGATGAGTTGCTTTCTAGAAAAAGCATGTTGTAATGTTGACTTCATTGATGAGCGAAAACAATACATTTCTTTTGAAAACAATATAATCTTAAACAGTCATAGAAATGAAATTTGCATTTGTTGGCCTAATGTTCATGTGACCTATGAAAGATCAATTTAGAAACATAACAAATCCTGGGATTCTAAGTCAATGCAAAGACTCTCATATAGTTCCAGATAGTAGAGGGGTTTTATTATAGGCATTCTGAATTAATTTTTAGTTGTTAACCTTACATAAGATTTTTTATTCATTGTCAGCAACAATTATTACCTTTCATGCTGATCCAATAAAATGAGTTTATGAAAACATGATTTGGAAATATTAGCACAGGGACAGCCATATAAATGGATGCAGAAAGAAATTAAGTCCATGCTGAGCTTTAGCTGTTAATAGTGGGAGAATGATTTTAACAAGAAAATATTGTTGACATTCTTGTTTAAAAAGCATACAAGAAAATTAGACCACAGGCAATGCATGTTAGATTACTGCATGTTTTGCATAACATAAGCCAAGCTATAAGCACATAACAGCAGAGGTGCAAGAGAAAGGATTCTATTTTGCAAGAAAATTTTCAAGAGCAGAAGAGTAGCACAAAAGAAATACCTTAAGATCTCGCCTTTCCAGATGCAAAAGTTCAGCCCCTCTGATGTCATGACGAATGAAGATTTCTTTGTATTCTCCCAAATTGAGCAGATCCAGCCAAGCAGCAACTTCCTCTGTGCCCCATTTCTGAACTACCAAAGTTAAGAGCAAAACCCCCTTAATTTCTACATGCTCAATGCATTACAAAGCAAAGGTTGGCCAAAGAAGATGCAAACCAGAGTACAGCAGCAGCAGTGCTTGCAAAGGAGAAGGTTAACAACAAAACTGTAATTCCATTTTTCCATGCAGGTTGTGGACATCATTCAACATAGCATTCTGACTACACAAAGACATTCACAGCTGTGTACCCGTGCCTTTAGCCTTTAATCAATTTCATCCGTAAAACTACTCAAACTACATAATATGCATAAAAATGTATTCCTCATGATTTGGATCAGTAGTGCAAGGTCTATATAAGTGTTGATGATTTTCTTAAGACCATCTACGAAACTAGTTGCAAAAGAGCTACAAATGCTAATTCATAGTTAAAATCTGACAAAGTATGCAAATTTACACAGATTTTTCTGTTTCAAGTTTTGCTGATTTCATGCATTGCTTTTTTTTTTTATTCTAATACTATTGATAATTATAATTATTGGCAAGTATAGTAAAATGTTGATAAATCAATTTAACGTCATTTAAAGACTTAATTCTGCTAAGATAAGGTGGATTGTTAATTTTCAGTATGTAAAATCATTCCTTTATACATTTTACTGCACATCAATTTAATAAAAGCCTATTTATTTGCAATATTTGACTTTAACATGCCCTTCATAGCTGTTTTATGATTGTCACAAATAAGGAAATAATGAGAGATTTTAAATGAGAGATTTATAGATTAAATTAAAGATTTATAAAATGATCTGATTCTGAAAGGCAACTGCCATCATATACACAAAACTTGAAGGTGCTTTTGCACTAGAACAGTATTATAAATTAATCTCTAGAGGAAAGCAGAATGGGGACTAGAAAGAGAACAGCAAAGAGAGGAACTAATCTTTGACACAAGTGTCAAAGTGGATTGTCATTCAGGGGTTGAAATGGTGTAGCACATACTTAAACAGGAGAAAGAGAGTAATACATTTTTAGGTGGAAAATATATTTAGTGAGTTAAAGGAATAAATGAAAGTTTCTATGTTCCTTTTATCAACATAATCCTGATTTTGAACACTGAAGAAGAAAAACAAGTTACATGCTGATGCCTTGAACTGCTGTTGTGTGAGATAAAGAACCATCTAAACAGAGGCACTGACACTCACCCAAGTCAAAGCAACCAAAACTACCTGGCTGCCTCCTGTGCTTCGTAATTGCAGCTCCCTGCTGTTACCTGGACATACTTTAGGGATGATGATTTTTAAAATTATTATAAAGTGAATATAAAATAAAGTTCACCCTTTGGACCATTTTATAGTATAATATTCATGGCATCTATTACAATTTTGGCAATGATCTTCTCTAGCTAGTGATCTCAAAGCCTTGCAGCACCTCACTGATAGCACTTTAATAAGATATTTTTCCCATAATGTTACAGTCTTCCTCCTAGTATGGACCACCTACCAGACTGGGAACTTGTCTTCTGCTTCTGAACCTTTTCCTTTTTAAATTTTGGCACTATGCGAAATACTGTGCTCCTGTTGTTTCTCTTGGTGCAATCCATAGGAGGCTCCTGTCAAGATGAGCAAGAAAAACATTTTCTCAGGGTATACACACAATATAGTTGAACAGTGTTAACTTCTTCAAAAAAAATTCATAATAGGGCCTCCCCGGTGGCGCAGTGGTTGAGTGCTGGGCTGCGAAGCTGCCCGCAGCCTCTGCAGCGGCAGTTCAATCCCAGCCACTGGGGAAGGTCCCACATGGTGCACAGACCTCTCCTGCCGCCCGCTGCTCCCCTCAGCACTATACTTTGTCTGTCTGCCTGTTCTGCTCCCTGCTCTAGCTCTGGTGAATTCTCTCACCTTCCCGCACTTCTGACTGTACCCAGTGCTTGTATAAATAAATAAATAAATAAATAAATAAATAAATAAATCTTTAAAAAAAAAAGTTCATAATATTCCATGACACTGAAAATGTACTAATTCCTGTAGGATGCCTTTGTTCACATAAAAGCCTTTCCTCACTCATTCAAGAACAGAACATTTGAGAACAGTAGTCACAATTTATTCTTTAATCTATTTTTCAAAAGATATGTTCAGATTCTATAAAGAATCATAAAGTCAACCTCTAGAAAGAAACAGACAGAATTTTACATACCTCATCCTCATTTGGGTGCAAAATATAATAAAGCCAAGGGATCTCTGTTAGTTTCTG
Source organism: Talpa europaea (assembly GCF_964194135.1). Classification (NCBI taxonomy): domain Eukaryota; kingdom Metazoa; phylum Chordata; class Mammalia; order Eulipotyphla; family Talpidae; genus Talpa; species Talpa europaea. Next base: position 99,112,252 of record NC_140072.1, read on the forward strand.
TAACTCCACCTCCACAGAATGTAAGGCATTGGATACACGCTCTTCATGTGGTGATTCCAATTGCTATTTACCAGCGGATTAAACGACAACAACAACAAAAAAGAAAATAAATAAAGCAGGTTCAGTGACAAACCTCAACTAGAATAAATTGGTTGTTTTTTTATTTTCTTTTTTGTGGGACCCTCGCTGGTGGCGAGAAATCGAACTGGCACTGCAGAGGCTGTGGGCAGCCTCGCAACCCAGTGCTCAACCGCTGCGCCACCAGGGGAGACCCTAGAATAAATTGCTTTGACTGTGAATATCTCATCGCTTAGCTTGGTTGTTTTCTTTTTATATAAAGAAATAACAGGAGGGTCTCCCCTAGTGGCACAGTAGTTGAACACTGGGCTGCAAAGCTGCCCGCAGCCTCTGCAGCGCCGGTTTGATCCCCGGCCACCGGCGAGGGTCCCACATGGCGCGCAGACCTCTCCTGCAGCCCGCTGCTCCCCTCAGCAGTGTACTTCGGTCCTTCTGCCTGTTCTGTTACCTGCTCTGGCTCTGGTGAATTCTCTCACCCTCCCGCGCTTCTGACTGTACCCAGTGCTTGTATAAATAAATAAATAAATCTTAAAAAAAAAAAAAAAAACACTTTTAAATTGAGCTAATTAAAAAAAAATCTGGATAGCTTTATCTTTATTTCTCAAAGATGATATAATGCAACTTTGATCATTTCACAGAAAAATTATTGTTTTTGGTATTTTTTCTATGTAAGCTCTTCCACTCTCTCCCCTGCCTCCTTCATTCTTGCTCATCCTTCCTTCCTTCTCACTCCATGCATCCATTCACCCATTCTGCCTGCTTACATTAGTGAGTAATCTCATTGTTCTACTTATTTGTAGCAAAAAATCCTTTTGATTTTCATAGGTCACTATGTGAATAAGTAATAGCATTTAAAAAAAGGGTCAAAGAATTACAATTAGCGAAATTGAAATGGTAATCAAAAACCTCCCCAAAAACAAAAGCCCAGGACCTGATGGATTTACAAATGAATTCTACCAAACATTCAGAGACGAATTAGTGCCTATCCTTCACAAACTCTTCCAAAAAATTGAGAAGGAAGGGACAATACCAAACACGTTCTATGAAGCCAACATTACACTAATACCAAAACCGAACAAGGACAACACAAAAAAGGAAAACTACAGGCCAATCTCCCTAATGAACACTGATGCAAAAATCCTCAATAAAATTTTAGCCATCAGAATCCAACAATGTATCCATAAGATAATTCACCACGACCAAGTAGGATTCATTCCAGGGGCACAAGGATGGTTTAACATCCGAAAATCAATCAACGTTATCCAACACATCAACAAAAAGAAATATAAAAACCATATGATAATATCAATAGATGCTGAGAAAGCTTTCGACAAAGTGCAACACCCATTCATGATAAAAGCCCTTGAAATTCTTGGGATACAAGGAACATACCTCAACATCATAAAGGCCATCTATGACAAGCCAACAGCCAGTATCATTCTCAATGGTGAAAAGCTGAAAGCAATTCCATTAAGATCTGGAACAAGACAAGGATGTCCACTCTCACCACTGCTTTTCAATATAATACTGGAAGTCCTAGCCAGGGCAATAAGACAAGAGAAAGACATCCAAGGAATCCAAATAGGAAAAGAAGAAGTCAAACTATCACTATTTGCAGACGATATGATATTATACATAGAGAACCCCAAAAACTCCACAGAAAAGCTAATTCAACTCATCAATCAGTTCAGTAAAGTGGCAGGATACAAAATCAACACGCAAAAGTCAGTAGCCTTCCTATACACAAACAATAAATCTGAAGAAGAAGAAATCAAAAAAACCATCCCTTTTTTTATTGAAACAAAAAAAATCAAATATTTGGGAATAAATCTAACAAAAGAGGTAAAGGAACTATACAAATAAAACTATAAAACACTGTTAAAAGAAATAGAAGAAGACACAAAGAAATGGAGAGACATCCCCTGCTCGTGGATTGGAAGAATAAACATTATTAAAATGGCCATCCTTCCAAAAGCAATATACAGATTCAATGCTATTCCAATCAAAATTTCAATGTCATTCTTCAAAGAAATAGAACAATTATTGATGAAATTCATATGGAATCACCAAAAACCCCGAATAGCCAAAGCTCTCCTGAAAAAAAAAAGAAGGGAATGGAGGCATCACACTCCCAGACTTCAAACTATACTACAAAGCCATAATCATCAAAACTGCATGGTATTGGAACAAGAACAGACATACAGACCAATGGAATCGAATAGAAAATCCAGAAATAAACCCACAGATTTATGGTCAACTAATCTTTGACAAAGGAGCAAAGACTATGCATTGGAGCAAAGAAAGTTTGTTCAATAAATGGTGCTGGGAAAACTGGGTAGCTACATGCAAAAGAATGAAGCTTGACCACTACCTCACACCATACACAAAAATCAACTCAAAATGGATTAAAGAACTAGACATAAGACCTGAAACCATAAAATATATAGAAGGAAATATAGGCGAAACACTACGTGATTTGCACATCAAAGACATCTTTACAGACACATCACCCAAAGCAGTGATAGTGAAGGCAAAGATAAACAGCTGGGACTACATCAAATTAAAGAGCTTCTGCACAGCAAAAGAGACAATAACAAAAACAAAGAGAAACCCCACCAACTGGGAGAACATTTTTGCACCCAACACTAATGATAAAGGACTGATCACAAAAATCTGCAAAGAGCTGATGAGACTCAACAACAACAAAGAAAACAATCCAGTCAAAAAATGGGCAGAAGAGCTAAAAAGAAACTTCTCTGAAGAGGAAATGCAAATGGCCAACAGGCATATGAAAAAATGTTCAACATCACTTGCCATCAGGGAAATGCAAATCAAAACTACCATGAGATACCATCTTACACCAGTGAGAATGGCACATATTAAAAAAACTAGCAACAACAAATGCTGGCGAGGGTGTGGAGAAAAAGGAACTCTTCTGCACTGTTGGTGGGAGTGCAAACTGGTCCAACCACTGTGGAAAGCTGTGTGGAGATTTCTGGACCTACTAAACATAGAGCTTCCATATGATCCAGCAATTCCACTCCTAGGTATTTACCCAAAGGACACAGAAACATCAATTCCAAAGAACACCTGCACCCCTATGTTTATAGCAGCACTGTTTACAATAGCTAAGCTTTGGAAACAACCCAAATGCCCACAAATAGATGACTGGATCAAGAAGATGTGGTACATATACACCATGGAATATTACTCAGCATTCAAAAAAGATAAACACATGCAATTTGCAGCAACATGGATGGCGCTGGAAGGGATCATGCTCAGCGAAATAAGCCAAAAAGAAAAAGAAAAATACCAGATGGTCTCACTCATAGCAGGAATCTAGAAAACTTAAATAAGGGACCAGGAAAATGAATAACTATAAGAAAGTGAAAATCAAAATCAACAAAAAACTATGAACCAGAGACACTTTTAGGGGGGCGGGGGCGGGAGGGGAGGGATTGGGGTCAGAATGGGGGGGCTGCAATTGTATGGGGAATATAACAATAAAATTTATTATAAAAAAAATAAAAATAAAAAAAGGGTCAAAAACATGTCATATAGATCCAGCAATTCCACTCCTAGGTGTTTACCCAAAGGACACAGAAACATCAATTCCAAAGAGCACCTGCACCCCTATGTTTATAGCAGCACTGTTTACAATAGCTAAGCTTTGGAAACAGCCGAAATGCCCAAAAATAGATGACTGGATCAAGAAGATGTGGTACATATACACCATGGAATATTACTCAGCATTCAAAAAAGATAAACACATGCAATATGCAGCAACATGGATGGCGCTGGAAGGGATCATGCTCAGCAAAATAAGCCAAAAAGAAAAAGAAAAATACCGGATGGTCTCACTCATAGCAGGAATCTAGAAAACTTAAATAAGGGACCAGGAAAATGAATAACTATAAGAAAGAAAAAAATCAAAATCAACAAACAACTATGAAGCAGAGACACTCTTTGGGGGAGGAAAGGAGGGATTGGGGTCAAAATCGGGGTTGCAATTGTATGGGGAATATAAAAATAAAAAAAAACATGTCATATAAAAAGAAATGCTTGTCATAAGAATCTCGTAGAGAATTAAAATAGTAGGTTTGGGAAGAAAAAAACCACCACCATGAATCTCAGAAAAAAAAAAAAAACTGTGATGAAAAACTGTGGTGAAATTCAGGACAAAGCTAAAAGCTAAACTTTGTTATCTGGAGGGAAGGTCTGGGGTACATTCAGGTGGACCGCCCTCGGATGGGGGGTGAAAACATTAATGAGAATCTGACTGGTCATTTGTTGTCTACACTAACCCCCCCTGAAATAGTTATGGAAAAGCAAGTACAAATTTAATTAATGAATAAAAATGTGAAACAAACACTGTTAGGTATAGAACTGGCAGGGAAGTGGCCAGGTTGTCGTCCAGGCCTTGTTATTAATGATCCATGCAAACAAAGAGGGGTTAATTAATTTCAGGAGTCATAGCTTCCTCCTCATTAAGTATAGATTGTGTTTAGATTATTTCTAAGGTGTCATCCAACTATTCAGTACTTTTATAAATTACGTTAAAATTGTAGAGAACTTACATATAGTTTCACAGAATTTTAAACTGAAAGTTCAGAATGTTACTGTTTTTTGTTATGGACATTATTTTGCCCCCTGTTATTCAATGTAGCTACCATTTATATAATAAAAATAAAATATGGAGATTCTCCACCCTGTCATATAAAGTTTACCACTTTCCTTTTAGTCTAAGAATATGTGTTATAAAACTGATATAATGGTTATTACATATTTATCCTGGCAGCAAAATGAAGAGCAAATTTAGGCGCTCTCAAATATTGATTCTCTATTGTCCTATCACTATTGTTAATGATTTTGACACATTCTGACTGAAACACCTATATTTGACAATGATGGAAGACCCATCAATATTAACATAATAGGTAGATATTAATCAAGTAACACTTATGGGTACTTTCAGTGTAAAGAACCAGAACAGAATTAGTTAGATTTCTAGTTGTCATCAATTAGAAATTACCTTAAAAGTATTTTAAATAGGGCCTCCATAGTGGCAAAAGGGGTTAAGCACAGCACTATGAAGCAATCTGCAGCCTCTGCAGCACGAGTTCGAACCCCCAGCTGGCCAGGGAGCTACCCACATGGCACAGCACACCTCTCCTGACTCGCCTGCTGCTCCCCTCAGCAGTGTATTTTAGTCAGTCTGCCTGTTCTGTTCCCCGCTGTCTCTGGTGAATCCTCTTACCCCCCGCATCTCTGGCCTATACCCCAGTTCCTGTATGCATAAATAAATAAATCCTTAAAAAAAGTATTTTAAATAACACAAAGTGTATCGTTTCTCTGTTCCTCTACTGTGACCAATGTCACGGCTCACTGGATTTTCTATAGTACTTACAGAAGGACCGCAAGAGGATTCTAATAACCAACTACAAAGAAAATATTCCTATTGTTTTTATCAAGAGAGAAAATGAATGTTTCTTCCTAAAAGTTTTTGGTTTTTTTCATGGTCAAAGCAGAGACAGTTGCCTCTTGATGCAAGGAAGTTTCAATTCAGTTTCTTCTGCAGGTGGGTGAGCAATGGATTTCATGTACTTAAACTTTGATTTAAGTTTTCTTCTCAGATCAAAAGATGCTCCAAGGAGAGCACTTTTCTGGACCCCAATCAAACAGAAATTCCAACCAGAGTCACTTATTAGTGAGACTATTGTGACAAACATCTCCTTTTCCCACTGTGCCAGATGTGATGACTTTTACTATCACTTCTAATTAGGTATTTATTTTTATCAAGCAAGAGATAAAATTATAGTCAAGAGAAATGTTTTAAGAGCATCACTTATCAATTACTCAGAACTGTTACCAGAAAGAAAAAACAATAGTTAATGCACTAGGCTTTCTACAATCACAACAGCATGTGTGGAGAACCCACAATTGAACCACTAGGTGGCGAAAAGACCTTATATAGAAAATGGTGAGGGAAGGTTGACAAGGCAAAGATTCTAGGTAAATCAGGACATCGATAGGCTTCTAGCACTTAGACCTCAGACCTGTGGATTGTGTTCAGATTCAGATTTGATTTCCAACACCCATCAGAGTCAATCCAACGATACAGCTGGTTCTTGAAATTTAGTCCTTGAAACACTGATTCTAGAAAATGTCATTTACTACGCAAATCTAGAGCACCATTATCAATCATATTTCAAGACCTATGATTTTCCCTACTATACCACAACAATGAGTTAATGAGAATCTGAAGAAAGTTTACTGTAATTTATAAAGCTCAAATCTCTTAAATGTTGACTGTGGAAATTTCATAGAAACATGATGGTATGTGTGAGAGGAAATCTCTCTTCCTCCTGTTAGCCTGATTCATAACTTCTAGGTTTGGCCATATGTTTTCTTGGAGGCAAAAGCTAGGTGAAGAGAAAGCTCCTCTGAGCTCTTCTGAAGGAAGCCAGCAGGCTGCTTCGGCTGGCATTCGAATCTTACAAATGCGTGTTCCCTAGTGAAGGTAAGACTGATATATTTATTTCATCACTGTAATGTTATCAATCATTTCTCTTCCTTACCAAAGGAACTCTGCCGACTAGTAAAGATTCTGTTTCATTGTACAGAGCCTTCACATTGATGGCTATTTCAGTGGCGGTGTCTCTTGTAAGACTCTAGAAAAAAGACCAAGGACAAGTAGTTCTGTATTAAATCAGGATTCAGTCATTAGTAAATAAATTTTATTCTCACAATTTAAATTTCTATCCAAGTAATTTTTTAAAAATCTACCAAAATTCTATAATAACTCTAAAATTCTATACTTAAATTTGTTAGCATGATTATGTCTTCTAATTCTCATCTCACAGAATCCAAAGAATGCACTGACTGTTATGAATACATGCAGGATCACATCTCCTACCTGGACATATGTATTTCTAGCAACAATATATTCCCATGAAAAGTTAAGTCAAGAAAATTATTTCTCAAAAGACCTGAACATAATTAGGTCTATTTGCTCTTTCACTCTTTGTAGTCCCAGCCAGATTGGTTTTTTTTTTTTTTTTTAGATTTTCATTTTCGGGAATAGCATTTAATTGTATATTAATTTAGATGACTGAAACTGAGTCATTAAAAGAATAAAGTAGGCTATCAGTTTTCTTTATGACACATGTGACACATTTCAAGGCATTATAGTCTATCTGTTCCACTACTAATGTCTATGTTAAAAAAATTACTAAATTGCCACTTTAAACAAAATGAAGTAAGGATAATTTCAGGGCACAAATTCAAAAGCAAACAACATCTCTAATAAAATGTAGCATATCAAGGCTTGCCCTATGTCAAGGTACAGGGGAGAAAGTCAAAGGCGTTAAAGGAGAAATGGTAGGAGATAAAAGATATAGGGAAGAAGAAAAACAGCAAGGTGACCAGTGACTGAAAGTGAAATAGAAAATGAAAAGTGAACAGAATTTAAGAGCCATAATGGAAAAAAATGGTAGGAAAAGGAAAATAAGGACAAATTTGGCCACAAATTTACTATAAGCTTATGGCAGAGACTCATATAATGTTCTTTCATAGGGCATGGCATATTTTCTAGTATTAAAATAAAGATGCGATTTCAAAAAAATCTGTGGAATGAGAATTTACCATTACCCCTCACCTCTGGAGCCCGTGGGTTAGCTTTATTCAGTGCGTGGGAGCATGCGTTCACCGCGTGGGCCAGCTCCTGCTCCAAAAGACAATGAATGGTAGCTGCGTCACAAATTCTAAAAGCAAAAATGAAACGAATGAAAAACTTCAAGCATTCCTGATCTTTCTAAAGTGTAGAAGTGGTAGAATAACATAAGTAAAACAAGATCATTAAGGGAAATTAATTTTTAATTACTCCTCAGTTGTGAACGGTACAGGTTACATTTACAAAATTCAAATCTAACTGCAACAAAGAATACTAAACCACAAGTCTTTACATTAAAACTTATTGGGTCCTCCTGGTGGCACAGGGGTTAAAGACAGCGCAATCAAGGGGCCTCCCCAATGGCGGTGGTACAGCGGGTTGAGTGCAGCGCTGTGAAGTTGCCCGCAGCCTCTCATTGCCAGTTCGAGTCCTGGCCAGCCAGGGAGATGCCCACATGTCATGGCAGACCTCTCCCGTCTCACCCACTGCTCCCCTCAGCAGTGTTTTCAGTCAGTCTGCCTGTTCTGCTCCCTCTCTGTCTCTGGTGAATTATCTCACCCTCCCATGCCTCTGGCCTGTACCCCCATTCTTGTATAAATAAATAAATCTTTAAAAGCGCTATCAATCTATGGCCAGCCACTTTAACATGAGTTTGATCCCCCCATGCTGCAGGCCAGGGAGCAACCCACATGACAGAGCAGACCTCTCCTGCCTCGCCTGCTGCTCCCCTCAGTAGTGTATTTCAGTAGATCCTCCTATTCTGCTCCCCACTCTCTCTGGTGAATCCTCTAATGCCCCCCAGCATCTCTGGCTTGCACCCCAGTTCTTGTATGCATAAATAAATAAATCTTAAAAAAATAAAAACTATTGGCTTAGAATCAGAAAAAAAAAAACATATTGAAGCACTACTTAGAATGTAACACTTGATTCTGCATCAGCTTTGGAAAGTGAGAGCATTTCCAAGTGTAAAGAGTAGAACTTATCTTTTATTCACTGACACTGTTAACTATGAACAAATACAAGAGGTTAGGGGAGCAGCATGGCCATATTTAATCATCTATGTATAAATGCTTTATAAACATTAGCTATTTTCATAATCTTAAAAGGTAACTATAATTAATTTTCTCCCCTTTACAGATGAAAACACTGAGGCTCAGAGAGATTTAGTATGAACACAAAGCTAATAAATGATAGAATAACGATTTGAATCTATGTCTTCAACTCAAAAGCCTGATGTGTCACAGTCCTCTGGAATTTCAACTTTCAAAAATAGTCCTAGAAAGACATAATCTTGCAAGGTACTAAGGCCAAAGAAGAGAAAAGAAAAAATATCCACCAATTGCTAGAAAATAACACAAGGGCTGCAAATGAACAATAAAGCAAGACTATTCAAATATTTTTTTCTTCTGGCATCTTCAAGGGAAATGACCTTCAATCTGGAAAGGGTAACGAGAGCAGAGACCTATATATATACAGAGCTGAATCAAGAGTAAAGGCAAAGTTTAATTCTTAAGGATCACAAATTGTTATCCAAGTCAAAAGGAAACTGCAAATGTTTAGCATTCTTACCAATAACTTTGAGGAATCATGAAGAATAGATTATTAATAAGAACAGAAATGGGTAAACGTCATCTTAATTTGCAAAGAATGGGAAAAAGGTAGATCAACTTCAGAGCAACATTTTCAACTGCCTATCAAATTTCCCCCGAATATTTCTAATGTAATTAAAATTCTGTAAGTTCAATATGGAATCCATCATTTTCTCTCTCAAAACCTACTCCTTTTCATGAACCTTGTGGCTCCAACAATCCATCCAGCTCTTCACTAGAAACCTGAGGGTCATCCTGTCCCCTAATTCATGTCCATATACAAATTTTAGATCCTAACCTATTTTAAATCTCTTATTTCCTTTCCATGCCTACTGCATCAATTCATCATTTCCTATTAAGACATTTTTGACAGTGTTCACCTGGTCCCAACTTTGCTGTCCTGCAGACAATGATCTATGTTGCTTCCAGAAACATCGGAATAAAAATTTGTCACCTCCTCCCCACTTCATCCACATTTCCTATATTTGTGCATACCCTATGTCAATATTTCAGCCCCAAACTCCCTGAGTTTTCCTGAAACTACTATATACTCACATGCCACTGTGTCTGTGCCCAGGTTGGCTCCCACACTTAGTTTTTTCACTTACTCCCTTAAGACTCGACTGAGAGGCAGCTTCCTCCAGGCAGCTCTCCCTTAGTTCCTCTAGCCTTCTCTGTGTGTCCACATCAGACACACACTGATGTGAGCCTTGTAACAGTGCTTTGGCTACACTTTCCCCTTCTACAGCTCTAAGAGTAAATTAAGAAAAGGGACTACAACGCAGTCACTTTGGCATGCCTATTGCCGAACATGGTCACTGGCACACAGAAGAGATTCAAAATTATTTGTGGAATAGTGAATGAATTAATTCTCAAATTGACAAGTGAACTTTTGCAAAATTAAATGTATAAATGGGGAATCAAAGTAGGCTGATCAAAAGCAAGTCTGGCCAAACTCCCCTTTCTTTTTTTTGATAAGGATATTTGACAGGATGATATAGGAAGTACATTTTGGTCTCAAGGGGTTATATTTTATTTTATTTTATTTTATAAATATTTTACATCATTCTTCATTTTTGTACAATGTATGCTCTCTCCTCTCAGGTGTAGTCCCCATGAAATTCCCATCATCAATTCAAGCGTGTCCCATCCCCATAGTCCCTTGTGCTCTTCCCATCCCTGTTTTAATCCTCCTTCCTCCTCTTCCCCTACAGAATATCTCTGATTTATAGTTGCCAGTTAAAGGGATTATATTTTAGTTTCAATAAAATACTGTGGTTATAGTTTCAAATTTGTAGAAATCTCGATACTGTTTTGCATGTGTTAATTAGCTTGATTATGTCTCAATGTCTCAAGGGGTGTCACAGTCACCCCTTACAGACACCTATTATGAAATGTAAATACAGCTGGAAAAAAGGCAAAAAGTAAAATAAACCCAGTCTAAATTGGAGTATGTAAAAGTTTTTTTGTAATATCTAAAAAGACATATTTACCCAAAAGTAAATTATCTCTGTGGACAGGAAACTGAGATGTGCAATAACAAGGTTATGTGGATTTAGCTCACTTAACCTTCACTTTCCTTTCCTTTTCTTCCCACGTACTCAGTAACTTGCAGTTCATTTTACTTTTTTCTAATTCTGAATGCTGGTTTCCAGCAGCAGAAAGTGCCTTCCTTTTCTCTTTTGTCTCTTAATATCTGAAGAGGAGGAGAAGAGAGAAGGGGAGCAGGTGGTGAGTAAGAGGGAAGAGAAAGGAGGCAAGTTAGCCCCTCGTAGCACTAAGCTTTGGTTTCCTTTTTTTTAAAATTTATATTATCTTTATTTATTTATTTATTTATTAATATTTTATTTTATATAATTCTTACATCATTTTTCATTTTTACACACTGTATGCATTTTCATTTTGGTTATATTCCCCATACAATTGCACCCCCCCCTTATTTTGACCTTAGTCCTTTTTTCCTTTTTCAACAGTTCTGTCAGTGCCCAGATGAGGTAGGAAAAGAGTCTAATAGCTTCCATTCACAGACCATTAAATATGCCGTGATCTAATCCACTTTACATGGTGGATCTCACCTAACTGGAGACCTGGGGAGGTGACTTGTATTATTCCCATTTGTAGGGACTATCTAGGTGAAGAGGAGATAAAGAAACTTGCCCATGTAATCGAGATTTTTATGTTTACACTCAAAGATTTTTTTTTCTAATCTCTCGCCTTTCTGTGGACTAAAATTAACCTCTTGCAATCTTTGTATTATGTCTTTTGGAAGCAGATTCTTGAATCCTTTCCACCCACCTTGAGAGCACAGTTAATGTTTATATTTCTTTCTACATTGTGTATACTTTTAATGAATAATTACAAGGCAACATTTAAATGAATCATATAGTATAAAAATTGTGGATAGACTGGGGGAATAAACAATAACAGAAAGAGTACTGTGGTAGGTCAAGTTCATCGGGATTCTGGAATGCCCAGAATCTGTTCTGTAGAGAACACAGGTGTCTGGATGTGTATGCTGGAGAGAATCTGGTGGAGTGCAGCAATTATGGAGACATAAAAGAAGGAGTAAATGAAAAAGGGTAAATGCATCTCTTTTAGATACTCCAAGCAACTGAAATTTAGTTTTAATACTAAAATATTTTAGTTTAATACTAAAAAAAAATTGGCCAAGGCCAGAGTATTTTATTTTTCAAAATTTAAAAAAAATTTTTTTTTAAGATTTTATTTATTTATACAAGAGCTGGGGTCAGGCCAGAGGTGCAGGAGGGTGAGAGGATTCACCAGAGACAGAGCGGGGAGCAGAACAGGCAGACGGACCGAAAACACTGCTGAGGGGAGCAGCAGGTGTGACAGGAGAGGTCTGCAGTGCCATGTGGGTCTCTCGCTGGCCAGCTGGGAATCGAATCGGCACTGCAGAGGCTGTGGGCAACTTCACAGCACTGTGCTCAACCTGCTGCACCACCGGACAGGCCCCAAGGGCAGAGTTTTCATAGCCCAAAGCCAGCAGCCTGCCATACCTGGTAATGAGCTCCTCTGCAGCTTGGGAGCACAGCTGCATCTGTGACACCTCTTCTGTTGCCAAGTCAACGGCATGTTGGATGTACAAATGGGTTCGAAGAACTGGTTTACCAGAATCACACTTCTGTTTATCTTCCCAAGATTTTAAAGTGCTTTCAAAAGCCTATTTAAAAATCAGTATTGAAGTGAATTGTTAGTTTACAGCAATGAGGCCCAAATAAACGTGTATTTATAGATTATATGCATGGCTTTGAAACTACTAATGCTTTTTCCTAAAATTTAACATCTCATTAAATAAACTACAAGTAGAAAAAAAGATGTTTTAAAGCTAGATAGTGTAATACAACAAATAAAAAGTAATTGGGGACAATAAACATATGAATGAAATTTTAAAAACAAAAGTTTCAATTTATGCTTCATTTTTACTATTGTATAATAGATGGAATTATGATTGGCAGTCTTATTTGTTATGGGTGTGGCTAATTAAAAATATATATTCTGGAAAAGGCAAAAATATGGACACAGTAGAAAGATTGGTATTGTCAGGGTAAGAAAAGAGAGAGTAGTGGTTAGGTGGAGCACAAGAATTTTTAGAACTGTGAAGTCAGTCTGTATGAAGCTACAATGGTAGTGACAAGTGATTACACATCTGTCAAACCTATAGAAAGTACAACACAAAGGCTAATGCAAACTAAGAAATAAAATGATCAATATTGGTTTATTAACTACGATACTTGTACCACACTAACACAAGATGTTAATAACAGTGGAATTTATGTGTTTGTAAGAGGTGAAGAGGTGTGTGGGAATAGTATTAGAATGCTCTGTACTTTCTGCTCAACTTCTTTTCTGTAAACCTGAGCAAGTAATAAAAAAAAAGTCTTCAAAAAAACTAAATATTTTTTCATAATTAAAGCTATAGCGACTTAAACATCAGGTTTAAGAGACAACTGAAATATTTTCCTTGGTTTCTATTTCTCATTAACAACTAAAAAACATTTAAAGGCTTGATTAAAAATTTAGAAGAAGGTTTGTGTTACATACCCTGTCCCTTGTTAGCATCTGAGCTCTATTTTTGTGTACAATTTTGATGATCCCTGGAGGCTGAACCCATGCTTCACCATCCACCTGCACTGGGACTCCCTCATCACCAAATATGGTGATTTTTACTGTACGGCACTGAAATAAAACAAGACATTTTAGAGCACAAGTTATCCTGAGAAATTGACAATCTACACTCAAGCTTGGTGTTTAGTCTTTGGTGGAATGGAATATTACGCTTTTCCACTTATGATGATATAGTAACAACTGACATGAAGAGAAAGCCAATAATATAAGGATGGATATCCAATGCAGGGCTCATTTGGGTTAGCTTCCCTCCACTACCAGTGGCCCATGTAGTGAAATCAGGTTTGATTAGAGAAACAAACCTGGGCTATTCGATGATGCTGAAGTTTAATGACCCTTGAAACTGCCATTTGCACACTATCAAATATTGCAACAACTTCCAGGATTTTGTCATCAAATGATGGTGCAGCAAATATCTGAAAGGAAAAACTACTTTATACTTTCACTGATAAAGTTAACTAATAAGTAAGCATTGTAAACTCTGTAATATACATATTTTTACAAATACATAAATATAGCAAGCAGAAAAGCAAATAAATATTAGGAAATTATAGTCCATCACTTAAGGTGTTTAAAGCAGAAAAATATAATAAAAATGGTTTTAAAAGCTCATGTGGATATACTGTTCACGTCTCGCATTAAGCACTCTCTGAACTAGTGAGCTGTTATATTTCTAAATAATTCACCTTGGTACACAATGTATTGAATATCTACTCAGCCATAACTCAGATGTCTTGATAAAATGATATACATAATTTTAGGACCCAAAAGGTGATACAGATTTCATGAACGTGCAAATCACCATTCATTCATTTGATTCGTTCTAAGGGAAATCTTTCAAGGTGTTACAAGTAATATGTGTTTATTACAGCAGTATATGCAATAAGGTTTATCTCTTAATACTAAAACTTTAGAGCATTTTATAGTATGGAAACAGAAAGCTCAGAGAGCAAAATCTTACTTTCCCTTGATACTACCTACATGCATTTCACAAAATCAATCTAAACTATTACTTTGTCCCTTTTATTCTCTTTTATTACATAATAAATAGTTATGTTTCTGAAAATAGCATTTGCTATAAGGTAGCATTCTATAAAATTTTGACTGAAAATATATAGGATGTATATATGTAAACACTGATGATTTCTTATCATTTTTGTTATCTGATTTCATGGTTTTGAGGCCTATTTCTGCTATTTACAGTATGAACTTTGCATCAGTTTCTTCACTGGTGAAATTTTGATAAAAATTGTGGGAGTTAAATAAAGACAGTGAAGCTCTCAGAACACTATCTGACTACTTAGTAGATGTTCAAGTTTTATTTATCTTAGTCTCACTCATTTTCTCCCTTTAAAATGTTTAAGACAAAACTATTGTAATGACAAACTATTGACTGCTAATGTCAGTTTTTATATTCCAAAAGGATTGGAATATACTGATATTATGAAAACTACAAATACTTTGCAATTTATTTTATACTTTAGTCCTGCCTACTCATGGAAGAGTACTAAGAAAATGGGTAAGGAGGAACCATCATATCATAAGCCTCAAATCAAAGTCACATTCAATATGTGTGACTCTTCAAAGCAAGATCATTATAACATTTCTCACTTTCATTGTTACATATACTTAATGATTATGCCCTGTCTTTTACTTTTTTTTATTTTTTTTTGCCCTTTTATTTTATTATTTTTAGAACTATTACATTTATTACATTGTCTCTTTTCTTTTTTTAATATAAGTAAGTATTAAAAAATAGCCCTAAACTCCCCTGGCCAAATGAGCCCTCTTGATATTTCTAAATATAAAAAAGATAATGCATACAAAACTTAAAAAATTAAAAGTACAGAAAGATATTTTGGTAAACAAAATAATATCCTCCTCCCTACACCAAAAATGTTCAAGTCTTAATCCCTGGAACTTGTGAATATGTTATTTTACATGGCAAAAGAGACTTTGCACATGTGATTATGTCAAGGACTTCAAGGTAGGGAGATGGTCCTGGATGGTCTGGGAGGAGAGTGAGCAGGGAGAAAATGTAATCACAAAGGTCCTTTAAGGTGGAAGGTGGAAGAAGAGGAGGTCAGAGTGAGGCAACATTAGGACTCAAACTGCTTGGTTGGCTTTGATGATGGAAGAAGAGGCCATAAGCCAAGATATGTAGGCAGCCAATAGGAGCAGGCAAGAGTAGGCAATACTTACATCATCCTCTTTAGTTCCACCCCAGAAGTTAGTGCCTCCAGCATAGCTGGGGATGTTCAATACTGCTATTCCTTGCAGACTGGGCAGAGGAATATACTGTCCATCACACTGTAGGTAAAAAGCTTAGAGGTTAGAGTGAAACTACCAGTTTGGAAGACACTTGAATACCAAAGGCAAAGGATGATGGAGGAAAGTGGTAATATCTCATCACCTTCAAATACATTCCTGCATGATAACTTTATCTTACTTGTTTTAATTTAATATTTTCAAAGTACAAATAACCATAGCAGAAATTATTACAGAAAAACAAATTTTACCTCTTCTTTCCTTCAAAACCAGGCAATATTTTTCTTGAGTCCTTTGTCAGGGCACTTGTGATATTCTCTCTTGTATTATGCTCATCTCTTTACCTATGCGATTGTGGTCATCTCATTTACATATGAAAGTGGGCTCTATAAAGGTGAGCTCTGGGTCCTACTCATCTCATCCAGCACTTCCCTCAATTCCTGCTACTCTTTTGGTTTTATGTAATTTACTAACAACTGGCTAAACTTGAAGCTGAATTTTTCAAGTCAGGTCAAATACCCTTCAAAGGACAAATATGCCCAAAAACATCTTATAGTCCATGCCTTCTAACTAATCACTTAAGTGAAAATTAAATTACCACTTAAATAAGGAAAAAAATATGGCTGGTGAAGTAATTATACATGACATGTGGATAAATTCTTACTGAGTAGAAGGTTTAAACCTTTGTTTTAAGAGTGCAGATTGTAAGATGTCATACTTAAAAGAGATGCTTTATTTTCAAAAATAATTCTTACATCAAAATAATTAGTTTTATAAAATTTGCATTTTAATGCACAATTAAAATTATCTCCAACCTTTAGAACAAGTGAGAATTAGGTATGAATCCATGTTCAACCATTATATATAACTGAGAATACTTTATACTTGATTTACCCCTACAGGCATTTTTTACAATTCCTTTCTTATCTTTTTCATGAGAACACATTCAGTGGTCCACAAAGTATCCTAGCACCTCAGGCCATCCCTTGCACAAAGATGGTGGTGCTCCATGTCTATGTGTTAAATGAATGAAGTATTTAGTATAATGATAAATGTTTCTGAACCCAAAAACTTGAATAGATATTTTTTGTGCTTAAAAAAAAAAGCTATCTAGGGCCTCCCCTGGTGACACAGGCAGTTGAGCGCAGCACTGAGAAGCTGTCCACAGTCTCTGTAACACCAGTTCGATCCGGCCAGCTGGTGAGAATCCCACATGGCTCGGCAGACCTCTCCTGTCTCCCCAACCTGCTGCTCCCCTCTGCAGTGTATTTCAGTCAGTCTGCCTTTTCTGTTCCCCGCTCTGTCTCTGGTAAATCCTTTCACCCTCCCACACATCTGGCCTGTACCCCAGTTCTTGTATGCATGAATAAATAAATCTTTAAAAAAAAAAAAGCTATCTAAATCATATGATTAACTTAAAGGAAATGGAAAAAATTCCATCAATTCCATCAATGTAAATATAAAAGTATCTTTGAATCAATTCAAAGCAGTCTCAAAGATTTTATAAATATACTTTACTTGCAAGAATCATCTGGAAAAGAAAACTTAGAAGGAAGTTCTACATATACTGCTGCATTTAGCATATTATGTATCAATCAAAACTCTCAGAATTTAGTGCTTAGTAGCCATTTTATCAAGTCTCATAAGAAAAATATGAGCAGCTCATGAGATGCAATAAATTAACATCACCTGACTCAATAATTTCTCTTGTTTTTAGGAAAAGCTTCAGGAGTGGTACATTCGTTTATAATCTTCTTTAGTTTCCCGCATTTCCATTTGTGGTTCATGATGTTGCAAAATACTATGAAACTGCAGTTAAGCTGGGAAGATGGTGTTTTGAATTCTGTCACTTATTTCTGAGAGACCTTTGAACTTTCAGAATTTCATTTTGCTCATCTATGAAAAGGGCTAATAATGCTAAGTCTAAGTGTGGCCAATATGCTAAGGTATCAGAAAGCACCCAAAGGAAAGTCTATAAATTTCTTTGTTCAGTCAGAATTACAAGTTAGTGTTTTCATTTTTCTTTTCTTTTTTTTAAAGATTTATTTATTTATTTATACAAGTACTGGGTACAGTCAGAGGCGTGGGAGGGTGAGAGAATTCACCAGAGCCAGAGGGGAGAGTAGAACAGGCAGAGTGACGAAGAACACTGCTGAGGGGAGCAATGGGCGGCACGAGAGGTCTGCGCACCATGTGGGACCCTCCTCCGGTGGCCAGGGAGTAGCCGGGGATCGAACTGGCACTGAAGAGGCTGCAGGCAGCTTCGCAACCCAGGGCTCAACCGCTGCACCACCGGGGAGGCCCACAAGTTAGTGTTTTTCTAATGAAAAAACACTGGTTTTGAAATTTTGGCACCTCCAGATATTGACTATTTGATCTTGAGCAAACAACTTCATTCTTCTGAACAGACTAATAAAACCTGTTTCATAAGGAATAACTACCTTCATAAAGTGAGTCACTTAGATTCAACTTCTATGCCTCTCTTAGTATAAAGTTGATAACCCCTTCCATTTTTTCCCTTTTAGTGTTTTGTCTCTAATCAAGAGGAATTTAGGCCAAATTTACTCAACAAATGAAATTATTTCTCTATGTAAATAACCTGAAACATCTTTATTTCAGGATATGCTTACCTCAAGTTGCACCCTCTGTTCTAAATTCTTGTATGATCTCTGTAACAATTCCCGGGTTCCAAGGACTCCATACCACATCAAGTTTTTAGTTCGGCTCCTGAAAATACATGTTGGCATGCAATTTCAGTAATTATTTCTTCACTCTCTAAAGGCAGTGCAAGCAAAAGAGATAATAAATGAAATTAAAGAAAAATAGCCTTCATGAAATAAAATTACTATACTGAAATTACCTGCATTTTTCAGGGTGTTCCTCTCTCTTATTATTAAATTCTAGTGAAATTTTTGCATCTAATCCAATCCCAAAGTAATTGTTCATGACACATTTTTCTGAATATCCATCTCTATGATAATAATGAAAAGCATATAAAAGTCAATTTCAGATTCATAACAATAATTAATTTACACACAAAATATCATTTAAACCATTTAAGCTTCCATTCCTGATAGAAGAAAAACTTAGCAGAGTTTCTGATAGAAGAGTAAAATTTAGCAGGAATCACTTCCTAGTCACATGCCATGTCCCCAACTCCATCGTGTGTGTAATTCTTGGTACATGTGATGTAAAGGGAAGGTAGACAAGGCAGTGCAGGGAGAGAGAGAGGGATCAAAACAGGGGAGGAAAGAGCATGAGGGACTATGGTAATGGTACTCGGGTGATGTGATGGTGGCAGATTTATGGGGACCACACCTGAGGGGAAAAATCAAATACAGTACAAAAATGAGCAATGATGAAAGAAAATAAAAAAGTTTAATAAAAACATTAAAAGAGATAAAAGATAAAAGATTTAACAGTGGCAACAGAGAATTGAGTAAAAGGTAAAAAATCTGTACTATTATTGATAAGTAATTCATTTTAATATAATCATAACATTAAGTATATTTAAATCTGGATTTTTATTTATTTTTTTTAAGATTTATTTATTTATTTATACAAGCACTGGGTATAGTTAGAAGTGTGGGAGGGTGAGAGAATTCACCAGAGCCAGAGAGGGGAACAGAACAGGCAGACTGATGAAACACACTGCTGAGGGGAACAGCAGGCATGTCAGGAGAGGTCTGTGCGCCATGTGGGACCCTTGCCAGCGGCCGGGGATCGAACCAGCACTGCAGAGACTGCGGGCAGCTTCACCACCCAGTGCTCAACCACTACGCCACCAGGGGAGGCCCAAAATCTGGATTTTTAATAGAATCCTGAAGAGAGAGAAGGGAAAGAAAAATGTGCTAAAATGTTTTTCGTGGGAGGAGGGAAGAAGGTATGGAGGCTATAGATACTGGCTGAATTTTTAAACTAACAGGAAAATTAAATACACACACAAATAAACATACTTTGTATGTTTTAAGTGTGAGATAGCTACAATGAGTATTATGTACATATATATACATATTGCAAGGATTATGAGAATATGTGTTGTTTACATAGTCTATTTTTTGGATGAAAAAATGAATGATCCTATCAGTGAAACTAACAAACAATAACAACAAGAACAAACTAAAAAAAAAAACCTGATTTATGCTTGCTTTTCTTTAAATTGTAACAAATTCATAGTTCTACCTCCTACATAAATCCTTCACTACATAGACAAATGGGGGCCCATGTAGTCAGGCACTAATACCCCCTTGTTGGCATCATTAGAAAATCTACTACATCCAATGCACTGTTCTAGGTACTGTAGGAATACAAAGAAGTTTAAAATGCAGTACTGTCCTTAAAGACTGTCATTAGAGAAATGAGATACAATAAAAGCAAAATTAAATGTGGAGGTAAAGCAGGAGGACACATCACAAAAAGAAACACAGTCACCAGAGCTCAATGATGACATGGAAGAACTTCTCAGCCTATCAGATAGAGAATTAATAATCATCCTGATTAAAAAGCAGAAAGAAAACGAAAAGGAAAAAAATGAGCTGAGACAAATAATCACTGAACAGAAGAATGAAATTGAGACCTTAAGAAAGGAAAGAAATGAAACACAGGAGATAAAAAGATTACTAGAAGAGATAAAGAACTCTGGGAAAAGCAATGAAAACAGGACCAATGAAATGGAAGAAAGGGTCAGTACTATAGAAGATACAGAAATAAAAAGAGCCAAAAGAGAAAAGGAGAGAGAAGTGCAAATGAAGCAGTATGAGGAGAATCTTAGACAATTATCAGACTCCATGAAGAGAGGAAATGTAAGAGTTATAGGCATTCCAGAAGGTGAGGAGAGAGACAAAGGAACTGAGAAATTATTCAAAGAGATAATTGAAGAAAACTTCCCAAGCGTGATAAAGGAGATGAATATAGACATACAGGAAGTGAGAGGAACTCCCAATTACCATAATGAAAAGAAAGCTACAGCAAGACACCTAATAGCAAAGCTTGCAAGAGTCCAAGACAAGGAAAAAAATAATGAAACTGGCAAGGGGGAAGAAACAGATAACTTATATGGGAAAAACCAATCAGGTTAACTTCTGACTTCTCCAAAGAAACATTACGGGCAAGAAGAGACTGGAGTAACACATTCAGTAAACTTCAAGACAGCAAATGCCAACCAAGAATACTTTACCCTGCAAAGCTCTCTGTCCTCTACAAAGAAAAAATATGGACCTTCTCAGACAAACAGAAACTCCAAAAATTCATTACAACTAAATCCCAACTCCAAAAAATTCTACAAGATGTCCTAAAGCCAAAACCACAGAGGAATGAACAAGAAGAACAGAATAAAGTAAGGAATAAAATCACAAAAAAGACAAACAAAATGGCAAACACAGATGCCAACGTATCAATATTAACTCTAAATGTAAATGGATTAAACTCATCAGTAAAAAGACACAGAGTAGCAGACTGGATTAAAAAAAAAAATTCAAACTTCTGCTGTCTCCAGGAAACACATTTAACCACAAAAGATAAACACAGACTGAAAGTAAAAGGGTGGAAAACAATCCTACAAGCAAATGGACCAAAAAAGAAGATGGGAACAGCCATACTTACATCAGATGAAATAGACTTCAAATTAAAAAAAGTAAAAAGGGACACAGATGGACACTACATTATGATCAAGGGGACAATACAACAGGAAGATATAACACTCATCAACATATACTCACCAAATGAAGGGGCACCAAAATATATTATACAATTATTATCAGCTTTGAAAACAGATATTAAAGAAAATACATACATTGTAGGAGACTTCAACACCCCACTCTCACCAATGGACAGGTCAACGAGACAAAAAATAAACAGAGACAACTAGAGCCCTACATAAAGACATAAACTCGTGGACTTAACAGACATCTATAGAACACTGCTCCCAAAAAAATCTGAGTACACATTTTTCTCAAGTGCGCATGGATCATTCTCCAGAATCGATCACATACTGGGCACAAGACAAACATCAACATATACATGAAAATCAAAATCATTCCAACTATCTTCTCCAATAGGCATCAAGCTAGAAATAAATCATGAAAAGAAAACAAGGAACCTTCCCACTTTATGGAGATTGAAATCCACACTACTGGAAGACCATTGGACTAATGAGGAGATCAAAGAAGAAATTAAAAAATACTTTTAGTTGAATGACAAGGAGGATACCACTTTCCAGAATGTATGGGATGCAGCAAAAGCAGTAATAAGAGGAAAATATATAGCAGTACAGACTCACATCAACAAACAAGAAAGAACTCAAAGAAACAACCTAACCTCACATCTCAAAGAACTAGAAAAAGAACAACAAAAAAACCCTAAAGCCAGTAGAAGGAAATAATAAAAATCAAAGCAGAAATAAATGAATTAGAAATTAAAAAAACAATCCAAAAGATCAATGAAACCAAAAGTTGGTTCTTTGAAAAAAATCAACAAAATAGACAAACCTCTAGCAAGGCTCACAAAGAAAAAACAGGAGAAAAAAACGTATAAATAGGATTATAAATGAAAGAGGAGAAATCACAACAGACTCAGTAGAAATCAAAAGAATAATAAGAGATTACTATGAACACTTATACGCAAACAAATTTAACAACCTAGAAGAGATTGACAAATTCCTAGAACAATATAATCATCCAAAGCTGGACAAAGAAGAAATAGAACAACTAAACAGACCAATTACAAGCAGCAAAATTGGAGCAGTAATCAAAGCACTCCCCAAAAACAAAAGCCCAGGCCCAGGCGGCTTCACAAATGAATTCTACCAAATGTTCAGCAGTGAATTAGTGCTGATCCTACACAAACTATTTCAAAAAATTGAAAAAGAAGTAATACTACCAAATACATTCTACGAAGCCATGCACAAAATCCAACTCAAAATGGATTAAAGAACTAGACATAAGACCTGAAACCTTAAAATATATAGAAGAAAATATAGGCGAAACACTACATAACATGCACCTCAAAGACACCTTTACAGACACATCACCCAAAGCAGTGATAGTAAAGGCAAAGATCAACAGCTGGGACTACATCAAATTAAAGAGTTTCTGCACAGCAGAGACAATAGCCAAAACAAATAGAAACCCCACTGCTGGGAAAACATTTTTTGCACCCAACACTAATGATAAAGGACTGATCACAAAAATCTACAAAGAGCTGATGAGACTCAACAAAAACAAAGAAAATAATCCAGTCAAAAAATGGGCAGAAAAGCTAAAAAGAAACTTCTCTGAAGAGGAAATACAAATGGCCACCAGGCATATGAAAAAATGTTCAGCATCACTTGCAATCAGGGAAATGCAAATCAAAACTACAATGAGATACCATCTCACACCAGTGAGATGGCACATATTAAAAAAACCAGCAACAACAAATGCTGGTGAGGATGTGGAGAGAAAGGAACTCTCCTGCACTGCTGGTGGGAGTGCAAATTGGTCCAACCACTATGGAAAGCTTTGTGGAGATTCCTCATCCTACTAAGGATAAGAGCTTCCATATGATCCAGCAATTCCACTCCTAGGTATTTACCCAAAGGACACCAAAACATTAATTCCAAAGAGCACCTGTACCTGTATGTTTATAGCAGCACTGTTTACAACAGCTAATCTTTGGAAACAACCCAAATGCCCAAAAATAGATGACTGGATCAAGAAGATGTGGTACATATACACCATGGAATATTACTCAGCATTCAAAAAAGATAAACACATACAATTTGCAGCCACATGGATGGAGCTGGAAGGGATCATGCTCAGCGAAATATGCCAGAAAGAAAAAGAAAAATACCGGACGGTCTCACTCATAGCAGGAATCTAGAAAACCTAAATATGGACCAGGACAAAAAAATAACTATAAGAAAGAAAAAAATCAAAATCAACAAACAACTATGAACCAGAGACACACTTTGTGGGGGTGGGGAGGGATTGGGGTCAAAATCGGGGTTGCAATTGTATGGAGAATATAAAAATTTTTAAAAAGTGAAAAAAAAAAAACAAGCCAATACGCAAATGGACAAAAAGCATGAACAGCTCCTTCAAAAAAGAAGACAAGTTACCTATAGAAATATGAAAAAAATCACATTCAACAGTTAAAAAATTGTCAGTTAAAGCAAAGGCATAGGATTACTTAATTTTAAGTTGGCAAATGCTCAAAAATAATCACCAGTATTAATGAAGTTTTGGGGAAAAGGTACTTCTCTGATTTTTTTTGTTTCTCCATGTACCACATGTAAGTGAAACCATGCAGTGTTTATCTTTCTCCATTTGGCTCATTTACTTAAGATGACCCCTTCTCGATCCTTCCATACTCCCACAAATGGCATGAGTTTATCTTTTTGATCAATGAGTAGTATTCCATTGTTGTGTACGTATACCACATTTCCTTTCTCCACTGATGATGATGATGATGATAATGATGCTAATAATAATAACAATAATAATAATAATAATAATAATAATAATAATAATAAAAGTCACTTCTCTATTCTGCAAGGAAAAAAATAAAATAAATGTGGAGGTAAAAGGAAACTGCCAAAAAATGTAGTTTTTTATAAGGGAAGAGATCAAAGTAGGTCAAAAGTTTTCTGGAACAAGTAAATCCAGAAGCTGGATGTATCAAGATGACAAATTTGGCAAAATAGAAATGAAATGAGTTTAAGTTTGGGGAAAGCATAAAGACAGGTATGAAGGTGCCAATGAATAACATTTCCAGGGAAAGAGAGCAGAAATGTACCTCACTTCCCTCCCCATAAGGTTGATATTGAAAAAAACAGGCTGACGAGGGACAGATCAGGAAAACTACTGCACTTCAACTGGACCA
This sequence comes from Talpa europaea, assembly GCF_964194135.1. Taxonomy (NCBI): domain Eukaryota; kingdom Metazoa; phylum Chordata; class Mammalia; order Eulipotyphla; family Talpidae; genus Talpa; species Talpa europaea. Next base: position 99,136,864 of record NC_140072.1, read on the forward strand.
AATGCTCATTGTGATCAACTTTTAAAAATTTTCTGATTATCCCTTTTGTTTTTTTGTTTGTTTGTTTTTTTTAAAGATTTATTTATTTATTTGTTTGTTTGTTTGTTTGTTTGTTTGTTTATGCAAGCACTGGGTACAGTCAGAAGCCTGGGAGGGTGAGAGAATTCACTAGAGCCAGAGCAGGGAGCAGATTAGGCAGAAGGCCCGAAGTACACTGCTGAGGGGAGCAGCGGGCAGCAGGAGAGGACTGCGCGCCATGTGGACCCTCCTCCGGTGGCCGGGAGCAGCCCCGGGGATCGAACTGGCACCGCAGAGGCTGCGGGCAGCTTCGCAACCCAGCGCTCAACTGCTGCGCCACCAGGGAGGCCCTGATTATCCCTTTTGTATGTGAAACCATATTTATTAAAATGTTACCATCAATACAAACAGAAACAAGAAAAGTCAAAACATTTGCAAAAGCATTTTCTTACACTGAATCTGGATCTGGGTCAATAAATGGTGTTGCACCAAAAGGATCAATATTTGCTAGTAACATTTTGTTGATAATAGAACTCCCAGCAATTGAGGCAGCTAGTCCTGCTCTTAAACCTGGCCAGAAAAACAAATACATACAGTATCACATGTAAATAAAAAAAACAGAAAAAATCAGCCTGTTTTCAAGTCTAATAAACATCTTACTCCCAAAGCATGGTTTTCAGTACCCTTTCTTTTCTCATTAATCAAAATTAAGAACCGACATTGCAAATACAAGATTTTTGATGCTTCTTAAGACCTATATATTATTAAAAAATTAAGAAAATCAGGACCTGTTAAGAGTCCCTTAGTGAATTTGTCATTTCCATCCCAGAGAATCTATGACTTCAACAAATGAATGTTACTTCCTTTGTTATAGCAAAGTAAGTATTAAATCTGTAAGGATCTTGGATTAAATATCGAATTACCCAAAATTTCATGGAGTTAGCACTTTCATACTCTCAAAGCATAAATAATAATATTCAATTTTTAAAGTGTAAATAGCTATCCTAAAGTAAAAACTCAGGAATGTGTCAAGAACAAATGGTAAGTTATTAAATGCAGGGATTTATAAATGTTCAAGAACATAGCACTGAACAGTAAAAATGAAGTATTTATCTTACCTGTCACTATGCAACTCTTCAAATTTATTTCATCTTTCCACTAACCACAGTATTCAAAGTTAATGATTTTATAATCCACCCAACCCACACTTCTTCCCTGAAAAATACAATTGCTCTATTTCTTATCTTTACCAATGCCACTTCATCAATACCTATGTTTTTAAATTTGTTCCAATTAATTTTCTTTCTTTTTTTATTGAAGTAACATCACATGCACCAAGGTATTTAATTATTTTTGATGTGGTTGTAAATGAGATTGTTTTCCTGAATTCTCTTTCTCTTAGTTGATTATCCATGTGTAGAAATGCAACATATTTTTAACTAATTTTGTACATGATCATTGTTATATTTATTATTGCTAATAGCTTTTTATTAGCATCTTTGGGATTTTCTACATATATCATTATGTCATCTTCAAATAGTGACAGTTTTACTTCTTTTACAATTTAAATACCTTTTTATATATATAAAAGATTTATTTATTTATATAAGAACTGGGGTACAGATCAGAGGTGCAGGAGGGTGAAAGAATTCACCAGAGACAGAGTGGGGAGCAGAACAGGCAGACAGACCAAAGACACTGCTAAGGGGAGCAGCGGGCGGCAGGAGAGGTCTGCACACCATGTGGGTTTCTCCCTGGCTGGCCAGGAATTGAACCCGCACTGCAAAAGCTGCAGACAGATTTACAGCACGGTGCTCAACCCACTGTGCCCCTGAGGAGGCCTCTTTATATATTTTCTTGTGCAATTGCTCTTAATAGGGCTTCCAATACTATATTGAAGAGTAGTGGTGAGAGTGGAGATATCCTTGTCTTGTTCTTGAGCTTACAGGAAAAGTTTTCAGGTTTTTGCCATTGAGTGTAATGTCATTTGTAGGTTTATCAAATATGGCCTTTATTATGCTTAGGCATATCCCTTCTATACCCATTTTGTCGAGGATTCAGCATCATAAAAAAAGTTGAATCTTCTCAAAAGCTTTTTCTGTATTTAATGAGATGATCATATGGTTTTTGTCTTTTCTTTTGTTGATGTGGAGTATCAGGTTTATTAACTTGTATATGTTGCACCATCCCTTGCATCCCAGGAATAAATTCCACTTGGTTATGACACATGATACTCTTTATGTATGTTGCATTTGATTTGCCAAGATTTGCTGAGGATTTTGCATCTATGTTCATGAGAGATACTGGGTTGTAGTTTTCCTTTTTGGTGAAGCCCTTGTCTGGTTTCAGAATCATGGTAATGTTGGCTTCATAGAACATATTTGTAAGTTTTCTCTCATTTTGAACTGTATAGAAGAGTTTGGGTGGGCCTTGTCTTTTGTTTTGGGGGAGGCTTTGGATTCCTGTTTCAATTTCCTTACTTTTAATGGGTCTGTTCAGATTTGCTCTTTCTTTCTTATTCAGTCCTGGAATGTCATTAACATTCTTAGGGCTGGTCATTTGCTGTAGCTGGTACAATTTGTTACCATATAATTTTTTGTAATACTTCCTTATGATCCCTTGTATTTCTGCAGTATCTGCTGCAACTTGTTTTCTTGTATTTCTTCTTTTATTTGTGTTTTCTCTTTCTTGTTCTTTGTGTCTAGCTAAAGGTTTATCTAGTTTGTTAATCTTTTCAAAGAACTAGCTTTTGGTTTGTTGATCTTGTGAACTGCTCTTTTCATCTCTATTTTATTAGTTTCTACTCTAACATTATTTCCTTCATCAACTGAATTTTGGTTTTGGTTTTTCTTCTTTTTCTAGTTCCATTATCTATGAGTTTAGATTTCTTATTTGTGGTCCTTCTTGTTTCCTGGATAGGCCTGTACTGCTATAAAGTACCCTCTTAGTATTGTTCCTGATGCATCACATAGGTCTTTATCACATGTCTTCATTTCACTCATCTCCAGGTATTTTTGATTTCACCTTTTTTTTCCACCTTTGAGTTTCTCATTGATCTAGTAGCTGTTCCACTGTACATTGTTTATTCTCTACAAATTTATAATTTTCCCTTTCCTTCTTTTGGTTGATTCTAGTTTTGTAACATTATGGTCTGAAAAGATGTCTGATAGAATTTCATTCTTCCTAAATTTATTGAGGCTTCTTATGTGTCCCAACATATGATGTATGGTTGAAAATGTTCCACGAGCACTTGAAAAGAATGTGTATTCTGCTATTTTAAGTATTCTGCTATTCTGCTACTTGTTTTAAGTGTTTTTTCAACACTTCTATTCCCTTGTTATCTCTGTTTCCTCTACCCAACATTGAAAGAGGGATACTAAACTGTACAATATAAGTTTGAATTGTAATAAATCTTTAAAAAGAACTTGTAGGAGAAAATGGTTTTCAAGGTGTAACTTAAGCTCTAATCTACACTTGAATGCATGGAAAAAATTTTCTCTGAGTCAAAAAACTGGTATTTAAGTCAAACAACTGAGACATCTATATTTCCCTCCCTCCCTGCAGCACAAGTTCTTTGGTTTCCACCAGTACCAACCTGGTAAATTCATCTTATCATGGCAGGAATGAATGCTCAGACATTCCAAAGTGAAGCAATATTAGTAGTGTAAAAATAACCACAGAGAGACCTGTGGCTTAAAACTGAAAGGAAAACTGTGGAGATACTTAAAAATAAGTGGTAGAATATAGGGATAAGATTCACCTTAGGTCCTTACCACATGCAGGTTCCTGGGCTCTATTCTAGACCTACTCAACCAACATTTCTCAGGCAGGGCCCAAATACATGTATTTTATTCCTTCCCAGGCAGTTCTTATACACACAAAAGTCTAAGCATCTGGATTCTGGTTGATAAGTATATCAAGAACATTCTCCTAAAGGAACATTTATCAAAATTTCTATAGTTCATGGAAATGAGTACTTACACATTTATACATAAAAACTTAAAAATATACCATTTTTTTCAGAATCTGTACTACCTGGGCAGATTATTCTGGTATTGAGCACAGGGAGGTTTTCTTTACAAGCTGCCACAGTGGGACCAGGGGCAGAGTCAGTTTGGGAACGGCTTGCCCGACCATCTGGAGACCGAGGTGCCATTTTAACTGTTGGCAAAGAGTCAAAATTAAAAAAAGGTAATGAAAAATGTATAAAAATAAGCTAGCCCCTAGAAATTTAAGGCAAAATAATTCAATGCATGTTTGAATTGATCCATGGAACTGAAAGTATTACACTGAATTTATGTAAAAATATTACATTGAATATTACATGAAATTTTTTACCACTTTGTTTTCATTTTTCTTGAGACTTAGTATATGGAAGGAATTTGCCATAGCTTCCTGACTTGATCATTCATTTCAAATAGAGATGGGTAAAAAAGAGATGCTTACCATAACTAAAGGTCAATAATAATCATAATTTGAATGTAATCAACCCATAGTTATGATAAAAAAATTTTGAATGTTGATAATTTTGATTGATATGTTACAATGCATACAACCACAGCAATCCTTTTTTCATAGATGATGAGATCAAATTCAATTAATGTGATTCCAAGAGCTAATATGTAAAACATGAGTTACTATTTTCTTCTATAAATGGAAAGGAAAATAGTATTTTTTTCAAATGAAACCCATATATTTTTTCTGCACTTTTAACTATTCATTCCAAACAATGATTTGCCCAGAACAGTTCAATCACACTCATGGAAAAACACACACATTTTAAAAATTATTCCAAAACAAAATTACTCTCAAAGTAAATAACAAAAAAAAAAAAAATTAACTCTACCTAAACTGGGACAATTTAATGGAGAGCAAATAATATTTTTAACTAATTAAGGAGCTATTTGGCAGGTGTTTAAAAAACACTAATCCTCAAATTCAGTTTAAAATTACTCTACAATTTAATTATTTTTCCTCTTCTTAAGACTGATTACAAATGAAGTATATTAATCTTACACTCTCTTTTGTCTATTCAGAAACAGACCAGTTGCACTAAAGAAGTAAAACAGTCTTTCTTCTTTTTGACAGATAGGAGTACTGTGGTTAATTTCCAATCAAAACAAGCTTTTGATATTCATCTGATAAAAAACAGATGTTTTTTATGACTAAGACTGATGTTCTGTTGGAGGTAACAAAATTAATGTTTCATGGTTCTTAAACATAACATCTCATTGATCATATTAATATTCTGTATCTTGCACATCTCAGACATTACTATATAACTTAGTGTAATACAATTAGTGTGCTTCAAAAATTATGATTTTTTGATATAGACACACTTCTGTTATTACTGATTCCCACACTAAGCTGAATTACTAGCTAAAAATTAGGATCAAATACTGCAGCATTAGAGAGAGTATTGTATAATCTGTCTACTTTGATATCAGTATCTATAGCACTAGATCTGTATTTTTTAATTTCCTTTGCAGATTACAATGGAATTTTCCAGTTCGTGAGAGTATAAGAAGGTGGATTGATAGCTGGTTGGAAAATCATTTGTAATAAGTACTGAAAGAGCAATCCTCTATAAAAGAGGCACTATCTTAGAAGAAATTACAGAATACGATAAAGACCCCACTGTCAGTCCAGCTTGTGTTAACATTTCTAATGGCTGAAATTATACAAGGCCTGCTTATCAAATTCTAGATGAAGTAAACTTGAGATGACAGAATCAAGCTTCAAAATATTTTCACTAGGTGAAATGATAAACCCAAATTGAAAAGATAAAAATGCACACCAATAAATATAATCTCTATAATATGGTTTAAAAAACACTTGCACAAAAACAGTAGAGGAAGTCAGGTTTAATATAATATTAATATATAATACTTCAAGCCAAAGAAGAAATCTTAGGTAGTCTTTATAACATCAAAAATGTCCAAAATGAGTGGTGCGTAGGTATTAATGTATTACTGCATTACAGAAAAACCTGGCTGATTTTGTTCCAAAGGGGATATCATATTTTAAGATATTTATCAAACAAGTATAAGCAGAAAAAACCAAAGTTTGAAATCATCCAGTTAAAACTTGGTAGAGGAATTTAGGAGAGATAATTTTGGAAAAGAAGACACAAGGTATGGAAAGAGAATGTGGTACATGACAAAGTCATCCTCAATATAGTGAAGTATGTATGTGAAGTTGCTTTAGATGAATCATAATGCATTACCCAAATGAAAGTAGTTGTAAGAACATAACATAAACCTTTATTAGTAGTAATGTAACCATAGGTAGAAATTTAAGGGAGAAAAATGTAAAGTTCAATAAATAAAGAAAAATTTTCTAGCAATTAGAGTCACCATAAGAGTGGGATGGATTGAAAGTGAGGGGACCAAAGGCTCAATAGCCATTTATTCAGAGGGATATAAATATGCCTGCACTAGACCGTATTATGCTCAACAGGAGCACAGAAAGTTAGAAAGATATAAGGTTATGCAATTGAGTTGTGTGTTGGAATAGGTACATATAATATCTCAGCGTTGTGGTTAAGTGCCAGACACATGAAGTCTGTTACATTTGATTTAAGGTGTCTTAGAGTTTAAATACAATCAAGGAATATTCTTTCAAAGTTAATGTAATTAGCAGCATCAGCAGCAATAGCAATAATAATAACAACAGCAAATATCTTATATAGTACTGTGTACCAAACCCTATTAAGAAACATTATTATTATTATTATTTAATTTTCATAATAAGTAGGCACATTATGAAGTAGGTACATTACATCCCCATTTTACAGAAGAGGTAATCAATTCTAGAAAAGTAAAGTAATCTGCCCATTTTTATATGAAATGAAAGAGGGCAAAAATTTAATGATTGTGAACAGTTCTGATATAATAATGTTGATTTATTTTATTAGGACTATGAAACTCATATTCATGTTATCTTTCTCATCTTTATTAATATCTTAATTTCTCTTTGTCTTTTTCTAGTAAATTAATTTTTTCCTTTTATAATATGAAATGTTAAAAGTATAAATTCATTCTTAATCAAACCTTAAAAGTGGAGAAACAGTATTATTCAAGCAACTGTACTGTTAATTTCCAGCAAAAATAATTTTAGTAGAGAGGGTTGTAATCCTACAATTTTAAAGCTTTAGCCATAAGGATTAGCAACAGCCTAGGATAATCAGCTGAACTTGAGGGACTGCTGAATCATTTAAATGCCAAATTTTATGCAAGTGGGGTCTGCAGCTTTCATACAATTCTCAAAGGAATCTGTGGGCTAATATAGCATAAAATCGGCTGATTTAGCGGGTGTTTCCTTTTCAGAAAAGGGCATCTAGCCATACTCAGTCCCTTAACCCCTAGTTTATTGCTATAATCTCTAGATTATATAATAAAAGAGGCATATAAGAGTATCTAACAATAGTCTAATGTTATCTTTATTATTTTAGCTTCTGAAAGGCCTTGTTAAAAAATACAAATACAAATAGTTTACTTCAAACTAATAAGTTTTCTGAAAACTAACAGTTAATTAACATTTTATTTAATTCTAAAACAATTTTATAATAGTTATCTTACCAGCTAATGTTTCTTTTGCATCATCATCTTTAGAATCTTCTTTAGATTCATCTGTTTCTGTACTATCATAATCAAATGACTGATTAACTGGCTCACAGGGGTGAACTGTATGGTCATCCATTGCTTTAAGTAGAAGATAAATATGTTTAGACAAGTAAAAATAAAATTCAAAAATTTTAATGTACACATAGGAAGGAAAATGGAAACAGATGCCAAAAGAAATTCCATATTCACAAATAAATACTTATTGGGAATGAACTTGGGGATGATGTCTATAAATACTAGAGATTATAAAACTAAATAGAACTGTCAAAATTACATTTTTTCAGAAGAAAAACTATTTAAGAATATTTAGAAGAAGAAACTACAAGTCTAATTACAAGTTACAATCTGTAAAGTGGCTTTTGAATATTATTTATATAAAAATTAACTTTCAATAAGCTACTAAAATACTGAGGAGTATATAAACATTATGTTAATACAAAAAATTAAAATACATGCAGAACTTTCATAACCTCTTCAAGAACAAAGTAAAAATTTAAGAAAATATGTTAAGAAAATATTTTCAAGTAGTTTATAGGTTTGATTTCTTTAAAAATTTAAGATTCCAATTAAGTAAAAATATTCAAAAAGTTAAAATATTATATAAACTAACATTCAGTTTAAGTTCAGTGTTTCCAGTGTACTTTGGGGTTTATTTTATGTGTCAATATGCTAAGCATAAGCTGGATGAATACAAATTTCACTTTAATGACGTCCTTTCTTTCTATCTTGTCTTAAAATAATTCTTGAGTGTGTCCAGTCTGACCAATATCCGCCCACAAGACCATTGCTCTTGCAATAGAAATGCTGCTAACTTCCTCAGGAGCTAATTTTGTTAATATGTACCTTTTGCGGCTTCTTCAATGACTTGCCTCACAGCTTTCTTTAAACTGTTTGCCCGCAGCATTATTTCCTTTGGTTTGACAGCCTTCTGAGAGGAGGGTCTTGTCGTGTCATCCACAAGTTGTTCCTTGCTTTCACACAAGGAATCTTCACTCGAAGATTCTACAGGATCTTCTTCTACGATGACAGGGCTGACCCCAGAGAAATCTGAAGGAGCTTTTTGAAAGTCTGTGTGCAAGGCCTGGAGCAGTTGTTCCAGTTTCTCGTTAAGGACTGAACACTAAGAAACAAAAATTCAGTCACAAATCTCCACTTGGTGAAGGGAAAATAAGTGAATGATTTCTTATTTAAAAGGAAGATGCTTGTTTTGATGTTCACTATTAATTGGAAATCTTATAAATTATACTTTAAACATTTGTGGGCTGAAGAATTTATAATTAAAAAATAGTATATTTTATATGAATTTACTGAACTATACTTCCAGAACCATTCAGACTACATCTCATGGGCAAAAACCTATACTGTGTATAGCTATTTTTCCTTAGATGAAAATAACAATTTACTATAAAGTGACACCTGCGCAAAAATATATATACATTATGCAGAATTTGCTATACAGAATTTTGTTATACAAAACTACTTAAAAAAATCAGCTATGGCACCTGCATGTCAATAGCAGGTCTGGCTGTCTTTGCAAGCGTGCCTTCAAAGTTTTGGTTTGCAAGGGTGTGAATAGTGCCTATGGGATTACTGGCTCAAAGAAAGGACAGAAAGGAAAGTGCATAAGGATAAAGAAGAAAAAGAAGGGAGATGCTGAAAAAAGGGAGATTCAACCTTCATTCTTTGTTTTTCTTGAACTACTGGGGTTCAAAACATTTAGGATTGAAGTTACTGATGCTACAATCTAATACACCTTTTATCTACATACAATTTCCAATTCTCTCTTCTACTTATTTGTCTTTGATGACATGCTAAGAAAAAGTCACAGCAGAAATAGTTAACAGGAAAAAAGTGCGGTTAGGGAGGGTTTCTATCTTCTGAAGCACTCCACAGAGTAGAATAATACTAGAAAGGGAAAATGTCCACATTTACTTCTATTTTCTGTTCTTTTCACTCAACCAAACTACCATCTACAGCATGAATCTGGGGGAGATCATTCTTTTGCAAGACCAGGACAGCCAAGTCTGTTATAAGAAAGTTCTGTCATGAATACATGATAGCAAAGATAATAGCTTTTAAGCCTTGGTAAATAGTTCTTATTTTAGAAAGTTCATGAAGGGGGGAAAAGTATAAGGGAAAAGGCAATGCAAGTGACAGAAATCTAACAGGGACATAATGACCAGATGATTAGGGAATCTGAGGAACCACGCTGAGAAGGGACTTGATTGCCAAAATTTGCCTGGAAGGAAAGCCAACCCTCGCCCCACTAGGATACCAGCACCCTGAATCATTCCCTGTCACCTACTATTGTGCATTTCTCCCCCAAGGTGTCAGTGGGGAAAGGGAGCTGAGTTCTAAAATTTGACTTGTCAGATGATCTTCAGCAGTGCAAAATTTCTATATATTAAAAGGTAATCATAAAATAGAGCATGTTTTTAAACCCTCATATCTGATGCAAAAGTAATTTTCCCTTTATTTAAAATGTTTTAGCTAGGAAAAGCACTTAAGCAATTTAAATGTAAAATATAATTCAGTGTTAACATTGTCAAAACAGGTCCCTCTTACTTTACTGGCCACAGCATCAGCTACAACAGCATTTTCCAATGTTTTTTCATGTGCCTTCTCTACTTTGGCAACGAAGTCTTTTACAGTTTCACATAGTATCCTTTGAGGAAAAGAAATTGTGAAATTCAGTAATCTCAGTATATTGATTAGTTTTGATTTATACAATCTTTAAAAGAATAAGCATGATTAGGCAGACTGTCAAAATATTGGAATAATTTCTGTATAAACCCATACTTCCACTTGCTGACTAACACGTTCTAGAAAGTTCAAGACATTCTGTGATAAATGGATACATGATCCTTGTGCTACATAAATTAAGTTAAAGAAATTTTTGTTTTATAAAAATCCTTTCCAAATATTTGAAATATATCTTGAGAAGATAATGTTTAGATGCCATTTTTTAAGAAGGGCATTATCTCCTGTGCCTACATATTTTCGTAACAGAAAGTTGTAGCATTGAACAAACAAGGGTAAGTTTGTTACTTATGTTGTCATTGTGGCTCCACTATTTATCACTTGGATATCTTGACAATACATTGTCTTGAAGTGCAAAGAGGCTATTATGTTGGAAAACAACCTGCTACTTGAATTGAGTTATATTATCAATAAAACCATCCATTTTTTTCATTAAGGTAACTGATAGACTATACCAGTTATAGTAAGTTACTAGGGAATCAATCAAATACATTTTCAATAAAGAGTTAAAATTTAAAGGTGTTTTTTAAAAAAATTAGTAAAGCCAACTACTAAACTTAAAAATCAAAAACATAACCCATGCAATAACATGCAAGACTAATTTAGTTTAGGTCATGTAAGTGTTGGCAATACATGGTTTGCTTTTTTTTTTTTTAATTACATTGGGTTTCTCTGCAATGCAAATAGACCAAAAGAAAAAAAGAAACACAAAATTTGTCTTACAAGTCTTTGGGACTGGTATTGAGTTAAAAACAACCACCAATAAAGCACTTTGTGGGGTTTTTTTGGTAGCAAGAGCTTATAGTGATTTTGAAAACAAAATCAGACTATTTTAACAGAATATGTCTTTTCATATTGATATTGATGGGTTTGACGAAAGGGAAACCAGTAGTTATTTTTTTCATTATATGCACAATTTTGTCTGATATGTGAGTGATATAGTAGGTAAGTTTCTAGATACTTAAATGTTATGAAGCTGAGCCATCTAATAGATATAGAACATGCCCACACTCTCTGAACCTTCACATTTATTTAGGAGGCAAATCCTTATAATTTTTGTTTGTTGTTTTTTGGTAACTGGAGAATGTACATTCTTCATAAACAATACAATTAATGAAAAAAAAAAAAAAAGACACCAGCAGCACCACCCATCAGACAAAGAATCCGTAGCCACTTCTGTCTGGTAACCAGTGGGCTTTTCTTCCCCCTAGCTGTTAACACTTTCCCTATTACTCAGTCCTATTTCCCATTCCTGGGCTTATGGCGCCCAAAGCAATCACTACTACACATATACTTTTGTCACAATAAAATTTGTTTATAATGCTTATCTTGTCTGTCTTTGACGTCTTTGCAAATTAATCATACACTAATGTTGGCATAATTTTTCCTCCACTACTTTCCCACCTGCCTTCATTCCTTCTTTTCCCTTATTTTTCTCCATTCTTCATACTAGTAATATTTCCATGCTAAGTTAGAATCCTAAAGTATTTTTCTGCTTGAAAATTTCAGTTGGTTTCACCGCTTCCTATAGTTGGCTTTCAGTTCCCCTGACATCAGTAAAAACTAAATTCTGTGTTCCAGTCAGGTAACATTTGAGATAATACAATCAAGTCACTTTGGTTCTATCTATGAAATCACCTTAACTAAAATCTGGTAACTCTGAATTATAATATAACTATGCAATTTAAACATGCCGAGAATTGCCATTTTGAAAAATCCTATTATTTTCCTTTTCCTGATGTAAATATTTCCTAAATAGTAGTTTTTATAGAAATGGCATACAGTGAAATGTGTCTTCCATATTATAATTAATCATAAATACTTCTTTAAATGGCCCTTACATAAATTAAACTCTAAATACTTATTGTACCTTTTTGACAAGTGTTTCACATTAAGCCCCCAAAATATAACCTCTTAGCATTCTCCACTAAAAATAAGATGCTTATTTGATTTTTAATAGACAAACTCAAATTAAGTGACCACTTTTGTAAGTCACCCAGATGTTTTTGAAAAAAATTCACAAAGAAGTGACATAAATAGGACTGTTTTTGCATTTTCATCATATTACTGTTTTATGACTTCAATTCCATAACTCACTTGGCAGATGATATGACCACTGCATGTTCATCAGAATTGAGGATTTTGGTAAGATGAGCTGCAACTGAGTCTTCATAAATTGTCATCTGAAAAAAGAAAAAAACCTACGCTGTATTATTGTTGCTGGCATTTACACAAATCAGCTCATTACGCCTTCAAAAATTGGACCATTTATGACACACGTGAAACAGGGAAATGGTTATAATAAAATATATAAAAGAGTCATTAGAAAAAATAGATTAATATTCCTCTTTATAAAAGGCCTAGAGCTTCTGGAATTCTGTAGTTTATATTCTTAGAGAAAAATCTGTAAGAACCATTTTAAAAATATTAAAAATTTCAAATAGCTGAATATATAAAGAAATCCTACAAGCTAGTACAAAGGAAACTAGCCAACTTAATAAAAAAAGGGGCGACTAGAAATTTAAAGAGGAAGATACACCAATGGTTGATGAACAGAAGAGAAGGTACTCAACCTCATCAACTATCAGGCAAATGCAAAGTAAAGCCAAGGCTATGCCACACTGCTGCCAGAATAGCTAAAATGAAAGCAAAAACAACTGGACAATGCAAAGTATCGGCAGGGGTATGGGGCAACAGAACCCCCATACACTGGGGTTGGGAAAGCACGCCCCTACCACCACACTAGAAAACCAGTGGGGGTGTATCCATTAAAGCTGAACATATGCATAATACTATAGGAACCAACAGTTCAACTTCTACATAAATACCCAAAAGAAATTTAAGTGTGCATTCACCAAAAGGCATGTATTAGAATGTTCATAGCCGCATTTGTTCAATAGTTGAATGGATAACAAATTTTACTGTATCCATGCAATGGAATATGACATGGCAATAGGAATGCATGATTTACAACTATGCCTCCACATAGATGAATCTCAGAAACAATGATAAGTAATTCAGAAACAAAGGAGAACATAAGGAGTGAGTCTATTCTATAAAGCGCAAAAACAGACAAACTAATCTATGTAGTTCAAAGATAGCACAGTGGTTACTGGGGTAGAGGTGAGGGGGAAATGAATGAAAAAGGACATGAGACTGGCTCCTGGGCTGCTGGTAATGCCACCTTGTCATCTGGGTGTTGATTTCAGGATTTGCTTATTTTGTGGAAGCTTACCAGGCGATGTGTATATGATACATGCACTTTTCTCTATGAATATTATAAAAGGTTTCCAAAAATGCTGAATCATCATTTAAGCATGTAAATAAATATTTCTTTCAAATAATAAAACAATCAAAATGCTAAAGGAGTCCTATACCTCTTTTTCTTTTTTTCTATATTCCTGTTTGCTCATTGTTGATTTCCAACAACTGGTTAATTCTTACTTCTCTTTTTTTAAGCTAAAAACCCAGTTTAGGCACAATCTCCTCTATAGAAACCACTCAAGAGGCTGAGAGCCCTCTCTTCTTGTAAACTATGCTCTGTAAATACCAGTAACATTGCAGATCATCCCTTGTCTGTCGGTTTATCCTGTGACTAAGGCCATGTTATCCTTTCAATATGAGATGTTTTAAGAAGAAACCCAAGGAAGAACATTTTATTCAAAGCACTGCATCAAAAAAGGGGGTTTCTTTCATGTAGTTACAATTGAACCTCATATTTAGTGACTCTATAGGTGGTAAAAATGAATTATCTTTGTTTATGTACTGGGAAATATACATCTCTGAAATAAGTAGAAAAATTAATAGCACTTACAAAAATACTATTAGAAAAGAGATTGGCTCCTACAAAGACATTGATTATGTTTATAGTTGAATAAAATGATAAATAAAAGATGTTGCTTAAAATAAATAAACTAATTTTCAATAGCGATTATTTCTGGGTGGCAGAATTATAAGATTTTTATTTCTTTTTCATATGATTTTGTTTTTCCAATTTTTTACAAGCAGTTTTTGCCACTTTTATATCAGAGAATATTTTTAAAAACACAATTAGCTTCTTTAAGGAACAGCCCCTGTTTTTAGTTATCATTCCTTTTCTTAATTTTGACAAGATCTTAACTTTCTTAATGACATAACAAAGGTTTCAACTGTAAAATAAACAGATGAATTTTCCTAGAGGCAAAAATAAGCTATCATAGATCAAATGGTATTAATGAGTCAGAAAATAATCCTTTGAAAATTAGGCTCTGTTTTAAATCTTCAGTGCTTTCAGGTCTAATCAGAATGCTGACTCTTTAAAGACAGACATCTAAAAATTAGCTATTAACGGTCTGTAGCAGGGATGGAATGAAACAATCTTTTTTTCCTTTGTTTTATCTTGATCAACTTGGCTTAACCTAGAGACCTGTTTGGATGTACCCACAACAGAGCAGGCCAACAGGAACACAGCGATGGTAGAATATTCTGGCCATGAGCATAAATGTGTTTGGGACTGTTTAAAGGGGTAGGGCTAATACCTAATATTCAGACAGGTGATTGTGACCAAAGCAGATGCATAAATGTTAACAGGAAACTGCTCCCTGGCTTTCTTGGAGTCCCATTAGCAAGAGGAAGCTGGCAGGTTGGTTGGTTCAGGGAAAACCATGAGGAGTGGAGAAGGGAATGGAATGCTTGTTGCTTTACGCCCCTTCAAGACCTCATTTAATCCTCACAACAGTGTAGCCTCAGTTGACAGATGAAGGATCAGAAGCCCACAATGGTGAATGACACAGCTGCACTCACATCCCACTGTGGCTAGTCACAGAAGGACTTTATCCTCAATCATAAGGCCTCTTTTTTCCTGGGGGAGAGTGCTGGAAGTAGTCAATGAGACCATAACCCAAATAATAACAAAGGTAAGCCTCCATATCTACCATTTTAAGAGGACATTTTCTCAGTTTTTCAAAACATGCACCCCATTTTCAAATAATAAGTAGGTAAAGGGTTAAAGTCTTACATAAAATTCTTCAGATGCTTCTGGAGGTTCTGGAAGTAGAGAAGCCTTTGGTGGCAATTTGAGTTCATAAGTCATTATACTCCACCTGCAGGGAAAAAAATCTTGGTTCTCATCTCACACACACGTATGCACATATATTTATGAACTGTGACCAATTGTATCTAAAATAACCAAATGCAAATGTAGAGATTAAATTTTGTTAATCTACAACAACAAATTCCTAATTTATGATTTGCACATCTTACCATCTCCATTTAGTGACTTCCACACCTTTTGGGGGCATGTTCCATGGGAAGAAACACACATAGGTAACAATAGTTCCCCTTTTTCATGAGGTGCAAGGCATTTTGACTTTCATGTTTCACTTTTTAAATAATGCTCATTGCAATTTATCAACTAGGTTATACAAATTACTAATGGGTCACAACCCAAAGTTTGAAAACAATGTTCTAGATTAAATAAATGCATACTACCTAGGAGAAATAAATCATTCCCCATGTCTTGCTGAGTCTGCTTATACATACGTAAAATGAAAATTAGCTAGCTATCTTTTCTTAAATTAAGAAAGAAAGTAGTAATCATGAGATTAAGGAGAAACTATTAATAGAAATAGTAATAGGAGAAAATTTATTTCAGTGAGTGGTAAATAGTTAACTTTAAAGCAAATGTTGAATGATTTGATTTTAGCAAAAAGTAGCTCCAGTAAGTCCAGTCTTCTCTCTAAAATAATAATTTTTAAATCTGGAAAGAACAATTGGGTGGGGGCCTTACTGTTATCAGTAATGACTTGTGAAATAAAAATTTTGCAAAGACACAAAGCATTATAAAAGCTGTACTGTAACATACGAATTTTAAGAAAAGCTTATCATAGCTGAAGCCAGAACCTAGAGGAAAATCCCAAGATTATCATCAGTATTTAAACAAAACCTAAAGTATCATTCAGATTAATGAGTAAGTCTTTGCATAAAAATCCAAAATCTCAGAAAGTCCTTCAAAAGACAGGTTAGATATAAGGATGTATAAACAGAATAATTATTTAGAGCTGCTACTCAAATCTTGACTTGAAAACAATATAAAGAAATATACATTTGAATACAAAAAGCCATTCATTCATCCAACAAATATTTACTGTACTTCTCAAAATGACAGACAGTATTCCAGGGTCTGGAAATACAATGGTGGAATAAAACTTCCCTAATTGAGCTTATATTCTAGTGTAGGAAATAGATACAACAACAAATAAAATAAACTCTACAAACGTATAAATGGGACAAATCACAATTGGAAACATGAAAGTCAGCTTCCTCATAGCTGCAAATCTTCTCTGTCAAAGTACAATGAAACAGAAAAGAAATGTACCCAAGTGTCCTAAATTCCCTGTACCTCCCCTGCTGTATTACCTCTCTTGGCTGGAACTGGAGAATGAAGACAAAGTACCGCTCCAGGCAGGTGGCACCTGCTAGGCTGATTTAGAGACCAGGGGTGCACGCATACATTAAAGGGGAGGGGAATGGGGCCTCCCAGGTGGCACAGCGGTTGAGCGCTGGGTTGTGAAGCTGCCCGCAGCCTCTGCAGGGCCGGTTCAATCTCCAACTGCTCCCCGGCCACCGGAGGAGGGTCCCACATGGCGCGCAGACCTCTCCTGCCGCCCGCTGCTCCCCTCAGCAGTGTACTTCGGTACCTCTGCCTGTTCTGTCCCCTGCTCTGGCTCTGTTCTGTCCCCTGCTCTGGTTCTGTCCCCTGTTCTGTACCCAGTGCTGTATAAATAAATAAATCTTTTAAAAAAAAAGGGGGTGGGTGTGGGAGGGGAAGTCCTGGGAATAGATCCTGGAGTGCATCTTATAATGCCATTTCTACTACTTATTAGCTATGTGGCAATGATAACATAAAATGTCATGAACCTTATTTTACCTATAAGATGGAGATGGTTAACACTAGCTATCTCTGGTATGGAATGCTGATTAAATGAGCTAAAACTTTATCAGGAAAAGCACTAGAAGTGGCAGGCAGGCAAAAAATATTCATCATCCTTAGCCCCCTCATCTCTACAAGTCTCAATTTCCATCTTTGTAAAAGTCATAAAGATGCTTTTCTTAGCCACCTCACAATGGTGTTTTGAGGATGAAATAGATTTCTATGAAAAGCTTATACAATATGGAGTATTATTAAGCAGCAGTGTTTAGCCTTTTCTTCTTTACAAACAATATTCTTAATTTAGTAAAGAAAATATAAGAGCAAAGTATTCTTATGTTTCTAATATTGGTGCTGGGTTTTTAAATCCCTTTTGATTTTTTTTTCTGGTGTGTTTTGCAAGTCTGTACCAAAGAATTTTACCATCGGGGCACTGTTTCTCTGTTAGACACCTGGAAAGTTAATTTTTCTCAGACACAAGGGAAAAGCACACATCAAGGGGAGAGGAAATATCTAGCAGCATTTACTTGGATGCAGTCACAGTGGTATTTAAATTTGCAACAAAAAGTAATTTCTGGTAAGCACAGAATTGGGCTATTGGCTCAGAAATCAGCTCCAGGATTTTTTATATACTGGAGACTGAATGTACTTTATGCACCCAAATTACTGGGGCTATCCCTCTCATAAACAGTTTTGGATAAACACAGACAAATGCTCTACAGGCAAGCTCTCTTTTAAAATATTCTGTCAGCAAGAGACTCAACCATTACAACATTACCTTATGACAGGCAAGGTTACAATTAATTAGGTTATAGCTCATCTTAGAGTAATTACATTTTAGATTGGTGGCTCCCTGATGAGATTTTCTTTTTTTCGGGAAGAGTTCCACAGATGGCTAATTCTATCAAAGTTGTTTTGATTCATGCTAGCTCAAGTTTATAATGATATTTTGACATTTGTTTTCTACTCATGGGGAGTAGAGGTGGGGGTAGAGGTAGGGGGGAGGGGTGTTGCTGCTTACTGCCTGTTCTGTTCCCCATTGTTTCCTCTACCCCAATTCTGAACACCTCTTCTCTGATAATCATGGTGCACACAATGTGATTTCTTTATATGGGGGAGGTGGTATTTAAAGAGAAAGCAGCTAAGAGATGTGATGGAGGATACCATTAACAAAGCGGTGAGTTCCTTCATATGAACTTGTCTTCCACATACTTTCCTCTCCATGGGAAAGGATTATCATTGTTTAGTATTCAGTTCTTTGATTCAATTATTTCCTAATGTGCATAATTAATAAGAGCTATTTTAACAAATCTAAAGTTTATATGTCTTTCTTAGTTTTAATGAAATTACAAGAAGATGGAGCCATATATATATATATACACACACATATATATTATACTCATATACAATACATATATATAATACTCATCAGCGCCCTCACCCCATCACAATTAACTGTTTAACCTTTCTGACCTGAACAGTAATTAAAAGTAATTCAAATCCAACACAGAATTCTGTCTTCAAAATAATGGGTTTGCTGAACTAGTTTTTTCTGGCTATTTTTTTCTTTTACAATTCACCTTTAAATGAACAAAACATATCTGAGTGTCTACTTTGAGTTAGGCTCTGTTCTAGACCTCAGGTGTGAAACTGTGGACAAAACAGGAAACTTCTGCCCTCTTGGGCATAATTATAGTCAGCAAATTTTAAATGATCAAAAAATGACTTCAGCATAACTTTTCAATCTAGTTTTAAAAGAGAATTTGTTTACCTGTCCAACATCTTGGTGCTGGCTCGTTCCAACTTCTCTAGTATCTGAGGAAGTTGGGTGTCATCATCATAGGAACCTCCCCAGCCAAGAACCCGAGCAAGGTCATTGCCTGTCCCTAAGGGCAAGACTCCCAGCTGACACTGAAAGAGAGCAGAGCAAGGAGAGCTCAGGAGGTTAAGCAGGGACTCACATTTCTGTACTTCTCTGTCAACAGGTTACTATGCATGAATGTTAATATGCAATTAAAGGAATTAGCACTTGCCTGTTTATTCAAGTTGAGTTTATCAATTTCTGACAAAACCCAACCTACACTTCCATCTCCTCCACAAACAAGAATCCGGAAATTGTCAAACTTCTGGAATAATCTTAAACTGAAAGAAAGTAAGAAGTATTTTATTTTAGCATAAATAAATAAAAATCACTTTCCCCAATTCTTTGTTTTTCTATATTTATTGGTACTTCTTTTCAGATTAAACATAAAAACACTTACCTGATTATTAATTACACTACAAAGTTAATTGGAGTAAAATTTACAACTCAAGAAAAATCCTTAATACTAAGAATGAAGTCAATTTATTTTAAGCAGAGATGGTGATAAAATTAGGAAGAAAAAAATTAGGAGGAAAAGAAAGTGAGAAATGAAAAGAAAAAAAGCAGAACCCAAATAAGATCAAAAAGTAAGTAATATAATATAATGATAATAGTGATTTTTCTCTTCCTATTACAATGATACGCTATTTCCATAAGAATGACTTATTACAAACCAAGGGTCAGGAATCTAGGACACAGATGCTATTGTGTAGAACTCCAGGCAGTGCTTAAATGACACCCACCAAATCTTGCCAACAGGAGGAAGAAAAAACAGAATTGGGAACATGAATGAGTGTTAGTACCAAACAAGTACTTCTAATTCCCTTCTCTTCAGTCCTCCTACTTCTATCTTCCTTCACCTCAACTTTTGACACATTCCACCTCCTGAATATACCTTGTACATTCAGGGTCCTGTTTCAAATGACACAATGGGATGTCTTCAAGAAAAATAATAAATATACACTATATATGTATTAAAAGTGGCTCAAGGTATAGTTCCCTCATTGAAAATACTGTTTAATTCCCACCCTTCCCAGATTTTTAGCTATAAGACATCCTCCAGAAAGCTGAAACAACTAATAAAAGGATTTCTTTGTCATTTATGTGAACTGAATCTGACATCCTTGAGGAATTAGCCTTGAAACCCACGATGGTACTATGTTTTTGGCTCATAGTTGATTATCTGCATTATATATAAATCAATACTAGTTGTAGGAGCTTGGATTATTCTGCGTCTTTGCCTTCACTTTTCTGTGCCCTTCAAACAGAGTACAAACAGGGAAAGTTTGAGACAAGGAACCTTTCCTGGCAAAAGTCCTAGTATGAGGAACTATATATACACATGCTGAAAACACCAACAGATACTAGGCTTAGATCAATCAGCTATAATCCTGAGGCCTCCCCTGATTCTCTCTGATCCCCCACACATTAACACATTCCCTGCATGTCTTCTTTCTTCTTTGACTTCTTATCTTCCACTTGATTCTAAATAAATACGAGGCTGTCCTTGGACTGTACCTTGATTCACCTTTATTAAGGGAGTTTCTTTGGCATAGCCCTCAAGACTTCTCATTGTCCCAACGCACTTGGATTCTGAGCAATCTTCTCATCCTGTGCCATATGTCCTAAAGTGACAACCAATCTTCCATGCAAACCATTTTCTAAAGTAACTTTGTATACAAAAGCTTATCTTCGTTAGACCTAAGCATACTGTGAGTATTGTTCAGCGTGGGATATATTCTAGATAGAACATTTTCTAAACAAATTTTGGAATTTCTAGCACAAAAATGCTAGAAATCAAAGATGTTGTGTTGAAACTTATAATTAAACATAAAAGAAGGGAGGAGTGGGAAAATAACACAGAAATGTCTAGATGAAGCGCCAGACATATTTCATGCTCAGCACTACACATTATTCAAATGAGACTTATCAAAAATCAATTACCCTAAATGAGGACCTCCATTCATTAAGTCAAACACCTGAGCTGGATTTAGTAACTGTTTGAATCGCCGGAGGAATTTTACTCCCTGATTATCTCCACTCTTAGAATTGACAAAAACTAATAGAGGACTAACGCAGAATGAAAATGTTGCTCTACAGAAACCTGAAAAAAAAAAAAAAGGTAAGATCAATATTTACAGTTCTCTCTCTTAAACTATTAACAAAAATTAGAAAAAAGAAGAAAAAGAAGACAAGTTCATAAGAATAGAGAAACTTGTTCATTACTTTAACAATGTTATCATTTAGTATCTCAAATTAATGTTTATATAGAACTTAACTTTTTATGTATGTCCTACAATAAATCATAGAATGATTTTTAAATTGATAAAAATGTTAGTCAATGACAATTTAATACATGCCATGTGCCTTAATAATACTTAACTATAAGAAAAACCAATCACAATCTATCTGTTCTCACTTCTTAAAGAATTCATGTTCATAATCGGTATTATAAAATATTTTAACTTCTCCTTAGTAAGGCTTGAGAAAGTATTTTAAAATTTATTAAAAAACAACAGAAATTTGATATATCAGGATTTGGGGGGTTGTTAATAATGCAAGTTTAAAAAAAATTCACTTCTTTCGAGGCTTATATCCTGATAGCTATGATATTACCAACATAATTTATATAAAAAGTTTGAAAAGCATACATTAATAACAGTGTTAGATAAAAATCCTTTAGTAATATGGTTGCTTAGAAGGAAGTTATTACTATGCAATCCAAAAGGCATGTTATAAAAGATTCCTTAGCTCTTAACAACAAAGTTGAGGATTCTAGAAAAGTGAATGAATTTATAAGTATGTAAATTCTTGCGATGAAACTTAAGAAAAACAAATTTCAATAAGAGCTATGTTAATGGGCAGTATCAGTTATAGAAGAAAACAATAGTCACAAAAATTAAATTTGGATTTCAGTACAGATAATGATCTTATTGTATATGCTTAACTGTCAGATCTAAAAGTCTCATACAATATGTCAGTAGCAATGTTAAACCAGTTTTAAAAGATTTATGTAAAAGGTAAAGGTTTATTCAGTGATTTAAATGGAATTATCATATAAAGGCTGATCAGAAAAGCAACTACAGCTCTATTTCTTCTAGGAAAAAAAAATACAAGTTAACAATAAATACACTAGAAATATACATACTTACACTACCATTACATACCATCAGAATCGGTGCTGTTTAGTGCAATTGGAGGTATGATAGACACTTTACACTGGCCAAGTGGACATACAGGATGGTACAAATCTTTGCAGGCAGTATGTACCTAAAAGTAAGCAAATGAATTATCAAGAATCATAAAAATATGGCCTCCCTGGTGGCGCAAGGGGTTAAGCGCAACGCTGTGAGGCTGTCCGCGGCCTCTGCAGCGTGAGTTCCCTCTCCGACCGGCCAGGGAGATTCCCATATGGTGCAGCAGACCTCTCCTGTCTCACCCACTGTTCCCCTCAGCAGTGTTTTCAGTCAGTCTGGCTGTTCTGTTCCCCACTGTCTCTTGTGAATCCTCTTACCCCCCACCCCACACCTCTAGCCTGTACCCCAGTTCTCTTATACATAAATCAATCTTTAAAAAAAGAATAATAAAAATAAACCTGTGTTTTATTACAAATTATACTGAAGGAAGTCATCACTGGCTATTAACTGCATCACAAGATGTTCAGTAATTCATAAACTACTTTAATGACACAATAGTTCATGTCCAAGGAATGGTTTAATCATTTTAGAGATGGGAATTTGACTTGGTTTATGCAGCCTATTTCATGTTTGTCTCAGGCAAGTAGTATATAATCAACAAATACCTGGCAATGGCAAGGAGAGAGGAAAGAAGAGAAAGGAATACAGACGGAGGGAAGAAAGAGGAAGAGACAATCGGAAGACGAGAGAGAGGAGGCGGGAAGCTAACTAGCATATATCAATAATACTGTCAGGAAAAAAACTGGTGACATCCATCTTTTATAATTCTTACAGAACTTAATGAAAATAAATCTGAATTTGTCCACTCTATAGTGATACTTTGTATTCGTATATCTTTTTTAACATTTTTGTGTAAGTATAGTAATATATGTAGTTATAATTTTCATGTTATTATAGTTAAAATACATCCAAGCTTATTTTCTCAGCTAGAGAGTCTTTAAATGTTTTAATCAGTAAAGTAGCCACTTTATTAAACACTTATTTAACATGGTCTTATTTCATTAACCTTTTAGAAAACTGGAATTTACTTTTAATATGATAAATTTAATTTAGTAATATTGGTTTACAACATGATATTTGTTTTAGAGGTTATAGAGTCAAATCATTTCAACTGTATGTTTTCATACCAAGCCCACTACCCAAGTTCCAATAACCCTCCACTATGTTCCCTTGGGCTTCTCCCTCCCTCTCCCACACCCTGCCACTCTACCCTTCTGGTTGCCTCAGTTTTACAGTCAGATGTCAAGGATTTGTTATTGATTTGGTTTTGCCTGACCCTTTTTTGTTTCTTTTTATTCCATGTGTAAGTGAAGCCATCCAGTACTTAATCTTTGTCCTCCTGACTCATTTCCTTTAGCATTACTCTTTCCAGTTTCATCCATGTTGTCCAAATGTAAGAGTTCATCATTTTTTTACAGCTAAGTAGTATGCCATTGTGTAGATCACATTTTTCTAATCCCTTCCTATGTCCTTTGGCCCTGAAGTTGTCTCCATAACTTGGTGATTGTAAACAGGGCTACAGTGAACACAGAAGTGCCTGTATTCCTTCCAGCTAGGGTTTTTGCATCCTTTGGGAGTGGAATTGTTGGGTCCTATGTCAGATCTATTTTTAAAATTTTGAGAAACCTCCATGCATACTGATTTCCATAGGAGCTGACTAGTCTCCAAAGGTTACTTTTCTCTGCATCCTCACCAAAACCTGTTTCTTGTCTTTTTGATATTGGCTTTTCTCATAGGTATGACATGGTATCTCATGGTTTTGATTTGCATTTTCCTGATGGTAAGTGATAATGAACATTTTTTCATATACCTATCTACATGCTTTCTTTGGAGAACTGTCTACTTAGCTCTACTGCTCAACATTTTTTATTTGGTTTGTTGTTTTCTTTTTGTTGAGCTGCATGAGTTCTTTACATATTTTGGATATCAGTCCTTTGTCAGAGGCATGGTATCCACATATTTGCTGGTAGTCATTTATTTTGCTTTTGTTTACTTGACTTTGTAGTGGAGCCTCCAAAGACATCCCTGAAGCCAATGTCGTGGAATAATTTGGCCTATTTTTTCTTCAATGTACTTTATACTTTTGGGTCTTAGCTACATGTCTAGTACATTTTGAGTTAATTTTTGTGTAAGGTGTCAGATGATGATCTAGTTTTATTCTTTAGCATGTGGCTGTCCAGGAAAATTGGTATGTTAATTAAACGCATACGTATCAAAACTTTTGAGAAAACTAAAATTGAATAGTGATTCTTGTTCTGCTGATAATCTAATTTTGGACAGTTTCCTATTAGGAATTAGAATAACAATTCAAATGGATTTTAGAAAAATGAGCATGCACAACTGAAAAAGGCTTTTTAAAAGTATGAAAATCATAGAACAGAAAAATATTTAAGACAATTTTAAGTTAAAAAAGCATAAGATAAAATTGTATCTTCACAGAAAAGATAGAGCTACATCTAGAGACTATATAACAGCTAGAAAAAACAGGCATTTACTCCTTTGGGTTGTGGAACTGTGGTTTTGTTTGGTTTGTTTTGGTTTCAACTAGATGACTATTATTTTCTAAAAATGGAGAAAACCTGGGCCTCCCCGGTGGCGCAGCGGTTGAGCGCTGGGTTGCGAAGCTGCCTACAGCCTCTGAGCGCCAGTTCGATCCCCGGCTGCTCCCCGGCCATTGGAGGGGGGTCCCGCATAGTGCGCAGACCTCTCCTGCCGCCTGCTGCTCCCCTCAGTAGTGTACTTTGGTCCTTCTGCCTGCTCTGCTCCCTGCTCTGGCTCTGGTGAATTCTCTCACGCTCCCGTGGTTCTGACTGTACCCAGTGCTTTTATAAATAAATAAATAAATAAATCTTTGAAGAAAAAAAAAGAAAGAAAAGAAAAGAAAAAAAGTGGAGAAAACCTGATTTTTTTTTTTTCAGATTTATTTATATAAGCACTGGGTACAGTCAGAAGCGCAGGAGGGTAAGAGAATTCACCAGAGCCAGAGCAGGGAATAGAACAGGCAGACTGAGGGAACACACTGCTGAGGGGAGCAGCGGGCACAGAAGTAGAGGGCTGTGCGCCATGTGGGACCCTCACCAGCAGCCGGAGATCGAACTGGCGCTGCAGAGGCTGCAGGCAGCTTCACAGCCCAGCGCTCAACTGCTGTGCCACCGGGGAGGCCCTAGATGACTATTTTTACACACTAGATATTCCACTGTTAAAAAACAAGAAAAGACAAATGAAGTCCTAGAATTGGGGAAATAGACTTCAATAAATTTACAGAATAATAAAAATAACAGTAAATATATACATCAGTGATTATCTCCCCCCAAAAGAAATTTTAGGTGGGATGAAGACTTAAAATCTTGTTTATAGGTGCATACTTTTAAAATAAGGAATGACAAAAGGTGGGGGATTCCAGGGATTGGAGTTATATTAAACTCCAAAAAGAGAAACCTAGAATAGGCTATATATTAAATCACCTATGGCTAGCAGAAAAGGGAACTTATGAAGAACAACAAAAGCATCAGGACAAAGTGAATCACGCTTGATTTTTTTTTTAAGAAACACAATGGAATATTACTCAGCTATCAAAAAGAAAAACTCATGCAATTTTCAGCAACATGGATGGAGCTAGAAGGGATCATGCTCAGAGAAATAAGCCAGAAAGAAAAAGAAAAATACTGGATGGTTTCACTCATAGCAGGAATTTAGAAAACTTAAATAAGGGACCAGGAAAAAGACTAATTATAATAAAGTAAAAAATCAAAATCAATAAGCAACTATAAACCAGAGATACACTACAGGGGAGGAGATGAGAGTAGGATCAAAACAAGGGGGTTGGGAATTGTATGAGGACTATAGCCAAGATGAAAATGCATACATTGTGCAAAAATGAAAAATGATGTAAAAAATATATAAAATAAAGAAAAGAAACAGGGCCTCCCCTGGTGGCGCAGTGGTTGAGTGCTGGGTTGCGAGGCTGCTCACGGCCTCTGCAGTGCCAGTTCGATCCCCGGCCACCGGTGAGGGTCCCACAAAAATAAATAGATAGATAGATAGATAGATAGATAGATAGATAGATAGATAGATAGATAGATAGATAAGAAACATAGATTACCTACCTGGCTTCTAAAACACAGTAACCCCTATTTTATTCTATACCCTATGAGATTAATTTCATTGATTAAGGAATCAACATATCATTCATTTCTTACATTTGCCGGTCTATATCATATTATTAAAGCAATGTATTTTCCACTTTGGTGGAGAAGAGGGGGAGTTGACTTTCAAGACTCATAAAAAAAAATTCATAAAAATCAGCCCCAATGCAAGGCAATTACTGTGGATGTTGGACAGCCCATGTACAGAGGACCACTCACAGTTATTGCTCCTCACCTTATTATTTAGCCCCACACCACCCCCTGATAGGACTGAGTCCACCCTTTGATTCCTGTGCTAATAATGTCATGCAGCCCAGCACAGTTGGGACCACTCCTTGCCAGAGGGGTCATGAAATACTTCAAGCATCTTCATGCTTTCACATGAAAAGATGTTTTAAAATATTTATTTATATAACTTAAATTATATTAGGGCATGGCCTATGTTCTGTCTGTCAGAGAAAACACTCAGGGTGATAGTAAAATTACATTCTGCATGTCAACCAAAATTTGGTGATGCACCATAGAAGTGTGCAAAGAACACACACATGTTTTCTGTGTACAAAGAGCAAACCACTAAGTGTGGAAAAAGCTTAATGAGAAACAATGAAACTGTGGGAAAGAGGTTCTTAGACAAAGAATAGCTACAAGAGCAAATAATACAAGCAAAGGGCATTTGAAAAAGGAACTAGACTGGAAGGAATACACCTTCAAAAAAGATGAACATTACAGTGGGTGTGCGTGCACGCAGGCGCCATACATTCTTTTGTTGCCTCTAAATCAAATAGATGAAAGAGTTACAAAAAGAGGCAAGAAAGGAAAATAATTATTAAGTCTTACCATTGTTTTACACCAAAGGCATTTCCAGTCTTGCAGACGGAGAACACTGCCACATGTTTTGTCACAGACAGCACATTTGGCGCTCACGGGCAAGTTGCCCTCAAGCCACTGGTGAGGCATGGCTACCTGTGCAGCAGGAAGAAAGGGCAGTCACATAAAACATACGGAGGACATCATTCCCATCCCAGGGGAGACACATCATTATTTCTTTCTCTGTGAATTCAATATCATGCATCATTCACGGCATCCACTCATTTATGCCACATTTATTGAGCATCTGTTATGCCATGAGCAGTGCAGGGATGGACAGATTAAGTCAGACTAAATCCCTGCCCTTCAGGACTTGTAGTCTAGCTGAGGGGAAAAGCATGCAAAGGGATGTCTTCATTTGTCAGATAAGGGCTCTTGTTAGAACACCAGCCCAGCAGCACAACACCACCTCATCCCAACTCACATGTCCTGCAAAATTTAAGAGCTGAAGAAAGTTATGAAGGATTGACTAAAAATGAATATTCATAATTAACTGAAACCTTCTTCATAATATTAATCCTAATAATGTACACTCCCACTTAGCTCTACTATGATTAGCCACAAGAACAGAAAGTAGGACAGAAGAGATGCTGAAACGAGAGCAGAGACAGAAGAGGGCTTACTCCATCCTCATCCTCTATGATGTCCTTCCCAACAGAGGCCAGAGTGGTCCATTTGCAGTTATTGGTTGCCCTCACTGCACATCTTTTGTGAGCCTTGAATTTACACACTGGAAAAAAAAAGTCAACCATTTCCAAATGAACATGTACTCAATGGTTAAAAAAAAACACACATGAAATTTTAAAGGGAGGGGGCAGAAGGAAAACAATATTTTAAAAAGTTTAAGTTACTCTTCAGTAGTAGTAATGATATTCTAAAAAGCTAACATAGCAAGTATTTATGAAGCACTTTTATCAAGGTACTTAAAAAGATTTCATGTATTCATGAAAGAAGAACAGAAAGGAAAAATACAAAAGACTTAGTTCTTAAGAAAGGAGATAAAATGCACACAAGCAAGACAAAGGAAAATAAAATTCAGTAATGCAGAGGAGCTGTTAACATTCTATTTCTTGATTTTTTAAAAAGATTTATTTATTTATGCATACAAGAACTGGGGTACAGGACAGAGGTGCAGAGGGTGAGAGGATTCACCAGAGACAGAGCGGGGAACAGAACAGGCAGATCAACTAAAATACACTGCTGAGGGGAGCAGCAGGCGAGTCAGGAGAGGTCTGCTGCGCCATGTATCCCTGGCCGGGGATAGAACTCATATTGCAGTGGCTGCGGATAGCTTCATAGGTTGCGTCTTAACCCCTTGTGCCACCAGGAAGGCCCATTTAAAAAAAAAAAAAAGATTTATTTCATTTTATGCATACAAGAGCTGGTGTACAGGCCAGAGATGCGGGGGGTGACAGGATTCACCAGAGACAGACTGGGGAACAAAACAGGCAGACTGACTGAATAAACTGCTGAGGGGAGCAGCAGGTGAGACAGGAGAGGTCTGCTTCACCATGTGGGTTGCTCTCTGGCCAGCCGGGGATTGAACTTGTGCTGCAGAGGCTGTGAATTGCTTCACAGTGTGGTGCTTAACCCCCTGCGCCACCAGAGAGGCCCCATATTTCTTAATTTCTTAATTAAATGAATTAAATGTGATTAATCTGTGAAAATCCAATAAGCTTTACATCTCTGATATTTGCCTTTTTCTGTATGTGCAATATACTTGAAATTTTGGAAAATATCAGAAGAGTTTTAAAGTATTACTATATTAAGAAAATATATAGACATGGGAAATAGTTTGATGAGGGTACAGAGATGAGGCAGTCTTTTGAGAATATGTTGGGATGACTACACTATAATGTGAAAGAAAGGAAGATGGGATGTTCCCATTATAAGCATCACTAATTTTCTCTAGCCACACTATCACAAGGGATCCTATGAAACAGATGAAACAGATAAGAGGAAACCAGCAAAGAAGCAGCAGCACATATATGAAAAAATGAAAAAACTGTAGTGTTGGAAAAATTAACCACTGCTTATGAATATCAGACCCTCACTACTACTAAACACAATTACCCTCCTAACAAAACTAATCATCCAAGCATTACTGGGTACTGATATTATGCCAGTTTCTGACTTTTCAGATATTTAAAAATAGAGATCATTACAGTGGAAATATAAGGGAAGTGTAACTACATTCCAAAACTAAGGTGACTGCTTTTTAGCTGATTTTTACATTTCTGCCAGTAAACTGAAATCTGAAACAACAGCTTAAACACTATTCTCTTTGAATTTTCCTAATTTGATGTAACATGTAAAACAACTAAGATTTCTATAGCCAAATGTTCAAAATGCTTTGGGTGTCATGAAAACAGTCCATAGCTGGGGTTTCCTTAGAAATATTAGCATATAGACACTGGAAATGTTTCATTTACCTGCTCTATTGTGTTCACTGTAAATACTGGAAGACCTTCAAAATAACATCACATAATATTACAGACTTGGAAGGAGTTAAGTCATATTGGTTAATTACATCTTTCTTTACAATCATTCTCTAAATCTAAAAAAAAAAAAATTAATGCTTTATTCAGATTTTCATTTTCATGAAATTTACTGCATCAAGCCATGATGCATTCTGTAATTCTTCCTTTGATAAATTTCCTACAGAGCAGTTATAAACTTTCATAATTTTTTGACTAAAAAAGTAGTTTTTTTTTAATTGTATTTCTTAAATTTCATACTGTTTCATAATGCTCAGATGTAAAATGACTATCATTCCCATTGTATAGGAGAGAAAACAAAAACCTAGAAGAGTTTATACTTCTCCTGGTCAGAATTTGCAATGTTCAAAGAGGAACTAGAAGCAGTGGATTTAACTGCAGAGCTCTAGTCTCAATGACTATGCTATAGCAGATTGAAGAGTTGAAGTAATGATAAATCTCAGATTTCATAATTTAAAAGTGAATTAAAACTGTGACTTTATTACTACTTTGTCACTTGATACAAAAAGCATATTCAAAATTATTTAATAATTTTGTATTAAGAAAGAAGCACTAATGGTGTGATTACTAAAATATGAAATTAAATAAATCTAAAGAAGCTATGACTTTTCTCAGTAATTACTAAAGTATTTGCTTGAAGTAGTCACTGCTCTTAAATTAAAAAATGAACCCACAAAATCCTATGAAGAAAACAACAGCATAGGCCTTACCTTTAGAAAACTTTAAGGAAATGAAAAAGTGTGGCATCATTTGTGACAGCATGGATAGAACAGAAGGGGATTAGGCGAAGCAAAATAAGTCAAAAGGAGAAAGACAAACAGCAGATGGTTTCACTGATATGTGGAAGATAGAAAAACAAAAGAAAGGGTCAGACACAACCACACCAATAACCAACCCTAGAAAACTGACTGTGAAATTAAGGCCAGGAGATGGGCAGGGAGAGGGGGCACAGTGGACTAGGGTGGAGGACTGTGGGTGCCATGGGTGGGTGTGGTGTCATGCATCTGAGGAGGGGTGTCCTGTGCCTCTGAATCACATGCAATGCTGTCAACCAATATTACCTCAATAAAAACTAATTAATAAAATAAGAAGGATGGCATCATTTAAATTAAACATAACTGAAATAAAAGCAAACAGCCTTTAAAATAGTGCAATGCAGGGCCTCCCCTGGTGGCGCAGTGGTTGAGTGCTGGGCTGCGAAGCTGCCCACAGCTTCTGCAGCAACGGTTCAATCCCCAGGCACTGGCGAGCGTCCCACATGGCGCGCAGACCTCTCCTGCTGTGCCCACTGCTCCCCTAAGCAGTGTATTTCATCAGTCTGCCCGTTCTGTTCCCTGCTCTGGCTCTGGTGAATTCTCTCACCCTCCTGCATTTCTGACTGTACCCAGTGCTTGTATAAATAAATAAAATAAATCTTTAAAATAAAATAATGCAATGCAAATAGTTGTTGGAAATTCTACCAAAAGAACATAGTGTGCTTACATAAAGGTTGTTTTTTCTCCATAACTAATCAGATCAGAAAAAGACAACTAGATCACTAGAATGATAATGATCTATCCAGTCCAAAGTATTCTTTTCAAAGGTAGTTGGTAGTGCCTCAAGAATGAAATGCTACATTCTAACTTATACTTCCCTTCAAGTGATTTTATATGATCTTTTCCTGAACAAAAACATTTTCCAATGTAGTCCTATGTGTGCAGAGCTCCACTTTCAGCTACACTCAAACTCAGACACTAAGTTCCTGCTGAGACTCTCCCAAGGTACAGCTGACAGTCAGGAGCAGTTTTCCAGTGGTGGTGCTGCCCTGCTCACTTCCAGAAGCCCAGCTGGCAGCGTGTTACCCTGAGGTCAGGGCAGAAGCAGTGCCCAGGCTGGGTGCACACAGTACCTTCGCAGGACAGGCCGTGGGAAGTGACTCCGGAAAGACTCTCCCTGCACACGTTACAGAAAGTGGGTCGGGCGTGGGAGCAGGCGTACCAGTTATGCATCCCTGAGAAATGTTCCACATTAAACTGGGCCACCTAGGAAGGAGATGATAGCACAGATTTGCCAAACAAGAGGGCAAGATTACAGACATTTAACTGTTTGGAATGTATAGGACTGTGTTGAAAATTTCAAATCTGTAATATTTTTTAAATTGGTTTAAAGAGAAGTCTTTATCAGGTTTAAACAATTTGCTGAATGAATGTACACATACTTTAAAAATTTTTTGGGCAAAAGTAGCTTTCCCTCTTCAGTAAACATCTATTCTCTAAGAACACAAGAGACAGAAGAGATGCTGTTTTACCTCGTAAGGTTCTCTGGTCTGTACAGACTTCAGTGAGCTGATCCAATCCTCCATCTCCTTTCTGTTCTCAGCACATAGCATGAGTCTTCTGAATGGAGTGATTATCTGAAAGGGATAATTCAATCTACTGATTGTTACTAACTAACAAGAGAGATGATTTGAAAGCCTAACATCTTTTTGCAAGGTAATTGCATTTCTAATCTGAGTTCTTATTTGTTGATTAAGAAAGGAAGATTCTCAAGCACATAAACGAGTTTTTTCTTCTGAGAACGGTATAATGTGATTGAGGAAGGAAAAATTCTAGTCTTTTCTTGGATTTAATTTTATTGCTACTCACTGATCACACTTTTTTAGTTCTTTACCAAAGACTGTGAACCCAAATAAACAAAGTATTCTTATCATGGAGTATATCTGGAAAATTGGCTTTAGATATACCTCAACATAATTCATAGCAAGTTTAGAATTAATTCATCCTTTTCAAAATAAAAAATATATTTAAAATTGAAAATCAAATGAACATAATATTAAATGATTTCATAATTCACTTAAAATGGTATCAAGAATATTGTTATTAAACAACACTGAGTTTACATATGATTTCCATTTTATGTCATCACCTACTTTAATATGATTTATATGAAGAATCCCCCCTTTGTGTAGAACCTCACTGTACTACCTTTCAGTGAGAGCAGAAAAGAAGAATTAGCATAAACATTCTCTGATTGGCTTTAAGAGAAGAAAATAAATGTGACTTTCATTTTTTCCATGTCACTAAAGAAGGAAAATTAATTACATTAAAAACATTATTTGTGACTTTCATTTTTTCCATGTCATGAAAGAAAGCAAATTAATTACATTAAAAACATTAAAGCAAGTAGAATGAATACTTCATGCTATTATAGCACCCAAAGTGCTTCAAAAAGACTTGAAAGAAGCCCTATTTGTGTGTGAATACAGTATTCTGGTTGTAATCTTAAAGTCACTAAATCCTAAGCATTTACTGCAAAGAAGGAACCATTTATTGTGCAAAAAGAGCAGACTGCTATATTCTTGCCTAGAAACTATTTCCAAACAATAAATTGTGTATTTACCTAGCAAATAAGAAATTTTGTCAAGTTAAAAGTCATTTGATGAAGCAATAATCTACATATTGCATTAGTGAGATTTCTGAAGTCATGAAAAAGCAGTAATCATCTTTAAAAAAAGGGAACCCATACAGAGTAAACTGGCAAGCTTCAACCACTGCTACTCGATCTTAGAAAACAAGCCCATTACCCAAAACTGTTAAGATCAGCCCAATCTTAGCTACTCACCAGTCATTGCCGCCTTTCATTTATCATGAATTTAGGCTACACAATCCTTCCTGAAACCAAAAGGTCTTACTATCTCTGACAGGCACTCACACTTAAATACAGTTGGCCAGAAGTCACATGGTAGAGGAACACCAATCCTTCAGCTCTGGGTGTTTTGTTAATTGCATGAAACTGAAGCGAACCTCACTTTCACATTTTCTTCTGTTTTACACTAACCTCTTTGGATAAAGCTTATTAGCAGTTGGTCACTTCTCTTCCTGAATAAATAGTTAATGCAAAGAGCAAAGCCTCCCTCATTACTTAGGAGCCAAATGGATGCTTTATTGCTTCAAAATGTTTTTCTGGGACAACTCATCAAATGTAGCAGAGAGATACCATTAAATCATAATAGACTCCTGGCTCCAATGACCGCCATAGAGCTCCAGAAATCTCCAAGTTTCACTGAGCTGATGGTATAAATCTACTTATCTGAAAAACATCGCCTCTATCATTTCTTATTTATTTATTTAATATGTTATATGATGTGACTATAAAGATTTCCTCTCTGTCATTATGATCTTACAGTAGACAAGTATTATTCAGATAAATAAGGCAGCCTTGCTAATTTTATTCTATAATTTTGTTTTTTGTTGGATTCATTCTAAGTAAAGCAACATATCTGATGTTTTTAACTATCCTTAATGATTTTGTTTTTATTTTATTTTTTAAAATATTTATTTATGTATGCATACAAGAACTAGGATACAGGCCAGAGGTGCGGGGGGTGAAAGGATTCACCAGAGACAGAGTGGGGAACAGAAGAGGCAGACTGAATAAAATACACTGCTAAGGGGAGCAGTGGGCAAGACAGGAGAGGTCTGCTACACCATGAGGGTAGCTCCCAGCTGGGGACTGAACTTATACTATAGAGGCTGTGGACAGCTTCACGGTGCTGAGCTTAACCCCTTGCACCACCAGGGAGGCCCTAATGACTTTATTTTTAGAAGTCATCAGGAATTCAATAAAAAGGGGAGGAGGATGAAAAAACAGCTTCTAATTTTCCTTCTAGCTTTTAGAACTACATAAATGCCTCAGTTCTAAAGAATTTCAGCAATATAATTTTATAACCTTATATGCTAAAATAAGAGTATACATTTCCAATTTCTCCTTTTAATGAAATTTTATTTTATTTCATTTTTATATTTAAAGAGCAGATTTATTAGAAAAAAGGACAGACGACCGAATGACACTTACACAGACACAAGCAGGCAGGAAGAGCTGCCCTGAAATGGACAGGTTTGCTAAGAGAGGCCTGCATGGTTGCAGGTGGGTGGCCTTGAGAAGAGATGCCTCCTCTGAGACAGGCCAGTGAAGAGAAGCCCTGGCATGGTACACTTACGGGCAGGCAGGATGCTGCTGCCCTACAGAAGGAGAGAGTTGGTGAAAGGAAGCACCTGCATAGTCACAGGTGGGCAGAAGGACTGCTACTCCTTTGTGGAGGCAGCATTAGGTTTTATCATCTTCTTTCAGTAGGGAGGGGCTCATCTTTGTGGGTGGATAGTTTGAATGAAAATTTATTTTAAAAGGGATAATAATAAGCAAGTAACTTTTAAGAATCAAAAGAAATTACAAATTATTTTGACTTACAGACTTTGTGATTAAGAAATCTGATTATAATTGTAGGAAGTAGGTATGAAAAAGAAGATCCCTCACAAATTAAGTGATGCAGAGATGTCTGGCTTTGTGGCCAGGGGGCCAAAAATACCTCAGCATGCATTCCAGCATTGTTTGGGCCCACTTGGAAACAAGGCTGAAGCACAGGGGAAGCCTGGGGTGTCTCCCATCCCTTCTGGAATAATCCCTCATGGGATTTTTAATGCTCTCAGTTCCCTCCCTATCTCTATTTAAATTCTCCTCATCCTGACATTTGTAGGAAAGGATATGATAGCCACAGTTGTTAATGGGACAAGCTCTGGCTGTACACGACACCACAGAGTTTCTCATATAAATCGGTAATAGGAAAATTGTGGGGAGCAGTAAGCTCCAAAATTATTTGGTTTTTACTCTGAAAGTATATTGAACTTAGCTTTTTTATTATGACAGTTGCGTAGGATAGCAGAGTGGGAAGGATAGAGGCAATGTAGGGACGGGAATATACCCCAGGGAAGATTACCTAAGCTATTTGGGGACCAAGTCTGGAAGTTTCTGGAAACAAGAGGATATTTGGTCTTTCTTGAAAGATATGCAGCTCACTTACCCTTACAGCCCCCTACCCCCTGTCCTTATCTCAATCCCTCACTTTTCCTCTCTTCTTACCACCCCAACATTTCCAAATACATTTTCCAGAACTTTAGCAACTAACTGCTCCAGCATTTATTGTTCACTGCATGCCAGAGCCTAGGCATACAAAACACATGGGCTCTGACTTAATCATCTAGAATGGAGATTAGACAATAAAACAAATCCTTGCTTGTCTGAAAAAGTATTGTACAGGCCAGAGTACAAAGGAGTTTGGTAAATACTCCATCAAATAATATACAAAGTATCTACAAACAGTTATTAGAGTAACAGAGTTACTGTCCTATAAGGGTTAATATACCAACATCAGGACCTCCCTGGTGGCGTAAGGAGTTAAGCACTGCACTATGAAGCAATCCACAGCCTCTGCAACAGAAGTTCGATCCTGGGCTGGCCAAGGAACTACCCACATGGCACAGCAGACCTCTCCTGTTTTGCCCCGCTGCTCCCTTCAGTATTTCAGTCAATCTGCCTGTTCTGTTCCCCACTCTGTCTCTGGAGAATCCCCTCACCCCCCGCATCTTTGGCCTGTACCCCAGTTCTTTTATGCATAAATAAAAAAATCTTTAAAAAAAAAATATATATATATATATCAACATCACTATGTGTGTATAAGAATCAAGGATTTGCCAATCTGGCAAACCATATATATATATATACACAATAGATACAAGACAATCCAGTGTGAAATATATGAAAACCTATGGAAGAGTAATATTATAGGTAAGATTTTAAATACATAAACATGTACAGGGAAAAATATGGCACAAATAATTTTCACTAATTTTCCTGGTTTGTTTAGTATCTAAAGTAAATCTGTATTGCTTGTGTGCTTGAAACATTTTTAATTTTTTACTAACAGAAGGATGGGAATTTAGAACTTAAAACTGCATCATTCCACAGCAGGAGCTCTCAACCTCTGACGTGCATTAGAATTACCTAGGCAATCTTTAAATATTCCACTGGCCAGGCCAGTTCACACCAATTTACCCAGAACACAATAAGGGTTAGGACCCAGTCACCAGTTGTTGTTTTCTTAACTCTCACATGATTCCAAAGTGCAGCTAAATTTGAGAACCAGTGTCTTAAAGATATCTTATTGTTCCCTATGATAATGTTAGAACTTAAAAAATGAGAAAAGTTTCCACAGAGAAGTGAACAACAAGGGATTGCTAATCTGCAAATTCCCAGTTGGAAATCACTGATGTCACAGCACCGTGACTCAGTGTGAAACTTGAGCCACAGTCACCTGGACTGACCCCCAGTAGCATCCTTTCCTATTTGTGTGGTTGTGGACACGTTCCCATGGCTCTGAGTCTCAGTTCTGCATCTGTGAAGGGGGTGGACAGAGCAGGAACTCATAGTCCTTGGAGTGTGGCAGGTGTGAGAGACAACAGTTTGGTGATGGATGCAAGCCAGACTTCTGAAAGTGAACACAATGGGTACGTGCAGGGCTGACCTTCCAGGTTGTGCAGCTGAAACCTAGATAATGTTATAAACTGAAGTTGCTTCAATTTAAAAAAATAACATTTAGCACAGTGTCTGTTACAAAAATCAAAGTTCAGAATGTTAGCATCATAATCCTTCTTAGCACCAACATAAATTATGTACAGATTTCCTCTGTAATGTATATATTTCCTGTGCATGATCCACAGACAAAAGTAATATGAGATTAACACAGAAATGGAGACATTTTGTCAACAAAGTAGTCACTGACTATCGTGCCACCAAAGATAGGAATAATGATAATGA
This sequence comes from Talpa europaea, assembly GCF_964194135.1. Taxonomy (NCBI): domain Eukaryota; kingdom Metazoa; phylum Chordata; class Mammalia; order Eulipotyphla; family Talpidae; genus Talpa; species Talpa europaea. The sequence continues at coordinate 99,174,371 of NC_140072.1, forward strand.
CCCACATCTTAGAAGATGTTAGGAAAATATCAACAAATTAGGAAAAAAATATTCCCCTTTAATTGTGCTGTGTTTAGCCTTCCTCAAAGTATCAACACAAGATGGCAAAAGCTTACCAAAACCCACAGCAGAGGATCCTGTCCAGCACTGAAGAACTCAGCCTGGCATCGCCAGTGGCATCACATCTCAACTATTTAATACTCAGAGTTACATGTTTTAATTCAGACTTCACATTCTGCAATGAAGGAAACTCTGTAATCTTCTCCAGTTATTGTAAATGTCCAACAACTTTTTCTATTCGGAAATAACTCTTATTTTTGATCAAAGCTTCTTTATAACAATCTGATCACACCTATTATTGTTTCATTAGTGACTAACCCTCAACTAATTAAAATTAAAAAATTCATATGCAGTGAGAAGTCTTTCTTGGAAAGCAGGACAAGCCACAAGTTTAGTTGTACTATAACCATTTTGTATTATCTATACTGATAATAACTTAAGAGCTATAACTCAACTATTGTTATAGCTGAATTGGGTATAATTATCTTGTTATCACATTACACTTCCTATACCTGAAGTGGCCAACTGCTCAGTCTTGATATGCCTCTTCCATCTTCCCTCATAAAATCTATATCCAACTCTTCAATTATGTATGTTTTTTTTCAGTCTTCTATTATGGAATGAAATAATTCACTTTGACAACTTAAATGTGCCAAACTGCCTCATTTGTAGTCATGCCTCTGAAGTGACTGTTTCTAGAACAGAGATACTTACTCCCATCTTTCAAAAAGCAAACTGGGACCACAGGTCCTTAACTGTATGTATCTACCCGAAACAAGTTGAGAGCTTTTCAAAACATCCCCAGTCCAAGCCAAATTTGCTGAACCACATCTTGTTTTGGGGCTAAGCCTGGATAATTTCAGATACAATCTAGTCTGGCAAAGCTATTGTATGTGGTGGTTCTGATGCCCAGCCCTGTTCGTCAACCATGAAGGGTGGTGGGAGCATGAGGTAAGGCAGGATCCGGTCTAACTAATGTGAAGGAAGTACTCTTAAATGTTTATGCCTCCATATCTCACTTTCAGTACCTTTCTGGCTCCCAAATTTCTCGTGTTTCCATCAGTCCTTAATAGTATTCCTTTTTGTGGAATCAATCTGAAATAGCCCATCAGCTAGCATGAGATGTAACAGTGGCCAAAAGTGAAGATTTCTGATTTTTGCTTTGGCCATTCTGTTTGAACCCTGAAATGCTGTGTTGTAAAAACATTAAAGAAATAAGCTAAACCACCACCTGAGAAAGGGATTCTGCTTCAATTTATTTTCTTCAGCCAGACACTTCACACACTTGTCTTCCCCCCTGGAAGCATCTGCATTTGGAGTCTTATATGGGCTTTCTGAGGTGGTTACTTCCCTGTTTTATTACCCATTTGCCTCAACTTGCAACTGTTTTCTACGATGACAACTACTGACCTAAAAAGTAATTTTTCTCTCGGGTATTAATTACTGATAAGAGGTAAATACATATTTTTCTCACAAGGGTGAGAAACAAATACAAATGTCACAACAAACGTATTCCTGGCACCACAATCAGAAAAAGCGCTATGGGTATTTTCAACAGTTTATAATTTAAATCAATAAAATAAGTTTAGATTAGGTAGACACTTCATCATACAATGCAATAACATAGACAAACATTCACTTTTTAGCTATGAACACTATTAAACCTGCATTAAGTGCTTACCAAGAAGGAGAGGTGTTCCATGAAACCTTGGAACACAAATGTCACGATATCTAAAATGATGCACAGTAAGTTATAAAGGTGTAATGAACTAAGAATTAGAGTGAGGTTGACAGATGATTCACACACAAGCAACAACCTCATTATTAATGTATAGCTGAAAATTATAAAGAAATTCTGCTACAGAGATAGTGTTTTATGTAAATAGAATACTATCATAATGCTTGATAGTTAATGTAAAGTCTTCCCTATTCCCTTTCAGAATAATCTAAAATTTTTTTCAGATACCCCTTTATTGCTCAAAGAAAGCAACTCACAAAGAATAATGTGAAAAATGGGGGTCTAAGAATCTTTTTTTGCATGGAATATCATTTCTATCAGAAGACGATCAAGATATTTCAGTCCAATCCACTTCAGCATTATTAACATTCTCTGGATTCTAAATCCATGTTGACTTTTTTTAAAAATTAAGTTAAAAAAATAAAGTATAACCATGGTTAGATTTATACATAGCACATATCCTATACACACCCCCTTTACTCAAATTCAAAGAGGATCATTGGTCATTCTAAACTTTCAGTTTCGAGTTCTGATTCTCCTTCTGATGAGTCATTTAGCTAAAAGCAACTTTCTGATCTGGTGGGCATTCCTGTAAACTGCAGCACAGGAAATATCAAACATTTCCATAAAATCTCAAAAAAAGAGACAAGTATTAGTTCTGAACATGAGAATTTGCCCCAATGTTATTTATTTTCCCATCCAAGGAAAAGTTACATATCATCTGATTGTAATATTTATTTCAAAAATCAAACTGCAACTTAAGTAATTACTTATCCATTGACATAAATAATTGATTTAAAAATCTGAAGCATAAATATGAAACATTTATCATGGTATCTATCAAAAAATGTGAAAACACTAATTTGAAGGAATATATATACTCCTGTGTTCATTGTGGCACTATTTACAAAAGTTATGGAAACAACGTAAGTGCCCAACAACAGAGGTATGGATTAGGAAGGTGTGGTATATATACAAAACAGAATACTACTTAGTTATAAAAAAGATAAACACTTTTTTTTTGACAAGGATGCTAAGTGTAGTAAGTCAGAAGGGGAAAGGCACATATTTGATGATTTCACTCACGTGTGGAATATACAGAAACAAAACAAAGGAACTTACGGAATTAAACCAAAACAATCCCTAGAAATAGAACTGAGGCTGCTAGAGGGGGAGGGTGGGTGAAGGTGGGAACAAAACGGAGGGGAGCCCAATGGACTATGGTGAAGGACAATGGGCACTTTGATGGTGGGGGTGGTAACATATCTCTCCAGAGATGTGAATCTATTCTCCTAAATACCAAACAGTGTTTTAAACCAATGGTACTTCAATTTAAAAACAAAAAATGAACAATTTATGAAGATTTGGGAAGAGAGCAGAGGTGAAAGGGTTTTTTTGGAGGCAGAATTAGTGTAAGAAATTCCATTTTACATTTGAAGTGACCTAAAACTTAGAAAGGTTTCTAAGTTGTCCAAGATCACAAAGCACATGTAAATTTGAAAGTAACTTCTGTCTGCCTTCCTACTAGAGAATGAAGGCACAGCATAGAATTTACTGACATCATCCTAGGAAAACAAACAGAAAAGACTGCACATGCTGCATTGCACACTTGTCCTCTTAAAAATAATCATGGCTACCACACTGTTCTATTTCAATCCTATACATACTTGTACATTCTTTAGAGATGAGAAAGGTGATACAAAGGTGCTAATAAAACATCAACAGCAATGATAATAGTAATGATAATAAAATTTACTAGCATAGAAAGGTTTTTAAATATGCACCTTTAGAGAATAAAATATTGAGAAGATCTATAATCATATACAACACTGTATTAGAAGTATCACATTGCACATGGCAAATGTACAATGTTTTGGTTTTTTTTGTTTTGTATTAATTGTAATAACAAAGACAAGAGTGATCAGAAATTATTTATGTAGGCTGTCACATACACTTCCACTATAAATTAGCAGTGAATATTACTTAATGGACACATTAAGAGTTTTACCATTCATTTAATATTTCAGACTGTACCAGAGATTGGAACAATGCATTAGCCTCATTCCCTTGGCACAAGAGCTTTGGGTCCATAACCGTAAATTGCTTTGTACAGGACATGTATGTAATGGGAAATTTCAAAAACAAAATAATTATCTTGTTTGTACTGGTCACCACAAAACTAAAACATTTCTAAAATCTAAATTTTCCATTACGCCATAATCATATTTAAGAAAAAAACCAGATATTTGAATATGCTAAGAAAACCAATGATACCAAAAAAGCACTTAAGTCATTTCAGTACTTTTTAAAGCATACCTCTCAGCTGCCTGCTAGAGCTCACCATATCTTCCCATCATTTCACGCTCACAATGTCCAGAACTACAATCTTCTTTTTCACTCCCCACAAACTTTTTATTCTCAATTTTCTATGCTTAATTAAAGGCATCATTTATACACTAACATTCCCCAATTCAACCACTCTATATTAGTTTCCCCCTTCCTCTCCTTCCCATTAGCCACAGCTCTCCAGTCTTTCCCACGAGATCTCTCAACCATCTTTCCCTCCACAGCAAATGGTCTGTCATGTACTCTTACCCTGGTAAGAGTAGCATTGTAGCAATGTCCAAGGTGCTCTTCCTTGGTCATTATAGCAATGTCCAAGGTGCTCTTCCTGCTAACAAATCCAATACTCTTGTCAAATGTTTCTGATAGGAAGCTGCTAGAAAGGGCTTCCATAGAACATTAAATTAAAAATTTTTAATGAGTTATTAGCATTTATGAGAGCCTCTCCCCCCAAAAAAAATTTCAAAATGTGTTTAGAATGAAAAATGTATATCCCTTCCAAGTCTGCCACCAACCACTGAGTTTCCTTTCTAAAGGTCAATATTGGTCAGTTTCTGTGTATCTCTCAGAGATACTCTCTTCATATACAACAAATAGGTAGTCTTTTGAGGTTTAGACACACACATGTATGCACACATACACAAACACACACAGAGTAACTTCCCATATGTGTACAATATTCTATATTTGGCAATTTCCACTAAATAAAATTTGGAGTTTAGTCTATGTTGTTATAGAGAGAGGCTTACTCATTCTTTCATGGGTGCATAATATTCCACCATATGATACATTTCATGATTCACTTCAACCAGCCTCTATACTTGGATTGTTTCCAATCATTTGCTCTTAACATGTGCAATAAATATCCTTGTATACATGTCTTTGCACACTTTTAAATAGCATATTTCACTTCCCCTGCTAATTCTGGATGACAGGGGGCTGTCAGGGCATCCACAAACCTAAGGTGTGAAAGAAATTTCTTTACAATCTATCCTGTAAAGTGTAAAACTTCAGATCAAAGTCTTTCAGAATTTTTTAACAGTCATTTTGACGGTAGTCATGTCAGTCATGATAGTGGGCATGCATTGATCCATCCTGAAAAGGCATGTGCAATATAAATATAACCAGATGAACAATGATTTACTTGTACACACACACACACACACACACACACAAACCCTGAATTCATAAAAAAGGTCCTCCAAAGATAAAATTTAGCAGCATTGTCTTGACAGCTTTTTGCACATAACGAACCTAAAAATAGGCCAGTTCTAATAATATTATTATGCAATTATTAAAAATTAATTATTGTTAACATCATTTATTAATGGAATTCTGAAAAGAAAATGGCCAAACTCTGTGCAGAAATCAGACCACAGAGGCCAAACACTCAACCTTATTATTCCTAGAAATATGAGGTATACAGAACAGATAGACAACACAGAGGACACTGGGACTCTTCCACTTGAAGTATTAGTGACAGGACTCTGTGACTTCTGGTTTCTACCCCAGTAGCTGTCCACTCACATTCATATTAAATAGTGTTGTGCCAGCTTTTTACAAAGCATCACTAAAGTGTGTAAAAGCATCCCATGTGCAGAGACAAGAAATCCTTTCGCATGATCAGACTATCCATCTGTGCTCTGGATAAATGGCAGACATCACTCAGCCTTTCTGAAAGGGGCCTAATGAAGTTCTGATGTCAAGGGTCAGGTTATCCATCTTCTTCTCTAGACTATCAGTTCTGTTTAATAGATTCTCACTACTACTAATCTGTTTTTCTCCAAAATATAAAGACCAATTTCTGCCTCAAGCTCCATGCTCATAAGCAACTTATGAGAAGCTTTTGAAAGTAACCTAAGTCATCTCTCTGACCTTTCATAAACCAGCTACCACAACCAGAGTGTAGGACTGTCCAAAAACCTCCAGATCTGCTAAGAGCATAGCTGTCTCAGCCCATGACAAGCAACAAAACTAAAACCCAAGTAAATAAAAAAATACACAAAGCCCTCCAACTGCCCCCACTTATCCATTGTCAATGGGAGAGCTTGCCTTTGATTTCACTTATCTGTTGCTGACTAGATTTGCAATTTTTTTTTTAGAATTGCAATTTTTGTCTCACATAAGTATAAACCTACCTTTGCATTTACACACTGATATTTGGTCCTGACCTAGTTGAAACTGAGTTCAGAGAGTACAGAAATGGTTAAGGCAGAAACTACTCAACTGAAAATCTCTTTTTTTGAACCACTTTTGTTGGAAATTAAATTTTTACCTGAGACCTGTCACAAAGCAGAGAGTGATCAAAATTGCTAATCCTCTCTCTTCCTTCCACTCAAGATAATTATCCTAATGGCCACCACGGGAATTAACATTGTGTGACAACGAGCAAGCACAGTAATCACTGCTAGCTGTGCACTGTGCTACACGACTTTCTTCTCTCTCCTAAGGTAATGAAGATTCACTATTAAAAATGATGGCTACTGAGAAAGAAAAAGAAAAATACCGGATGGTCTCACTCATAGCAGGAACCTAGAAAACTTAAATAAGGGACCAGGAAAAAGAATAACTATAAGAAAGAAAATATCAAAATCAACAAACAACTATGAACCAGAGACACTCAATGGGGGGTGGTGGGTGGGGAAAGGAGGGATAGGGTTAAAATAAGGGGGTTGTAATTGTATGGGGAATATAAAAATAAAATTTAAATGAAAAATAAAATAAAATAAAAAATAAATTAAAAAATAAAAAAATTCAAAAAAAATGATGGCTATTGCTATTGCACTCATAATTTCAGGGGACTTGAAAATATCACTATTTTACTTTTCTTTCATGGAAAAAGCATAGACTTTAATTATGTTACTAGTTAACTATATAAATTTACAAAATTCTGACCCGCATTTCCTCATCTGTTGAAGGGAAGAAAGAATAACACTTCATAGGCTTATTGAGACAATGAAGTAAAACATAAAATAAAAAGTGTCTGCTTATTACTTCTTACTGTGGGTTATAGAATAGACCAAAAATGTTTTGGAAACAAATGATTTTTTTTTATTTATATTACAAACAACTTACATTTTTTAAATCTTGTAACTTTCCTTAGTACTATTTTAGTATCATCTTCACATCCAACTCAAACTTAGCATTATTTTAATATTTTATAAAAAGCAAGAGTTTGATATTTTAAATTGCAAATGGAGTCAAAACCTGAGAGGTGTTAACAATGTGTTCTTATTTTTACGGCATCTGATGCTGGATGCAAGGTCTAATTTTATAGTCATCAATATGACCAGGTGTGATGGACAAGGTACCATTTTCACATGCACATCACAAGATCCAGCAGGCTTGGCATTCTCCTAGGACTCCAGTGCTATCCAATGCTCCCAATTTCTTAATAAAGCATCAAAGATTCTGCCTTCTGGGAGATATGGGGCATCATATGTCTTTAAAAAGTCCCCCATGCAAGCCAGTCCAAAACTTCCAAGATTCTAAAACCTAAAAGCAGGGCTCCACTCTTGAGTAAGATGACCCTAGAATCTCAGACCCTCTTTAGAAGGTATTCATACATTTATGGTGGTTTTCTTTTTTTAAACATTTCTGCCAATAGTTTACTTTCCCATAGTAGGTCCGTCTTCCAGGTGCCTCCATGAAATAGGAGGATAGCACTTTTTATAGAGTATGAGGTTTCATTCTATATCATAACTAATTAAAAGTCAGATCTAAACTAAATGGGGGACTAAGGAGAGCCTTCAAATGAGTACATCAACCACATAAAGACCACAATGAAGTCCAATAAATTCCACATTCCTTCAAAATGTGTTTTGAAAAAGTGTATCAGTGGAGCTGTCAGGCTGCAGGCTGCACACTTTAAAAGCCTCCTATGAATGAATGGTTGGTGGAACTGAGGCTGCTGGTTCAAGACTCAAGCAATGCTTGCCAGCTTTCAAGCAGAATCTCTCAGAAGAGATGATGGGATCTAGAACACTTAGCTATAAAAGCTGTCCCAAAGTTCATGGTGATGGTGACAGCAACTGTTTAGGACCATCTAGTCGGAGTCTATAAAAGGATTGGTATGTGCAACATATGCATGAAATGCAGATTTTGTAACTACCCTCTCCCCTCCCCTAAACAGGAGCTTGGGCACAGCATGTTGTCATTCTCTGGGAGCTGCTATACACAAAGGACATGCTGATGGTCATTTCTCCACAACACAGTTTAAGCTAGACCATATTTTTCATGTAGATGGCAGTCATCATTGGCCAATCATAATCTGCATGCAGCTAAAAGACTCCTAGGGAACCAGTTTACCAAAACACCAGCATGGGATAAGCAGTCTACTTGATTGCCATATTTTGGTCCAGAAATACTGGCATAGGGGACGTGCTTGTAGAGAACAGATGAAGCAGTCCCAGAGGATTTTGTCTGTGGAATCCTGAATTCAGACTCATGCTCAAGAAGTTATGTAACTCCCTCTCTTTCCTATACCTGTGATGGTACAGTTTCTAATCTCATTTTGGAGATAACTCTTTGGTTGTATCTCAAGAGTCCTATTCCCAAAGTCATATATATTAAAGACAGGGACCTATTCCTGGAGGTCAAAACTTTCAAAGAACTTTATTCAGTGGCCAATTCTTTTAATTCACCACTCTATATACAGATCTAGCACAATGTCTGATACATATTTCAAATACTTGCTAAATGAATGAAGGAACATCTAAGGGCTGTTCTGGAAATAGAGAATAGGATGGGGTTGAGCTGTTGTGCAACACCCTAAGGTTGGGGGCAGTAAAATTACTTTCAGCAAGGACAGTCAAGGTAGGGGGAAAGTAGTAATGCCAAGAACAGAAATTTAACATGGTACCCTTCCTGGACCTCCAGAGATGCAGTTCCTTAGATGACAAACTCTCTCTCCCAGTCTACAGACAGTGTCTGCTCACACCACTGCAGACCCTCTGATGAACCTGATCTATGGGTTGGGATTCCCAGGTCTGATTACTCAAGCAAACCCAACCTCTGAGAACACCAGATTGCCAGAATTCTCAAGGACATGCTCACTGGTTATTGACTTACTTTAGAAAGTCCATTTGAAAGATTTGTGGAAGGCTCCTAGTGAAGGGAGAGACTTCAAGAATTTATTTGAGAGGCTCATGGACAGCTACCAATCAAGATGGGAGGCCAAAACACAGTTCTTCTGCCTGCACCTTATCCCCACCCCAAGATTTTACTCTAGCTACGAAAGGACCGATAAATTCTTATCCCCAAAGACTCTGGTCTGAGGAAGCACATAATGGCTTTAAGAAGTGTTTTCCAGAAATACCTCTTAAAGCTATTATGAGCACTTAACAAAAGATGCCAGGCTATATCACTAAATGAAAAGACAGATATGATACACCCAGAGACACAGTGTAAAGATATTTCATTTCTAAAAGCCTGCTATCTGTATTATAGAAAAAGGAATACAGATTTCAATCTTATAATTTATCAACTTTCATAGTATAAAGAATCTAAATTGTATATAAGACTGCTTTAAAAGGCCACACCACCACTCAAATTGCATTAATATGGATCATTTTAGAGTGCTATAAGATATTCTAACCAACACAGATGTAGAAAAAAAATATGGTTTGCCTCTATTGAACATCTAATAATTATGTGGGACTATCACATCGATTAATGATGAGCAAGAACCATGTTTGTAAGAGTAATTATTAGTATTAAAAAAGTCTGATAGAAAGACTTCAACAAGGATACAAATATTTATATTACAGTCCAATAGCAAGGGGTGGGTTGGAAATCAAAAAACTGTTTTCTAATGCTAAACTTGAAAAGACTCTTCTCCCAAAGAAAAACTTAAGTTCACAAATATTCATCCACTCATTTGGCAAATATTTATTGTCTTTCCCTTCTGTCATGTATTGTGTTAGCCTTGCAGACTCAGTGTGAAGAAGACAATCTTTGCGCCTGCCAAGAAATTTCACAGACTCTTTTACTCCCTCCCACATACACACACCAGGCACAGCTCTCCCAACAGTATTCCTGAAGGTTGGCCACTTAGCTCTTGCTGTGTGGTATAATAAGAAATTTGTGAAAAGTGTCCAGTATAGTGCCCAGCAATATCTAAATCCATTGCTCCTTGCCTAACCCCAACAAATCCTGCGAGCTGAGAGCCCGGAACTCTACACTATGTATAGCGATTAGCCTTCCAACCTTGAGACATTCATTTTACCACTCTGAAACTGAGTCTGCTCTGAGACCTCTCTTCTTGAAGGCCCCTTTCAGCTCACAAAGAAGGAGATGACTGGAGATGTCCAACAATGCACACCTCTGTTACCTCACAAGGGGCCTGTTCTATTAACTGCATCAAGTTAGAAAGTTCTTTTGCATAGAGCTGAAATGGTGCCCCCATGAGTTCGAGTCTTTGTCTTGCTTGATGTAGTAACACAAAACTTATCTACTATCTCTCACACATGCTAATCCTTCAAGTATTAAAAAAATCAATAATTTTTTAGTATTTAAAAATTTTTAAAAAGTATTTAAAAATTTTCCCAAATTTTTTAAATAAAAAGTGCCAATCAATTTCATGGTCAATCAATTCCATGATTTCTGAGAACTTTTTATAGTAATATTAGTTACCTTCCTCTGTGATCTCTTTAGTAAACATTTCTATTTCAAAAGTAGTACCCCAAATGTAATAATCGAGATTTGTATTATAACCAACACATGTAATGTAAGACTCTAGTAAGATAACACATGACTCTCAAATTGACTTGAAGAGCAAAGAAAGCCGAACATGTAAAAAGCAATGAGAGGACTGTTATCAGACTCACACACACATTTAAACTCCACAATGAAAAGGAAGGATAGCAGAGTAATCACAAATTCAGATCAAGGCTAGGTGACCCCGATGGCTTCAGATTCTAGCTATTTACCTGCATTAGATGTTAACCTCTTGGTTTCAGGTTTTTCACAAATAAAATGGGAGGCATAATAATTCCTACCTAATAGAATTGCTATAAATTATTGAGTGAGTCATCACATATGAAGCATTTAGAAGAGGTATATAGCAGTAACAATAAATATTATAAAATAACTTATTTATTTTAGTGATTATTTAGGTGATTAAATAAACTGTGGTGTGATATGCGTTCACAAAGGATATGAAAAAAATATATTTCAGTTTTGTCCTTTGTAACTGAAGTTTGAAATGTTATTGGATAAAAGTACGTTGATGAGGTTCAAAGGATGTGCTATATCTTTTAAGAGAGAAGATGAAGTGAACTTTTAATGAAGAGGATGCTAAAAGGAAAACTGAAATAACAGAAAGAAAATGTTAAAGCAGGTTCTAAGAACATTTTTTTCTTTCCCATGAAAACATAGTTTGCTCATTTCCTTTGTATATGAACTTGTATTTTTAGCATTTTATGTGCATTGAGCATACGTTCTCTTGGTTTATTGGCTTGTTCCTATGTATGCTTTTTCAAACCTCATCAGAAGAGTCATAATCTAAAGTTAATCAACTTTCAGTCATGTCTGCTACGTCAAGTGACCAGTGAACTAAAATGACTCTTTGTCCCAATGCTTATATAGTTCTAAAAATAAGCACTAGCACATGGCATCTGGTTTTCATAACACCAAGTAAGCTAGCAGGGATGTGCCCTCACCCTGGGGTTTCTTGTAGACTGCTCACTCAAAATGGTAAGGTGGTTAAATAAACCAAATAATTCAGAATAACTGTATTTCTTCCAACTTCAAAAACAAACAAGCCCCCCAAAAAGTGTTTTTTTTTTTTACAAACATCTATAAGTATTAACAATGTCAACACAATTTCCTTAAAATGATGACTCATTTGTTTAAGGCTTAGTATAATCTTCATTAAAATTTAAAGAGAACAGTCATTTAAACATCTGGAAGCCTAAAGTATACTGTGTGATTATGATGACTTTCAAAGCATTAAAAAGTTCTTCTTTAACAGATAACAGTCACCTAACATGATACAACTGTAATTGCATTCATTTCAGAATGATTAATTTTCCCAACACTGCTTAGTAATACAACATAAAACTGAAAACAAATCTTCACGACACCTCTGAAAGACAGGCAGGATGGACTGTTTTCTCAAGATAAAGTTCATCCATCGTTTTCTTCAAAATTTCCAAACTTTTACAAATTGGAGACATACTGTTACTTACACAAGAAATGTGAAAAGTTCATTAAATGACAGTTATGAAACTGTATGTGTTCATCACCATGCTAAGTATTTTAGTATATTTTCACATTCAGCCTAACAGGCATCAGTATCATATTCAATACAGATGAGGACATAGGGTTGGAATTTACATACAGGTGGAATTACAAGGTTGACTAATTTGTTCAAGATCATGTAAATAGACATGGCTGAACCAGGACCCACATGCAGGCCATGTGACTTCACAGTTAAGTCCTGCAGATGGGTAAATCCAAGGGATCATTCTATGTGTATCATGATTAGTGAGAAAGAGACAGAGAAGGCAGAAGATCTAGGAAGCAAGAAAACAGAGGGACAGAGACAGACTCTCAGATGGAAAAGCAATACCGTATGAAAGAACCCTGATTAAACACCAAGAAGTCTGGGGTCCCCTTCCCAGGGCATGCACCAGTGTGACTAAGGGGAAAGAGGTTCTCTCCAGCCTAATATGAAAGCATTCATGCATGGCACAGAAGAGGATTAAAAATGTTCAAGTGAAAATAAAACTCCAAAAAGACATATAAATAAAATAAAAAATAAGCAATTGAAAAATGAAGAACATAGTACAGATTCCATAACATAGAAAATGCCATAGTAGGTCTTAAGCTAAAAATAAATTGATGACAAGCTTTAACTTAAAGACGTATATAAATTGCCAATAAGGCTTTTCCCATTCCCTGATCACATCATTGACACCAAATGGTACAGAAAATGCTTTCAAAGTTAGTAGGTTTTGTGCTGTCATTTTTGCCTATTAGAGAAAACACTTATAAAATAATAACCTTGGTAAAATCAGCCTGATTCCAGCCAATTAAAAAGTATACACTATGGATGGATATAGAGATATATAAATATATATTTCATTGATCATATCTATTTATTTCAACATTGTAAGACCTGGAGTAGAGGAACCCAGCTATTGTGTGATCTAGAGGAACTGTGGGTAATAAAAGGGTGGTGTTTTATGCCACTACGTTTTTTGTAATTTGTTGCAAAGTAATAGAAAACTAGTATAATACTAGATAACAGAACACCCCCCAAAAAAAAAATTTAAGAAAGAAAACTAACATTCTGAGGATGGGAACACAGGACTCAGCAAGAGGGAACATCACCATGGCATGGGTAGGTTTAAACCGTGTTCACAGATCCTCTGACACTGCTCTTGTGATGCCTACGATCCTTCCTGAGCTCAGTCAGTATCAGTGACTTGTTCTTAACCCTAGAAGGCAGCAGAAATGACTGTCAGTTTAAGAGACTTCCAGGTTAAGTCAGTTTCTGCCATGCTCTCTAGAACACCTATTCTAGAACATGTGGGTCCTGGTTCAGCCATGTCTATTTACATGACCTTGAACAAATTAGTCAACCTTATAATTCCACCTGTATGTAAATCCCAACCCTATGTCCTCACCTGTATTGAATATAACACTGATGCCTGTTAGACTGAATGTGAAAATACTCTAGAGAGTTTAGCACTGAGTTTTCTGATAAAGCACAGCTTTACCATTTACTAATTACAGATTTTCCCTTACTATTGTCCATCATCAATATATCATCTTTAGGGACTTCAAAGAGAGGAGGAGTGGCTGTAGCCAAGCAGAATTTGGCCATTTCTGTGTCCCCCAGGTATCACGCCATCAAAATACACCATGAACCACTGACATGAACTAGCCAAAATAAAAGCATCATCAGTAACAATCACTGTAACTCAGGAGAGCAGAACATTTAAATATTTAAAGATGGGGTGTTATCAATTACTGGTTGAAAACACAGCTCTTGTTCCATTTTATCCTCTGGAAAGTTCTACCAAATTGATTTGCTTTATTCCAAGCCATCTGCCTAAGTCCCCACATTTCTAGTTCAACAAAGTTCAAAAATAATTATTGATTATATAAATAAATAGCCTAAAAACATTTCAACAAAAAGTCTTCTCATGCCTTAAATAAATTTTCACCTTATTAATTGAAATCAACAAATACTTAAGTGATAAGCTATTATGAGGTAAAAAGATAAAACAGAGTCCCTATCCTCTAGATTACAATAACATAAGTATTTAACCAAATATGAGACAGAATAAGCAAGTTCTATAAGTAAGGTACAACAGGAGATTGGTCACATTTTATCTCAATGTGATCAACTGACCTCCCAGTTAACAAATTCAACAGTTTAAAGTCCAAGAAAAGAGCTGTACAAAGGGTTTGACTAACGGCTCCCAAATTGAAAAAGTTTTCCCATTCCCTTTATCTTAACCTGCTACAACAACACACTCAACCTTGTCTTCACCTGAAGTTATTCCAGACTTCAAATTTTAAATTTTGGAACTCTCTTTGCCACCGAATTCTAGGTCCTTACTAGTGGAAAGCCCTCATTCCCTCCCTGTATGAATCTCCAGAAGGGAGAGAACTGTTGTTCACAGCCCAGGAGAGGCACGTGGTTAATCTGATTGGCAAGATAAGGGAGGTTCTACCCCCACCCCCCCGCAACACTTTCACTTAAGAAAGAAAAATAAGCAGCATTTTAGCCTTATACCTCCACCAACTTATCACAAGTTCCGGATCCTATTCTGTGATTACTTTATTCCTTTGTGTTTCATTCTCAAAAACTGAGAACTCAGAGGGAAAAGAGGGGTGAGTAACTGATTCTTCGAATATCCAATAATCCCTTTATCTTTCTGTCCAATGTCCTATAAGCTACCAATCCTGAATCAATCACTATCCCTATCTCAAAGAAAATATCATACAGATAGGAATTAAGAACACACTAAATTTGATCTCCAATCTTGGGTAGACAACTATTTACTACCTAGTATTTTCTACAGATCCCTGTTCAGTTTCAATTCTCATTTTCTATAGTAGCTATTTCAATTCCTCATAAACTCTTACACAAAACAGATGACCTTGGCTTTAATTTCATTGAGAAAATAGTAGTATTTGCATTTACATACAAACTCCCTTCCCACACCTACCTCCAGAAGCTTTCTCTCTTCCACCCAGAACTAACTCTTAACCCTTGATCTGGTTCCTTTGCCCTTTATCTTATTTAGCAATTGTGCTCCATCAATTATTCTCTCTCTTGAGGCTTCAACTTCAAATTCCAACAATTCTTTACTGATATAGAAACACTCAAACCCATTTTTTTAAAACAAAGCAAAAGAATCACAACAAAACCAAAACTCCCCCTTAAAGACAGAACATTCTTCTAGCTATGCCTCTTCTTTTTTAACAGCCAAGCTTTTAGACAAAGTGATTTACCAGGCCTTCCCTGGTGGCGCACGGAGTTAAGCACAGCACTGTGAAGATATCCACAGCCTCAGCAGCAGGAGTTCGATCCCCTGCCGACCCGGGAGCAACCCACATGGCACAGCAGACCTCTCCTGTCTCGCCCGCTGCTCCCCTCAGCAGTGTATTTCAGTCAGTGTGCCTGTTCTATTTCCCACTCTGTCTCTGGTGAATCCTCTCACCCCCGGCACCGCTGGCCTACACCCCAGATTTAGTATGCATAAATAAATAAATAAATAAATATTAAGAAAAAAACAACAAAGTGATTTACCCTGGTTCCTACTGCTTTTCAACTTTGACCAACAGTGCAGACTAATATACAGCACTCCTTCACTGAGACTATTCACATCAGTGTAACCAACTGACTGCCCACTTAGCAAATTCAACACTTTTCATTTCTTCTCTGACTTAACCTCTCTACAGTATTTGAGGTTTAACAATTTCCATCCTGAAACTCTCCTCCATTAGTTTTTTATATCATTGCCTCCTGATGCTCCTTATACACTTCAGAATGCTCTCTCACTCAGTCTTTATTGGGCAACCCTTAAAATTTAACATTTTCCCAGGATTCTATTCTTGGCTTTCCTCTTCTCAAACTACACTCTCCCTGGGGAGGTGGGAGGGCAGGAATATCTACACCATGAATTATCTCACATGACCATAAACCAGTAAGAAGAAATCTGTACTTGTTTGCTTCCTTCAAACCTTCAAAAGTTGTTTCCAACCTTTCTCAGGTACTTCTCTGTATCTGTTTGTCCATACTGCCTGCCCTGGCATCCCCATATCTAGTTGATGGACCATACAACTGTCAGCAGTCATGGCTTCCTAGAGCAGGGGCTGGAAGTGTGGACGAGGCAACAACATGCAAGAATAGGGCATCTCAGAGGCCCTCAGGAATATGCAGTTTAACAAAAACTCTAAACGAACCTCACTAAATTCTAAACGTCTTCAAGGGGGGTGATATGTATATATTTATTTATCTTGGGATCTCCTGTGCTTAGCATGAGTGCCTGATATCCAGTAGGTTCCCAATTTATATTTTTTGAATGAAAGATATAGAAGAATGGGATATCTGAAATAAGCTTTGCAGAAACGGTTGAATTCCAACAGTGGGTGGGTATATCAGGACAAACAACTGTCATTAGCAGTAGAATGTGGAGACATGGTTGTGCATCACTTTCAGGTGGAGTCAGAGGTACAACCTGTCAAGTTATTGATGCACCTGTCAGGTCTTTCAGTGTGGTCTGAGATACAAGAATTACCTTTACGAAAGTGCCTCTTTAATAGTCACCAAATGAATTACCTAAGAAAAAATGAAGGCCTGGACTATATTAATTAGAATCAAAATGGAAGAAAAGGAGAACATATTTTGCAGATTGAAGGTAAAAAACAAACCTTTTAAATATTCAAGAGCAATGGAACTAGTTGGAAGTATTAAATTTGAGGAAGCAAAAATTTTATTTTTTCCCTTTTTATTATTTAAAAAATGTTTAAAGGCAGTACTTTTCTTTCTTACATCTTTGTTAATTTTTGGACAATATATGATTTCTACACTCAGGAGGAAGTGAAAGATTTAAAGCTCTAAAATTTAAAAGTATAAGAGGGAAAAAATACAAATATTTAAATAACACATTTTAATATACTGGTTTGTTGACTGAAACAATCAAGAATAGTGTTGGATGTGAGCATATACAATGAATTTACTAAGTTTATTACGTTGGTAAGAACTCCAACACACGAGTTGACATGTAGCCTGTAACTGATGAGGGCATTCTGTGCATGCTTGGGGAAGGTCTTTCTATGACTTTTGAGTAGAGACAGTAGAATATAACCATACCGTGAAGCTGTTATTAGCATTTTTTGTGCTCGCTTCAGCTACACTGGCATCTGAGAGGTCCACTTCATCAAATATCAGAGACTGTTAACAAAAAAGATCACAAAGATATTAAATGAAAACCTAATTCAACGCTCCTCAAGATTATTTTACGAGCAGGTTATGACTGAGGAAGTTATGTCAGGAATTAAGAATAAAAAATGAAGAAAATATAAATTAGTGATACTTTGTGAGTAAAACCACAAAGTACAACTAACACATAAATCCCAATGTCCTGGTATGTTGTTTGAATGCAAATGTCTGATGGGCTCTGTAAGCATAACTTACGGGGAATCTACTAAGTATAGGACATACACACTTATACACATCCTCCCATACCTCTGAAACTGTAACAACTTTGTCACTAAGACAGAGGCAACAACATCTTTTCCACATTTGCTAAATGAAGAAATGAAAACTAGTCCTGGCTACATTTGTTGACATTTATTGAACTTTGCTCTACAGATATAAGATCCTATTTCTTTTATATTCTTAAAAGTGGTTATGATTAAAAAGTTTCAGTGATAAAAACTCCATAGAAATAGAATCTTTAAAAGTGTGCAATTTAGAGATTAGGAAAATCTAGAAAATAAAAGTATACTTCCTACTTTTTAGTCAATTGGTTCTTGTTCATACTCATGCAATATCCTTGCAGCCGGGCAGATATAACAATGCACCTCAAGAACTGTAAAAGAGGGTCCCCTTCAATGATAGCTTCTACCTCCCCTTTAAGATATCCAGAGGGTGAAGGAAGTCTGCTTCAATCTAATCACTGTGACTGCAAAATTTGTTGCCTGATGAGGAGGAATTTATATTCTAGCACAGTGATAAAATAGACACAATTAATTTTAATGTAAGATAGAATTATAAGTGGAAGAGATCAGGAAATGCTCTGGAAAATCACAGATTTCTACAGCAGAAAAAACACTGTTTCTCTTGTGAATGCTGGAATCAGTATCATTTTGAGAGGAATCTTTAAAATATAAAATACAAAACAAAACAATGTAATTCGATCAGCTGGAAACTGAAGGAAGTCATCCTGGGGATGGGAAGACAGGTCAAGATCGAAGGCTTGATAGGGTCAGTGCCGCCTAGA
This sequence comes from Talpa europaea, assembly GCF_964194135.1. Taxonomy (NCBI): domain Eukaryota; kingdom Metazoa; phylum Chordata; class Mammalia; order Eulipotyphla; family Talpidae; genus Talpa; species Talpa europaea. Next base: position 99,192,980 of record NC_140072.1, read on the forward strand.
AATAATTGTGAAAAGTCAGGATGGAGCCAGATCAGGGACAGCTTTAAACATTATGACTTTCAAAATAAGATTATTTTATGTGGTTATTATTTCTACAGCCACATAAACAAAGAATTAGATTTACTTCATGTGCATAACTTTACTAATTATTTCAGGGCCATATTTTTTTTTAAATAAGGAAAATATCAATTTCATCTGGATAGTACCAAAAATTTTAATGTTTATTTTTGAAGGATACTAAAATATCAGTCTTAAATGGTGGTTCACAGTCAAAATTTTACTTCTTCCTAAAGTACAGCATTCTTACTTTATTCAGTTGTCATATAAAGATTATGGTAAGCCTTGATTTCATTTCACAATGATTTTTTTTATTCTTAACCACTAGCATAATTGAGTGATTGTTTTGTGTCACACTTATATTAGCACATCACATGCAATTTTCTCATTTTAAAGTAGCTTCTTAACAACAAATGTGGCCACAGCCACTCCATTAGAAGTGGAGAATATTTGAAACCAGAGCATGGATTCTTAGCAATTACAGAAATTCTGTCTCTCATGGTCAGGGAAAGACTTACAAGGCCAAAAGTAACAGGAAAGAAGAGGAAACCCAACATTTTGAGTTTATTCTACCCACCAAGGCTATGTTTAATGTTTCATTTTAATTGGAAGGAAAGAAGAAAGAAAGCAAACTACACTAGAACTTTCCTATAAGATTATCCTTAGGGAAATTGACTCAAATAGCCTCCTTTGGGATTTGGACCAAAATCAATGATATTTATACTTAAATGCACATTGAGAGCAGCAATTCTATAGTTAAGTCCCAAAACAAAAACAGCTTATAGAACCAAAAATTTAAATCTATCTATAAATACAGTTGCTTGCAGCTGATATTCCATTGAATTACCTTTGAGTCCTTGGCATAATAAAGTGTACGACCTCGAAGTTTGAAGTATCGCTTTTTCCACCTCTGGAAAGAACTGGTTTGCTTCAATAGTTGTCCCTCTTTAATGCTGGTCTGGGGAGAAGCAGAAGCACAATGACATGATTACAAAGAAATTCAAAACGAAATTCAATTCAGCATTAGTAACACCCTCTCACTAATATTTTTAATACTATTTTCCATCTTTTACAAATTACATGAGAGAACTTTCTTGTCCTCACCATCCAACCATTCTCTTTACTGTTAAGCCAGGCACAAAGCTCCAAAGAACAAAGGTGAATTTGACAAGGTTCCCTTTCTCAAAGTAGTCACAAAGGGCATGGGAGACACATGCACCCAAACTAATATTTACTATACCATACATCTACACTAAGCACTCAGTAAATGGTATAATGCAATGATTAAAAAGGCATGGGCTCTGGAGTCAGAAACTTTGTGCTTTTACTATCTTATTTTGGAAGTACACATGATATAATTTCCATACTGATAAATAATGGGGGGAAATTTACCTTCCTCTGTTAATCTGAAAGCAGCTTAAAAGTGTAAGACAGTTTAATTTCACCAAGAAATCAATGTGAATAAAATGAATAAGCGAAGTGAAAAAAAAAATTCCTGCTGCCAGTACTTCATAGCTGGATGATATTAGGCAAGTTTATTTGTTCACGTATACACTGGGGATAACAAAACATTTCTTACAGGGCTGCTGTGAGGCATAAACTATAAACATGTAAGGACTTACCTATCACCAGACACCTATTATGTGCTGACACTAGCATCAGTTATAATTAGCCATGTGTTACTGTAACCAACACATATTCAAAACACTGTACTTGGTGGTCCAGAGAGGGAAGCACCAGCTCTGCAGCTGAGGGAATCCAAGAAGTCCTTCCAAAGGAGAGCCCAAGGTGGGTCTTGGGTTTCCCAGAATGACAAGGGAGGGGAGAAGGGCATTTTAGATTTGTACAAAAAGGAGAAAGACTTAAAACAGCATAAATATTTGGAGCATCTTCAGAGTCTTTCGCTATAAATGCAGGGTAGGATGTACAAGGGGGAGCAGAAGGAGATGTGGCTGGAGAAGATGACGGGCTCTGAGAACCTGAGCTAAATGCTCTATGTATGCAAATTCACTTCCTGATCACTGACAAAATACTTGGAACTCTGACCTCAGGTGTATCTCTTCCTTGCTTGATCCCCTCCCCTGTCCACAATGGCACTTTGCTTTTAAATGAGAATGCACTGGGTATTAACTAGTACCTCCTCCCTCTTATATTTATCTCCCTAATTCCTTTCACTCCTCCAATTCTCTGTCCATCTCAGTGAGACTCAACTCACTGACGTCCATCTGCAACATACTCTCCATATTTTCAACATCAAGATCTTATTTCCCGAGCCTCCCTGGTGGTGCAAGGGGTTAAACACCACACTATGAAGTAATCTGCAGCCTCTGCAGCACTAGTGCAATCCCCAGCCAGCCAGGGAGCAACCCACATGGCGAGGCAGACCTTTCCTGTCTCACTCACTGCTCCCCTCAGCAGTGTATTTCAGTCAATCTGCCTGTTCTGCTCCCCACTCTGTGGTGAATCCTCTCACCCCCCGCATCTCTGGCCTGTACCCCAGCTCTTGTGTGCATAAATAAATCTTTAAAAAAAAATCTTATTTCATACACCACAAAGTACTATCTATCTTTAATATAAGTATAATTCACTTATTTGTTATGTTTACTGGGCCACCCTTATTCGAATGTAAGTTCCCTGAGTTTATTATATCTAATAAAATTAAATTTAATGTTCAATTTTAATTGGAAGGAAAGTAGAGAGGTAGGAAGAAGCAAATTACATTTACAGCAAACTAAACTTACGGTCTTGTTAGGAGAGTGTCCTTGGGAGAGGTGTTACAAGGCTGACTCAAAAAGGTCCCCTTGGGATGGGGTTAAAGATGGATCACATTTATACTGAATGCATAGAAGAACTATGCCATTGTGTACTTCTAAAACAAAACCAATTTATAAAACCAAAATGTTAAATCTACACTATTGGATTGCACACTGATGTATCTCCAGTGCCTAGAATATTATCTGGCACATACAATATTGAGATCTATATGAATGACTAGCAGGTGCTGAGATTAAGCCCAGGTCTGTTCTACTGCAGAGCTTATTCTCAACTTTTACACTATTTTTATTACCAACAGACACTAAATATTGAGAAAAGTTTGTCATCTTGTTAGGGGGAAAGGATGTCCTGAGATAATTCCATACAGGCTTTGTAGACTCCACCCCTACTCCAGACCAAAGCCATCAAGACATTGGGAAAGACAAATCCCATCATCACCAAGGGAAGTTGGCTGGGACCTGAGAGTGGAGTTAAGCAGCCAGGTTTGGTATAAAAATCAGACATGTGGGCCTTGGGGTCTCTCTCTCCTCTTTGCTTCACAGTTTGTGCTCGCAGCCAGCTCTCAGAGTGCCACTGGGATTCCAGGGAAGCGGAAAGTGTAGGACACATTTAAGACTTTATTTCCCTCTTTTCTCCCTGAGTTGTACATTTCCTCATTTCCCCTTCCCTTGTAAATAAGCCTTTTATTAACCTTTTGTGTGTGCCTGCAGTGGAGTATTAAGTCCCTTTTAAGTGCGCAGGTGAGGACCCACAGGCAGGCAACCCATTTTATATCGGGGCTGCCCTGTAACAGTTTGGTGCCCAACGTGGTTTCCAAGTTACACCTGTGGTTGACCAGCCCAAAGTAACTTTCCTTGCATTGGTCACCATAAGCACAATAGGTCTACAAGACTCACAGTGTAATCTTTGTCTCAAGTCTTGAAAAGGCTGCTTTTTTCTCGTGCATACAGCTCTTGTGGGTGTGTTTTTGACCCAAACATGGCCTCAATCATGAGCTTACACAGTTTTATCCCTAGCCTGAGTTCTTTCAGTTTTTTTCCAGCCTTGAGTTTAAGTAGCCTTTTTCCATTAAATATTACCACCAGTTTTATAAATGTGAATAATTTGATAAAACCTGGTGTATGTATCGGGGCTGCCCTGTAACAATCTGCATAAAGTAATTAAGTGATCAACAGATTTTTCCTAGAGCTTGCTCTAGGATTGTCCTACAGAAATTGTTGTGAGAGCATTAAAAATTAATGTTCACCAACTACTTTTGAAACTTCAGTAGCAAAGAGCATGATTTAGAACGAGACAGACTTCAAACCAGGCTCTGCCACAGACTAACAACACGAGCTGGGGCAAGGTACTTCAACTCTCTGTGGCCCAGTTTTCCTCTCCTAAAATATGGGAATAAGATATGGGAGTAATAATACCATTTTCACAAGCTTGTTGCATCTAATTTAATTATAAGATAATGCCTGGAGAGCACTCAGCACACTGTCTGGGTTACAGAAAACATTCAATAAATGGCAGAACATATTATTATGATATCATTATGCTATTAAGTTCAGGGAGTACTTGCCAGGCACCAAATTATAAGAGGTTCTTGGAAGAAGTAAGTAAGTGTTTGCAGGATACTGCAGGGGCAAATAAGAGCAGGAGTAGCAGCATAGTGTCAAGAGAGGGTAAGTGCAAAAAGCTAGTGAAATATCTGAAGCAGGGGAGTGAGAAGGGGGAATTGGGTGAGAAAGGAAGTACAGGACCAATTAAGAGGCTGCTGCATCCGTCCATGGGAGAGCCTGCAGGGCTCCAACAAAGCTGCTAGCATCACTGAGATGGACAGAAATGGAGAAATTTGGGGTGTGATTTAATAAGCAGGACTACCAAACCTACTGGTAGACATGAAGGGAAAAAAGAGAGAAAGGAACCAAGGAAAAGTCTAAGCATTTGGCTTGGGTAACTAGAAGCAGAAGATTGAGAGAGAAGAGGAAATTGGAGAAGTTTCTTGTGAGTTGCAAGTGCAGGGAGTGTTCTGCAGCCACACCACTGTCACATCTGGTAACACCCACGGTAGAGAGTGTTTAATTCTTAATCTAAAGTATTGGAGTGCTATAAAAATAGAAACTATCTGAAAACAAATAATTTGGAAATTCAGATTATAAAAGTGAGCATATTGGGATTTTTACAAAGTTCTGTTTAAGGCAATAAGGAAGAAAAGTTAATGTTTGGTCTATTTAAGTTCTATAAGCGCTGTTCTAGAAAGCATTAAGAACTTATTTCATTCTCCACACAGTTATGAGGGTAATTTTCTAAAATGAAATTCTGACTAGACTGTGCCACAGCTTAAAGTCCTTTCATTCTCTTTTGCTTGCTGAAGAGTCCAAAATTCTATCTGTATCACAGAAGATTCCTGCACAATATTCTCAAAATAATCAGTATACTGTGAAGGAAAAGGAATCATTCTTTAAAACCCTAATATTTATTATATTCAATATTATTATTCAAGCAATTAGAATAACAAATTGAAGTAACAGTTAAAGAGTTATGATCAGAGAGTCTTATAATTAAGACTCTCACAATTATTAGATTTTAATTTGTTTTGTTCCCAATTTCTAAACAACAGGATATATTCTTCCTCACTCAAAAAAGGGCCTAGAAGCATTTACATTTAACTGCCCCTTAGCACACAATTTGGCAAATATTAGTTCAGTATTATTTGGTCCTCACAAAAAAAAAATCAGTAAAGACATACAGACTTCACCTATACTCCAACTATCCAGTTTCCAAAAATAAAAAATAAATAAATAAAAGAAAATAGTTTTGAAATTTTTTTTTTAATTTTTACTGAAGATTGATTTAAAACATTAAGAAAGAGTATAGTGTGCAGGTGGACAGCAATATAATTTGGCATTTAGGTAGGTGACATGAAGGCCACCACCAAAATCTAATTTCCACCCAACACTAGCCAATTGATAGAGACACTTGGCCCATTTTTTTCCTTATAATTTAAGAGTTTGTTTCTGTTCTGTTTTGTTTTTATTTGTTTTGAATCTATTTTACACATATGAGTGAAATCATATGGCATTTGTCTTTCTTCATTTGATTTATTTCACTTAGTATAACATCCTCTGGGTTTATTCATTTTCTCAAAAACAGCAGTTACATCTTTTTTTAATAGTTAAGTATTATCCCCTTGTGTATACAGCATATCTTCTTTATCTATTCATCTGTTGATGGAATAGTAGGTTATTTTCCTATTTAGGTTATTCAGAACAATACTGCAATGAACATAGGGGTGCATATTTCTCCTTAAATTAGTGTTTCCATATTCTTTGGTTAAGGTACTCAGAAGAATATCCAGATCATGTGACATTTCTATTCTAAATATTTTGAAAACTCTTCATACTGTTTCCCACAGTGGCTGTGTCAGTTTATAATCTCACTAACAGTGTACTAGGGTTCCGTGTTCTCCACATACTCACCAACACTTACTGAAAGAAAAATAATTCAATAAAATAAACATTGAAATTGAAAGATTTCTTATCTACTTGCCTTTCTGAGACTGTTTTCTTGTTTGTTTTTTAACAAATAGTTTACAACATTATATAGGTTTTGAGCATACACCTTAGGATGTTTTTTAGTGCAGCATCTTAAAGTTGCAGAATTGTTTATTTCACATCCTTTGTTTTCAGCAAACAAAAGTCATTTCTCTTTTAAATTATATACACACATGGGTTCCCTAGGAATTCACCTGAAATTTCAGAAACACCTCTGTGTTGCTTACTTGGCATATACTTTAATGTCCTGAGCAGAAGGCAACTCTATGTGCAGCCATTCAAACCATTTTAGAAGTGAAACAGCCACTGTCTGATTTATCTGATAAATGTACATTTTCATATGTTGGCATTTTGGGGCCATCAATTGGGTGGGGCAAAGAACTTGATATGGTGAAGTAGAAATGTCAGTGATGACTCATGATTTTTACATATGCCTTCGTATATTCCAAAAGAAGCTCTGGTTTCTCCTCCTCTTATCTCAACATGAGCCCTTCACTTCCCTTTCAAGGAGCAGGGATGGAAACTGTTGTGATGGGAGAAGAGGGTTGCTAGGAGCTGAAGGTTTGTGCCCACTGCACTCTACCCTCCTGCCCCCAAATTTATATTTTGAAATCCTAGCCTCTAATGCAATAATATTTGGAGGCTAGGTCATAAGGGTGGAGCCCCCCTGAGTGGGATTAGTGTCTTTATAAGAGACCCAGAGAATGCATTCACACTCTGCCATGGGACGAAACACAAACTTCAAGTTCAAGTCTACGAACCAGGACATCAGCTCTCAGCATACACCAAGCAGCTTGAGCCTTGATCTTGGACTTGAGGTCTCCAGAACTTGGAGAAATATATTTTTGGTGTTTAAGCCACCCGTGTGGTCTGGTATTTTTGTTACAGCAGCCCAAACCAATGAAAACAGGATCAGGGGAGTTTTTTTTTTTTTTTTAAATAAATTTTATTGTTATATTCCCCATACAATTGCAGCCCCCCCATTCTGACCCCAATCCCTCCCCTCCCACCCCCGCCCCCCTAAAAGTGTCTCTGGTTCATAGTTTTTTGTTGATTTTGATTTTCACTTTCTTATAGTTATTCATTTTCCTGGTCCCTTATTTAAGTTTTCTAGATTCCTGCTATGAGTGAGACCATCCGGTATTTTTCTTTTTCTTTTTGGCTTATTTCGCTGAGCATGATCCCTTCCAGCGCCATCCATGTTGCTGCAAATTGCATGTGTTTATCTTTTTTGAATGCTGAGTAATATTCCATGGTATATATGTACCACATCTTCTTGATCCAGTCATCTATTTTTGGGCATTTGGGTTGTTTCCAAAGCTTAGCTATTGTAAACAGTGCTGCTATAAACATAGGGGTGCAGGTGTTCTTTGGAATTGATGTTTCTGTGTCCTTTGGGTAAATACCTAGGAGTGGAATTGCTGGATCATATGGAAGCTCTATGTTTAGTAGGTCCAGAAATCTCCACACAGCTTTCCACAGTGGTTGGACCAGTCTGCACTCCCACCAACAGTGCAGAAGAGTTCCTTTTTCTCCACACCCTCGCCAACATTTGTTGTTGCTAGTTTTTTTAATATGTGCCATTCTCACTGGTGTAAGATGGTATCTCATGGTAGTTTTGATTTGCATTTCCCTGAGGATCAGGGGAGTTTTGACCACTGTATTTATGTAGGTAATCCCTTCTTTTCTGTCTCTTTTAACTACTATCTACTCCATCATCCCAAAATATGGCAAGTTTTCTTTGCCATGTGAATTTTCTTATTCATTTTGTCATATAAGCACTAGGAAAGCTGTCTCTGCCTTCCTGGGTAAATCTTACCATCATGAGTTTATTTAACTTTCTTTAATGAGAAGCCTTTTTAGTTTACAGACATGAATCTCAGAAGAAGAAATCATACCTGCATATTACTATATGCTATAATGACATATGAGACCATGACTGTGAAATATTACATAATTCTTTCAAATGTGGTGTGAAAAGAGAAGAAATCTTGCCATTTGTGACATGTATAAAACTGAAGAGGATTATGTAAAATGAATAATGTCGGAAGGAGAAAGTTCTAAAACCAAAAATCTATCTTCATCACAGGTTTGTTTCCTATTATGTCACTTTTATCCCTTTCATTAGCCGTCCTAAATATTTTTTGTGTGATTGTAACATAAGAAATATCTTTTCCAGAAATATTATATTAAATGATTATTGCCCCCCATGTTATGGCATTGGGAAGCAGCCCATTTGATCTCATCCTGATTCAGTCTGTCAAGCAATTTCATCAGCCACATGTTCAAGTGCTTCAAGCCTAGTTTTTCTATCAGTTTTCAAAATTTCCATTAGTTCTCTTAATTCCCAACTCTTCTGACTTTGTACCTTGTAGTCTCCTTTTTTTATTCTGAATTTTGTACCACCATGAATATCTTACTTTCTAACAAAATTTTTGAGTCTCTTTATAAATAACTATGTCTGCTTTATATTAAGTTTTATTAAATACACTCATTTTTCAAAAATCCAGCTTATCATCTGAATCACCTGGAGAACTTTAGAGATATTAACAGCCTCAGTTCATCTTATATATTTTGATTCAGTAGGTCTAGAGCAAGGCATATCAAAGTCTGCATGTCAAAGTCTCTTACAGGGATTGTAATTATCAGTGAATCTAAGATACACTTCCATAAACAATATTTTTTAAATTTTTATTTTATATATATTTTACATCTTTTTTTGTATAATACATGCTTTCTCCTCTCAGGTGTAGTCCCCCTCAGATTCCCACCACCAATTCACCCGTGTCCCATCACCATAGTCCCTTGTGCTCTTCCCACCCCTGTTTTGATCTTATCCCTCTCTCCCCTGCTGAATGTCTCTGGTTTATAGTTGCCTGTTGATTTTGACTTTTAATTTATTATAATTACTTTTTCCCCCCAACCCCTTGTTTTTTCTACATTCCTCCTGTAAGTAAAACCATCCAAATGCTTCTCTTTTTCTTTCTGGCTTATTTCACTGTGCATAATCCCTTCCAGCTCTGTCCATGTTGCTATGAATGGCAAGAGTTTCTCTTTTTTGATTGCTGAGTAATATTCCATGGTGTATCTATACCACATCTTCTTGATCCAGTCATCTATTTTTGGGCATTAGGGTTGTCATAAACAATATTTAAGTATAATAATTTGTATAAGCTCTTTATACAGGTAATATAACACCCTTGGTCATTTTTCATTCTTTTAATTGAGACCATTCAGTCTAACCATTAAATCTTACCAGGTTTTAAGCCTTTAAAAAACATAGTATAAGAAGCCTCTTAAAACACATTTGAGTGTAGAGTTATTGCATCTCTACACTCAAAATGTTTCTTTTCCTGTGTGTGGAGCCCCATCAATATGCCATTCGTGTCCTCTCTTCACCCATACTGGCTCTGCTCTAAAGCAAGGAGGGGAGGGCACAATCTGGGTTTAATAACTGAGCACGTTCACTCAATCTCTTCCCTTCTCCTCTTAAGAGCCAGCTAACGCAATAGAAACTGTACTCAGCTATCATTCAGAGAAAAGAGAGATTTCATTTGCTGATGGATACTAGAACAAGGGGAAATGAAGAGGTGGGATCCATACTGACTGTTATGACCGTGTACTAGGAAGTGGGGAAGGGTAGTGAAGAGTACCCCTGGCTGCTCATCCAACTCCCTTAATATGTTTGCAGCCTGCACCACCACCTGAAGCCTGTGCTAGCACCTACCTGTCTTAGCCAAGAAAATTAATGTAGAGGAATAATGAGGGGATTTGCTTTGGACAGGAGTCAAAAGGCAATACAGAATTCCACTCCTAGGTATTTACCCAAAGGACACAGAAACATCAATTCCAAAGAGCACCTGCACCCCTATGTTTATAGCAGCACTGTTTACAATAGCTAAGCTTTGGAAACAACCCAAATGCCCAAAAATAGATGACTGGATCAAGAAGATGTGGTACATACACACCATGGAATATTACTCAGCATTCAAAAAAGATAAACACATGCAATTTGCAGCAACATGGATGGCGCTGGAAGGGATCATACTCAACAAAATAAGCCAGAAAGAAAAAGAAAAATACCGGATGGTCTCACTCATAGCAGGAATCTAGAAAACTTAAATAAGGGACCAGGAAAATGAATAACTATAAGAAAGTGAAAATCAAAATCAACAAACAACCATGAACCAGAGATACTCTATGGGGGGTGGGGGCGGGGAGGGGAGGGATTGGTGTCAAAATAAGGGGGTTGCAATTATATGGGGAATATAAAAATAAAATTTATTTAAAAAAATAAAATAAAATAAAATTTGAGAACCAGTATAGATTTAATAATAAAAGATAACATGGCTAAAAAAAAAAAAAAAAAAGCAATACAGGACCTCCTGTCCAAAAAGGATAGTGGCGCAGGGGTTAAAGACAATGCTGTCAGCTATCGCCAGCCACTGCAGCACAAGTTGGATTCCCAGCTGGCCAGGGAGCTGCCCACATGTTGCAGCAGATCTCTCCTGCCTCTCCTGCCTCTCCTGCTGCTCCCCTCAGCAGTGCGTTTCAGTCAGACTGCCTGTTCTGCTCCCCACTCTCTCTGGGGAATCCTCTCACACACACACACCCCAGCCCCCGCACCTCTGACCTGTAGCATAGCTCTTGTATGCATATATAAATACATCTTTTTTAAAAAAGACAATACAGTAAGAAAGGGATATCCTGGTTTATAAGAATGGAGATAAGTTATGTTTCTGGAAACAGTATTTAGTGATAATGCAAAATGGTGAGGCAGGCTTCTTGTCATTTATAGCATCACAAGACATTTCTCATTTTATAAACTGCCACTTGGAACAGTTGCCCACAAACAGTTTTGCATATCAGAAGAATAAGGATATATCACCAGGTACTCTAAATAGGTAATCAAGAGACTGACCTTCAACCTCCCTATTCCAGGGTATCTCTAAGGAATTCTACAGCTCCATGAAACACAGTTCAAAATTATGAGGAAAGATGATTTCATGCATTTAATAAAATAATACTTAATATTCACTGAATAAGACCTTGACAGAGTATTCTAGAAGTCTGTGAAGTAGTTTTGTGTTTATCCTCTGAAAAATATATCACTATTTGTTTCCTTTTCACTTTACCAGATGTAATTTGTATTTTTCCAATGATTTTCATTTCATTTTTTGCATAGATTTTGTTGTTGAGGTAACTTTGGCTTACAACCCTGTCAATGATTTAGGGGAGTAGTTTCTTAAGACATCTGAGTAATTGTTTGCTTTCATATCCCTACGTGTCTCTCTCTGACTCAAGCTGTACAGAGTGTATATGTTGACAGGAAATGCCCCCCACGCTGGCAATCCTCCAGTGCTGTGTACATAAGTGGCTGTTAAGTCAAGTGAAGCATGAAACTCTCAAATGGGTCTATGTCTCTGCAGTTTTTCATTCTGCCACATTAAACACAGTGATGAAAAAGGCTTTCCATTACAACTCCAAGGACAACCTCCTCCCTGTCCAAAAAGGATGAAATATAATCCGTAAAAAGAAAAAAAAAAGCCAATTATGCTGCAGCACGAACAGACCTTGGGAAGTGATTAAGTTGGCTCTCCAAAAACTGAGTGAATACACATACAGGGAAGCAGGGAAAAAGCAGCTATGGTTCCCCACACTTAGCTCCAGATATACTAAAAATATTTTCATTATTTTGTTTGTTCCAAATACTGTAAATTCAAATATATGAGACAGTTATACATTTATACTTATATATAAGTATTTATACATTTATACTTATATATAAGTGAATGCATTCAAAGGATAATAATAGAGATTGTCCAACATATTCTAATTACCCTCTATACCAATAAACCATCTAGTATTAACTTTGTTCTCTGTAGTAGTTTGTGATTTTTCTTGAGAAAAGTTATAGATATAATTACACTTCTGAGACTGCAGTCATTTTGTGAACTTTTATTTGTTAATTCCTAGAATCACCTACTGTCACTATTTAAAATATATATCTTCTTTGGGGCAATTCATAAATGTATTTTTCTAATTACTATTAAAAAGATAAAATTCATGATATACTTTTATTTAAAGGATAAGGTGTAAAAGTATATTTACTGTATAAACATGAGATATGTTTCCATAAACTACAATGAACTTCAACATATTGCCACAGGGTGGCAGTGGTGTTACGCCTAAGGCTCAGGGTTATTCCAGAGCCAGGAACATGGGCAGGCCTTAGATAGCAACCCTGCAGATAGGAATGGGTGGTATAGCAACTCTGTTGTGAAGGGGTTAAAAAAAAATCCTCTAATTCTCAATTTACTTATTCCTTTGTCAAATGCCCATACTCACTTCCAAGAATAATCCCTTTGCCCACAGATGGCATTCTGATGAAACCACTTTCCCACATGGCCACAATGACACAACTATTTTGACGTAGGGGTATTCTGATATGGCCTAAAATAAACCACTAAATATTGTGTTTATTTTTTTTAACTAGTCACTAATGTACAAAACAGACAACCTCTTGCCATGCCTGAGTCTTATAATAATGCTGCGCTCCCGGTGTTCCCAACCCTGGACTGCAGTTCCTGGCACAGTTAGGAATTGTATGTGGGTGGGTCAGTGTATGGTCAAGGATGGAATGGGAAGTGGGGTGAAGCCCAGGACCTGGAAGACTAACCATGAATCCTCTATTTAGCACATATACTTATCTCAGAAAGGATTATTAACCATTATACACAAAATATGTCCTTATTTTCTGGAAGTTCAATTTTATCTTCAATGAGTTGCTTCTTAAAGTGTCTGGCTCTTCTTCAGAGGTTATCTAGGTCTCAAATGTGTAGGGAATTCTCTGTTAAATTTCTGCTAGTTTTTTTAATTCAGATAGGTAGGTAGGTAGACAGGTAGGTAAGTAAACAGGTAGACAGAAAGATGGATGGGTAGAAGATAGATAGATAGATAAATAGATAGATAGACATAAATACATAGGTAGGTAGATTGATAGATGCAGATAGATATATAGATATACAGATACACTGATATAGACAGATACATATATATTATATTTAATATCATAAACACCACTCTAATGATGGTTTCAGTGGGCAGGACGAATATGCCTAGAAGGATAATCCAGTTGTTGCAAAGCATCATAATTAGTCACGGAAGTGAATAAAATCAAATGTGATTCTCCTCTGTAATTAGCACGGGGCCGAGAAAAGACTGTGCAAACTACTTGGCTAAACAGTGGTATATGCACACACATATAATAGCAACACAGGTTCTCTGCCTGGGTCATGATAGGGGGTTCTGTCATTTAGAGCCATTCCAGCCATTCATTTATTCCTCCAGAAATCTTCTCTGCCCTAGTCTATCTCCTAGCAGAACATTTTAACTCTTTCTCTTATGTTACGTCTATGCATTGTTCTTATTTTTCTCTCTTTGTGCTGTAGTGTAATAATCTGCCACATCTGGGGTGCAGAGCTATGCCCTGGGGTGCAGAGATACGCAAGTCACAACCCCACTGAACAGATTACCTGATCTTTCTGTGCTTAAGTTTCCTCCCTTTAAAATGTGAATGACACTGATGACAACTAACTCGTAGGAGTGTTGTAAAGACTATATGAGCCAATCCGCAAAAAGTTCTTACACAGCTCCAGACACACAACACTCGATGGACATTACTTGTTCTTGTGTTATTCTTCTTCCTGCTCTTTATCAGGTAGCAAATTTACCAAAGGCAAGACCCAACACAGTCATATTTGTGTTGTGAGTACCCCAGCACTGTGCCGATGACCTCAAGGGTACTTATCACTGGTTTGTTAAACAAAATTGAACTCTAGTTCCTCCATCTTCTTCCATCTCTCATTATCCCCTGTCCACACGCTCTTTCCCCTGGGCATGTCTGATCTTGAAAAGTAAAAACTTGTTTTACCCCCTGATTACACTCCAGATAATGATCTATGCCTACCACACCATTACTGTAAAACTTAAAAAAAGAGAGAGAGAAAGAAAGAAACCAATGTAGAATGTGCTCACTGCCTCTCCCCATTTCTTCAGTCTTACTGCAAAGCTTTCACTCCCTCTTCAAGAAACTTCCCCTCAGCTATTTCCACTTATAGGCTGCATGTCAAATCTCTCTGGGCAAACTTAACTTTCACATAGCTCTGATTCTGTCCTCTTCATATATACAGAACTTCAATTTCAGAAGTTCTGGAAACTTCGATTTACAGAACGGAAACAAATTTCAACATGTACTCTCAAGTTTTCACACCAGTTCCATTCACAATGGGCAGCTTGCTATCTCCTCATGGAGATGTTATCATCACCTGAAACTCAACCAGTACATTTTATTTCATGTAATACGTGTCTTAGTGTAATAGGAAAAACACTGGCCTGTTTCAGGAAATCTGGACTCTAATTCTGAAACTTTCAGTAAACAGTACACAACACAGGGTGAATGAAGGATGCTGGAGACTCCCCAGGACAACTCTGCTCCTGTGATCCTATCTGCTAACAGGAGCTCACTTCTCTAAACATATCCCCGCACTTCCCAACCACTTTTTCTTCTCCCTTGCCCCTATATTACTTAAGCCTCAAATATATTTCAGATGTTCAAAACATTTTTGTTTAGATTTTTAAACATAGAAAAGTATTGTCCTTTTATTTCTTTTTTTTCATTTATTTTTTTAAACAATATTTGCTTTCCCCCACCCCCTCAGGTGTAGTCCCCATAGAATTTCCTTCCCCAAGGCACCCGTGCACCATCACCACAGTCTCCTGTGCTCCTCCCTACCTCTGATCCCTCTCCCTCCTCCTCCCCTGCAGGATGTCTCTGATTTATAATTGTCCATGTTCAAAACATTTTTTGAAAACTGTTCTTCCTTTCTGCTCCAACTGCCATGCCCTGATTGTAGTAACATCATGACTTTATAGCAACTACCTCTTAACAAGAAAAAGTCTAGCCTGCAGGGAAACCCTCCTGCTTCAGAGAGGAGCTGCATCAGCTGGCATGAATGACACAGGCACTCATACTTCATTTGGAAGTTACTGTTCCCCTTTGTTTGACCCAAGTATGGAAAACATCTACTCTTAATAATGTGTAATAAAATGGAGGCAAGACAGAACACTTGAGAGTCTTTACTAAAGGTTGGCAATAACAAAAGTGACAAAGTAAAATAACTTGTCCTCCAGACCTACAAGCCCAAAGAGGGAAACCAGGACCTTTGTAATCTGGCTTCCCACCAGGTGTTCCGCTCCTGTCAGGAGCACCCCTTTCATGGTCTCCAAACCCAAACTAAGAACCCAGACCCCCTTGTTAGCCTGTCTAGGGCCTGTCCTCACAGTTTCTGTTCCTCCACTCATCACAGGGATGCAGCTGACTGGGGCAGGCCTCAACCAAACACCACAAGCCAACAAAAGTTCCCTACTGTTCATAAAACAAAATCATAAAGATATAAATATGCAAAACATATATTCTTACACCAAAGGAGCCCCGCCCCTAATTAATTCTCCTTACTGTTTCCCTCCTTAAGATGCAGATCTCATTCTGTCACTTCCTTGTTCAAAATTTGTTGTCTATAAGCCTCAGAAAAAAAGAAATCTCTGTATTTAAGGCCTTTGACTGCCTCATCTTTACTGCTTTTGTAGGCCCCTTTCTCAGGGCACCTGAACAAAACACACACCCTCTTATCTTGAGGCCCTTTTTTAAGCGTCTTTCCACAGGCAGTGAATGTTCTTCTCTAGGATCTTTCCCCTTCATGGATTCACCATAGGGCTGTATTTAAATACCTTCCATTTCAATGTGTCACCCAAGTAGAGCTCACTCATTTGCAATTTCATGTGATCAGACCTCACAGAGCCCTATTTGGAAAAGGTAATAGATTTGCAGAGGAGAGCAATGTGCTAAGATTATGTTTACTCTAAAAAGCTTATTTCTCTCATTTTTAATAATGCCAGAGGTATACATGGATCCTGAAAATATTTTACATTATAAGAAGAAAATAAATCAGAAAAATAGGTCCTAAGTTACAAATTCAGTCTCTAGAAGACAGCTTAACATTATCTCCCTAACCCCCCAAAGTCATTCTAGGATTCAAATTCTTCTTCCTCATTCTACTCAAAGTCCAATCCACTTGAGAAAAGTTGTGTCGAAAAATAAGTGGATTTTTTTGTTGGTACTGGTTGGAATGGAACATTTCCTTTCCCTTTCTCCAATTCATATATTCCTGCATCTTGGATGCATATGCTAGGCCGTATCATATGTGTGTTAAACTTATTATATATGATCCTTTGCATACACATAGAATTTGTCTGCTGAGGTTATACAGAGCCTGGAAAACTCAAATGTTTGCTGCATTTTCCCCTCAGGTTAGACAAAATAAAGACCAGCTCACTCAGCTGCTTAAGACACACAAATTCCTTCAGTGCAAAAGTAAAAATCAGGTTGGATGATTCATACCTGAAATACACTTCACGGTACATTGGTATTCATTCACTTAACAGATATCTATTGATAACAGGAATTATTCTAGCACTGGAGATAGAGTAATAAACAAAACAGATAAAAACAACTCCCTTCATGGAACTTAAAATATATTGAAAACCATACGCAAGTTTCTAGAAATGATTTTTGACACCTAATTTCATTTTAACTTATCTATATATAAAAGGTATGTTTAATCTACTTATGTACTTATAATCCCTATTAAACTAGTTACTAATTATAACCCCCAACAATCTGAAAATAGTATATGGAAGTGTAAATATCTAAGTTTAGGACAGGGCCTCCCCGGTGGCGAAGCAGTTAAGCGCTGGACTGCGAAGCTGCCCGCAGCCTCTGCAGCGCCGGTTCGATCCCCGGCCGCCAAGCAAGGGTCCCACATGGTGCGCAGACCTCTCCTGCTGTGCCTACTGCTTCCCTTAGCAGTATACTTCGTCAGTCTGCCTATTCTGCTCCCACCTCTGGCTCTGGTGAATTCTCTCACCCTCCCATGCTTCTGATTGTACCCAGTGCTTATATAAATAAATAAATCTTAAAAAAAAAAAAAAAAAAAACAAAGTTTAGGACAATATTCAAAGACGACTCAGAATAGAGTTCTATAGGAGAAAGCAAGTAGTCACCTCAGAGTAGCAGAATTAAAGCTTTAAGAAGACAAGGTGCTACTTACTTCCAAAAAGATGCTTGTTGCTTTCATTTATCAAACATATAAGCTTAAATGACAAAAGTTTACAACTACACACACGTATACACACATACACACACACTTATACCTCACTCTAAGAATTGTTTTAGAAGGCCAAGCTCAACCTTATATTTTGTATAAAGCACCCTTGGAAATGTTTTTATCCATAACGATTCTATTAATACCGCTGTACTACTATTACCAGGTTTTCCTCTCGTGGAAGGATGACAAGTAAACTAATCTCAGAAGTTTTATGGCCCTTGACTGTTGGCCTTAAGGATTATATAAAACATTTCAAAATAAATAAACAGCCTCTAAATAAGAAGATACTATGCAGGCAGAGAGAAACCTTTGTATGGGACACCGAGTGGTCTACCAGAATCCTTTCTTCCCTTCTCTGCCTTCCAGTTACAGAGCTCTTTCCTGACCTCCCTTGCATATGGCCATGTGACTTAATTCAGGCCAATGGGACGTGAGTAGAGTGATCCCTTTCCAGGACTTGGCCTGGATTTGAACTCTCTCTTTCCCACTTTGGAGTGACTGGCAATGGTGATGAAATCAGCAAGCTTGGAAGCTGCCCAGGGACACTGGATTTCCCAGGTGCTAGAGATTGAATGTTTCTCCCCAAAATTCTTATGTTGAATCCTAATTCCAGTGTGATGATTTTTGGAGGTGAGGCCTTGGGGAGGTGATTAGGTCACGAGGATTGGGATTCGTGCCCCTATAAAAAGAGACTTTAGAGAGCCTCCTTGCCCTGTCTACCATGTAAGGACACGACTACAAGATGGCTGTCTATGGACCAGAAAGCAGGTCCTCACTACACACTGACTCTGCTAATGCCTGGATCTTGAACTTCCCAGTTTTCAGAACTATGACAAATAAATGTGTTATTGGTAAGCCATACGGTTGATGGTATTTAATAGAGCAGCCTACACAGATAAGTAGGCTTTTTACAGTTGGTTATACCCCCTTAGCTAAGCTCTTGCCAATGGGATGATTTAGACGTAACACATTCATTTTGGCTAACACCTTTATACATGGGCCTACCTCCTTCATCTTCTCTTTCTCTACTTTCTGGCCAAAACCTGAAAAGATGACATCAGGCAAGGATAATTCCCTAGGCACAAACAACATGAACAGGAGCAGGATGCCTGAGTTGCTCCAAGCAGCAGAGATACCTATGCATCACAGAAGCTTTCCTTGGACAGTGATATTAAGAGAAAAACTTCTTTGTTCTCTAAATGTCTGCATTTAGGAATTTCTTTATTACAACCTGGCAAATCTAACATTTAAGCTGTTAGAACCTCTTTACTCACTCGGGACCACATGCTCTGAACTGTTACTGATGAAAGAGAAATTAACTTTTTTATCATTTATCCCATTATATTTTGGGGTTTTGTCACAGCAGGTTAATCAACATATACTATGTTCCCACCATCTAATCTGTAATTAGTCATTTTGTGCAATTCTAGGAATATGTGTAAGACTCTATCCAACATCTAGTTCTCTTTTTCTCCTTCCAACAGAGTCCTTATTTGGTTTAGACATTCCCTCTTCCCCCAGCAATTCATGTGCTTAGGGGATGCTGACTCTTCAGGCTGTAGAATGAATATATTAGTTAGTTAATGCATTGCTATGAGAATTCCTTTCCCCTTGCCATTCAGTAATTAGCTCAGACTTAGAATGCGAGCCAGCTCTGACCAATGAGTTATGAGTGGCGGACTACTGGGGGGCTGTTTTTGTTATTTCAGAAGAGACAGCCATCTTCTGTCTGCTGTCTGGATGTAACGCCTGGAATTGATTCAGACACATTGCCAAGGATACAGCCAACACAGGGAGGAGGACAAAGCCTCAAGCATCACAGAGAGAAAGTGAGTCAGAGCCCGCCCCTTTGCCAATGCTGAAGGCAAGATGATTTAGGGTTTTTTGTTACCTGCAGTTGATGGCATTCTAACTTATGAAGTATAGCAGGAGTCCCCATAGAATGTCTATAATAAACCAATCCTAAAAATACAACAGAAATAATAAACCACCCCCACCCAACCATGAGCTGAAAGAAGTCTGTTTAATTGCTGTCACCCTAATAGCATCAAAGGGCACTTGAACCACCATAAACAGAAAACTCAGCTTGTTAAATATCACTCTCCATTTACTTTACCTTATAGATGACAATCCACAGAACTATTAGGCTTAACATTACCCAAACCTTAACCCCAAATAAATATTTAACAACCTCCTCCTTATCCCAGAATACAGAGTACTCCAAAGTGAGAAGCAAAAGTCTCATTTGCCTGACCCAATAAATTCTTGTTGTTTTTCTTCAACAAGCGTGTTGCAGGTTATTACCCTTTTGTTTACCTTTTTAATTCTCAACACAATCTCTTTTTAAAATTTTTTTAATTTTATATATTTTTACATCATTTTTCATTTTTGCACAATGTATGCATTTTCATCTTGGTTATAGTCCCCATACAATTCCCACCACCCTTGTTTTGATCCTACTCCCTTCTCCCCCCACCCCCATAGTGTGTCTCTGGTTTATAGTTGTTTGTTGATTTTGATTTTTACTTTATTATAATTAGTCTTTTTCCTGGTCACTTATTTAGGTTTTCTAGATTCCTGCTATGAGTGAGACCATCCGGTATTTTTCTTTTTCTTCCTGACTTATTTCACTAAGCATGATCCCTTCCAGCTCCATCCATGTTGCTGCAAATTGCATGAGTTTATCTTTTTTGATTGCTGAGTAATATTCCATGGTGTATATGTACCACATCTTCTTGATCCAGTCATCTATTTTTGGGCATTTGGGTTGTGTCCATAGCTTAGCTATTGTAAATAGTGCTGCTATAAACATAGGGGTGCAGGTGCCCTTTTGAATTAATG